>NC_138528.1:37201082-37801082 GCF_964234715.1 Podarcis melisellensis | reverse complement strand
AGGAGCTGTTTTTCAGATGATCTCATGCCAATGATCTACCTCCAGGGATGAGTAGGGTGGATTAGCGGGGACCATCTTGCTGTGAGTCCAGGAATACCAGTTCCCTGCTCTGAAACCCCTTTTCTACTTGGCCCTGACTGACTCCAACTACAAAAGTTGAAGCTCTTGAACAGACTATTGGGCTGAGGTATTGTTAGGGGTGTGTTGTTGTTGGGGGGTGGGTGTTGTTGCTATTTTTATTTATTTTAGAACTTATAATTTATGTAGAAATTGTTCAATATGTACTTCTTGATGTTTTATTATTTTACTACTTTTGTTATGTCTGTCAATATGTAATTTTTTACATGTTGTAAGCTGCCTTGAACATGGTTTTAACTTTGGAAAGGCAGTATGCAAATAAAACGATGGAATGATTCTCATAATAGGAAACCTGATTTGACAGAAGGATGAACGGCAGAATGCACTGCTAACTTAGTAAAAACGCTAATGACATTGTGAGATGTCTAGATTACATCAGCAAACAGGCTGCCTTGTTACCCTCCTGGACAATGTGGAATGAATGAGGCCAGTCACTCTTGGTACATGTAGAAACCTTTTGGTACATGTTGTAAAATAGAGTTACAACTGGAACAAAGTACTGCTTCACATAAATCAAAATCTACCAGTGGAGTTTATTTCCTCTAAAATTTGAAAAATCAGATATGGCTTTGAAAATAATTAGACAAATTTCATGGGAGAACAGCATAGCAGGACAAAGTTAAGGATAGCCTCCATCACACCCTGCTTGTGAGCTTTCCAGAGACAACCAATGGACCACTAATGGTGGCAGAATGGAACTTTGATTTCATACAGCAAGTGAATCCCTAGGCCCAGGGAAGCTCAGTGGATATTTGGAAGCAAATTAAATCTGCATAAAACATGTGCCAAATAAATAAATCCCTGAATGCCAACACCAGAAACCCACATACATTCCCTCCACATGAATGGCAAAGTGAATTCATCTTTCTATAATTTCCTGTCAAACACTAGAAAGATCACTGAAATTACAAGGACACTTCAACATTGCCACTTACAGCATATAATTGCCGTAGACATCCATACCTTTGCCTTATGTAGTCAAACCTATGAATATCAAATGACAAAGCATACTGTTGATCTACTTGTTTGATTAAAATTCATGGTACTACATTATTTTTAGCAATCACAACATCTAATCAGTTAATCAAACTACAAAGAGAAACTGAAAGGACAGCTAGATGTCAAATCATTTTTCTTACCTGACAAACAGATGTAAGTTAAATATTCGCCCTGACCCCCCGTTGCCAAAAAAGGAATCTTTTTCTTCGTTCTCCTTTTTACTTGGACTGCTCCCAACATTCTTTCATCATGCGGAGCGAAAATCTCTTTGCTGATAGCGGATTTGGCACTCATTGTAGATCAGAGATGGAGGAGACGGACTGCGTTCCTAGAATAAAATTCATATGGTACATTTTAATTTCACTTATACAGCATCCTGATTCCCATTACCCTTCACTTATATAGTATACTGATTTCCATTACTCTTCAGTAGAAAGTACATGCAAAAACATATGTAAGATAAAAAATGCAAAAGTAGTTATATGGTCAAGGATTAAACCCGAACAGTATAAGAAGAACCTTGCTACTGTTATCATGGCAACTGCCATCAGGTTTATGCCCTCTCAGAATCCATTATCTGTCATGCTGAGAGGATGAGTCAACAGAAACTCTTCCCATGGACTAAGTATTATTTTTTTCACCAAACCACCATACCCTCTCAGAGCAGAAAAAACTGCAGCTTGTAGGAAGAAGGTTTGCAGGGGGGGGAGCACAACATATAAGCCTTATGCATATAAGGCTCAAGGTTCCTTCATCTATATCTCAGGTCTTCCTAAAACATTTGAGTGATTCTGTTATTCAGGCTCACCAGCAATGTGGCAAATGCATGTCCTATGGATCTCACTCCAAACATAAGGATCAATTATTGGCACTTCACTTTTATGTAAACCGGCTTAACTCAGATCTTTCCATTTAAAGAATCCTATAAAGACTCCTGTTTGCAGTCAGAATAAAGAGTCAGGCTGCACCTTAAAAATATTAACTACCGTATTTTTTGCACCATAACACTCACTTATTTCCTCCTAAAAAGTAAGGGGAAATGTCTGTGCGTGTTATGGAGGGAATGTCTACGGGTGGCATGCCTACGGATTTTCCTCCTCTAAAAACTACTGCGTGTTATGGCCGGGTGCGTGTTATACAGCGAAAAATACGGTAATTTGTTCGTGTGTGGTTTTTTTAATTGCCTCAAGACTTTTTGTTTTTGCAGCAACCAACAAACTATTCTTTCTTAAATAACAAACAAATTAGTTACTTCAACATACAACAGTGTTGATTGGAAGCAATAAAAATATATATAAATCATTGCTTCCTGGTTACTTCCCACTGCAAATCCCCCCCCCCAAAAAAACTTCACTGCTTGCCTACAATGGCTTTGCTGTAACTCCTCTTGTCCTGCAGTATTATGTGATTACATCATACACTGGTAACATCAACAGATATAGCCCTTCCCATTTACAGTAGCAAGCTACATCTGCATGGACACTGGTTATTGTTCACTGACAAACATTCTTCTGTGCAAGATGGAAAGCTGCACTTCCAGCAGCCTTCTAAAAGATCGGTATTGTACTGCTTTCAGCTATACTGATCTTTGAATGATTTGTCATCTTTTGGTATATTTCCAGGCAGACGTGCCTTTCTTCATGTGATACCAAATGCTCTGAATACAAGACAACTTTAGTATGTGAACATCCAACTATCCTAAGCTCTTTGAAGTACTTTGAAGTACTGTATATTTAAGTTTAAGACATGATCTCAAGCATCTGATTTAGCATGTCTGATATATTTAGTAAGCAAAACTAAAAACAAACAAACACCATGTTAATTTTACATGCTGTAAAAGACAGCAAACTGATATACAACTACCTGGGAGTGAGTCCCATTGAACTCAATAAATCTTGCTTCTGGATATACATGCACAGGATTACACCCTGTAAATGACTCAAAGGTTTCAACTGCTGTACTCAAAAGGTTCAAATACTTTTGTAGCAAAATACTTGACTTGGGATGCATGTGTGCAAGTTACAGCATACACTTAATGTCGTTAAAGTTTTACATTTGAAACCAGAGTCAAAAGCTTTACTTGGAAATTATTGGTTTTTAAAATTTGTTTTATAGGAATACAAAACTCTAAATCAAAATGAAACTACTGCAAAATTAGTACAGGAAATTTGTTTTCAAAAATCTTACACATGTTATCAATTGTCTGGCTATGAATTCTTAAATATCCAAACCGGCATTCTGAGCACCATGAAAACATTTCTCTTGCCTCACTCAAATTCTCAGATCTCTAACTGAAACAAAAGTTCTAATCTATGACCACCCGCAGCAGAAATCTGCTCTCAGTAGGAATATCCAAACTAGGCCACAGACGAATGCAGCCGTAAAAATATAGGTAAGGAAAACAGCACTCCTTCAGTCTAAGCCTCCAGAATTGCATATTACTGCTTCAAAAACTTGTGCTTCTGCACCTACTTTCCATCTCTAATTTTTTTGAATGATAGTTAACGACATTTACATATTCCACTTGATTGCAGTAAAACCTTCAAGTGGTTTATGAAACAAAATCTGCTTCGATTTCCTGGTTAGAGAGTTGATGGCTTTCTCAGGCGTTACATGGAAATCCCATGGATCCACCAACATCTACATCACATGAGTTATGCACATGTAGCTTCAAATGCCTACAATGTTCATGCTGCCACCTAGGATTCTGAGAATCTTTTCTGACACAACAGTATATCACATAGTCTTCCTATATGACATGTACAAGATCACACTCTAGACCAGTCTTCCCCAATATGGTCCCTCCAGATGTTGCTGGACTACAGTTCCCATCATCCATGACCACTGGCCATGCTGGCTGGGGCTGATGGGCATTTTACTTTTCTGCAGTAAACCTCATTTGTATGTTTTTATTATCTGAAGCAGTGCTTTGAAAGTGATTTGAGTTATGTTCCATTGACTAATATGCACCCTTAAAATACCGTATTTTTTTGCTCCATAAGACGCACCCTTTCCTTCCTAAAAAGTAAGGGGAAATGTGTGTGCCTCTTATGGAGTGAATGCAGGGGGGAGGGAGGCAGGCAGGAAAAGCCCCCAAGAGCCGCACACAAGCTCCACGCGGCTCTTGCGGGCTTTTCCCCAGGAGGGAGAAGGGACTGACACGGCCAGCCAGTCCCTTCTCTCTCCTCGTAGAAAAGCCCGCAGGAGCTGCGTGCTCCTTAAAGGGTCACAGCTCCTGTGGGCGGTGGGGGTATTGCCATAGCCACGTGCAGCCCCTCCAGTTGGGAGACGCTGCACGCGGCTATGGCTTCTTTAACCGCGCGCAGCCTCTCCCGGCTGGAGAGGTTGCGCGTGGCTAAAGTGGAAGCCCAGACAGCAAGCGGGATCCATCCCGCTCACTGTCTTGGCTTCTTTGCTCTTTGGGGCTGGGTGGAGGAACTTGGGCTTCCCCCGGCAGCCCCAGAAGCTCTGGGAGAAGCGGACAATATTTTTTTTCTTGATTTCCCCCTCTAAAAACTAGGTGCGCCTTATGGTCTGGTGCGCCTTATGGAGCGAAAAATATGGTAATTGTTGTCCAAGTATCAAATTATATATATGCAAGAGAGAAAACTAATTTTCCTTTTTAATAATGTTATTGTTTTTGGGTCTTCAGTAACTCCTTTGCTTCTGTTCAGTTGTTGCTTGGTTGACTTCAGACCTGCCTCAGGCTGTGAAGGTTTATTTGGCATCAGGTGTTGTTCCTTTGTTCCTGTATCAACACCCCTTTCCAAACAATTTAATGGATTACCTTCAAAGTCTTGGCAGTTAGACAAATTCACTCTCAATTATATAGTATGGATGTTTGTTTGTTTTCTCTGAAAGGGTTTCATTGTGTCCAGATAAAGATTGCAGAGGAGGAGGAGGAGGAGGAGGAGGAGGAGGAGGAGAGAAGTAAATATAGCAGTCTTGATCTTCTTCATGAAATGCTAGTACCTTTCATTTTGAAAAGAAGCAGGATGAAAATGAAAATCTCATCTTACAGATGAGCATTAACTATCCTAGGCTGCATCAACAGAAGTATAGTGTCCAGATCATGGGAAGTAAGAGTGGGGCTTTTTTCCATCTAGAACTCGCCAGAATTCAGTTCTGGCACCTCTCAGGGGGATGCCATTGCCATGTTAAGAGAACAAGAGAGGCATTCATGGTGAGTTGTGGCACCTAGAAAAATAGCACTGAGTAAGAATGCCACTGTATTCTGATTTGATCAAACCACACCAGTTTGGGTGCCACAATTTCAGAAGGACATTGACAAGATGGAACATATGGAAAGGAGAGCAACCACGATGATCACAGGTCTGGAAACCAAGCCTTATGAGGAATGGTTGAGGGAGTTGGTTATGTTTAGACTGGATATGAGAAGACTGAGAGGAGATATGATAGCCATCTTCAAATATCTCAAGGGTTATCACGTGGAAGAGGAAACAAGCTTGTTTTCTCTTGCTCTGGAGGGCAGGACTCAAACCAATGACTTCAAGTTACAAGAAATGAGCTTCCACCTAAACATCAAGAAGAACTTTTTCACAGTAAGAGTCGTTCAGCAGTGGAGCAGACTCCCACAAAGAGGTGGTGGACTCTCCAACTATTTTAAAAAGTCAAGAGGCTGTATATATAAGATTAGCCCAAATTAAATGTCCCATACTGTTTGCTTAATATTTAAAAGCAAAAGTCTAAAACGCTAAAAAGTATTTTTTTTTAAAAGTCATATAAGCAAGATTTCACTGTTGCAAACAATGAAAAAATTTAACTGTTTTGCAACACATTTCCTTTGGCCTTCAGGCTCAAGGAACAGTTTGTTTTCAAGTGGGTTAAGTAGTGAATGTTTCTAGGCAACATCTTGGGAAGCAAACTATCAGATACACTTCCCACACCCTGCTTGAATAATCAAGGCACGTTTTAAGCTCATAGGTTAACAAAAAAAATGCCTTCCATGTAGGAGATCTGAAAATACTAGATCAGAAAGGATTGTAATAATTTATTGATCTGGTCTATCTATAATAGATAAACTTTGATGTCACCAGAATGTGAAGGTTTTGAACATTATTCTCCAGCATTTCAATGTGTTACAGCTATAAAGGAATGGTATACTTTGATGAATTCCAACCTGGGATACCCAATCTAATTACTCAATTTTCTTTTTCTGAAATAGAGGAGTCATGGAGTGCCAATATTATGGCATTCAGAGATTTAAACATTCACTGACTAAGAACAAAAATGATCTTACAAGAATGTTGTCTTGAACAGGCTGTCCTGAATGTGTCCTAAGAACTTTAATAATGTTGTTAGAATTTAGGAGTCTAAGGGAATCAATGGCTGAAATCTTTTTTAAAAAACTAGTCGTGGAATTTACATATTACAGATAGACAAAAAAACATAAATATGGCTGGCATACTGCAGAACTATGATTTCAGTTATCCTTTCAGCACATTTTATACTATGAGATCATATGCTAATTGCCAGTCAAATACATGAGAAAGTTACTCGGGGAAAAAGTCTAATGTTTCAGTCTCATATACACACTTAACTGGGAGTAAATTATATTGAACCCAATGGGAATTGTTTCTGGATAAATATGAATAGGATGGCACTGTAATGCATTTGGCATTATCAATATATATAATAAAGAATTGCAGGAAGTTGAAAGCAATATTTGATTAGATACATAATGCCCTGTCTTGCAAGAAAAAAATACAGTGTGGAAGACTGTTATCATCCTTGCAGCATTATTCAAGAAATGCAGTTAAAGTCTGGAAAAAACCACTTAAAGCTCTCAAACTGAAACATGAAATGCAAGAAACGTTATGTTGTCCATTGTGCGAGGTTAACCACTATAAGCTTGCGAAGAGTTTCATAAGCAGCCACATCAACAGTTTGCAAACATGGGGTTGCATCCAACTAAATTTTACTCTGAAGAAACTCACTGAAATTAATGGACAAGACTAACTTAGGTCCATTCCTTTCAATGCATCTACTCTTGAGTAAAACTTTTTTTGGGGGTAGAAGCCATAGTTCTCAATGTTGTGAGTGAACATGTGCAATACAGGGGAACTACATCTTGTGTAAGGGTTAGATTCCCAAGGTTACACGTATACACGAAAACTGCATATAGCCCAAATAACCCTTGGAGATGCCCATGCAGTTAGCCAGCCTGCTTGCCTTCTATAAGGCACTAAGTGAGGAGAAAAGTCCCACACAGCACACCTGCACCTTTGGCCAGCAGTGCAGTGGCTCTGAGAGTTGTGTGAATGCTCTCACAAGAGCACTCGTTTTGTGCTGGGTCTTGGCTGTTTTCCCCATGCAAACCCACTTTGGTGCACCCTGAGAGCAGGGTGCCTTTAGCTTTCAAGAGATCCCATGGGAAATCCCCACCACTCCCAGAGCCACAGAGCTGCTGGCCAAAGGTGCCCTGCTCAAAGGGTATGCAAAGCAGGCCTTGCCCAAGACCTCTGATCCTTTCCCTCCCCAGACCGCCTTCAACCGCGTATGGTTGAAATCACAGAATCACAGAGTTGGAAGGAATCCTGAGGATCTTCTAGTCCTGAGGATCTTCTAGTCGAGAGCCAGTGTGGTGTAGTGGTTAAGAGCGGTAGTCTCGTAATCTGGTGAACCGGGTTCGCTTCCCCGCTCCTCCACATGCAGCTGCTGCGTGACCTTGGGCAAGTCACACTTCTCTGAAGTCTCTCAGCCCCACTCACCTCACAGAGTGTTTGTTGTGGGGGAGGAAGGGAAAGGAGATTGTTAGCCGCTTTGAGACTCCTGAAGGGGAGTGAAAGGCGGGATATCAAATCCAAACTCCTCCAATCCCCTGCAATACAGGAATATGCAGCTGTCCCTTAATGGGAATCGAAGCTGCAACCTTATGTTATCAGCACCATGTTCTAACCAACTGAGCGATCCCATTTCAAGTCAAATGCATGTTAAGATGCAGATTTGCTGTATATTAAATGTACTAAATCTCCACTTCCTTATTTCTTTTGTAAACATAGAGTAACAAGAACAGACCTAAAAAAACACAAAATGCACCACTACAATAAAATCAGCTTTAGCAGAATATGACACACTTTAAAAAACCAAAAAGAAATCCTACTTTTACAGGAGACTGGACTATATTACAGCCCATAAAATCACTTCCATGCCACGCACCATGCCAATTTTAGTTTAAGTATCAGAAGCTACTCACGAACTTGGTCCTTGGCTGTAGGATGTAACACCTGCCCTTTAACACTCAAACCAAATGGAGTACAATTCATAGCATCAAATGTGGGATAGGGAGTGGAGAATTGACAGTGGATAATTTGGCGTATTCTTCCCCACTTCAAACAGCAATGCCTGTCTCTCTTCCACAATCACAGCAGAGAATGGTCAACAAAAGAAATCCAGCTTTCAAGCTCCAGTAATCTCTATATTATGGCTCTGAATGAAGTGCTATTTCCTTATAGCTCATAATTTTTTATTCATACCTTGCAAGTAGCAAATGTTAGGGGTTTGTTGTTGTGTTGCTACCACTTCTGAAAAGGGTTGATACAAACAATCAAGCAACAAATACAGAATAGAAGCCAGTAAACAAGACTATTGAGGGAATGCAATTTCTTAGGGTTTTTTTAAAAGAAGTTTTCCCCCTTCTTTTTAATGCAGTTAAAACCTTGGTACACAAAAGGCATCCTATGAAAATTCAACACAGAAAAAGGACATGTTAAAATCGCACAAGAAAAACAAAATTCTTAGGCATTCAACTGCAGACAGGTCTCAAATAGGTGCTCCAAGCTATTCATTTTAGTTGGCTTTTCTAGCCATTGGAATATGTCTGTCCAGTCCCAACTATAGCACAGCTGGGGAACCCATGGCCCACAACCTCATTTTGTGTGGCCCCCCCCAGGACACCTGAAGCTGCTTGTTTCTTCTATCCAACCTGACTTCCTTCCTCATTTTACACAAGAAAATACCACAATAAAGTGGCAACCCTACTTGTCTGAGTTTCTCAATGCATCATTGTGAAGCTGAGGCATTGTTTCCCTTTTTTAAAAGAGTACTTCCTTGCAAATCCAAACCACCAACCAACCAAGGTTGGGAAAGAGGCATTTCTAAATACATCCCTGCCAGCGTACGAAAGTTACAAAAAACAAATAGTATATGGGATAGTGGTGGTTACAGGATAAGATGGTATGGATCTAATAGCCAGCACTGCTATGAGTCATCTGTTGCAGTAACATGGCTCCTCAGTTTCCAGTAGGTGATGCCTTGTATTCAGTATGTAATACCACATTTCAAATTGCATTCCTTAAGGATTGTTTAAGAAGGAACAGGATCCCTCTGCCCTAATCATTCAATTCTTTGGTCAAAGTATGTTAATGCATTTTTCTATTCTATTAGAAAGAAATGTGTATTTTTATTTCTATAATGATCAAGTCTGGAAAACTGGCAGAAATAATTATAAAAGACAGAATTAATAATAATAATTTTATTATTTATACCCTGCCCATCTGGCCCTATATACCACATTTTATAAATTATACCCCACCCTATATACCACATATAGAACAATTATTGCTGAAGCAGAACCAGCATAGCTTCCACAAGGGTTAAGTCTTGCCTACCTAACATTTTAAGAATTCTTTGAGTGTGACAGTAAGCATAAGATGTGATCCAGTCGCCACTGCGTATACTTAAAGACTTTTAAAACGTTTTTTGACCAGTTACAAAGACCCTCAGCCATTACTGCAGAGTAAACTTAACGGTCAAGAGATAATAGGACAGGTTCTCTTATGGAACAGTAACTGGATAAAGAAAAGGAGACGGGTAGGAATAAATGGCAAGTTCCATGCTAGTGATCCTTAGGCAAGGAATTGAAAATTATAATACTGTTAATGCAAAGCTATGGTGCAAAGATGCTTGGAATAATAGTGGGTACAGCTGTGATATCCTTGCCTCAAAAAGAGTGTTGTAGAGCTGGAAAATATTCAGGGAAGGCCAACCAAATGGTCAAGGGACTGGAGAAGCTTCCTTAGGAGGCAAGGTTACAACATTAGAGGCTTTCTAATTTAGAGAAAAGATGTGTAAGAAATGTGTTAAACTATGCACGTTGTGGAGACATCAGATAGAGAAAAGCTGCCATTCACAGCACTAGAACTCATACACCTCCACAAGTGGGGAGAGCAGTGGCAAACTAGTATCCCGCTTGCAGGTTACCCAAAGGCATCTGGTTGGCCACTGTGAGAAAAGGATGCTGGACCAGATGGCTGGTCTTATTTAAGTGGGGATTCTCAACAAAACGCTATTATACCCAGTCCCTATCAGGAGTACTTGTGTCCAGGGGTCTAGGTAACAGAGAACAGGAAACGCTTTGCATTTTCTGGGGATAAACAGAGGGCTCTCCCATTTTTTATCCTCTGAAACCATCTTCATACATACAGTACTGTGGGAAGGGACTTTTTAAAACTCATGTGCATGGCACACATTCCAAATCTCCATTTCCTATTTACTGTTAGGAGTTTAGCAGGTCAATTCCTCCTTATTTATCTCTTCACCCCTCTCAACATTTCATAGCTTTAGTAATCTAACAGAGCATACTTGGTTATCACGCTTTTTGGTGATGGTAGTTTTTCTTCTCTTTTAATTTACAAATGAATATACATCTGAACTTCTCACACATATTCATTCATAAGCCTGTGCTGTCCCATTTCTGCATTCATCTGTGATTTTAAATTATATATATTTATACACATTTTGACACAAGGCAGGCTACACTAGTAATGGTCTCTAAACCACTTTTTGGAGAACTGTATCACACAAAAAATCCAAAGAATAATTACATTCTGATACATATACTAATCCAGGATGTGCAAATCACATCAGTTCAATTTTTAAAATGCTGATTGAATAAAATTCTGTATTTCTACTGGGGGCCCTCTTGAGAATATAGAAACCACCACCTTGTCTGTAGGTGGCTCTACTTGCGGGCAAACCAGTAGTCATGGGACCAGTAAGGCCAGTACACTGGTACCTTGGTTCTCAAACTTAATCCGTTCCGGAAGTCCATTCCAAAACCAAAGTGCACTTTCCCATAGAAAGTAATGCAAAACGGATTAATCCATTCCAGACTTTTAAAAACAACCTATAAAACAGCAATTTAATATGATTTTTTACTATCTAACAAGACCATTGATCCATAAAATGAAAGCAATAATCAATGTACTGTACTACAAAATAAATAAAACAGTATTGTAAATGATAAAAAATAAAATTACCTTTTTTTCTTACCTGCACTGATGATAGTCATTTTATCCATTACTGCAGTCACACAATCAACCAGTCAATCAATCAATCAATCAATCAATCAGTAGCTGAACTGGGTTACACACAGCCACAAAAACAAATTTACCGAAAAAGCCTCAAAAACAAAAACGCAAAGTAAATAGCAAAAACAAAAGTACCAAACTTAATCCCTTCCAGAAGTCGGTTTGACTTCAGAAATGTTTGAAAACCAAAGCGCAGCTTCTGATTGGGGCAAGTGCTCCAGAAACAATAGGTGACAACTGCATTGGATGTTTGGCTTCTGAAAAACGTTTGAAAACCGCAACACTTACTTCTGGGTTTTCAGTGTTTGAGAACCAAGGCGTTTGAGAACCAAGGTACCACTGTATTAGAAAGAATGATTCAGGGGAAACTAAATGGACATTTTAGGAGGCAAGTCATGAGACTTTGGAAATACATCTCTAAACCCGCTGAAAGGATGACTTAAAATAATATATTACGAACATTCAAATACTGAAAGGTGTTGTGGACAGAGAATTGTTGATCATATCCGGCTATTTTACCCATTGGAAATAAATATTACAGGAATGAAGGAGTTTCCATTACTGAGTCTGCAAGAGAGGAGTAATTTTGTGGCATTGCTACGCACACTTCTTCTGAAGTTTCAGAACTCTGGAATGTTACTTTGCTTCCCACCAGTCTCCGGAGCACAACACAGAGACTGTAGAAAGCTAATGCCCGATTTTCCAGGAGTGGCAGGAAGCCAAATTCAGAGGAGACAAAATTATAGCATGGAGTTATGAGTGCTTCTCTTGACTGTCAAACGAGTTTCCGCTGAGGGTAACCCACTGGACAGGAGAGAACTCCCTACAGGGCTACAGTAGCCCCTTTGTTCCAAAGTAAAGGTAATAAACAGTCCTTCCATTCCTTTTGCTATGGAGATGGGAGAAAAGTCAGCATTTTTAAACAAAGGGATGGAAGTGCCTTTCCTCTACAACCCTGCTAATAGATGGTTCTGTCTAGGTAAGTGGAAAGCACCAATGCCAATTCTCTATGCTATGAACAGAGAATGTTGTGCTGTGCACAGATGTGGGTCACTGGGATAAAGTGTCGGCCATCAGAGCTAGTGTCATGTTTACTGCAGTCTTAGTCATGGTGTTACATCAATCATGGCACAAACACGTTTGCTGTGATGAGGAAAGCGAGGTGACCTCATGAAAACAGCATGTATCCAGCTATTTCATAAGTCACATGACAATGCAGGCGAACGGCTCAGCAGGAAGTATGTAATGCTGTCATTTGAATGATGGCAAATGAGGGAGACTAATAGGCTACAATGACAGAATCAGCATGGATTCACATGTGCCTGTTACCTAACATACTTCAAGCATGAAACCATCAATTTAGTTAAGTAACAGAATATGAGTTGCATTCAGCTAAATCCTACTCAGAGCAGACCCACTGAAATTAATGAACCCAAGTCAGTCGTGTCCAATAACCTCAATGGGTCTACTTTGAATAGGACTATTGCTGAATACCACTCTTTTTTCCTCCCCCCCCCCCAACATTTGGTTATTAAGAATGTTTACGATCTGTCCTTCACTCAAAGGTCCCAGGGCAGAGCCTACATATACATTAAAACAAAATTTAACCAAAAGCTAAAAACAAAATACGACAACATCAATATAGTTGATCACAGCATTTCTACAAAGTAAAACTACAAAGTGGCAGTTATGCACTACTTGATGCTGAAAGCTTGCAACATTTTTTAAAAATAAAAAGAGCTGAGTAGTCCATTCAAATACCTTTTCATCTTCTGAAAACAGTGAAAAGTAACACTTAGCAATGGCAACGGGTATAAAAAAACCATTCATGATGATGCACAAAAGCTGATTAACATTAAGCTAAGATGGCAATAACTTTTTAATGTTGCCATTAGCAATTGATCTGTAACACAAGTATAAATTGTACCAAGCAACATAATTTTCTCCTTCGAAGCTGTTGCTCAAAACACTCAGAAAAGCTGCAGTAATAAATTAACATGGTTCAGTAATGGTTTAATTTTTTTGTCCAGCTTCTGTCTCAGTCACTTTCTCATACACAGCGTTTATAAGAAAAAGATTCATGAATCTCAGTTGAGAATAATTCCTTTTTCCAATAAGCCCCAGTTTGTGACTATCTAAAAATAGGTAAACCTTTTAGGACGATGGATCCTTTTCACAAACCTTCACATGCATTAAAAGCCATGCCAAACATGGGAAGGCTTCCAACTAGTTTCTAGTTCTGCCGGTTTTTTGTGTGGAACCCTGTACGAAATAGCTGCCGTGAAGACGAAAAGATGAAATTAGAGTATCCCTGAGGCGAGAATCGACATTAACACCCACTGGATCCAAGTGAGCTTTTATTACCTTTCCACTTTGTAGCTCAATTACTTAAAAAGTGAAGGCAGTAAACAATTCCACAAAGTCTATAGTTCTATGGTACATTCACAAGAAATAGAACTTGGGGGCATTTGTCCTTCCTGCTGATTCATTTTCTATTTCTCCCATCACCCACCATACCAATTTCTCCCACCAAGCGCACAAAAAAAGCTTCCTCAAGTCTCTTGCCACCTCTTCCTACCTTACTTCCCCTGACTCTTGTTCAGAGACATAAAGCAAAGTTATAGTTCGGCATTAATTATATCCGAACTTGCACTCTTTTGTGAGGCACTGTTTGAAGCTGCTCTGCAAAACACAGTTTGTGCCACATGTGACCTGAGGTTATGGCTGTATTTACAGCAAATGACAAATCAGAGTTAGAGCTACTGTTCTGCCTCAAGAGGCTGTTGCAAGCTTCATTCTAAAGGGACGGAAAAGAAAAGCAGACGAAAGTGTCTCTAAACCAGATTTGTCTGCTGTATATCTATAAGCTCAAACTACGGTGGGGGTACTTACACCACAGTTATCAGAATCCAAGGTTTGGCATGATGTGTGAGACAGTGCATGCTTGCACACCCACAAATACTTGGAAAGCTGTTTCTGCATGGTAAAAGTAGCACAAGCAACTTCCTGCATTAATGCAGGATTTGCATCTCTCCCCTGTTGGGAAATCAATGAGATTATTGTTAAGATTTCTGGAGCTTAAACTGCTAATAGCTCCTACTGCTTATTTTTTTTGCTTCTTCGCATGCATGAATCAGTTCCGAGGTAAAGCATCTCAAAGACCAAGTTCTTGGCAATCCTAAAAAATGAGTGCAGGCTGTAAGAGAATATGATGTTAATACTTATAAAACTGAAATATTTTCCATCCTCAGCACAAAATTTTAAAATCATTTTATCCTACCTTCTCACTATGCTCAAAGCGGCTAATTAATCATTGCAACAGTCTTTTGAATTGTCCTTGAGATACTGTCCTCAAGATGGAAAGAAATGCTCCCAAGTTTCTAAATTTCTGTTAGTACCAAAACCATACAAAGACAAGAATGAGCATAGGTCAGAGATTTTCAACCTTTTTCAGTCCATGGCTTCCTTGACCAACTATATTCTTTCTGCAGCAGCCCTGTGAGGCTCAGAGGCCCAGTTATGTCACCCCTTGCCTGCAGAGCTGGCAGCCTCTCACCCTTTCTCAAACACCCTCCCTTGTGGAGGATTCACTCAGCCTCCTCTCCTCTCCCCTCTCCTTGGGAGTCCTCTGGGCAGCTGCCGCCCCTGGTCTCTGAGCTGCCTCCCTTGCCCCAAAGAGAGGTGCTTCCTCACACTGTAGGGACAGGGGCCTGGGAAGCAACCCCTGGCCAGACCTAGAGACACAATTTGCCTGGGGAGCTTGTAGCTAGGGCTTTGGGAGGCAGAAATGCAAGAGGGCATCCAAAGGAGGAGGGAAGAAAAGAGGGACAGAGGCCAGTGTTACCCACAGCACCCCTGAACATCATTCAAGACACCCCAGGGTGCCATGGCACACTGGTTGGAAACCACTGGCATAGGTGATTTCTTTCCTGTACAAACACTTAAGGAAGAGTGGATAACCAGGTCACTAGAGCCTCTCTCTCATCAGTGTTTCTTTCTCTTCTAACAGAACTACAATGCATATACAGATAAGTCGTGTCACAAAAGGTGGATTTGAACAACTTGACCCTCTGTTTGTTTGTTTGTTTGTTTGTTTGTTTTTATTATTTGCAATATTATCTGCTTCAAGCAAGTGAGATATGTGTAGATACCTATGGGATAACCTCAAATTAATTTTTAAATATTTTTTGGTCCAAAATTGGGCCCAGGAGAATTTTTTGAAAATTTCGATTTTCACGTGATTTAGGCTAATGCAACTTCTGCGTCAGTTTAGAAAAAACCTCTCATTTCGCTTATTTTTCAACCGATTAGAGTTATTTTGGTATCAAAATAAAGCTAATTGTGGTCTCTTTCAAAATAAGGTATAAAAATGGTATTAAGTGCCAGAGAAAAGGGTCACCGACCATTCAAAGTGAATTTTGTCATTCCGCCTCCCCCCCCCGGTAGGTTCCATAAGCCATAGCGCACAAACCACGATTAACATGTGTATCATACTTTTGTTGTAGAATGGGCTAAACATGTACTTGTTATGTTTTAAAAATAAGAAGGGTGTTTTTGTGGTTATAAAATAATTTGATTTTGAAGTAAATTTTTGACAAAAAAATATTACTTTTTTGTCAGCTTTTTTGGACCCTGGGCCCAATTTTGAACCCAAAGAAAATCTTTTAAAAATTAATTTGAGGTTATCTCATAGGTATCTACACATTTTAAAAAAACTGGAAGTAAATCTGAGTCATGAGAGCATGGCCGAGTATTAAAATCAGGTGATTTGGCATGGAATGACCCAGAGGTTTTTAGCAAAGAACTGTGTCTTAAATAATCAGCAAAGGGAAATCTGAGCTTAATCCAATCAGCTATTATTAAAAAACGAGTCCTTACAAAAACAGACACATACCACTACACCACAACGTTTATTTATTCCAGAATCAACATATAAGCCAAGGATGTAGGCGGCTTATATCATTTATCCCACCTGTCGCATTTCAAATGCAAATACGTAAGTGCTAGGAACAGCTCTGGCTACATAATATTCATGTACATAAAAATGTTAGGGGGGAAAAGGAAAATAACTTCTGCAGAAAAAGAACTCCCCAGACAGCCAAGGCAGTGTCATTCAACTTCCCTCTTCTTCTTCCCTCTCTCAAGAATTTGCTGCAGGTGTATCAGGATTTTTTAATTTTCATTTTTTAATAATAGAGTGAAGCAGTAATAGGGTCAGAAAATTTGCCCAAACAGAAAATTTTCCAGGTTTTGTTTTTTTTTAAATCCCACAGAAAACTTTCCGTTTTGTAAGTTCATTAGCAACAAGAAATTGATGCCAACTACACAAGTTGCGCTGTGCTAAACTCCATTGCTCTCTAGGGCATCAGGAAAATCCACTTTGCATGCCTACAAGGTCCCAGAGTCAACCCCTGGCATCTTCAGGTAGGGCTGGAAGAGAACCACATCTGAAACTCTGGAGAGTCTCCACCAGTCACCATAGACAACACTGAGCTAGATGTACCAAAGGCCTGACTTGTATAAGGCAGCTTCCTATGCTCCTAATACAGGAAAGCTTTCTTAAAAAGCCACACCACTGGAATGCAGATATGAATGAGTTAAAGGATGAGGACAAGTGGGAGAAGGGATGCTTAAGCCTTTCAGCTATTCCCCTTCTCTGGTTTTCCCACCTGTGCAGGGGAAAGCATATGGGGATCACAACTTTGTATATTTTCCCACAATACTTAGGAATCCACAGGGGGATTTTGAGTGAACAAATAAATGGCTAGTAGGAAAAGGGTTAAGCAGGTCCTTCTCCACCTCTATGCCATCTGTGACTGCCCTGTATTTATTTCTTGGGGGGTGGGAGAGAATCATGAGAAATACATGGGCCTAAGCACTAAAAACCAACTACAGTGGTACCTAAGGTTAAGTACTTAATTCGTTCTGGAAGTCCGTACTTAACCTGAAACTGTTATTAACCTGAAGCAACACTTTAGCTAATGGGGCCTTCAACTGCTGCTGCGCCGCCAGAGCACGATTTCTGGGTTAGCGGAGTCTGTAACCTGAAGCGTATGTAACCTGAGGTACCACTGTAGAGCCTTTATCAGTTTTGTAGGAAAGGTATGGTTATGTCTGAGTGGCTGTAGCGCATCACAACCGACAGCAAAATCCTATGCATGTTTTATTGGAAATAAACCCCACAGTGTTCAGAGCACTTGCTGCCTAGCAATGTTAAGTAAGATTGCAGCTTTAGTTTAACTCCAGGAAGCATGAGAGAGGGCGTGGAGGGAAATTTTTAGACAGATGGGTTTTTACTTGACTTTAATTTACTTGTAACAATGAATTTAACATAGCTTGACCCTGGAGATGAATAGGCAAGTGTGCGGTGTACATGTGGTAAACTCCATTCAATCTAGCCCAACCACTCTCGACAGGTTACTGCTGGTCTTCACAATCATGCTGTGCTTTTAGGCAGACCCAACAGCATCGTGAAGAAGAGGTCAATGGCAAAACAATGTGAAAATATTTCCTGTAGCTTTTTCTCCTACCCTTCCTCACACTAAAGAAAAGGGGCCTTGAAGGGTGAGCCAAAAGGACAACACTCCAAAACCTGGTAGCAAACAAATATGTAATGGAGTCCAAAGTTTTAAATCCCAACAACTTCTAACAGATTTGACCATATGCACTTTTGGATCAACAAAAGATGAATGTAAAATTCACTTTATAGTATTCCAATTCAAATATTTTTAAAAGCCTTAATCTTGATTTTGATCTTCAAAGGTAGGTGTGTGCATATGTTTCTATAATCAATTTCCACATCTTCCAGCTACAAGCAATATCAATTTTAAATGCTCAAAACATTCAATCAGCCCAGGCAAGGAAGACTAAAGAGTCTATTCACTGCTTAACTCTTAAATCAAACAGAACTTTGCAAACAATTATATGAAAAAGAAATTCACGTATTATGTGGTGCAACAAGTACAAAACTAAAGTACACCATCTGAGAAAACATGCATCAAGCTCCCCCAGGTTTTTATCTCTCCTTCTTTCTCACTGCAGTGGAACAATAAAAGAGACTTCGTTTATTTGATGATGTTGTAAAGCCAAGCTTTTTTGTTTACATGTGCTAAGGGGATAATGGAAAGACCGATCCAATATTTCCTGAGAGCATTTTGGCAGCAAATATTTCCTGGATTTATTGGAGCTTTTTCAAATTAGTGCTGGGTTTTGTCCTTCTACGAAAATAAGTTCTTACTGCCCCCCAAAGTAAGACTCTGTGTCCTTTATAAACACTGCTCCTACGTCATACTGTTCATCTCAAATTACACCGAACATTGGGGGGGGGCACATTCCATTTTCTGTACCAGGTGCCCTTTCTTTTACTTTCTGCTGCTACCAAACATGGCTGAATACAGAGACAGTGGGAAAATAATCCTTATGAAGTATCTGGAAGGCGAGCAGAAAAATTTCCTGGCCTGAGCCAACCAGCCTTTCCCATACTCCCGTATCATCTAAAGTTGAGGAAAACATCTCTAGAATGATCTTTATGGGCATATAATAGGGGTGATAGAGGTGATTATGGGAGCAAGTTCCATGGTTTAACTATGCATTAAATGAAGGGGTGTGAGATACTTTGTCAACTATGTCAACTGGATCACCTCTGTCTATAAGCTTGTTGACATTCTCAAAGATTCATGACACAGGACTTGCCCTTACAGAAGCCATGCTAGCTCTGCTTCAACAAGGCTTGTTCTTTTATATGCTTGGTTATTTTATCCATAACAATGCTTTCCATCAGTTTACCCAGGGCAGATGATAAGCCAACTAGTCTGTGATTTCCAGGGTCTTCCACCCCAGATCCATTTTCTAAAAATGGTAATACATTGACTATCTTCCAGTCCTCAGGTATGGAGGCTCACCTGAGGGACAAGTTACATATTTTTGGTAGAAGATAATCAATTTCATATTTGAGTTCTTTCAGAACTCTCAGGTGGATGCTATCCAGACCTGGTGATCTGAAATACTGTATTTTGTCTTATTTGGCTGAGATGATCAGATCATCTCTTGCTACCACTATCTGCCACAGTCCCTCAGATTACCCTCTTTCAAAAGTTCAGGGATGTGCTCTGTATCTTCCATTGTGAGGACAGATGGAAAGATTGCATTCAGCTTCTCTGCAACCTCCTTAAGCACACTAATGTCATTCAAGAGTCAAAAGCCTCCCTAAAGAGTCCTTTGCTACTACTATATTTAAATATCTTGTTGTTGTTGGTCTTCATGTTTTTAGAAATGTGCTTCTCTTATTCTTTTAGTATACCTTGCACTTTATTTTTGTTCTCTTCATTTGGACAAGATTCCAGCTGCCTCGCTTTTTAAAGAAGCCTTATTGCCTCCAATAGCTTCTTTAACTCTGCTTGTGACCCACACTCTCAGCCTCTTGGCCTTTGTGGTACCTCTCCTTATCTGCCACATACACTCCAGTTTAACTAATATTACAGAATTTAGAGTTGGAAGGGACCATGAGAGCCAAACAGCCCAAACCCCTGCAACGCAGGAATGTTTTGTCCAATGTGGACTTGAACCCACTACCCTGAGATTTAAGAGCCTCATGCTTACCAACTGAGCTATCCCAGCTATTTGTGTTTTCAAACAACTTTCAAGACATTTTGGAATGATCTGACCCTCTTGAGTTTGCTTTTCAACTTCCTTTTTACCAATCTCCTCATTGGGGGGATGTTTCTCCTTTTGAAAACAAATGTGACTGTTGACTGACTGTGTAAGTTACACTGTAGAAATTGTGCCTTCGTGTACTGTGATTTGTGCTCTTCATTTTAACCTGAAGGAGCTAAAGGTATTGCGGATGTTAAGGTCATCATCACATTCCATGTAACAGAAAATTGGTCAGTTAGCATACACAGAATCAGTAAGAAAAATGGAAAACATTTGCCTTCAGCTAGTATTATGTAGGACTATAAATGTATGAAGGGAAGGCCCTTATCAGTGGCTCCAAAAACATTTCAGTAATGGCAAGATTGGAAGAAGGGGGGCAGATTTGGCAGGGGTGTGTGAATGACTGCAGAAATCAAGTGGTACAACAGAAAACAAAGTGATGAGGAAATGGGGGAGAAAGCTATTTGGAATACTAGGTGGAAGCCTGGTGAAAATCTATGCAAAATTTTAATTAAAAACATGTTCATTATACTTTTGACCTTCTTAACTGTCCACCTTAAAGTCCCTCTTGCAAACCAAAAGGCTTCATCATTAGCTCTTGGTGTCATCATGTAAGGATGATACAATCCAGTTACATAACAAAAAGTTCTAGCAACCAATCATTTGGTTTAAATATAGGGAGACCAGTTATCTGTCCAGCTCCTAACACAGCTGCTGCTCTCAAGGACGTTGACCTTACTTTAGGCATCAGACACTTTCTACCAGCCTTTTGTCTGTGTTTCAGAATGAGAGGCAAGGTGACTGTTAAAGGGAGCATGCCAAGCTTTCCTTCTGTTGCTGTCATGCTGGAACAGATTACAGAGAATGCCTTGCCTGTGTCTCACCTCAGAGAATGGGGTAATCAATGCTCTTGGACCTTCAACTCTTGCACAATTCAAAAATACAAGCCTACTGCTGGCCAGAAATATACGTGAACACTGGAGAATGTCACACTAAAATCACGCTGCTCAAACAAGGATGTTTGCTCAGTACATTATAGTAAGGAAGCAAGCCCCTCAAGTTGAGCATTTGCAGTCAATGTGCTTTTGTTATATCAATAGTTAGACTGGTGAGGATTCAGAGACTGCACTGCATGAGACATTCCCAAAGAAATTAAAGCTAATTAACATTCCTCGCAAACTTCAGAGGACAGGAAATCACAAGGGCATCCACCCTACTGGAGTATAAATCATGCTAGAGACTATGGCATCACAGGAAGATACATATGCCAGATCCTGTTTCATATTGTAACTGGTATAGTAGGTTTGCTTAATGTGCAAACATTTGTGCCTTTTTCTGTTTACTTTACATGGGCCTAGATATTTATTTGGAACATGACAGTTTACTGTCAACTGCCTTTGAGCTAACTTAATCTACTTTTTTACTTCTTTTATTCAGGAGGCAGTAGGTGACATTTGTGAGTAGTGCTAAGATACTAACTGATCCCAAAGGCTACAGCGTACATGAATTGCAGTCATTTCTCTAATCAAAAGCACAAAGAAAGCTACTTGAAATGTGTGACTTATAAATAAGGTTATGATTTTTGGGTAGTGGCTGCGAAGCTAAAACTCAGTGAGTAAGTGGCCTTAGGACTCTCTCAGATTCAGTGCTCTCCACCTGCAATATGGGGATAACACTGGCCTATGTTACAGGGTTGCCATAAGGATTGCACGAATATGACATACATGAAACACTTTAAACACCCAAAAGCAAATGCCAAGTATCATAGTGGGTGGGCTCAAGTCTAGCAGTTTGGAAGTGAAACAGGCCCACCCAGAAACAAAGAAGTGGTTTCTGCATACCTGGATGCCTTAGTGACACAGAAGCATCATTTGTAAGTTAAAATAAAATTTTAATGGCCCATTAGCATCTTAACAAGAACCTACAGTAAGATATGACCTTATAGCAGGCATAGGCAAACTCAGCCCTCCAGATGTTTTGGGGCTACAACTCCCATGATCCCTAGCTAACAGGACCAGTGGTCAGGGATGATGGGAATTGTAGTCCCAAAACATCTGGAGGGCCGAGTTTGCCTATGCCTGCCCTATAGGCTGCTTCTCAGCTACATTTAGCAAAAACCTCAAGCACTTCTAGCAACATGTCATAATCCAACTCCTTTGGTTCAGTAAACAGGGTGAATACAGCAATATCTAGGCAATATGGCTGGAAACACACAGGAGACTAGTTAGCTATGCTTTAGAAAGCTAGGACAACTAACAAATAAAGCCATTAAAAATTGGGTGAGTCTGTGTGTGTATTTTTTAAAACAGCAACAAAAGATGCACTGCAATGAACCCTGGGCTGAGAGGTGCAGAGGTGAAAGGTGACAGAAGCCACAAAACCAACAAGGGGTTATGATGCAAGTTTCATTGCATTTTAATTGCCATTATCCACAATGATATTTCAAACAAACAACACACCCCAATGTTCAGAGTATATTGGTTAATCAAAGAACACCGAGATGGTTAAGTGGAGAAGAAAATGCACGAACTAAAAATATGCACCTCAGTCACACCAATGTGTATTGTCCTCATCACACAAACCAAGAGTTTCTGAAAATCTGGGAAGCCAAAAATCACGTTCTACCAATCTTCTGCATTAACAGAAAAATAGCTTACATAGAAAATATAAAGTTTGCATCATCAGATCTTGTTCCTTAATAACTTCTCTTACTGAAATTAATGTGCCATGCCACAGTACAAAGTGAAAATAAAAGGAATTCCCAATCCAATAATTTCCTTTTTGTATTTAAGTCCACATGTTGTGAGAGGTGCAGCCAGCTAATATAAATAATGCTTCCCTGCCAAAAGTTTTGCTCAGTTTAGGCTAAGCTCCAATTATGTCAACAATTCAGTTAATTGAAAAGGGGCTTTTTCCTGAGCTTTTAGTGGATCTCCTTTGAACTCCAAGATACAACTTCCCAGCTCTTCAAAACACTTCCCTTTCACTCCAAACAGCCAATGAACCAAAGAGAAGGGGAAAGGTCACCTTCCTTTTAGAAAATAGTTTCATAGCTGTGTTTCTGTCAGGGGGGCAATTATATCACAAAAAGGGAATAAAAGGAGGTTAGAGTTGCAGGACAGTTTTAAACCTCTAAAGCAGCACAAAACAGAAGACAATATAGGAAAATGGAAGAGACCATGCAAATGAAAGCTCCTGGGTGTTCTGAAGGTCCAACATAGTTCTTACACTTCTATTCTCAATGCTACTCTTCCTACTTATAAGTACCTAAAAGGTGACTACTGTAAGAAATGCTTCTATGCCTCATTGAAGAAAATCAGGATGGTGCACTAGAGGCCCATTCTTCACAATGAAGCAGAACAATATTTCAGAATACATGCCGGAGTCATTCTTGTCACCAACTAGAACTCCGATGAGAGTCTTAAGTATTTGCTTGAATGGCAAAGGTACATTGGCTTTGCTGCTATTTGAGCTAAAAAAAAATGACAGCAACTTGCTTTGGTCTCAAAAATAAACGGATGGTATAAGAAGTCAGAGAGATACACATGAAGAAAATTTTGTTTTTAATGGAAGAGGGCGAGAGATAAATGAAGGTTTGTATGTTTTAATTAAAGGTATGTTTAGCTAAGGCACAGACTTTTGCTCCACTTTAAGCATACTCTTTAAAAATATCCATGCTGGATTTGTAGCTGTGTTATTCAAAGCACATGCAATGAAAAAATATTAAGTGTGGTAACATTATCAGCTTCAGTCAATATATCCTACAGAGCTAAAATCCTAAACACAAGATGAACTCTGGGGGATTTAAGATGACCAGAATCAGGCGATCTGTATATTTAGACCCCAGCGTATCTACTTGATTGCTTACAAACGTCCTCAGTATCTTTGGCTTGAAAGCAAGGAGCAAAACATCGAATAATCTAAGCACTGGGGGAGAGCATCCATTTCTAGACTGCATAAGAATTTCTTGGACCAATTCCCAACTGTCTTCTAAGCTGCAAGTCCAGCATCTGACTAATGCATTCGACTGTGGAGGGACAAAACACATGCGGGGGAAGTCGACCAAAACGAAATGCAACTTCTTCCAAGAGTTGAGTAACGCTCCCACGGGCAAGCTCCCCAACCCCAGCAACTTTCTGTTTAACTGAGCAAGGATTAGGAAAGGGTTAAGAAGCATGCTCTGTGCACCTTTGGCTCCAGTGGCACACCCCCTCCGGCCAGGAATGAACAGAGTGGCCGGATTCCAGACGAAAGCCTCGCCGATTTGGCCCCAGGAAAATAGAGCCGGGCCAGAAAATGGAGGCCCCCCCCCCCCCGTTTTACGCACCAGGAAGCAAAACCTTTTCCAACATCCCTAGAAGTCGCTGGAAAACTCGGCCAGCCCGCCGAACTTTTCCTTTCTTTTTCTGGCAGCAGTAGTAGTTTGGATTTGATAGATACACACCCCCAACAACAACTACAGCCTGAAAAGCTCTGGAATGCGCGTCTCGATCCTGATCCAAACCTCGCCCACGAAATCGCGCCAGCGGGACCATTTTAGGCGCGCGCACCCCACCCGCAAAGCACGCTTCCAGCTGTATAAAGCCGAACCATCCCAAGCAAGTCTCTCCCTTTCTCGCCTCATGGCGCAAAGAGAGGAGGCTGGACGGGGCGAGCTTCCTCCAGCGCCACCAGAGCCAGGCGCAAGGCGCTCCTTCCCGGCAGCGCCAAATGCAGAGTCCACCTCCTCTTTCTCCTCCTCCTCCTGCTCTTCGGGCTTATGGTTAACTGGGCTCCAGAAGGCGAAGGGAGAAGCGGCGGGAAGGGGCGCGGCGCCTCTCCTCGGCGGCCAGCTCCTCTCCGCCGCCGTTCTTCCGAAGCGACCCACAACTTCGGCGCGGGAAAAGCGCGAGGGACGCTCCGAAGAACTACTGCGGCAGGCGGCCAAGGCAGGGCGGCCCCTGCTGCGCCTGAGGAGAAGAAGGAGGCGGCAGCTGGAAGTTGCAGCTCCCTGCACTGACTGGGACCTACCTTCCCGCCGCTGCCCGGTCCTTCAAGCCGCCTTCTTCCCCGGCTTGGCTTTTTCTAAGCGCGGGGTGGGAACGCGAAAGGGCTCCCGCGCTGACTGGGAGCTGCCGGGCGAAGCTACAGGCGAGGCGCCCCGCTGCCGCGCACTCGGGCTCCTCGCGGGGAACGACGGCGCGCGGGCAACACAAACTCTCCGGCTGCCCCGTCAGGCTCTTCACTGGAGCGGCTCTCCGGCTGCTTTGCTTCGCCGCCAGGAGCAGCGCGGCGGCGGCGGCGGCGAGGCCACCCAGCTGTGAGCCAGAGGCGGGAGGGGAGCGCCACGTGCCCGGGCAGGGGCCAATGGCGAGAGGGCGGCTCGGAGCTTTGCCGCTCCTAAATGCAACGCACCCGCCCGCCTTCTCGGCCGGGCCCATGTGACCACGTCGCCGGCTGGAGTTCAGGTGAGGGAAGCGCCCTGCAGAAGGAGTCGGCAGCCAGGTAGGTAGGTAGGCGGGCTTCCTGCCCAGGAAGGAACACTTGGGAGTTCGGCTCTGGGAGCAAAAAATTTGGAGAGGGGAAAGGATTGAACAAGGGGATGGCGGGGGCAAAAACAATAACAAGGAATAGAAGAAGGGAAAGGGTTAAGAGAAATAGGTACAGGAAGAGGAGGAAGGAAATAGGAGCACAGAGGAATGACACCCAAAACACTACTTCTGGTTTTTGGTTCTGGTCAGGGACAGCTCAACACATTCTGCCACCCGAGGCAAAACAGGAATCATAGTATCTTAGAGTTGGAAGGGACTCCAAGGGTCATCTAGTCCAACCCCCTGCAATGCAGGAATCTCAGCTGAAGCATCTATGACAGGTGGCCATCCAACTTCTGCTTAAAAACCTCCAAGGAAGGAGAGTCTACCAACTCTGGTGGGTGTTCCACTACTGAACAGCTCTTACTGTCAGAAAGTTTTTCTGAATGTTTAGTCGGAATCTCCTTTCTTGCAATTCGAAGCCATTGGTTCGAGTCCTACCCTCCAGAGCAGGAGAAAAAAAGCTTCTTCTCTCTTCCATGTGACAGTCCTTAAGATATTTGAAGACGGCTTACATACCTTCTTCTCTTTTCCAGGCTAAACATACCCAGCTCCTTCAAGTGCTCCTCATAAGGCTTAGTTTCCAGACCACCGGTCCTGTCAAAGGCAGCTTCTTCTCGCTTCTATGGTGGCAGGAGGCACCCACAGTGATGCCAGAAAACTGTGGGTGCCCCCTCCCACATCACTGGAGAAGCAAGGTGAAGCAGTGACAGCGAGATCTCACAAGAGCTCTCCAACAGGTGCCTCGTGGGCTAGCCAGCCCTCCACATCTCCCCAGTGGCTTAGTGTGGATGGTACCAGGGGGGCTGTTGCCCCAGGCACACACACCCCAAGATCCCCATCAAGCAGCCTCTGTGCCCCGTCCACCGCCATGCATGGTGTAACATACCTTGATGTGTGTACGGCACAACCTGCCGCCACTGCCACCCCCATCCTTAACTAAAACAAAACAGAGTGGCATCATTACTTCTTAAGACCTTGAACTGAGGCTGGGAAGTTGCTGGGAAGAGACCGATGGGAAGCCACCTATATATATATATAAAAGATTGTACCACCTCCCCTGGGCTCTGCTAGGTGGGAATGGGAGCCATGCAAGTAAGAGATGGCAATGCTGCTCCTATTTCCATATCTTTGTCACACTTTCTGGACAGGCTCCCAGAGAAGGCAGAGTTGCAGGCAGCTGCCTTAGCCCTCTCACTGCCTCATCACTCACACTTTGGGTAGTGGAGGGTAGCGTTGGACATAGAAGGAACATCTGACGAGAGCATTCTGCAGTCAGGGCACCACCACAGAGTAGGTCCTTTCCTGCTGAACTTCAAATGGCATCAGTGCATCCTGTGCCTACGCTTACTCAGAAGTACAGTATGCCTCATTGAATTCTGTGATGCTTACTGTTCTCACATGGGTTTGCAGTCCAAATTCTTAAGTGTGCCAAACTCTTCTGCTTGGGATCAGGCACCTTGTTTCATGTTAAAAGATCTGATTTAAAAAAGCAAAAATTTCAGGTTAATGTTTTGATTTTGGAAGGTTGTCTGATATTTCACACCACATAGTGGTTTAATGTGCTTCCTATGCAATAAGGTTTAAAAGATGGCTATTACACAATATGATGGTAGCTAAATAGTTGATCTTTCAGAGGCTGATGACACTTCACTTTCCACATCCCAGTTGTTTTCAATGTGGCTCATGTATATGTAGGGAATTAGCCTGTCCTTTTGATGAAAAGTTGACCAGTGAAAACACTGCAGATGAACATATGTAATCTATTCTGTAGTTTCCCTGCTACAGTTTAGCCCATAACCATGGCCTGCTCTTGCATATTTAGTTGTATGAATATCTTTGCTCTTTCATGGTGAAATCTAGACTCTGCTGAAGTTAATGGAATTCAGTTGAAGTGTACAGGTCTTTACAAACCAGCCCTATACATACATTTTTGGAAGCTCCATAGAGCTATCCACTCTTATCCAAAGTGCTATATTCTGTGTACACTGCTCTCTTCTAAAAGGACTGTTCTAAAGCTGCTTTTAGAATAAAAGGGGAAAGTGTTTATCTCTTAACACTCCTGTATGGTAAGGAAGCAGTAATTTACAGATAAGGACGTAAGTACAAGGTAAGGCAGGTTGTTCACTCTCAGGGTTACAAACGCACACATTAAACTGACTAATCTGGCTACTGAATTTCGTAACTGAGGTTAGTATTTGATATTTTGGACTGTGTTTTTTTCAGGACAGTTAACCTCAAAATGTACGTAATTGGTTTTGATGGTGCAATAAAGGGAAGAGGAGGCATTTTTTTTTAGCATAGTCTTATTAAAATACTGAAATTGCATTCAAAAAGCAACCATTCAGAACTTAGTATAGAAAAATTGCTGCAGTGATAAGAAGTACCTAACAGTGTTAGAGTTGCAAATGGCAGCATTAAAAAGCATTCAAAGTGATTATATTTTTGTAAACTGTTTTGAGGTTTTCTTACAGACAAGCACTATATAAATTTTGTTAAAATGGAAAAAAATGCCTGTACTAATTTTTTCACATTGCACCCTTAAGATGGCAGAACAACAACTACCAAGTTGTGAAGGGCTATATCACTTTGTAGTTTGCTCTTTGTCCACCAAAGTTTCTTCATTGGTAGATCACCTGACAAAGCAAGCTTAAGCAATGAATGTTTCTTGCTTTGGATTTTTCTTCCAGGAGTTTAGGGCAGTTCTTGAACTCACCAGATTAAAAAAACCCTGAAATATATACTGGACATCACAATAAAAAGATCACACTAAAAATGTCACAACACAATCTGATTCAAACACTTAATTTAAACTTCCCTCTATTACTGTGTAATACTTTAAAATTTCTTAGGATTTTCTACTTTTCACAATAATATATATTTTTAGGCATGATCCACCCAAATTTAGGCATGGAAATGGGAAGCACATATCTAAAGCTGCAATTCTATACTTAACCTAGGATTAAGTGCCACTGAACTCAGTAGCATATACTTTCAAATAGATGTGGGTCACCAAACTGTATTGTAAACATACTTAACTTGGGCTGTTTCACATATCCCCACAAATGGTAATAAATTTATTGAATAAAGGGCAATGCCCATAATGAAAATGATGTTTGCTGTGCAAATTTACTTCAGCTCTTACATCATTCTTTCAGGTTCACAGGCGTTTCTTTTCCTTTTCTTTTTTTCACAGTGGGCTTGTGACTTTTCAGAGAAGGCATATCCACAAACAAATGATAGTGCTGCAGAGAGCATAGCATGTTCTTTGTTGTGCAATTTTATATCAGAGTCAGTAGCAAATAAGCAGCCATGTAAAACAAGACTGCTATTCAGTCAAGGGAATCTGGTCTGACAGCATCATAAAATAGAAGACAGACACTTCAGTAGATTCCAGTATCAGCAAGAATCTTAATATACCAAGGACACTGTTTTTATACTTGATTGCATTCCTTGGAACTACCCACAGAGTATAAAAGGAAGAACTTTTCAAGAAAATTCTCCATCTATTTATTGTGTCTTGGTTTTTCCCTGTCATGTCTCTTGGGCCTTTGGCAGCTGTGGTGGGGTACCTAATCCAGTATGTTCAGTGTTTTTCTAGATGAAGGCTTAATGCTGGGAAAAGCTGCATTCTTGGTATTTCTACATGCAGCAGACAAAATATGGCTAGAGAAGCGTGACAGCCAGGAGTCTACTTGTAAGAAGGGGTAACACCCATACACAGGTACCGGTAATCTTAAATGCCCAAGCCAAGATGGCAGTGCCTTCCAAAACCTTTATGTTAGATCTGAAATGTGGGGGGGGGGGGGGCGGACCATGCCTTTTCCCCCTTTTGGTGTAATAATGCACAACTGTTACCAAAGATACACTTCAGGACAAGCTTGGGTTTGGGGTGCTTTTTTTAACTGGCGTGTGCATCAGTGCCCTCGCACAAGGCTGCAGCCTTGATCCTCCAGTGTGGTACTATTTGGGTGAACAGGACAAGTGTGCTCTTTCCGGGTTCAGAGAGTGAATGTTTAAAGGTATGTTCAAAAGGAAGGAGAGTAGATTGATGGGAGCTCTATACAGAATCATGAGTAGGGAATCACTTGCTGGTCCCACCCTCTGTCACATTCCTGCTGGCCTCCACAGTCAAGGATGAAAAGTGTGCAGCCTGCTTCAGTCATGCAGGCTTCCTGCATGGTTTAGACTCCTGACAAGTAGAGTATGCTGCCTGTCAGAGGCCTTCACCCTCTGGAGAACAAAACAGGGAAGCAATGGAGGGACGAGGCCAGCAAGTGCATGCACCCATTCTTACCCTTCATTATGTGCAGATAATAAAGACTAAAATGGGATACCATTGGAGGCCATCAAGTCCAACTGCCTGATCAGAATGGGATCAATACAAATGCAGCATGCAACTACAGCATTTCAGAGATCAGGAACAAGACCAAATATTTATTTTATTTGTTATTTATTTATTTATTTATTTATCACACCACACCATCCATCTGGCTGGGTTTCCCCAGCCACTTTGGGCAGCTCCCAACAGAATATTATTAATAATGATGATGAAGAAAAAGCAATCAAACATTAAAAACTTCCCTAAACAGGGCTGCCTTCAGGTGTCTTCTAAAAGTCAGATAGTTGTTTATTTCCTTGACATCTGATGGGAAGGTGTTCTACAGGGCGGGTGCCACTACCGAGAAGGCCCTCTGCCTGGTTCCCAGTAACCTCGTGTCTTGCAGTGAGGGAACCGCCCTTGGAGCTGGACCTCAGTGTCTGGGCTGAACGATGGGGGAGGAGATGCTGGGCTGAGGCTGTTTAGGGCTTTAAAGGTTTAAAGCCCTGTTTAGGGCTTTAAAGGTTGGTACCAACACTTTGAATTGTGCCTGGAAATGTACAGGGAGCCAGTGTAGGTCTTTCAAGACCGGTGTTATGTAGTCTCAGCGGCCGCTCCCAGTCACCAGTCTAGCTGCCGCATTCTGGATTAGTTGTAGTTTCTAAGTCACCTTCAAAGGTAGCCCCACGTAGAGCACTTTGCAGTAGGCCACGCAGGAGATAACCAGAGCATGCACCACTCCGGCGAGACAGTCTCCAAGCAGGTAGGGTCTCAGCCCGAGTACCAGATGGACCTGGTAGACATCTGCCCTGGAGACAGAATTTACCTCCGCCTCTATGGAAACCTGTGAATCCAAAATGACTCCCAGGCTGCACACCTAGCCCTTCAGGGGCACAGTTACCCCATTCAGGAACAGGGAGTCCTCCATACCCGCCCACCCCCTGTCCCCCCCAAAACAGTACTTCTGTCTTGTCAGGATTCAGTCCCAATCTGTTAGCCACCATCTGTCCTCCAACCTCCTCCAGAACAAAGGGTGCATGAAATAGACCGCCTCTCTCTCACCGTCCCACTGCCCAGTTCCCTCATTTTGGAGAGGACTACATTCCTCCCATCCTTAATGTCACGGTAAGATAAAGATGGGGTATCGTCAGCAGCAGGGACTTCCCTTATAATCAGAGCAAGTACTTTTCTAGCGCCAAAACCTCAAAGAACTGCACTAAGTCAAATTTAAATGGAATTAACTGGAGATGCCCCAGCAGCAATCTGAATATTGGATGCAAATTTAAGAGCACAAGAACAACATTGCAGTATTAGAACGACTAGAGTCCAGCATCCTGTTTTCCACAATGGATAATCACAAGCCGGGCAATAGCATTCTCTTGCTGCTGTTCCTTTGATAGCGGAGGTAATATGGTCATCATGACTAGTACCCACCAATGACCTTAGTCTTCCATGAATTAGTCTAATTCCCCTTCCATTCAGGTTGATGGCCAGTTTCAAAATGTGTCCAGTGTATCACTCACTGTAGTTTTAACATTGGTGTAACCCTGTAAAACAGCTGGCATACAGGACTTCTGGGTTGTGGGAAACCAGAGTCATTTGACTCAGTTAGCTCAGCTGGTTAGAGCACAGTGCTGATAACGACAAGGTCGTGGGTTTGATTCCCATACTGGCCACCTGCATATTCCTTCATTGCAGGGGGTTGAATTAGATTACCCTCAGGGTCCCTTCCAACTCTCCGATTCCATGATTCTAACTTAAAAATCTGGAGGAGGAGGAGGAAAAATAAGATTTAAAGAGGTATGTGAAATCTGGTAAACTGTGGCAGATTGCCAAAAATGGGATATTTCAAAGTAATTTTATTAGCTGTTGGAAAACCTGGCTTAGCTAGCAACCAGATCATACTTCGGATTGTGTAACAAATTCAGAAATCCTTGTTGTGATTTCATGCACATCTTCAGTTGCCAGTACAATCCTGTTTATAGCCTGAACCATGACTTCTAACCAGTGCTTTGTTTTCTTAAAAAAAATGTTTAGGGGTACTCTCATTTTCTTGCTCATATTGAAATACTGCCCCACAATGAGGCCAAATCTAGATTCACAAAATGTTTAGGGGTATGTGTACCCCTGCGTCCCCCCAGAAAAAAGCACCGCTTCTAACCCAACAAATGGAAGGCAGTGCACCAGCCATGTTTTGAGTGGAGGCCCATCTTGGATTTAAAGCTGATTTTGCTGCCTGCCTGATATTGCAGGAAGATGAGAGGTTACCAAGTGCCTGAAAGGCTGCAATCCACGGCTAGTCGGCTGCATTTAGTGTGCTGGGTAATAAACACAGACCTGAGCAGACCACTTAAATTCTAGTGTGATGCTTTAATAAAGCAAGAGAACCACAACATAAAATTATGTGTCATTTGTCTGGCATGCCTTGCTGTTAATTAGTATCCAGTAATTATTATATTAGCCACATGGAGAGGCTAATTGCAAATGACTGGCTGAATGGAAGTACCTGACCCTGATAAATGTAAATTCCACGCTGCTGGCCCTTTCGACTTAAGTTAGGCTTGTGCTTGAAGATCACTTGGAGGGCCAAAGAACCCACATTCACTGTAGACTGATCCCTCCCACCAGCCTATATAGTTTGTGGTGTGATTTACTCATATCTGTTGTGTATGTAGTGCAATGGACTGCTACAATTTAAGTTACTAACAACATCCCTGCTTGTAAACAGTAAGGTAAAAACTTCAGTGTACTACAGAGCTTTGGGCAAAGAAAAACATTAATTGATTGTCTAATATCTAGAATAAAGTTTCTCTCTCTTTCAGATCATTTCAAGATTATCAAAGCATTCTCTCCCAAGGAAATAGAAAAATGATAATTCCAAATGGAAATAAGAACAGCAAGAGCCTTGATGTATATCAGAAATGCTGCCACCTTTCAAAAACCTGTGATTTATTATTCATTATTATGTATTTAAAAGCACACCTTCTAAGTCTGGCATTTTTACTTTGCTGAGTTATGTAAGGTTTTTACAAGGCTACTTAGAAAGTAATCATTACGAGCTAAAGGAAAAACTTAAATCAGGTCGGACAGCAATAGATAGGGACACTTTAGGCTTACTGTTTCCTGTAATACACTTAGGTCCAAATGCTAATGATTGAGTGGTATATAAATGCCTTAAATAAAAGAAAATAAACGAATAAATAAATAAGCAAGAAAGGGGGAGAGACCACAATTACAAACAAAGTAAGAATGTGCAGTGCTTTAAAATTCTCAGGAATAATTTTAACAAAGCTAGATAAGAGGAATAGTCATCTCATAGTTGTCACTTAAGCCCATGCTCCAAGCATCTAACTGCCCTTTCCCTGACTGTTGCTCTGCCCTGCATATAGTGTTAAGCTCTGAGGTGCTTCAAATCAGGCCAGGCAATAATAGTTATGTGACAAAATTTAAAGGGGATGGACATGTGTACCTATTATTTATCAATAGCACCCCCATTGGCAGCAGTGGAGCAAGCCATTCAGGCGCCTGGGGCGGCATGTGTGCCCTGTGCCCATGGCGGGTCCAGCCGGGGCAGGATGCTCCATGGGGCCTCCAAGGAGTCTGTGTGGCTCCTCCCACTCAGCCACCCTACAGCTGAGGGGGAGGCGGTGGGCGGGCCGTTTGAGGCAGCACGGAGCCTGTGGGTGCCCAAGCCACCGCGTCACTCCCAGGAGAGACGCGTGGCTTGGGTGCGCTGCAGGCCCTGCGGTGAGTGCCACCCAGCATTTTGTCACCCACGGGGCAGTGACACCCGGGGCGGCCTGCCCTCACCACACACCCCTTCCTCTGCCCCTGCCCACTGGTGGTGCTGTGGAGCCGACCTGCACAACGATATCAGGAGCATTTTTAGGGGGTGCTCAGGAGGGCCAAACATTGTGCTGGATCCTGGATCTCTTGCTCATTTCCCTTTATTTTAAAAACTTGGTTGTTGCTTATTTGTGAGCTGTCTTCCAACTTAATTTGCCCCGAGGCAATTCTATATAGAAATTCTCAAATGCGAATTTGGATCTGTGCCCCAAGTCCCTTTAGTGCCTAGAAATGCCTCTGATTAGGGAACTCGAAGAACTGCCTGTTTCCACATATGCTTTCCTAGAATTCCACATATGCTTTCATAGAATTGTAGATCACAAGGGTGATCTAGTTCAACCCCCTACAATGCAAGAATCTCAACTAAAGCATCCATGACGGATGTCCATTCAACCATGATGTGCAATTCAGGCCCTTATTAGTGACGGCTGCCAAGAAGGCTTACCTTATGCCTACTATTACATTTTTGGGGCCCTACTATTATATTTTGGGCCAGGTGAAAATATTCTTTTTTCCTGGCTTGATTTGTTTTGTTTGTTTGCTGTTTGTTTTTTTGTTAATTGCTTTCATGCCACTTTGAATTTGTTTTTATCTTTGCTTATTGCTTTTATGCTTCTGTTCTAAACCTTTGTTGCTTCTAATGTTTTGTTTTAAATTGCTTTTACTGCAGTTTTTGCTTCTTTGAAAGGTGCCCTGGAAGTCTGCTGAATGGAAGGGGTGGAAAGCCAATAAATAAATCATCTGATGCAGCGGACTCTTGGCTAACTGACTATCAATATCACAATGTAAAGAATAGCACCATAATACATCTCACATCGTCCAGCTTCACCTGAAGCCCTCCCAGAATCGCAAGGCATGGGACTTACAGACATTCTTTGAAGTCTGTATCTTTACCCTGCCTGCAGAGACTGTCAGGTGCCTGACAATCAGAATTATAGAAGTTTGCACCTTTATCTGGATGAGTGATGGTGTAGCATTGGAAATATTTATTGTAATAAATATATATTTTCTTTTTCAGAATTGATCACATCCAGGGCTTTTTTTTCAGCTGGAGCCAATGGGGCCAACCCCAGGAGGCCCAGGCAAACACAAAATTTTTGCTTTGGGTGCCCGGCCTCTGCACCCCCCTCACCGCCATGTGTCACCCGCCAACCGTCGCAGAGCACGTAGGCCCCAGCTCAGTTTCCTCCTCGGGGTCCCACTGTGGCCATGGACGTGCTTCATGCTGTTATGGCGCCAGCGCACACACTAGGAACCCACAGTCTGGGGCCAAAGTCGGTGCCTCTGGCTGGAGCTCACCTCTCAGGTGTGCACCCTTGCTATTCTAAGAGAACAAGGGAGAAGTCCCTGGTGAGCTCCAGCACATCTTTTTCTAGAAAAAGAGCACTGCTCTGATCACATTTTGAGGAGAGGGGAACAAAACAAATCACACTGCTCAGTGGAAATAAGATGAAATTGTTTCACAGTTAAAATCCTAGAACTTAGTATCAGCTTTTGGTTGGAGAAATAATTTAAAACTCATTACAGTTAGAAAGGCCGTATCTACTAGTATCTGAAGCTGGGAACACCAAGGTCATGTACCTATCATAATTAAAGGCTTTACTTGTGTTGATACTGGCTGGAGTCCTGGATGTAGCTGTCTTAAGAGTTAGCTTTTGCAAAGACTTCTAGCTCTTAAATTACATTAGGTTCATTTTTAAAGTTTCATTTCCTGCTGTCTTTCATAATAAAGAGTAGTAGAAAGATACTGCCTTTCACGTTCAGTCGATGCTATAGCAGTGCTCATTAATTCTCCCTCTAGGATTCTGTCCTCACAGGTGAGGCCTCTTCCTGTGAAAAGCACACATTACTGAAGAAATGGCGCATTTATTGTATATGGGTTGCCTTAAAATAATTGCACTCGGGAGCTACTGTCTGAGTAGATTCCTCAGCTGTTGTGAAAAGATCCACCCCTGCATGCTGTGAGGCAGCAGGTATCAGGCTGGAAGCAGAAGTTCATATCTGCCCCACAGAAGACAGCAGCTATGGGGAGGGGAGAGCTGGTAGGCAAAATATTCAATTGTATGTAGCCGCTACCTTTTTCCAGCTGATGCTTGCAAGTCCCGTGTGCTGTGCCACCCCTGATTTCTCAAAAGGGAAAAAAGATAATAAAATGAAATAAATGTTCTACCCAGTTCCACAGAGATGCTCAGACTTCATTAGAAATGAAAAGTTGCGAACGTGTGGAGAGCCAGGAGAATTTTCACAATCCTGCCAGGCATTGCTCTGTGGGATCCAATGTCATTATTTTAATGATGATGTTTACCTTTCCTCTGCGCAACTATTTTTGACATGATAGAAGGAGGCAGTTATGAAAAATCTCTCCCAGAGAGAACGCAACACAGCTATTTCCCTAAATTACACTTTTTCTCTCTTTTTGTTTTAATCAGGATACTTCCAGATAGGCCACTCACATTTTATATTTGCCTTTCTCCCTCAATGACCTTTCAGAGAATATTTTCCTATGAAATTTAAAGTCCACACTGAAGATCTAGGTTAATTTAAGCCTGTTAACTAAAACTTCTAAAGGCTGGCAGTGGTGAGGTTGGGGCCGTGCTGGCACATCACTGGAAATGCCAGATTTGCAATGATGCTCCTGGCTAGTGCTTCTATGTTATCCTGCCCTTTCCATGGTCCCAGCTGTCTCCAGGTAAGCAGCAGCAATGCTGGTGTTTAGGAGAGCAGTTCTGTCTTGCCACACATGTCCCTACTGCATCCTAGCCCAGCTCAAACATCACATACCTGGTCCAGTAAACCATAGTTGGATTGGGAATTTGCCATTTGCCCCCAGTCTCCCATCCCTATTAACTTATTCTCAATGCCTAGTTTTATACAAGTCATCCCTCGCTAACAGGACCAGTGGTCAGGGATGATAGGAATTGTAGTCCCAAAACAGCTGGAGGGCCAAGTTTGGCCATCACTGCTGTTGGTTGTCCAGGATTGCTGGGAATAGTAACTGTGAGGGGTGAACTACACTGCCTGGAATTCTTTGAGGGAAAGAATGTGCTCACGTGCTTTGAAGATACAGTGTGTACACCTTACTTTTCAGAGACTTGCAGGGCTCTGAGGAGTGAGTGACGGAGGCAGCGCCCCCCGGAGGCAGACCCAGGAAAGGGGCCAGCGATTTATGGGGTTCGGTTCCACCCACGAGGCAGAAGCCAGGGCGGGGGGTGGAGGGGAATGTGAGCAATCAGAGATGGAGGAGGGGGTGCAGGATGGGTCAGAAGCAGAGAAAGATGTAGTTCAGGCCAGGGGCGGGCCAGTTAAATCGCTGCCACCGCCTGCCCCACTTTCTCCTAGAATCAGGAGCGGTGTGAAGAGGGAAGCACAGCGATGACTTCCTTGCAGAAGTCTCAAATTGTGTGCGCACACTCAGTCGGACGCGGGTACATAACCCCAGCGGGGCACGGTCACACAAATGCTTTAACTGCTCTGCAGGGCATGAATCCAGAAACACAGGAGCCAATTCTTAGGGGCTGAGGTCCCTTTGGCCCCCTAAATAAAATATTTGTAGAGGCCAGCCCAGGTTTATGGCATTGCCATTCAAACAGTGTGCACTTATGATCACTTATGCAGGGGGATCACTTATACCTTGGCCTCCCCAATATTTTATTCAAGTTGGCACCCCTGCCTAGAAACAGCTGTGAACCTATAGGAGATATTTTAAGTGCTTGATTTTGTCAATAAAGAATTAACCATCCACTGTTTGCCTTCCTTGGCTGGGTGTGCGCAGGACATTACAGTAGTTAGCTATTTCCATTCACAAGACCTTTACCGTTAACTAGCTGTATATGTCAGATAATAGTCGCAAATTTTAGCTTCAAAGGGAAAAGGGGTTAACGGGCTACTAGAAGAGATAAAAAAATATAATCTCTAACAAGGCATAATCATAGTCAGCACAGAGGACATCCATGCAGTAACGAATTGCATGGGCTTAGCTACAATATGCTCTAAGACTAAGTCGTATATTAAGGTAAAATAGCATGTCAGTGCCTACATGGTCCATTGCACAATGTACCCAAAGCAGTTTCCAATTAATGTATTGGTCTTTGTTTTAAAAGGGATTATTTGGACACTGTCCATAACGCAGCCACCCTCCCCCAGTGTGACTCAGCATCACTAAGTTAACCAGAGAGGATATTTAGGACAAGTATTTCCTATTATTTAGATCAGATGTGCATTTCTTATAGGTTTAGTTAGATTTTTTTTTTGGTCTGTCTTATCGCAAATGCTCTTGGAAAATAGCACTATGCAAACAAGCATGGAGATACAATAGCATTTAAAAACAAATTAAAGATATCACAGGTTAAAGCCTCATTTCTTAAACTATTTAAACTGATGCCGATATATAGCCAATGTATGTGGATTTGTTTTATTTTTTTAAAAAAAGCTTTCTGTTGCCTTACACTGGAATATGTCCCCCACCACCAGCCACTTGGTAGAGGCTGCAGTTCAGATTGTCTTCTGATTAAATATTGGCACAGATCCAGAGAGCATCACTGGGGGCAGTGGCCGGTTTTTGGCCTCAGTGGCGCAGAGTGCCTTCCATCAGCTTGGGCTGGTGGCTGTGTGTCCCTATGTGGACAGAGGTAGCCTAAGTTCTGTCATCTGTGCTCCGGTAACCTCTAGGTTTGATTACTGCAATGCATTATACGTGGTGGTGCCTCTGAAGATGGTTTGGGAACCAGAATTCAGCAGCCAGGTCCCTCACCAGGGGAAGGTGGTTGGAGAATATAGCTCCAATCCTGGCCTGATTGCACTTGCAGCCAATTAGTTTCTGAGCCCAAATTCAATGTGCTGGTTTTGAGCTACTAAAAGGCTCAGGATTGCAATACCTCATGGACCGACCCACCCTATATGAATCAATCTGGACACTGTGATCATCATCTGAGGTCATTCAGGTTTTTAGCTTAAATGAGCTACTTAAATGGAAATTGTGAAGCCAAAGGATGCTCTGCTTATAAGTCATCCAGTCCATTATTCTCAAATACCTTATTAATTTTAAGAAACATAAAGTCTAAGTGCAAGCCAAAAGCTACTTAATCTGTTGTTGTCCTTCTAAGCCTAATGCAACTACTATGGGCAATGGTGGCCTTATGCTTGCAGCCTTGGTACCTTATTTTTGTTCACTCATTCAGCTTTAGCAATGCTGCTCTAACATTTGGCTCATGTATCGGAACAGAAAATCGATTTCTTAAAAGCGACTTTAGTAAGGCAGCCTTTAAAAATGGTTTTAATGGTTGGCAATAAAGAAGTGTGTGTTTTATCAGATAAATATTTGCGTAATCTGAAAACGATGTGGTATTGTGGAACTAGGAAGACTTGGAAGACAGGTCTGTGGCTCTATGGTGCAATATTGTCTTTGGGTGTGTATTTGGTTTCAGCCTTATGTGCGCTTACCAAAGAGTAAGTACCCCACTGAACATAGTGAGACGTACATACTTCTAAGGATACATGCTTGGAATGCACTGTCAGATATCCTAGAAAGTCCAAAAGTAATGCCCAGAATGTATTGCTCAGGTGAAGTTCTGATGCCCACAGGACTCATGCTCTGTCCACGGTAATGAAGGATGTGCCTTCCTTGTTAACACACAGTGTCCTTTCTGATGCAAAATTTAATACTTGGGGGGGGGGGAATTTACAGCCAAACTAGCTCCTAAAATTGAAAAGGGTATGCCACTTATTTAAGCAATCTTTCTGATCATCTGCAAAGGTGCTAAAATCTAATAATCCCCATGCCATATAGCCTACAATCCACCAACTGGAAGTTGTTATGCTGAAATCAAATAATCACACCCATGTGGAATTGTTAGAAGGCCTTGTACTTCAAAACTGTTTTCAAAGTTTCAACAATGTTGAAAAATAGGACAATTAAAAAACAGTTCTTCAGAATTGTGCCGGCTGGGAAATATTGCTACACAAAGGCAACAGCTTAGAGAAAATCTGAAATTTTTAAGTGTTACTGTTAAAGGTGGTGGGTTACATGCAAGGATGACTTTGTGCTAGCGGTAAGCACCTTATGTAAGGCAGGACATCTCATTTTTTATTTCCCCCACTCCCTTACTACAGTCCAATGCACCATATCCCATACTGCACAGAGGGTCCCTGCAACCTCGGATGCAGGGTTTTCTTTTAGGACTTGCAGTGGGTAGGGCAATCCGTAGTGCTTTCCACTAGTACAGACCCACTAGATGCAGTCCATTCTTTTGAATTGTTGCAGTTTTGACCACCACCCTAACCTCTGAGCGGTGTGAGATTTCAGGGGTTCCAGGCACTTACCCAGGGTTTGTGTTCCCTTCAGAATGAGGCACAGCAGAGACTGTGGAGCCTTTATGGTATATGGTTTATTTACATATACATACAACCCGAGTCTGCAATGGAGTTCACAGCATTAACACTCCAAGAGGACCTTGCTTCCTGCATAGCGGCATCCTTGGATTTAAACAGAAATCAAGCATTGCTTTGTCTCTCTAGCTGCCCAGCTTGCTGCTTCCATCTTGTAGCTTCTGGCCTTTGTCTTACTAACTACCAGCAAGTTGGGGGGGGGGCACCTATTTTCTGTCTGGCACAGATCCACTTCCTTTGTTAGCTTAATGACCCATTCTTAGGCTATTATCTCACCAGAAAGCTGGCCTGGCTGTTCCAGGAATTTGAATCCTTGCTTAGATTTTAACACTTTCTGGATCCAGGAATTAGAAGGGTCTTGGCATACAGCCTGCCCCAACCGTGCCCCCCAAATACTCATAACACTATGTTTGGCAGATATTTGGATTGGGTTGTTGTTTTGGGAAATGCCAACCATCTAATCTAATTGTTACTTTTTAACGATAGCAGCTCCCATATTGATGCACTTCTTGCTGGTCAACCTATTCACTTTATTTGAACCTGACTCCTAAAGAAATGAATAGGTTGTTCTCGCAATTCAATTTCTCTTTAGCTCTTTCTTTGATATTCCAAGGACTGTAGTGCTGCTGTCCAGTTCAGTATGGCAGATGGTTAAATGGAAGAGAAAAGGTAATTTATTTACCTGTGCACTATATTTGCTTTAATGGATTTCAGGACTCTAGCTTTTCCTTTGTGTCTTACTCTTTTAGGATCACGCAGTACTGAAGGCCATCCGTATACTTTCCTCTAGGAATACACAGCCCTGGGCCTTCTTTTCCACATGTATCTGGAGATGATCAAGAGGCAGCATGGTGGAGGGGGAGTCATAATGCTGTTCAGGCTGAATACATGTCCACATGTTCCCACAAATGTTTTCTTGTGCAAGTGCATGCTGCTATTCAAAAGAGAACTATAGAATAAAAGGTAAAGGGACCCCTGACCGTTAGGTCCAGACATAACCGATTCTGGGGTTGCGGTGCTCATCTTGCTTTACTGGCCGAGGGAGCCGGCGTACAGCTTCTGGGTCATGTGGCCAGCATGACTAAGACGCTTCTGGCGAACCAGAGCAGCGTACGGAAATGCCGTTTACCTTCTCGCCGGAGCGGTACCTATTTATCTACTTGCACTTTGACATGCTTTTTAACTGCTAGGTTGGCAGGAGAACTATAGAATACCAGAAAAGAAATTTTCCAAATGCATGCCTGGTAATTTGCAAAGGGAAATTGGGAAGTTCTGTGTTTGTGTGTGCACGCGCGTGCGTACTAAACCCCCTCCCATGACACTGACTCTCTCTTGCAAATTCCCTTCCAGTACCTCTTCTCTGCAAACAGGTTTCTCTTGTTCACTGATACTTTTCAGGATGGAAATGTGAATGCACCACTTTAAGAGAGCAGTATCAGTTTGCTAGATGCTCCACCCCACATATAAAAAGCCATATGTACCAGTAGGGGGTGAACCTTAAGTTTTTCTATTTTTTTTCCAGAGAGGGGATCTTTAAAAATATGCTTTAGGGTGCGAGGAATACAATTTTATTATTTTTATGATTGGACAACATTTAGCTTGCTAAGTCTAGGTTTGATGAAGAAGCACATAAACTGCTTTCGGGAAACAAAACAAAAAAATTACCATCTGGAAATGTCAGGTAATGCTAAATAATAGCTGGCTAAATAAAAACTATAATATATAATATAACTGCAAGTACTTGGCAATAATTTTTAATGATTTCTATGCAATTTTGCATAGAATCCCCACAACGGGGTGAGCTCCCATTGCTCAGTTCCTGCTCCTGCCAACCTAGCAGTTCAAAGGCACATCAAAGTGCAAGTAGATAAATAGGTACCGCTCCAGCAGGATGGTAAACAGCATTTCCGTGCGCTGCTCTGGTTCACCAGAAGCGGCTTAGTCATGCTGGCACATGATCCGGAAGCTGTACGCCGGCTCCCTCGGCCAATAAAACGAGATGAGCACCACAATCCCAAGAGTCGGTCACAACTGGACCTGATGGTCAGGGGTCCCTTTACCTTTCCCTTTATGCAATTTTGCAGACATTTTACTTACCCAAACTAAATGATATCAATTTAACCAAAATATCTTTAGAATTCCCAAGTCATGTTGCAGCTTTTTAGCACCCCTCATTTTTGGAATTTGAAAGTTGAAAAATTCAGCTCGCTCTACCAGCCTCTTCTGCACCCAGTGCAGCAGATCCACTTGCAAAAATCTGCTTGTATGTGTACTTCCTGGATTAGTTCAAAAAAATATAACCAATCGGGGATTCATGAATACTTGAGAGCCAGAATCAAGGCTGCCCTGCAAGCAGGATTGCATTTTGGAGACGTCTGAGGCAAGAATCAATACAAGGGCTGTGGAATCAATTCCATCACTGGGATTTCTAGGAGCAAGCAGGTATCACGTTCTGAGCAGTATGCAGGAAGGCAATCCACAGAGCACAGAAGCAGCACAAGAAGAATAAGAAGCAACGGCAGAATGAAATAACAAGGTTTGGCTGGGCTGTATAACTAGAATAACCACTGACACCAATTCAGATTTGCTTGGTCATCTTTATTAGTGATTTTTTTTAAAAAAAAATCTGCCAGAGATCTGAATGGTTCGTCACATTAACCACTCGGTAAGTTGGGCATCAAGGGACGCGGGTGGCACTGTGGGTTAAACCACTGAACCTAAGGCTTGCCGATCATAAGGTCGGCGGTTCAAATCCCCGCGACAGGGTGAGCTCCCATTGCTGTATACCGGCTCCCTCGGCCAATAAAGCGAGATGAGCGCCACAACCCCAGAGTCGTCTGCGACTGGACCTAATGGTCAGGGGCCCTTTACCTTTTTAAGTTGGGCATCACCCATAGCCTATATGCAATGCCTGCCAAGATACCAGGATTAAAGACTCAGTGCAACCCAAAAACCTGATAGCATGTCTTTCTGCCATGTCAGAGCTGACCCAGACACCTGTCAGACCACAAGGAAGGCTTGGATTGCCATTTCACCTGGAGTAGTTGTAAGATAAAAGCTTTTGCCTGTGGACTTGGAGGTCCTTGTTCAAAGTTCATCCCCATGCAGCCCTGTTCTCCTGCTCCCTGCACTGATCACCGTGCGTTGCTGCTACAATTTGGAAATCAAACTTGAGAATTCTTCCACGCTCACATCCCCGGTTGATAATACCTCTTTCTAAAGAATCTAGCTGACAGTTCAGTGGACTGTGTGCAGGAAAGCAAAGCCATTATGCCACAACATTTGGGGGACGCACCCAGCCCCGCAATCTCAGCTTGGGTCTTTAAGTAAGGGAGCCTGACAAAAGTCAGATGCACTCATTCAAAGACTGTCACTTCCACTGATTTACTTTTCTGGCTAGGAGTGCTGGAGATGGTTTTACAGATTTCATTTTCTCAGCCAGCTTCCCCTCCTCCTTGTGTTTTCTGTATCAGCAGGTATTTCTTTATGTGCCAAGAAGAAATGAATGTGCCTATTCAATAACCATCCAAGATTGCTTTAACAATCTCTTTCCTGAGCAGGAGAAATAGACCTGCCTTCTTGTGTCTAAATGTCTGAGAAGGACAAAGATGCCACTGACCACTGAACTCGATCGCGATGCATTAGGGAATCTGCTGGGGGAGGAAAGGGGTTAATTAGCAGTAAAATAAAACAAGATTACCCTCCCGAGCGACACGCTCGGAAGAACAGGCCAGAGGCTTGAATGACTGCCAAAATACCAGCCAAGTCCTGCTTATGCAGCTGCTGGGTTTATATTGAAAGCAGATGTGGAAAGCCTGCTTCTGTAACCAGGTTTCGGCAAGCGCTTTAGCTTTCTTGGAAATATCCCTCTCGGGGTCTCCTTGGGAGGCATGAAAATCGTCTTCTGGAGAGATAAGTTTGGTTCCCCATGGAAATCAGCCATATTAATGTATACAGATGAACTTGCTGGCCGGGTTCGTCTCGCGATATTCCCCTGCCCTAGAATGAACTAAAGTGTTGCTGCTCCCATACGATAAGACACCCATGTCTTATCTTAGACTGAGCAGCATAATAAGAGCAAGCTGCATGATAAAGAGATGACGATGATGCTATTTTTAATGTTATGCTGCTTCTTTACTTCCTCTCCTCTTCCGCTCTTTGCCTCCAGACTGTCAATATTTTGCAGGATGGATTCAAGCGTGTAACGTAAATTTAGGTTTGTGCAATCAAAGCGGATTAGAGATCTCTGTCACTCTAGTGCAACGGGTCTGCTTTTTTTTTTTAAAAAAAAGAAAGAAACAGGCTTTTACAGTTGGGAAACGAAATGCCTTGAAGAATGTAGGATAAATGAATGATTAATGGAAGATGTATAAACACCCTGCAAGCAAATCTGGATGAATGCAGCTTGAACGTTCATTGTTCTGTAACCACTTTGCAATGTTCAATAAAGGCTAGACATAGTCTATTCTGTGTAAGTTTTATGCAAGCAAATAAATGCTCAATAAACGAATCATACGGGGAAGCCCTATTTCACTGGCAGCAGGTAGATAGTATTAGAAGAAAGCGTTCAAATCCATCCTGTGCACCTGCTTCAAAAATGCAAGTGCTCTCTCTCTCTCTCTCTTGCTCGCTCGCTCGCTCACTCTCTCCCTCTTAGGTGTCACTGTTGGCTCTCCAGTCTCTGTTCTCAGCCCCTTCAATCCCATCCATAAAGATGCAGCAGCGATGTATGTGCCAGCTTGTTGCTGAGTAGCAATTAGAGTAGCCAGAGCAAAGGAAGAAATGATGCTTACACCTTTAACCGTTGTACAGAATGGCATTTTGGTAGGTGTAGTTTGCCATGCAGATGTGAGTAAAGCTTGCAACATGGGTAGTTGCAGCCATCATGCATGTCGATTCAGACCAGCCCTCTAGCCATAAATAGAAATAACATACGAATGGGGTTGTTAAGCCATGCTCCCCCTGCATTGTGAATCCCACCTGAAAATAGCAACAGTCTTGAAATTCCCTTAAACATAGTTTGGCTTACTGTATCACATAAGGCAACCAAGTCAGTGGAAGGTGAGGAATTGCTCAACATTAGGAGGTTGTAGTAGGAAACAACCACTCTTGCCTCTCCTTGGCCCCTGACACATGACACCACATAGACTGAAGGGCTCATCAGAGCTCGGGATTCATAAGCTGCTTTTTAAAATAAATAAATAATAATGATAATGATATAGCGTCTTTGAAAGTTAGAGTGGAGTAATAAATGCAGCCAATATTGATTCGTATGTATATCATAGATCTGCCATTGGTTGATAAACATTCTCTGTCTAGAAAAGTATATTATTTTCCTTCCTAAGACCTTTAAGAATCTGCCGACATTCGACCACTTATAGGAATAATACAGCAAACGATTTTACGAAAGGTCATATGTGACATAAGAAATTGGACCTGTTTGATTTATGTAGAGGAAGGAGGACTGAAAAATATGGATGGTTTGTAGCTTAACTTTTTTAAAAAGACCTTAAATCTTTTTGCTTTATTCTGTCATCAGTGAGTGACGGTCACTCCCATGCTGCTGTATATGGGAATAAGGAATGGGGCCCTGCTGAGTTAAACTGCCCCCGGCATTGTGCACTTGATCCAGTGCTCACACATACAGCATCTGTAGAGAGGTGGCTTTCACATATTTAATTGCACACACAAAGTCTTCCACTGAATCTGGAACTCAGAATGATTGAGTTTCAGATTCTGTGGAAACCTTTGCCTCTCTTCCTATATACATTAAAATGTAATGCTGTCATCACGCTGCAGTTCGTGGGGCTGCTGGTAGGGGGAGGTGTTTCAGAAAACCATACTCAGACACCCCTATTTAAAAGGGGTTTGGGGTGAACCATGAGGGAATAAGGGGAGTGGGTGAGGTTTAAAGACAGGAGTTTTTGGTCAGGGAGAAGAGGTTGGGGAGGTTTAGGAGAAGGAGGTTGGCAAAGGGATTGGCAGGTAAGCAGGGTTGACAAATCGAGTCAGCAGGGGTGGCAGCCCATAGTATGAACTATATGCCCTCATTTGTACTGTATGTGGACAACTAGGGAAGGTCTGCATGAAACATGTGACTGCAAGGCAGCCCTACTCCTTCTTCCTGTGTACAGCAACATGGAATTTAATAACACCTGAAGAAAGCTTATATCACCATAAACCAAATGTATTAGTATCAGCAAATACTTGTCTGTGTTGTGATTTGTTCAACTTCTGTCTGCATTCAACCAGAAACACTGTGCACATAAAAGCCTTACAATGTGATTACAGCATAATGTTCTCCAATAACTCTATAATCGCCATCACATGCCTGTCTACTCAGCTGTTAGTCCCATCAAGTTCAATGAGGCTTAGTCCCAGGTAAGTGGACACAGGGTTACATCTTAAACTATGATGTAGAAAAGATTACAGTGCCATCTCAAACTGCTTCGCCAGAATTTTTTCCAGAAGAAATACAGGTTTCTCTCGCCCCCCCCCCCCGTTTCTTTTATTTTTAAAATATGAAAGTACTAATATATATAATTACTATCCTTTTTGGGGACATATAAATGTGCTATAAATATTCTAAATAGACACAGCATCAAATATACAATAATCAGTTACAAATTAATCCAAATCACTACGATTTGTCTGGTATGACAATAAAAACACAGAAAGGCTTTATTTTCACATTGATCTGACTCACAAGGAGGTGACCTCAAGCAAATATTTCTGCCTACCCAAAGATTATACTGGGGTGGGAATAACATGGTGCTCTGATGGGGATGCAGATCTCTCCTGGGTGATAGAATATCTTTAACCTTTCACCATCCCCAGTATTCAGATGATTCTATAGAACAGCACCCCCTAGTGGAGATAAACTCAACCAACTCACACATACAGAAACGGGCAAACACTAACAAGCAACTGGGGGAAATGAAAAGACCGCATCACGCAGCCCATATTTATGAAATGCTACCATGGGGAATGTCATTGTTTTTGCAACATAATAATATCCCTCGAACTTAGAAATAAATAATAAATTAATAAAGGGATAAATAATTGCAATGAAAAAGAAATGTGACTTAAGCCTCTTTGCCCTACTTTGATTTCAATCTTAATAATCATTCATATCAGATTAACTCTTGTTCTCTCTGCTGTGTGTGTGTATATAGGTAAAGGTAAAAGGTAAAGGACCTCTCGATGGTTAAGTCCAGTCAAAGATGACTATGGGGTGCAGCGCTCATCTCGCTTTCATGCCGAGGGAGCCGGCGTTTGTCCACAGACACCTTTCTGTGACATGTGACCAGCATTACTAAACCGCTTCTGGCGCAACGGAAGACCGTGATGGAAGCCAGAGCACACGGAAACGCCGTTTACCTTCCCGCCTCAACAGTACCTAATTATCTACTTGCACTGGTGTGCTTTCAAACTGCTAGGTTGGCAGAAGTTCGGACAGAGCAACAGGAGCTCACCCCATCATGTTGATTCGAACTGATTCTGATCGGCAAGCTCCAGAGGCTCAGTTGTTTAGACCACAGTGCCACCCACGTCCCTGTACATGTATATACACACATACACACACACATAATGGAAATCTCTAAGCTACTTGAATACATGCAATTGTTTGGTATATGTTTTTATCGTATTGTAAATCACTTCAGGCTGACTCATGGGAAGCAGTTCACAAATGAAACAAGGAATAATAACAGGCACACTCCGATGGACACTGAGATATGTCAAGCTGCTAACAAGGAGAAATAAATCACGAGAGCAGCACAATAAATAAAGACTACTGCAACCACTCAATATGCCCTTTTCCTATATACAATACTTCTCAGGGGTAAATTAGGCTGCAGTGTTGCTGAAGGGCACTTAGTGAACTTGCAGTCTTGGATATGAATGGTATTATGCTGTTTGAAGCCATATCAATATTCTTTATTAGCAGACTTCAGTTGCTTATCAGCTTCTTTGATGTCTGCTGCCACAAGACAAGGTACTGCAGGCTCATTGTGCACTAATTAATCCTGCTCCACATGGCTAATTACTTGTTATTAGTACTCAGTTTAAACTTCAGTACAGCATGCAACAGAGGACATTGATTTAGAACCACAGCATTAGTACCAGGCGGCATGACTTCATGAGGAATCCCACCCTCAAGGAGCTACTATGCTAGTAAATATTTCAGTCCAGCCTTGGCTATGTGCAATTACTGTCCCCAAATCCCAAAGCAATATGATTCCATGGAATAGAATATATTGAAAGGCTGGGGTATTAACAGGAAGTTAACTAGTCGCTCTGCTAACCTGCATGGCTTTCAGAAATAGCAAAAGTTCTGCTTGCCTTTGGATAAACCTATCTTGCTGCGATACAGCCTTTCGTGAAATTCTCTCCATTTATTCCCTTCCATTTAATTCATTGGTTTATAGAGCATCTGCAAGGTAGGATATTTAAAGACCAAAGATGTCTCTACTGAACACCTCCAAGGGAATATGCAAGTGGCTTTGTTTCAAAGAAAACCAAGCGAACAAGCCTCACAAGTTTTTCAGGATATAATTATAAATAATTGTTGCAAATAAACGGCATCTCCCAGATGTAATCAGGCCAGCAATTTCTAGGAATGATTCCTGTGGCTCTTTGAAGACTAACCAATTTACAGTGGCACAAGCTTTTAGAGGCTAAAGAGATTACTTCAACAAAGCAGGGTGCTGCTGAGTACCAGTTGCTCTAAACAACAACGAGCGACATGTAGGCTAACAATATACTAACAATATTTTTATAACACTATTCTGTGTCAAAATACATAAACAGAAGATATACAATATGTGCATGGAGTCACAAACTAATAAACATCAAATAAGTGTTCCATGAACAGGAATGGAAAGAGTGATAAGTCACTATTAAAGATCACTGGAATGGAGGCAGAATGCCTTTCCAAAGTCAATATCCTATAAGTGTGAGATGATGGGTGCTCCAAATGTAGCAAGAGGGTGCTCCAAGCACAGCAGCAAACAGTTCCAGGATAATGAACTGTTTCAATGATAAGTCTTCATCAGCAAATTAATTGTCCCCAAAGGTACAACAAATGGCCACGGATCAGCAATCACTTGTAAGCTTACTACGCTTACTACTACTACACTTACGTATAGTGTTTAAAAACATTGTTAGTATATTATTAGCCGACGTGTTGCTCGTTGTTGTTTAGAGTGTTCTGTTTTGCAACATGGAATTTTCTTTGGAGTACCAGTTGCTGGCAGAGGTGCCAGCTTCTCCAGAGGATTGAGGGGCCCATATGTGATGCTGCATGACATCCTGAGGTGTCAGGGGGCATAGGGAAACACTCTCTGAAAACTGAGGGGCCCCAGCTCTCTCAAAAATACATGGGGTGTGTGGGAAACTGCCTCAGCCCCTATGGTTCCTGGAAACCTGAGGAGGCAAGAGTGCACTTGTGCCCCGCTCCTCCTCGTGGGTTTCTACAGGCATCTGATTGGCCACTGTAAGAGCAGGATACTGAACTAAATGTGCCATTGGTCTGATTCAACAGGCTCTTATGGTCTTAGGAGATTCTGGAAGAGTCATGCGTAATGCTCTCAAATAGCTGCTAGCTAATCCACGAGGTTCACAAAACAAGTATGGCTGTGAGTGGATGCGCACTATTGTGGTCACTTCCTCATGACGCCTTCCTGCTCATGGTGAAGGGCTCTTTTGACTTGTGAACCGCAACCATCAATTTGCAATTTTGCATTATTAGAGTTAATATTTAGGCAAACACAGCGGCATATGCCATTACAGCTGTGCTTTTGGGGCTCCCTTAGAAACCTAAGTCTGTTAATATCCCTTCTATCTTCTGCTCCACCTGGATGTATGTGTATATAAAACCATGTATCATAAAGACATCACAAGCTTCCAGTGACCTTCCTTCCAAGGAAATGAAACCCAAGGTATTCTCTAAGCCCTCTTGTATTCCTGACCTTGGAGATTGGGGTGCACATTCAAATTTCCAATTTCTCCAATGGCCAAAAACCTGTCAGTGAAAAGAAAATCGGTATCAAGCAGTTGCTCGGTTTAGGAGCAAATAGAACACTAGCAAGATTGACATAATCAAAGGTAATTTAATACAGATAATCAAACCAATTGCCTTTCCACACAATTACCTTTTGGCTAGATAAATGTGCAGCTGTTATTAATATGCAGCAGTGGATCCAACCATCCCCCCTTGAGCAACTCTATTGTGAGACCATAGCATTTCCAAATGCTGTAAGTACATTATATTGGACCCCAGAAAATAGATTCCATCTCCCAGCTAGTGCAGCCATTTCTGTAGTGGCTGCCACATGAAAAGGGGTTTTGCAGCTAGGCCAGGTTGGGGCTGTTGACAGCATACCAGCATCTAGACCCAAACCGCCTTTCCCTTTGAGTATCAAACACTTCCTACAAATCTTCAACTGGACTGATAATTTAAATTCAACAGGTCAGCTCCATAGCTAGTTCCCCTAAAGGTCACAGAGTATAAAACAGAAAAATGCAAGTGCCATGGTATAAGGAGAAGCTGGAAAACAAAGGAGAAGAAAAATGCCTTGATAGTTCTGTAAAGGTTGCAATAAATTCTATCCTCTTTTAATTACAACATCTTTTAGCTCCTTGGCAAAAACCATCAGCTTGGAAAAATTCTTTTTATCTCATTGAACAAGGGGGAAAAAATCCATCAAGATACCCACCGTATATTACTTCACTTGCTTTTCATTGTAAATATGTAGCTATGACCCTTATCAACATATTGCAGTCAACTGTTTTCCTCCTTGGATGATTAACGATTAAGTCTTAAAAGACAGCTCGAGATCTTTCCTCTGCAAAGAGGGGATTATCATGTGTGTGCTGATGGAATTATTCTTGCATTAAAAGTATAAAATAAAGTAATAAAAGAATGTTTTAACGGCAACTGGTTTAAATCTTTTAATAAAAACTCCACTTTTATTTAACTTTTAAATGATGCTGACAGTTGCATGACAGATTTCAAAATGAACACAGTCAACCAGAAAGAAAGCCATTATACTTAGAATCAAAGAATCTCATAGAACTGTAGAGTTGGAAGGGATCCCGAGGGTCATCTAGTCCAACCGCCTGCAATGTAGGAATCTCAATTAAAGCATCCATAACAGATGGTTATTCAGCCTCTGCTTAAAATCCTCCAAGGAAGGAGAGTCCACAGCCTTCTGAGGGAATCTGTTCCACTGTCAAACTGCTCTTACTGTCAGAAAGCTCTTCCTAGTGTTTAGTTGGAATCTCCTCTCTTGTAACTTGAAGCCATTAGTTTGAGTCGTACCCTCCAGAGCAGAAGAAAACATGCTTGCTCTGGCCTCCATGTGACAATCCTAGATATATGAAGGTGGCGATCATATTTATCTCTGTCTCCTCTTTTCCAGGATAAACATACCCAACTCCCTCAGCCATTCCTCATAAGGCCTGGTTTTCAGACCCTTGATCATCTTGGTCACCCTCCTCTGCACACAATTTTTTACTCTTTGAGGTGCCACAAGAGATTCTTGAAAACAATGGAAAGATGTTCAAGAGTTCAAAGGAATACACTCCTCTGTCTTTCTGACATACGAATCATTGACATATAACCACCCTTGTGAACAAATCAGAACAAATGCTCAGTAAAACCTGTTGTTGTTTAGTCGTTTAGTCATGTCCGACTCCTCGTGACCCCATGGACCAGAGCACACCAGGCACTTCTGTCTTCCACTGCCTCCCGCAGTTTGGTCAAACTCATGCTGGTAGCTTCGAGAACACTATCCAACCATCTCGTCCTCTGTCATCCCCTTCTCCTTGTGCCCTCCATCTTTCCCAACATCAGGGTCTTTTTCAGGGAGTCTTCTCTTCTCATGAGGTGGCCAAAATACTGGAGCCTCAGCTTCATGATCTGTCCTTCCAGTGAGCACTCAGGGCTGATTTCCTTCAGAATGGATAGGTTTGATCTTCTTGCAGTCCATGGGACTCTCAAGAGTCTCCTCCAGCACCATAATTCAAAAGCATCAATTCTTCGGTGATGTTCGGCGATCAGCCTTCTTTATGGTCCAGCTTTCACTTCCATACATCACTACTGGGAAAACCATAGCTTACTATATGGACCTTGTTGGCAAGGTGATGTCTCTACTTTTTAAGATGCTGTCTAGGTTTGTCATTGCTTTTCTCCCAAGATGCAGGCATCTTTTAATTTCGTGGCTGCTGTCACCATCTGCAGTGATCATGGAGCCCTTCATGGATCACTGCCTTGCCGTGGCAAAGGGGCTTGAATAACTCAGAGAAGCTATGAACTATGCTGAGCAGGGCACCCAAGATGGACAGGTCATAGTGGAGAGTTTTGACCAAACGTGATCCACCTGGAGGGGGAACCGGCAAGCCACTCCAGTATCCCTGCCAAGAAAACTCCATGGACAAAGACAACATTGAGAGATTTTACTTTCTTGGGCTCCAGTAAAACCTTGGCATAGGCTAAATTCAGACCACACTTTATTCACAACATTTCCTTACCTGTTTGTGTTTGCATTTTCCATGATCTTTCACATGACATAAAAGCCGCTTCTGGAAATCTAGTGGAATCCAGGAGAGGCTTAGTGCTCATTTCTGTCTTGTTTCCAGAAAAAATGGAACCCTGTTAACGTGGGAATTTCAAATTCAGTGCTAGGGAAAGGTATATTGATGAAAAACAACACAACAAGGTATTTCTGTGTAAAAGGAACATCAGAAATCAGGACAGAAGTGTTAGCATTATAACCTTTAAAATTAACACAATAAACCTGTCTGAATGCAGCCACAGCTTAATCACTATGTAAGCTTTGGCAAAGGAAATCAGGTTGAATATAGAATAAATCAGCTGCTTGGAGGAGCCCCGGGCAGTATCTAATACTACATCAGTAGAAGGTAGCTTATGCAACCAATGTTTCCCTTTTGGTCTTCCAAAAAACCTTTCCAGAGGATCAGGGGACCTGCTGTATTCAGAAGCCTGGGAAAGAAGAACCTGGACTCAGTTTCTGCTTATCAGGGAGTACATTTATTTATTTTAGAGTTTCTTCCTTGCTTATACAGTGGTACCTCAGGTTACATACGCTTCAGGTTACATACGCTTCAGGTTACATACGCTTCAGGTTACAGACTCTGATAACCCAGAAATAGTACCTGGGGTTAAGAACTTTGCTTCAGGATGAGAACAGAAATCGTGCTCCGGCGGCATGGCAGCAGCAGGAGGCCCTATTAGCTAAAGTGGTGCTTCAGGTTAAGAACAGTTTCAGGTTAAGAATGGACCTCCAGAACGAATTCAGTTCTTAACCCAAGGTACCACTGTAGTTACATGCAGACCAGTGTTCTTCCTTCCAGAATTCCGCTTACCTCTCTCTGCCTACTGGGCTGGGCTTACCTATGCTTAGCCCAGAGCAGAGTTATGGAATCCTGGCCTAGGTTAAGGAATGGCTGCCCCATAAACATTATGGGACCTATTGAATATTGTGAGCTGTGTCTTATGGGGGCTGCAATGAGAGCAGGGAATTTACTGAAATCAGGAACATTGTTTGCAAGATTTCTCCAACTGATGTTGAGCGATTTAAATGCAGTCCCATACGACTCGGCCGACAATGTGTGCTAAGTCCCTCCAACCTTCAGAGGAATCCTTTTTGGAGAAGTACAGAGGACAGTAGGGAGAGGGAAAGTTTAGTTGTGCAAATTGCCTTCTGCTCACACTGCGTTGGATGTAATCCCCTTTCCATCACTGGCAAAGTAAAGAGCAGTTTTACAACAAATATTGTATTGTTGGAATAATAGTGCCACATTGTCTATATATGCTGTATTGAGATGGCTCAAGAAGTGATGGTTTAGGCAAACTCTGGCCCTCCAGATGTTTTGGAACTACAATTCCCATCAACCCTAGCTAACAGGACCTGTGGTCAGGGATGATGGGAATTGTAATCTCAAAACATCTGGAGGGCCAGAGTTTGCCTATGGCTTGTTTAGGAAAATGTAAATGAGTGTCGTGGCCAAGCATTGCTTCCTTGCCCCATCTCTCTTCTAACTGGATGGTGGCTTTGAAGCAGAGACGTTGCCCCACTCTCCCCCCACTCTCTTTCCCCCCAACCACATAATGTCTTTGACAAAGTGTCTCATAACACCCATAAATGAACTGTGAAAAAGGCTCTATGAATTGAAAGTGAAGACACTACATGTCCTTCTTTGTTACACAAGGAAATATTCAATAAAAACAAATTTCTTTTTTTAAAAAAAAATTGTCAGAATTCTCTGTTATATCTGAACTCTGGCATCATGTCAGCTAAGAAACCAGGATAATAAGCCAGGATCTGATACTCTTTCCCCTTCTGCCAAGATCCAGGAAGACACAGAATTTCATTTTTCAAGTGTGATTTTCTGCCTAAGCAGCTATGTATGCAGTTACTTGGGTTATGTAAAGCATCACTTTTGAAAAAATGAAATTCAGCATCTTCCTCGATCCCAGCAGGTGAGGGGAAGAGTACTTTTAAGTAAGTGTACCCTTTCTTCATGTAATAATATATTGTACTATTAAAACATCCTGAAGGAACCACATCTGAAGACAGGATACTGAGCTAAATGGACTATTGCTGTGTTTCAGAGTAATTGTTTTTAAGTTCACTGACCTCACTGAAACGTAATAGGAAGTAGGTTGAATTTTGGTTTCTAGGACATTTAGTCAAGTCCAGCAACCAATGCCTTTTATCTATTATAAACCTTCAGTATGTCTCATGTATTATTTGATGATTAATCAAACATATGCAATCTTTTCCTCTGTAGGAGCCTTCAGACTCTCTCTTTTGTACCAGTATAATTAAATATATACATGGCACATTTTTGTGATACATTACTTCTGCTCCCCCTCACCTTTTCATATTTGGATTTTGTTATGAAAGTTTATAAGTGGAATAGAATGGATATTAAAAGCCAGGTTCCCCACTCAAAGCCATTTACCCTTTCCCCAGATTATTGGGTCTCAGACAGAACTTTTCAAAGCATGTAATCCTTCCACATGTTTGGGCTCAAACTGCAGCTATGTGATTACATTAATTATCTAAAATTAAGTCTCGAAGTTCAGAAGCCCTGGAGGTCAATGCATTTAATACAAAGCCATGCTGTGCGGTAATGGTATTTCTAAGAGAATTAATTAAGTGCACCCCCTTACAGCAACTGCCATATTCAGGGTTGAATGTAAAGATAATTGCTCCCCAGACCTCCTAGCAACAAAAATAAATGAAACGGAAGCTTGATCATAATCTTGCTGACACTGGAGCGGATAAAATTTTCACCTGGGTTTTTAGTTGTTCCAACTGGCCCAACCTGAGCCAGGGTGATCTGGAGCTGTTTCCACCCAGCTTGGGTGAAAACGGATCCCTCCCCCAAATTATCCCAATTCAGTTCAAGATCTATGCTTCAGCCAAATCCAGCGCACTGCCTCCTTATTGTATCAGCCAGGATATGATGTGTTCTCTTGTTTATGTGATGCTCCATTTATAGTTATTATAGTTATTGCTTTTCAAAGTGGAGGGTGGGGGGTGATCCTTAGGGCAGAAGCACACTGAGGGAGTGACATTATCGTTGACATGAAGTCCTGCTGACAATGAAGCCCCCTGTGTTGTGGACTCCTCCTCTCCCCTGCAATGTGCACCACCAGTTTCCATTAGTGTGACATTATCATGTTGTGCATTTCCCTGCTAGCTTTAATGATGTGGGGGTAATGGCGTGGAGAAGGGATAAGGAAAGACACACTGCGATGCCACCACAACCCCAGTGCATACACACTGCAGGGGAAATCTCAGCACAGGCCTGCTGCTTTCAGAGGCTTACCCATGTTGGTGGTAATATGTGGTACTTGTCCTAATGCTGAAACTATGGAATATGAAACCATGCTTTTGAGCTCCTCTCCACCCCCCTCATCCAGCCCGGACACTGAGGTCCAGTGCCAAGGGCCTTCTGGCGGTTCCCTCACTGCGAGAAATGAGGTTACAGGGAACCAGGCAGAGGGCCTTCTCGGTAGTGGTGCCTGCCCTGTGGAATGCCCTCCCAGCAGATGTGAAGGCAATAAACAACTATTTTACTTTTAAAAGACACCTGAAGGCAGCCCTGTTTAGGGAAGTTTTGAATGTCTGACGCTGTATTGTTTTTAATATTTGGCTGGAAGCACCAGAGTGGCTGGGGAAACCCAGCCAGATGGGCGGGGTATATATATATTATCTAGTGACCCATACACACCGTGCACCTTGCTAATGTACACTTATAAGGTAAAGGGACCCCTGACCATTAGGTCCAGTCGTGACCGACTCTGGGGTGCGGCGCTCATCTTGCTTTATTGGCTGAGGGAGGTGGCGTACAGCTTCCAGGTCATGTGGCCAGCAGAGCAGCACACAGAGCAGCACACAGAAATGCCATTTACCTTTCCGCCAGAGTGGTACCTATTTATCTACTTGCACTTTGACATGATTTCAAACTGCTATGGTGGCAGCAGCAGGGACTGTGCAACGGGAGCTCACCCCATCGCGGGGATTCGAACCGCTGACCTTCTGATCAGCAAGTCCTAGGCTCTGTGGTTTAACCCACAGCGCCACCCGCGTCCCAATGCACACTTAGCTCTACTATTAAAGATTACCTAATGAACGAGCAAGGGATCATGTGCTCGGTTACTAACCTGCTGCCTCGTTTAGCATTGGGTTAGCAACAGTTCACACAGAGTAATCAGAGATTACCATCTAGCAAGTGGTAACTTACCAAACTCATTTGTGCACATAACCACCTGGTCACTCAGTCACCTGTAACGTCCTGTCAATAAGCACTTATGAGAAGATGCATGTATTTTTCCGTTTAATATTCCCCAGGCTTTACCCGTTTCCTTTTGCGATGGAGATCCATTAAAAATTGGAAATATGCCTTAGACAATCCTTCCTAAAGTGGGAGAGGGAACAGGCCCTGGATGAATTGCTTATAATAGTGGCTACAGCATATGCTTATTTGAACACAGAAGAAAAACAACCATCCCAGCTGCATTCAAATATGGACTGTAATCACAAGCTGTGCCTATTAAATTTTTTTTTTAAATACGTCTACATAAAAAGTGCCGTAAATGAAAGATGCTTTCTGAAGAAAGAAAATGGAACAAACCCTTGAACTAGTAAGCTGGCTACATTTATTTTGGAATAAATAAAGTGCAGGGGGATATTTGCTATCAGTCTTTTGCGATATATCATGATGTTAATGATAATGATAACCTTTGCAGGACAGCTGCTCTCTCTGGCAGAATATAATGCAGTGCCACACCTCCAAACCTCAGAACCGATTGAAACCTGAAGCAATTACCTCAAAGTACTTACCAGCTACATTTCACATGACTGGCTTCTCATTCATGTCATGTTGCTGGCACATGTGGCGTGTCAGTGCATCCACATGCAATCCATTTATTCCATATGAACACAGCACATGTAGTGTGGTCAGTGATTCAACTGGCTCTCAGGAAGAGGGCCAACCTTCCCTCAAAAATCACACATGTGATGTAAGTTTTTTGTTTTTCTTCTTCTTTTCTTTTCATATAGGTTATCAATGTATGTATTTGTTAACTATGTATTTATTTATATTTCTGAAAAATAAAGTTGTTGTTTAAAAAAATAAATAAATCACACATGTGCTCACCATGTTGTTTTGACTGCATATCTTAAAAACTTCATTGTTCACTTGAGCCTTTCCTAACCATTAGTATTGGTCTAAGACATAGCACCATTTATCTATTGTGAATTCTGAAGACAATCTTGTTTAGGAAGGCTTTCTCTCAGGTGTGACCCAGGCATTTATGGAAGGTGAACTGTGTGGGATGAAACTCTCTTGTGGTTTTTATGAGTTTGATGAATTGATGTTTTTCTTTTTAGAGCTTGTATCTGTGTGTTTTAGTCTGTTTCATTGTGTATATCATTCAGTGCCTGTGAAGGAACTGAACTACAGTGGTACCTCGGGTTAAGTACTTAATTCATTCCAGAGGTCCATTCTTAACCTGAAACTGTTCTTAACCTGAAGCACCACTTTAGCTAATAGGGCCTCCTGCTGCTGCCATGCCGCCGGAGCACGATTTCTGTTCTCATCCTGAAGCAAAGTTCTTAACCCCAGGTACTATTTCTGGGTTAGCGGAGTCTGTAACCTGAAGCATCTGTAACTGAAGAGTATGTAACCTGAGGTACCACTGTATAGCCCTGAAAACAGAGGCACCTGCCATCGTGTATGAACAGATATGCATATCCCTTGGTCTAAGGGAAGAAGATTTAAATCACCAGGCTTCCAAAATCTGTAACCTGAGGGAGGGATCTGGCAAGGGGAGTCTTTATAAACAGGCAGAGCCAGGAAATTCTGGAGATCAAGGACAGATATCAGTGATAACAGACTTTTCGAAGGCCAGGAGAGAGGCTTGAAGGAACAATGAGAAGGGAATCTACTGAGAGATTGGTGCATACTCTCCAACATTTCTCCAGTGAAAATAGAGACGTCCCATTCCATAATGATAATTTTACTATTTATACCCCTCACATCTTATTGGGTTGCCGCAGTCACTCTGGGCAGCTTCCAACATATATAAAAACATAATAAAATATTAAACATTAAAAAAAAACTTCCCTATACAGGTTTGCCTTCAGATGGCTTGGGGGTTGGATATCTCCATATCCTCCAGTGAAAATAGGGACATCCTAAGGAAAACCGGGACATTCTAGGATCAAATCAGAAACCAGGGCGGCTTCTCTAAATCAGGGAAATCCCTGGAAAATAGGGACACTTGGAGGGTCTGCTGGTGAGTTTTAGAGTGTCCATAAAAAAAGGGTAAAGGACCCCTGACAGTTAAGTCCATTTGCGAACGACTCTGGGGTTGTGGCACTCATCTCGCTTTACTGGCCGAGGGAGCCGATGTTTCTCCACAGACAGTTTTTCCAGGTCATGTGGCCCGCATGACTAAGCTGCTTCTGGCAAAACCAGAGCAGCGCATGGAAACGCCGTTTACCTTCCCACCGGGGCGGTACCTATTTATCTACATGCACTTTGACATGCTTTTGAACAGCTAGGTTGACAGGAGCTGGGACCAAACAATGGGAGCGCACCCCGTTGCAGGGATTCGAACCGCTGACCTTCCAATCAGCAAGCCCAAGGCTCAGTGGTTTACACCACAGCACCACCCGCGTCCCTAGGCAAGGAATAAGGATTGTATTTATCTTTTTCTTTTCTTTTCTTTTCTTTTCTTTTCTTTTCTTTTCTTTTCTTTTCTTTTCTTTTCTCCATGCTATGTCACTATCCACATCACCCTTCATCTGTGGGCATAGCTGAGGGTGCCCATTCCTGCTTGCATATAAGGCTTACATGTGAGCTGGACACCAATATATGGTCTCATTTACCATTCCTGAAAAGTCAGCCAACTATTGCCAGGATTCTTTTCAGGAAGCCAGGACAGCTAAATCTCTCTTTTTTTTAAAAAAAAAAAAAGGAAGAAGATAGTTTTTCAATAAAAATATGCCTCATTTTACCACAAGATGAAGCAATGACTGCTAACCTGGATAGATTTAAATATGGATAAGACAAATTTGTGAAGGATAAGCGATATATGAACAGCAGTATCAGAAGTAGTATGCCACCACTAACTGGGGAACGTGAGTGGGAAAGCATTATTGTCTTCAGCAAATACAATAAATCCATAGATGTGAGTCTTTCCCATGTAATTGCCAAAGTGTACACACTATATATTTAAAGCACATTTGAAGCACATTTCCCCTCAAAGCATTCTGGGCACATTGTAGTTCTGGGCACCTCTTTATCCTGGGCTTTGATGCCTGAGATGTGTGTTTGTTTTCAGAATTCACCCCCTTGTGATCTGTTTTCACTGTTTTCAATTTTAATGTCATTTTAATTTCATTTTGAATTTTAAATTGGTGTAACCTGCCCTGGGGCTTGCTGGTGAAGGGTGGATAAAATAATCTGTTAGTCTGTTGGGGGTTAAACTATATACACACATGCAACTGTGTGAGGTAAAACCCTGGAAAAGGAATGCCCACACAGCTAGGTGAGTGTATCATGGGGCCTATTATGCCTTCACCCTCTTTCTGTGGCACAGAGTGTCCCTACAGGGTTTGCAGCAAACAACCTGAAGCTAATGCTCACATGTGGTGTCAAGTAGCATTGCCTTAAAGGTCAACGCTTTGTCTGTTGGTGTAGCTGCGATTTTCCTTATGCCCATAGACAAAAACTTCTCACATTGCTTTGTCCTGTTGTGTTTGGCATTTGGAATTAACAGGCGTCCTCATATCCAGGTCTAACCCTCATGTGCAAGAATTAGCAAAACACACAGGGTGCACCTTTAAGAAAATGTCTTCTCAGAGGTTTCTTAACCAGGACAGAATGTTCAACAAATCTCAGCAGAAAATACATTCTTTAGCCTGAAGCCAGAAAGTGAAGAACTAAAAATATGAACTTGCTTGGTAAGTCCTAATTGGGAGACGGAAAAGACAGTGAGGCTTCACTTGCGACACTCACCCACACACCCAGTCCTTTTTATGCCATCATCTGCTAAGAAGAATGCTATGGTTAGCTGCATACGCTACATTTCCCCCCTTATTTTGAGTCCAGTAAATTTCAGTTAATGACAGCAAATTCCATTTGTTTGACATCTCCTACATAATCATCTCTCAAAGATTAGTTTACAGACCATTTCCAAGGCACTTTCAAAGAATTATAGCACAGTAAATGTTCAGCACTGCCTCCCCACAATAACAGAACAGTTCCTTAAACAGCACCGCAGAATTAAATGTTGTCCAGCCTTGAGGTTGGATTACTGCAATGGGCTTTATGTGGGGCTGCCCTTGGGCCTGGTTCAGAAGTTCCAGCTGGTGCAGAATTTGGCAGTCAGGCTGCCGATGAGGGCATCTGGATGACACCATAGTTTTAATAAAAACCCTGCACTTGCTGCCATCTACTACCATGCCAGGTTTAAGGCCCTTGTATTAATTTACAAAACACACAGCAACTTAAGTCAAGGGTACCTTAGGGACTGTTTGAACCCTTATATCTGAGTCCAATCCCTGAGATCATCTGCAAGACCACCATTGGTCATTCCTCAATTTAGCAAGGCTCATTTAACAACAAGAAGAAACTAAGGCTTTAGTGTCGTCAGCCCAGTATTGTGTAACACTCAACCAACTGGATCCAGCAAGCACCTTCTGATTCAACTTTTAAATGTCTGCTGAAAACTCTTGTATTCCATCTGGCTTATGCAGGCAATCAAGAAGACACATTTCCATAATAGCTAACTGATTTCTAATTTAAACCTTTTATATAGTTTACATTGTGTGGTTTTATGCAGAATTATTGCAAACCTCTCTGATTTTTTTTATGAATAGTAGCATATACATATTTTTAATAAATAAATTTATAAATCAGGAACCCGACAAAGCAAGTCAAGAGTTCCCAGAATGGCCTTACAGACAGGAGAAACTTTCACTATAGGGAGAGGAATCTTATACAGTGATACCTTTGGTTAAAGATGCTTCAGGTTACAGATGCTTCAGGTTACAGACTCCTCTAACCAGAAATAGTACCTCGGGTAAAGAACTTTGCTTCAGGATGAGAACAGAAATCGTGCTCCGGCAGCGCGGCGGCAGCGAGAGGCCCCATTAGCTAAAGTGGTGCTTCAAGTTAAGAACAGTTTCAGGTTAAGAACAGACCTCTGGAACGAATTAAGTTCTTAACCCGAAGTACCACTGTACTCACATTAGGCTGGGAGTGGTGACATGCTTCTGCTATGCCAGCAGAACATCTGCCATAACCAATGTTCAGAAGGAAATGGGTAAACATTTTTACAAAAATCCACCTAGGTGCTTAGCCGGAGATCAGCCTCTTCACCCATGGGTCAGATATTGCAGTGACTGTGAGTATACTAGGAATTATAATGAAAAACTGGATGTCAAATACAAGCTTGCCCTGCTCTTTTGTTGGCTATGTACCTGCATGTGGGGTAAGTCACTTCCCTGCATGCGGATGACATTGTCGCCCACTATTGTGGGGCTAGCATAGCCTTTCTCCACCTTGGGTCCCCAGATGTTGTTGGACTACACCTCCCATCATCCCCAGCTGGGAGGAACATTAGTCAGGGATGATGGGAGTTGTAGTCCAAAAACATCTGGAGATCCAAGGTGGAGAAAGGCTGGCTAAAGTATTAGACCATTACAGTGCAGATGGTACAATATTCACAACTGGGGAGGGGACGGGAGACAGTTGCGAAAATTAGATATTGCAACATGTGTTCTCTCTTCCCTTTATTACTTGTGTGAGGACCTTGTAAGTTAGTGTTGTCACCTGGTGTCTGTGGATGCCTTGGGCCTGCTGAAGGCTTTTGCTGGTGCCCCAGCCTGTGAGCTTTCTTTTCTTTTGTTTAAGTCTCTAGCCCTCCTAAAAATAAAGTTACGGAGGAAAATGTGCAGATTCCTCCCAAGAGATTTATGTGGACACATTTATGGTGTGTCTTCCTTGTATATTTTTCCTGATGCTGAGGAATGCTCACTGCTGCTGTTAGACAGCAACAGTGTGTGTGTGTGTGTGTGTGTGTGTGTAAAATCAATATTGTATGATCACAACAAGGATTGTTGATCATTGTATGTTCTCAGGACCAGCTGACTTCCCACAGTAAGCACAAGGTTTTTGGAAGTAGATGTTTCTCCATTTTTGTGTTATGCTGCACTCCCCATGGCAGTCATGTCATGTTATCCCCCTTCTCCCTGTATCTATTTTGGGACTGGCACCCCTAGTACTCTCTTGAAATGAGAAATGTAGACACTGGTCTCATAATTAAGTTTTTTGTGTATTCTACAACAGCATACAAAAGGCAATAATACAAAATACAATAATAACATCTAGAATAGATGCAATATAAATTATAACATTTCAAACACATAGTTTATAATATTTGAAGTATGTGGTTTGTTTAATAATAATAATAATAATAATAATAATAATAATAATAATAATACACCTATCTGGCTGAGTTTCCCCAGCTACTCTGGGTGGCTTCCAGCAAAATATAAAAATATAATAAAATGTCAAACATTAAAAACTTCCCAATACAGGGCTGCCCTCAGATGTCTTCTAAAAGTTGTATAGTTCTTTATCTTTTAGTTCTTTATCTCCTTGACATATGACCAGAGGGCGCCACTGCCAAGAAGGCCCTCTGCTTGATTCTCTGTAACTTCACTTTCTACAGTGAGGGAACCACCAGAAGATCATTGGAAGTGGACCTCAGTGTCTGGGCTGAATGATGGGGGTGGAGACACTCCTTCAGGTATACTGTTTCTCCAGTGGATGGCAAAAGTGGTCAATTTGCAAAATGTTTGTAACTCTGCCTCTTTTCTTGTGTACATATACAATTAGTTAGTTTTGACATTATAGCAAAAGAATAGCCAACACATTTCACCCTCCTAAACCTTGGAATAGCATTAGCTCAGCAGTTGCCAAATTGGTGTTCTCAAGATGCTGCTGGACTCCAGCTCCCATCAGCTCCAGCCAACCTGGTCAGGGAGGGAAGATGTGAATGTCAGTCTAACAATAGCTAGAGGGCACAACGTTAGCTACCTCATTATAGCATATTCTTCTCCCATCCAGGCAATTTAGGCATTATTAAAAACTTCCTGTATCTTGCAAAAAGCATCCAAGTTGCTATAATTGTATATGATATCGGTTCTTGGTATGTCAAAGGTACATTCTTTGTAAAGGCTAATTAAACAAGCAAAGAATATAAAGGAAGTTGTTTTTTTTTTAAGTTCCATATGTATCTTCCCAGCTTCCCGGTGCTTCTTTGCAAATTCATATTTCTACCACATCCTTTATCTCTTTTGCACTTACAGCATTCTTAACTAGAGGAGCCAGGTATTTTATTCTGAATTTCTGAAGTTGCCATGCCTGAAGCTTAGAGTGCTACCTTGACTCCTCATAAAGGACATAACCTTGTTCACTGGCATATCAGTATAATCAATTTTGTGTTTTCCTTTAATTTGAAGAGCCACTTCCTTGGTATACTTAAGCTTGGATGAAAAGTATGACGGGGCAAAAAAACCAAAACATTAATTGTAAAAAAAGAGAAAGAAACAGGTCTATATCACAGTGGTCTGCTTGCAAGGATTTCCACATATACTCTTGCCTTGGAGCAACGAAAACATTTCAAGTCTATCAGATGAATCACTCATATCCTATAAGGATAGCTATATTTTAACTGACACTTGCTAATAGGACTTCACAGCATATTTTCTTTCAAGTGGATGGGTGGCTAGCAATTATGCAAATTTTTTCAACTTGCTTCAGTGGCAGTAACAGAAATTCTAGCTTTCACTACAGTGAGGGCTGCATTCTTGTTGCTAATCGCCCATGCAGTTCTCCTGTGATTTCAATTGCCTACCACCCAGTTATTACATCTTCTTCAAAACAAAGAACTATATTCCCAACATTTCTGTATCTGTAAACTGCCTTATAGGACCTGGATCAGCAATGAGAATCGATTTGAATGGTAGACGTGGTATATAAAATAGGTCACACACTATGATGAGCTATTAGCTATAAGGTTATGGTCCAGGGCAATAAGATGTACCAACATTGACTGAAGTCAAAGGCATTGCTAGGTCTGTGTGAGGTCACTGCTGGGATGGGAGATCTTCTGTATGTGCCATAAATATTACCCTGAGTTCCTTTGAACAAAAGTGGGGTGAAGTGATGGAAATGAGGCAGGAGCTGATACTGCAGGTAAGCTGCGCACAGGTGGGCTGCATGCAAGCTGCCGGCCAGCTCTGTGGAGCCTCCTTCTATTGACACAAATAAGCAAACCCAAGCAGATACATTTTGGGCTGTGACCTTTACACATCTTCCAGTCCCGAGATCAAGGGGTGGTACAAAGCTATTTTGGCACCTGTTTCCACCATATCATTTCCCCCTTGCACAGTGTATGGCGAAGTAGACAAAAGGTCTCAGAGACAAAGGTTACAGACAGGGCACTGCAGACTACTGAGACTGCAAAGGGTTAGACAGTGGGCATAATGTTCAGACAGTTGTGGCTTGTCTTTGAGGGGGAGTGTGCCCCGCACCCGAAGGTCACGCGTGCAGGCAGACTGTGGCTGCCTGCGGGTGGGGAGTGTGCTCCCTCCGGACCCCGTGATCATCCCTACAGTGGGGTATAATTGTAACCAACAAATATTAAATTCCCATGTATCTGGGGGAAAACTCTATCCCCATTTTACAGATTGTGACAAGAGGGCATGCCACAGGGCAGACGCCACTACTAGAAAAAGAAAGATAAAGTGTCTTAGGGACCAACTGCTCAAACACATTGCATGTCAACACGTAAACAGAGATCGAGCAGAGCAAGCATGATGCTCCCAAAAATATTGTGACTGAAGCGCTTGGGAGTTTGTTAGAAATACCTCTCTAGAGAAGCTCATAAAGGGAACTCATACTGTAGCTTTTATGCAACAGACCATAAAATGAGTTAGATTTCCACATTGACTGTCCCTAAGGGAATATTGCTCAAATAGATGCTGTTATAGTGCTGTAACAGCATAAATGAATGTAACCTGCGCAAGCAAACATAATAATTACACCACCACCACAGAGAAACGTCTCCCAGTGAAGTCTCCCAAGCAGGGTCGCTATATGTGCAGAGAAGGGAACCTGGATGGTATTCAAAATTCCATTAACGGGGGAAAGTTGCGCTGGCAATTAAGACTGTACTCTCCCCACTCCCAAACTCCCCATTCTTTTTACTAGCCTGATGTGCTGCGTGGGTTTCACACACAGAGCAGGGGGAAATATGTTGGGTAGAATATAAATTGGATCATGGGTAGAATATAAATTGAGGGCACAGAAGCATTTCCTTCCTACAGCACTCCAAAGGAGGAACATTCTCAATCGCAGTGTAAGTTTGTCAAGGAGATCAGTGCATATTTGTCAGGCAGAGGAACCAACCCCCATGGCAGGTTGCCAGGAATGGATAAGACAAGGAAAAATTCTTACCACCTGCTTTTTATTCAGTATTTACAGAGAGAGGCTTGGGAATGCAGCTACTTGGACTAATGTTGTTGCCCTGAGTAAATCTCCCCTCCCCATCTCTACCACGTCCTCATTCACCATTCCTTCTATGGTTGGCGCTGAGGGCCCTTTGCTTCTGAGACCTTTGCTCTCCTATTTTTAAGGCTCGCCAGGTTCTGGGAGAGGGTGAGTCTGGAATGCTTTCTAGTGATAGCATATCAGCCAGCTGCTCCAGCTCTGCCTCCTCATCCTCCTCTCCCATTATTTCCCAACTTCTCCCCTCATCTTCCCCTGAGCTGTGATCTCCCCCAAACCCCTGTTGTAATTCTGAACTGTCAGCTGCAGCACATAGGTGTGTTGCGTAAATGCTGCTCGTGCTCTTCCCAGGACTGGAAAGGGGTTTTAGGGTTGCCATATTTTGAAGAGCAAAAAAGAGGAGACATTTGCTGACTTCTACTTTTAATTATGGATCGCTATGGCAACTCTCATTTTACGTACCCCTGAAAAGGAGGATGTGTCCTGGAAAAAGAGCACATAAGGCAACCCCACACTCCAGTTGGGGAGAGGGATGCAGATGGGGTAAAAAAAAGGAGCATAAAATATAAATTGTGCAGAAAATAAATGAACATAAAATAATGTACATAAAATAGCTGCACATTCAGTATAACATTTTATAACCTAGGAAGAGGACTTTACAGAAGTGTTGTGGAAAAGAGATGAATTGCCATTAATCTGCAAATTGTACCTTTAAAGTTCATAATTTGCTTAATCGTTGAATTCATTTATGGCAAGGAGTTATTAGACAGTTTGATTATATCTTGCAGTCCACTGAGAGGAGGACAAATGGGGGTTTACTTAGTTCTGTTTTTCTGAAAATTAGACGGCAATCTGGAAATATAGAGGCCAAATTTAATCTTAAGCAAAGTTTAAAGTTAAGTAATGCAATGAGAGCGTAAGAGAGGAAAATCTCAGCAATAATGGAGGACAGAATGCCGAAATTAAATGGAGATACACACAGAGAAATAAGAGAGCCACACTTACAACAAACAGATATACAGTATTAAACACAAAAGCAAACCAATACTAAAAACTAATATTGAATGGTTGAGGAATATAGGAAGCTGAGTCAGACTATTGGGCCCATCTAGTGTAATACTGCCTATTCTGACTAGCAGCAGCTCTTGGTTTCAGGCAGGAGCATTCCCAGCCCTACCTGGAGATGTCAGGGATTGAACCTGGGATATTGTGCATGCCAAGCAGGTACGTGACCAAGGACAACATTCTCAGACATTAAAATCCCAAGCTACTGTCATAGACTGGTTGGACACAGAGGAATGGTGGGAGGAACGAACTGGGGAACCACCAAGGGAAGAATGCTCAGAGCCTAGGGAGTGGTGGTGGGAAGATGATGAGTGGCCAGAGGAAGAAGACTGGGAACAGGAGGTGTCGGAAGCTGAAGAGATGACAGGGTTTAGTGAGCAGGTAGAGTCTGTGTAGAGAGAATTCCAGCAGAGGAGGGAGACTAAGAGGAAGAGATGAGTCAGGCTGGTGAAGAGTCATGGGTGTCTTCCCCTCCTGCTGTGACAAGCTCCCCTCCCCACTGTTTCCTGGAACCAGAAAAGGCGTGAAACAGGCAGAGCAAAGGCAGTTTGCAAGCAGGTACAGTCTCCAATTCTTGGAATAAGCCCTAGAGAGCAGGAGACATAGACAGTTGTTGGAAGGTGGGGAACTTTTGTCTCAGCGTAGTAAGACCTACAGGGCATTTGGCTGGATGCTCAGCTAAGTCTGTGAAGATTGTGTTTTGGCTAATAAACTTAACTTCAACTTTGAACTGTATGATTTACTGACCAGCTCGCTCTGTGACACCCATCTACTGAGGGAGTCCAAGAGGAAGAGTGGTTCCCGGAATGTGGCTTCTGAAACCTACTCTAACTTCTGTCTTGCTTAGGGTATTCAGTACAGTGGTATCTCGGGATACAGACGCTTCAGGTTATAGACACTTCAGGTTACAGACTCCGCTAACCCAGAAATAGTACTTCGGGTTAAGAACTTTGCTTCAGGATGAGAACAGAAATCACGCAGCGGAGGCGCTGCAGCAGCGGGAGGCCCCATTAGCTTATTTATACTGTTGAATTTATCTTAATGCTGCCAGTGTTTTCAGCTGTACACAATTATTTTCCATATATTCAATAAACGTTTTCTTTAAATGTGTATTCTTCTTGTTCTCTTATTCTATATGTAAGGTCTGCAAGTTGTGCATATTCTGTCAGCTTAAGTTGCCATTCTTCTTTGGTTGGGACAACGTCAATGCCTCCAGCGAAGGAGAGGCAGCGGGAGGCCCCATTAGGTAAAGTGGTACCTCAGGTTAAGAACAGTTTCAGGTTAAGAACGGACCTCCAGAACGAGTTAAGTTCTTAACCCAAGGTACCACTGTACTTTATGTAGAATTCCTAGGGACAGATTATGGGTACCTAAAACTGGTTATCCCTTTAGACCAAGTCCTTGTTTGAAGTAGAAGCAGCATGGGAGATCAGAAGCCCAACTCACCTGCCATAACCCGTTAACAGGAGGTCCCACGTGCTCTAGTAATCCACCCAAATGTTGCTGTATTCCTTTAACAAGAGGACCCCCTCATCACAATAAAGCTTATGAGTGTGAAATCCCAGGATTCTGATAATGCCATCATTTGCTGTGAATGCAAGGTCCCATATTGCTTTGTCCATTTTCTTTCTCCTAGCAAGTTTGACCTACTCTAGGACCTTAGTGCTCTGCCACATCTCCAATGATACCCACAGCTAAACATGGAGGCACTGCTTCTGGCACAGTTTCAGATCCTTTCATACCACCAAATGATGTCAAACCTTTCTTTCTTTTTTTTTTAAGAAGAAGGTCATTCTCACACACAGCTGTGTAATGATAATATCTGGAATGCTGAGCTTTGCTGCTTGCAAAGTGATCGGCAGGATAAGCTGGTCTCCTAACATGTCAATTTTGGAAAGCCATTTCACATGGATCTGATCCACAAAGCAAAGTTGAGAAACTGAAGACTTGTTATTCCCCACCCATGAGCAAAAATGCATTATAGCTGCTATGGCATGGTATGTTCTTGGAATGCCTTGAAATGCCATCTTTCCTGGGCCATGATTCCTCCATCTGGTGGCAGTGGAGGCTACGCCATACTGAAACCACTTGTCCTAGTTCCATCTCTGCTGGCCCATTTGTAAGATGCTTTGGCTTCATCTTGTTGCTGAAGAGCCCTTTTGTTCTTATGTTTCCAAATGCTGTAATAAACCCAAATCCAATAAGCCGTGTTGTAGGGCCTAGGAGGGACGCGGGTGGCGCTGTGGTCTAAACCACTGAGCCTAGGGCTTGCTGATTGGAAGGTCGGTGGTTCGAATCCCCGCAATGGGGGTGAGCTCTCGTTGCTCGGTCCCAGCTCCTGCCAACCTAGCAGTTCGGAAGCACATCAAAGTGCAAGTAGATAAATAGGCACCGCTCCAGAGGGAACCGGAGGGCATTTCCATGCACTGCTCTGGTTTCGCCAGAAGCGGCTTAGTCATGTTGGCCATATGACCTGGAAGCTGTCTGCGGACAAACATCAGCTCCCTCAGCCAGTAAAGCGAGATGAGTGCCACAACCCCAGAGTCGTTCATAACTGGACATAACTGTCAGGGGTCTGTTACCTTTACCTTTAGGGCCTAGGAAGTGCATGCTTCCCTGTAAGTATCAATTGTTCTTTTGGTGTGATGGAATTCACTTGGGGTGGTGCTAGCCAGTGTAGTGGTTAAGAGCGGAAGATTCGTAATCTGGGGAATCAGATTCGCGTCTCTGCTCCTCCACATGCAGCTGCTGGGTGACCTTGGGCTAATCACACTTCTTTGAAGTCTCTCAGCCCCACTCACCTCACAGAGTGTTTGTTGTGGGGAGGAAGGGAAAGGAGATTGTTAGCTACTTTGAGACTCCTTAGGGTAGTGATAAAGCAGGATATCAAATCCAAACTCTTCTTCCTCTTCTTCTTCTTCTGGATCAGAAGAAAGGTCTAACAAGTCCAGCATCCTCTTCTCATAGTGTCCAACCAGATGTCTACAGGAAGCCCACAAGCAGAACACAAGATATGTTCATAATCTCCCCTCTGTGAAGTGGCCGTCCTTGGCAACAACACATTTACCCTTTATATCTAATTTAATTTATGTTAAGAGAGATTTATATATAACTTTGTTTTAATAAAAATATCTTAAAGCAGTTTGTTGAAAATAGTATAAAATATTCATTAGCAATTGCAAAAAAAACAGACATTAAAAACAGTGATGAAATTGTCAAAATATACATAAAATCAACATTTGCCCTTCTTATATGCTAGCAGCCCAGTTTGCATCTGTATTGGAATTGTTTTTAGATGTTTTAATTGTTCTATCTTGTCTGCGTTTGCTGCCCTGAGCTCCTTCAGGAGGAAGGCAGAATAATAATAATAATAATAATAATAATAATAATAATAATAATAATATTTATTTATATCCTGCCCTCCCCAGCCGAAGCCGGGCTCAGAGTTTTAAATGCAAGAAACAAACAGACAGACAGACAGACAGACAGACAGACAGACAGACAAACAAACAAACAAACAAACATCTATTTGAAGTGATGTACTTTGCAACTCTAGACTCTTTAATTTTACACAGTGACCTCATCTAGGAAATCCTTTTTAGTGTATCATATGAGAACTAGTTTCAGAGGAAATACCCTGAGGGTACCTGACTTGGGGATCTTTATGATCACTGAGTGGGACTGAAAATCTCCTTAGTCTCCCTCACTAAGAATCATGCACGACTCTGTGCCAACTCTAAGAGGAGATTAATTACTTCTCGTTTAGTAGCTTCTTAGATTGGAGCAATGTTGAAGCAAACATTAAATGATAGGCACATTTCGGGGTGTTTACCCAGGTAAATTTTCTCATAGTACACAACAGGCTCTCTTCCCGGCTGTAAAAGGAAAGATTAGCTCACAAATGTTCTGGCTTAGACCATAGGCTTATTTTTGCACACTTCAATTCCCCTATAGATCAAATTGGAATAATGGCCTTTTATAAAATGTAAAAGCTACTGGAAAAGCAAGTTAAAGTAACAAGGAAAAAAGAGAGAGCTTTTCGCAGCAAGGGATGCATTTGCTGGTACCATATTTTATAACATTCTTGACTAAAGGGATTGAATTGGATTGAGTTATTTTTTCTGCCACAGTCACTGCTTCTCAGTTTGACTGAGAGCTCAGCTGACAGTCAGAATATCTTTGTGCAGAAATGATTCATGTAATCATCCAACAAATGAATTGCTAGTGGAATGGGTCAACTATTTTGCCTAAGTTTTTGATCAAGGGAGTAAGTGTAAGGAAAAGGTAAAGGACCCCTGGATGAGTAAGTCCAATCAAAGGTGACTATGTGATGCAGCACTCATCTCACTTTCAGGCTGAGGGAGCTGGCGTTTGTCCACAGACAGCTTTCCGGGTTATGTGGCCAGCATGACTAAACTGCTTCTGGCGCAATGGAACACCATGAAGGAAGTCAGAGTGCATGAAACGCCATTTACCTTCCTGCCGCAGAGGTACCTATTTATCTACTTGCACTGGCATGCTTACTTACTTATCAAACCTTTATTAGGCATTATGCGAATAAAACCATAAAAGAGAAAATAACATATAAAGGCCTTGAAATATATATAAAAGGGCAGCAGTTGGCTACATACACATATATATATATACATATAGAGTCAATGGTTTTCTTTGTTAACCTGCTCCTTGGAGGACTGCTACCAAAAACTCGGCTACCCCCGCCGTTACCCTTTGGTCAACGTCAGATAGGTAGAGTCCCACACATTCACCTTGCTGGGGTTCCAGACCACCCGAGAGAGGGGATGCTTTCAAACTACTAGGTTGGCAGGAGCTGGGACACAGCAACGGGAGCTCACCCTATCGGTTGGATTCGAACCACCAACCTTCCAATTGGCAAGCTCAAGAGGCTCAGTGGTTTAGACCACAGTGCTACCCACGTCTAGGGAGTATGAATAGGATGAAGTACCAAGAAAATTGTGGAACAAATAGAAAATGGAATCAATAACGATTCATATATCTTGATTTCAGTAAGGTTTTTGTAAGCTGTTGACCAGTCTTGTCTTAAAATAGAATTGCTTTTATGTGTCTATTATCATTTTTATATTGGTTTTGCTGTTGAGGCATAGGTCACATTGAGTACTTTCATTGTAGAAACATGATTCAAAGAAGCAGAGAATGCAGGTCTTAAAAATAAACTACGAAAATGTACTTTTACCCACAATTGAGGAAGGAGAGGAATTGTGGCTTTCTTACTTCCAGTTATTTGACTACACTGTGACTTATGACCCTGGAAATTACAGGCCATGGTCCTTGCCCACTGGTTAAGAATCAAGTGGAATGCAACTGAAGACATGGTCTTTGAAAAGGATGGTACTCTTATGCAAGGAATAGGGGGAAATATTCAATACTTTGAACATGCTGTCAAAACTATAGACATGCTGTCAACACTTTGGCAATGTACGTTCACACACATTGTGTTGGGGGACTGTAAGATTGACAGCTTCAGTAACACTTGGCAGTGTGAATGATCTACCAGCATAGTTGAAAGCCGACATAGAACATTGTGAATGCCATGTCGGGGGGGGGGGCAGTTTATGCAATTAACAGAATAAAGAGTTTCAAAACTTTCCTTGGACTGTGTGTTCCACTTCAGGCAGGCGCAGTCAATTGAAACCACAACATCCTCTTCTTGCCCTCATAAAAACTGGTAATAAGTAGGGTATGTGTTATTTGTAGGGTGTGTGTTATTTGTGGATGCTCCATTGCTTTGAAGGGGTGGTGGTGACTGGTTGCTGCAAGAGGGGGGAGTGAGGCACCTGTGGTGGGAGGTTGTAAAATTCTATGGACCTGCTGGAGGATGCTCATGGAACCAGGGTTGGAAAAGTCCATCCTCTTCATCACAGACCGGCTAGGAAGGAGGGTGATGTTCTCACTCAACCAACCAGAAGCAGGCAACACCTATGAATCCAGATTTCATGAGGTCCCAATTCCAGGCTGATAGCATACATCCTGCAGCATTGGTTTCTTCTTTCCAATTTGCTCAGCCGCTGTCTAGTATACTCCGTATGTTGATCTTTTCTTCCCCCCTGCTAACTTCAGTGTTCAATTTGCTTTTGTGGCCACTTTTTCTCTCATGTTCCACTCAGTTCAATATGTGCTCCAGAATGACCCCTAAACCCCTCTTTCATCCTGTTCTCCCACATAATTAGCACTATTCTGCGGCTATTGACAAACAGTCATTAATCTGTCATTAAAACACCCTAAAGAAGACAATGAATCCTTAAAACCACACAGTTTGACACAGTCATAGCCACAGAGCCAGAATTGCTGTACTCGGTTGTCTTGCTTTCAGCCCCATGAAGCTTTTGTTCTGTATGCTGTGGTGCCTGCATCCCCTATTAGCAGCTTCATGGAGAACGGTGTCCAATGCAGACAAATGTCTGGTGACAGGCAAATGGCAGGATGTTTCTCATCAAGACTAGGGCTGGCTGACATCTGGTTTTCAACATCGTGATATATCACCAGCTAAACATCGCAATATACTGATATATCACGATGTCTGAAATAAGGATGGAGCTATGTAGAGGCATTGGCTGGTTTCATAATTTTCCCTGCGTCGTGATTTTTGCTGGCACCTGCTCTTGTGATTCGGGGTCCCTGCAGGAGGCAAGGGAGAGCTGAGCCAGCAGAGCTAACAGGGGCTGCAGGAACTGACAGTAGCATTGGCTGGTTTACTGGTTTTCCCTGCTCAAACTAAAGCCCTCTCTGGTGAAGCCTCATCCTAATTAAACCTAAATCAGTGAACAGAACTCCAATGGATCTGGCAATGGGCAGCTGATTAAGGTTCAAAGGGAAGTGAAACCAACAAGTGAGAGTAAACACTTCTGGAACGAAACAGCAGCTGACTTCAGGGAGTTTTCCTTTCACTGTGGTCAGATGGGAGGCTTCTGCAAAAGCAACAGAATGGCAGGCTAGTACCTGCCCAGAGACACACAGCAGGGCTTTCCCAGTTCTGTTACTCTCATCTTTAATGAATCAGTACACATTAAGGCGGGGGGGGGGGGAACAATATTTGGGCATCCTATATGATTGTAAAAATACTGATTGCATTTGTTCCAATGACATGCTCTGGAGCATTATGAAAATGCAATTCTGTATTTTCTCTCAATGCTCTTCAGGCTAGCATTTGCCCTGCAACTTTGCACATGAGCCTCATTTCGCTTTGCTGTGAAATACAACAGGGCATTGGGTTAATCCTACTTTTTTTAAGCAACAAAGTCATCATAATTCTCGCTCAATTATCAATATAATATGGAGAGTAGTACTGTATTGTGATCTGAGATGTTTGTATGATGAGCTGGAATCACACTGATTCTACAGGAGCAATTGTGTGTGTGTGTGTGTGTGTGTGTGTGTGTGTGGTTGGAAGGTGGAGATGGGGTGAAGGGCAACATAAAATGGGCTAGACAAATGTTGCAGGATCTGTTAAAAAAAAAGAAAAAGAAAGTTGGCTTCTTTTAGAATCAGCTATTCATAAAAATGTCAGATTATATCAAAAATAAATCATATCATCTCTCATCATCAGTGCACAAAAAACTGGCCCAAACCTGTGCTGCAGTCTCTCCATAACTTTATCCTTAATTTCCTGTCTATCTGTAGATACTAAATTCTTATCACCATGTGGTCTGCTTTGATATTGAGGGAAAAACACAATCTGAAAAAGAAGGAAATTTGTAAAGAGAAATTCTAAAAAGGGAAGAACCCAAAAGAATCTGTGATGTGTAGTGTGATAACAGCTGGTGTCTCAAAGTCTGCCACAGGGCTTTGATTCAGAGTAGAGAGGTTTCATAAGGATTCCCCCCCCCATGCTTCATTTAGTGACACATTGAATTTATATGATATTAGATGTGAAGATGGCCAGGGGAAATCTTGTGGAAAAATGGAACAGTCCATTAAATGCTCACTTTCTACTATTTTGCCTATTTTTGGTGCTGCTTCACTGTTCCCCAGGTCAGCTGCTGTGCACTTAACAGAAGAAGCTCTTTCACTATGTGGTGCCAGCCAGTCAGAGATCATCTAGTGTACGTGTTGGTGTCGCATTATTTCCAGTTGGATTTGGCTCTATCAGAATGTGACTGTAGGCAAGGAAGGCCCCTCAGTTGCACTTAACAACCCCCCTTCCCAATGCCATGTTGCTTTTCTGTAGGAATCCCAACTCCATTATAATGAATAGGACAACACAAAGTTTCATTTTATACAAAACAGATCTGAAGCCAAATTACTGACCGAAGTGGAGAGAGCCCAGAAACAGCTTGAAAATGCATAGATAGAAGGCAAACCTTGTAAATGGATTCACATATACATCTGGAAATGCATCCCTTGCCCCATTCCATCCTGACTCGTCAGCTGTGTGTTCTTGGGTCAAGGTGAGGGATTATCAGCTTGCTTGCTGTAGCAAAAGCGACACATTCTCTTTCCCCCCAACACTCATTCCCATGCAAATACTTAATCACAGAGGTTCATAAAGCTGCTGACAAAAGAAGGCACAAAAATGCCATGCTTCCCTTTATCCATTCCCAATATTTAAGAACATTTTTTTTTGGGGGGGGGAATAAGTAAATTACAAACGATAATAAAATATTTGTTGTTGTTTAGTCATTTAGTCATGTCCGACTCTTCGTGACCCCATGGACTAGAGCACGCCAGGCACTCTTGTATTCCACTGCCTCCTGCAGTTTGGTCAAACTCATGTTAGTAGCTTCAAGAACACTGTCCAACCATCTCGTCCTCTGTCGTCCCCTTCTCCTTGTGCCCTCCATCTTTCTCAACATCAGGGTCTTTTCCAGGGAGTATTCTCTTCCTATGAGGTGGCCAAAGTATTGGAGTCTCAGCTTCCAGATCTGTCCTTCCAGTGAGCACTCAGGGCTGATTTCCTTCAGAATGGATAGGTTTGATCTTCTTGCAGTCCATGGGACTCTCAGGAGTCTCCTCCAGCACCATAATTCAAAAGCATCAATTCTTCAGCAATCAGCCTTCTTTACGGTCCAGCTCTCACTTTAATAAAATATAGAAACTGCATAAAACAGAGACAAAATAGATGGGCAATACATGTTGAAATGATATTAAGAATGGCATCATGCAAGCCTGTCCGCTGAAGGCATTCCACAGCCTTGATCCCACTTATTTTCCCCCCATAACATTTTATTCATTTTCCAACAATAACAAAAATAAAGCAAACAACAGTAATAAAAGCAAAAACAAAGCAAAACAGATTGACTTCCCCTATCGCTTCCTTGGTTCCAGTGTATATCAATGTGCTACATGTCCATTATAAAGTTTTAACCATTTAAATTACTTACTGTCCATTCATAATAAAATTAAAGGTAAAGGTAAACGGACCCCTAACCATTAGGTCCAGTTGTGACCAACTCTGGGGTTGCGTCGCTCATCTTGCTTTATTGGCCGAGGAGCCGGCGTACAGCTTCCGGGTCATGTGGCCAGCATGACTAAGCCACTTCTGGCGAACCAGAGCAGCGCACGGAAACGCCGTTTACTTTCCCGCTGGAGTGGTACCTATTTATCTACTTGCACTTGACGTGTTTTCGAACTGCTAGGTTGGCAGGAGATAATAAAATTACAAGTAGTCTTAAAACCCTGCCAATGTATTGACCTGTGTACGTTGCTTCTGTATATATGCAATAAAGTCCTTCCATTCTTCCTTAAATTCGTTGTCGACTCTTCCTCTTAATTTCATTGTCAATTTTGCCATTTCAGCATATTCTGTTAGTTTTACTTGCCAATCTTCTTTAGCTGGGACACATTCTTCTTTCCAATGTTATGCTAATAATGTTCATGCAGCCGTAGTTGCATATATAAACAAATTCTTTTGTGATCTTGGTAAATCCATTCCTGTCTGGTTTTTTTTAACAAAAGTTATTTTAAACAACTTCTTCACTTCATTGTAAATCATTTCCCAATATTTCTTAACAATTTTGCAATCCCACCCCATATGAAAAAACGTTCCTTCTGTTGTTATACATTTCCAGCACATTTCCAACACTTACTTTTTTTGGATTTATACATTTTTGCTAATTTTACAGGACACAATATTCAGATAGAAGAATGGGAAACACTGCAAGAAAGAGATAAAATTTACAGCATGTGTAGCAATATATACAATAGCTATATTGTAATAACCTGCAGTTTTATAAGAGTATATATAAATGAGCAAATTAAGTTAATTTGGATATACAGAAGATATTAAAAACAAATTTAAGGAACCGCAGAAAGAGGGAGAAGGAAGTCAATTTCTGAAATGCTAAAATACATTAGTGCAATGTTTAAACCTAAAAAGCTTTTTTTTATAAAAAAAAAAAGACATACATTTAGAAGATATATTATTATGTTGGTTTGGAGTCTTCACTAGGAGCCCACCCCACCCCAATTACACATTTGGAGTGCCAACCTAACATTCTGGATTTGTGGCACAAAACAGCCCAAAACTTTGGCGTTGTTTTTTGGTAGATACAAAAGCATTAAATTTGAGGTGGTCGCTAGGGCTCCCTCTGCCTGTGATGTTCAAGGCATGGCAGAAAACACCACAAAACTAGCACACAGCTTTGAGCTTCCCTGATTTGGAAGGAATATAAAAAATTTTGGGGTTGTGGAGGGGCTCTTAACTAGGAAACCTGTCAGTCTACGCTTCTGAGTGGCAGCACAAAACTTTAAGTTTAGGGCACAGAGCAAATTTTTTTGGTGTAGATTTTGAAGGCATATCAGATTAGGAGGCTCATAATTAACATACCTATGGCCCCAAGCCCTGAAGAGTTTTAAAAGTAAAAAATAAGTATTTTGTAGTGGGCCCAGAAAATTATAGTCGTGACCTGCAGTATTCCCTAAATATCTATTATATTCTTTTTCTAGTCTGTCACTGAATTGAGCAGTATGTTTGCAAAGCTAACCAAGGCAGCACAATTCAGTGGCTGCCTTTTCTATTCTGTTCCATGCATGTAAAGACCTATACGCTGTGATTAGAGAGAAAAATAATCTCTAGAGCCAATTAAACAAGCAATTTGCCAAATAAACTCATGTATTTTCTTGTTCTGATACTGCACCAGCGGCCCTGATGATTAAATATTAATTGAGAATTATATTTGTTGCTTGGCTATGCTTTTTAAATTTAGCACATAATGGATGAAACCTTCTGGTTTTTCCACGCTAAATAGCTGGAAGCATTAAAAAAAAAAAAGATTTTATCAATATTTTTTCCACAGGCCGTGCTGCTTTAAGCTTCAAATATTTAATACCCTCTTTCACATGCAAAGTATTGTTTAAATCATTTTGATTTAAATTTTCCAGATACCAATTTCATTTCTCACTGCAGGAATATCTGTGTGAATTCACATATCAACCATTTACTTCTGAAATATTGACAATGCCAATGCTTTATCTGTTGACCCTTTAATGAATGGAAATCTATTCCTAGGCAATAAATATTCTTAGATTATTTTAAGGCTGAGCCCAAAATGTGCAGACAGTCATTAGCTGACAATTTTTTGAAAATGTTTTTCAAGCTCCTGCTAAACTGTTGGACAATTGTAGTATTCCCCTGGAGAAAATTTGGAAAAAATGGCCTCCTCAGATTTATCCATTCATAAATTTTGAGTGCAGCTGTGGATCCAGTCTGCTGGCCCTGATGTTTCTCCTCTTTGCTGTTGCTGCTAGTTCACACTGGCCTTCTCCAAGTAAGCCAGGAGAGAGCAAGGAGGTGAAACACACCTTGGCCTCATTCTTTGAGGGGAGGTAGGAAATGGAGGAGGAGGAGGAGGAGGGCACAAGGAGAAGGGGACGACAGAGGATGAGATGGTTGGACAGTGTTCTCGAAGCTACCAGCATGAGTTTGACCAAACTGCGGGAGGCAGTGGAAGACAGGAGTGCCTGGCATGCTCTGGTCCATGGGGTCACGAAGAGTCGGACACGACTAAACGACTAAACAACAACAGGAAATGGGGCTGGAGGGAGAGGCAACAGTGGCAATGAGGTAGGGTTATCATATTTCAAAAAGTGAAAAATGTTGAGCCCTTCTTCTTCTTCTTCTTCTTCTTCTTCTTCTTCTTCTTCTTCTTCTTCTTCTGTTTTCTAGCTTTTTGGGGGTCCAATGTTGTTGAGCTATTTTTAAGGGAGTTTGCCAGAATGTTGACTTCCAACATTGGTTGCCAAATGTCGGGATTTTCCCAGTCATTTCAGCAGTTTCTGTTCAGACACTGCTTCCGACTACAGTGTTCTGGGAAATTCTGGACGTATGGCAACCCTAAATGAGGAGGAGATAAGCCTACTCAGGGAGGGAAACCCAATGAAAGTACATTTCTGGTTGTTCTGCCAAAATCAGGAACCAGCACTGATTTTACCTCCACTCTACCCCACCCTTTTAATGTTTACTAAAGTAGCAATTCACAACCATGAGCTTGAGCAGCAATGAGGGATGTGGCACATTAGCTAATTGTCACATGAGCTTTCGTAGGCCAACACACAGTTTGTCAGACAAATGTAGTGTTACGTTTAATTGGTGTTCATCTATTTATTATACACAGCTCACACAGAGATGGGGCGTGAGGAGGGTGGCGGAGAGATGTCATTATGAAGTGATGCCAGAAAGCCTAACAATGCAGTAAGTATGACCCATTAATTTTCAGATTCAAATGTAAACCCACCCCAGTGGAAAAAGTTAAAGATCAAACCAGGATGAGTATGATCCACTCTTACCTGGTGGCAACACAATTGGCAACACAAAATGGATAGTCAACATGTGCAGATGGACAGTTATTTTCTGTTATCACTTCCAGGTTGCCTATATTTTACAAATTCTGTATCACTCAAACTAGAAAATGTATGACAACTGACCTAGTGGTCAAAGAATCCATCTTAATGTATATAGAGTAGGTTCATAGCAACCTTGACTGCCTTTGTGGTTTCTTTTATTGAAGTGGGAGATTGGAACCATATTGCAACTTTCTTAATGTGTCCTTATGTGAACTGAGTGGAACCAGCTCCTCACAGATCTTGGCTGCATTTAGAGTATATAGATTTTAATACATAATTACATTACATAATTACATTCTACTTTGTGGTATAGCAGCACATCCAATAGATAAACCAAAAATAACTGCAGATAATTTGTTCATTTATTAGATTTTTTTAAAAAATGGACAGCCTGATTTTTCACATATATCTATATTTTCACTTTTGACTCCTATCATAATTACAATGAATGGCTTAACAGCAACTCTTGCTGGTGCTTTGGGGGAAAGGGACACTCTTGTGACTTATAATGGTGAAATAATGACTTAAATGAGAGAAATTCAAAAACGAGTAATTACAAATCACCCCTTTCCAAATAGCTTTATAGTGGGAATTTCACATTTATTAGGAAATGTAAATAAGGAATTAACCACATTTGATGCCATGGCAAAGCAATATAAGAGGACAAAAGAGTATATCCCAAAATATTGATAGTCTTGGGTATAGAAAATGGAGCATTCATTTTGGATGAATGAACAAGCACCACCTTTTTTATCAGTAGCAGCTCTTTCAATGGGCAACTTTTGTGGGTGGATTTTTACTTCTTGAAATATGGCAACCCTAATTTTTGATTGGATTATGTTTGCAACCCAGCCTGAGACCTTTTGGGGAATGGCGGGCTCTAAGTGCAAATAACCAACCAACCAACCAACCAACCAATAAAAGGGTTTAAACAGACAGGGTTGAATCCAGGAGAAGTTGCAACCATTGAAAGAGGAGGGAATTTGGGACAGCTCTCTGTTCCCCCTGCAGTCCTGCAAATATGCTGCTGAGGGCAAGGCCCCCCTTCAGATCAGTATGGAAGGTGCTGTGGTGGTGGTGATGGGGCTACAGAGAGATGGGGCAATTGGCAAAATTTGCCTCCTTCTCTCTCTCCCCCTCTCTCTCTTTAGCAGATGGGATACAACTTGTTACTTTGAAGTTGTCCCAGTGAAAAGCTGTTGGCTAGGGGTAAGAGATTCTGATATATCTATTCTGCTTTCCTTCTCCATGAAATATTTATACAAGCACTGTGAGCATTAAATAGCTCTTTGTGGAGTATTTTAATTTTAAAGTCAAATGCAACAAAGCTTTCTGTGTTGTTTTAATGAGCTAGATAAATCTATAAAAGGAATGCAATCTTTAAATTCCACAAGGAACATCTAGGCTACAGCCACTTCATCATTCCCCAGCAGATGTGACACCTGTTTTGCACTGGCCTAGTACCAGTCTATTATATCACCCACCTGTCAGCAACTTACTACAGAAAAACTGAGAAGAAAATTCTGCCCACAGATCCCAATGCCTGAGACCACCAGCCTTTATTTAAGCATGCAGCTCAGTAAAATGAGACTAATGTAGAGCGACCCTTTTTCCTAATTAGCATTTTTAGTGCACTAAAATGCTAAAATGTTTTGCCCATTGGAGCATGGCAAAACTGCTGGAGCGAGACAAAATACAAATGAGTGCAGAATACAAGTGCAATTATTAAGTTAAAAGCACACACGCCCAGACCCACACACCAGCAATGGAGTGAATATCCATCACTTTAAAGATCAGTGGCTTCTGAAGTTGGGACAATAAAAATTAAAAGGTAGAGATGCAGACATAATGTCATATGAATAACCATAAGTTAAGCAACTTATGTGCATTTCACTTGTGCGCATTCAGCCTCACACGCTCGGAAAATAAATAAATATTAAATAAATAAAAAGGGGATGGAAAGAGCGTGAGTGTCTGGGAAAAAAAGACTTTGGCAATCCCACCCACCATTGAACACAATGTGTTTTGACTATGCACCATTTTGGCTTTAGACGTGATCCCTAGAATGTAACTCCTGGGTAAGTTGCTGGCTTACTGCATTACTTTTCCTATTAATTATTATACAATTATTTTTTTTAAAAAATGATGATGATGTTTATAATTATTTCCAACTTTAGAGAGTGTTAGTCTAAATTTAATTGTTGCGTGTCAAAAAGAGAACTAGAATATGTCTAACCAAATGAATAGTGCATTTGTTTATGGTGAAGTCAAGTCTCCATTGAGTTCAATGGAGATTACTCCTAGGTAAATAGCTATAGGTCTACAGCCTTAATAGTGTAAGGTAGGCAGAATAATGCTTGTAGATACTGACACAGTGACCCTGCTGTGGTCTGAATTTCTCCTTGTGCACTTAATGGAAGATATCTGTGAAAATTATTTTCCAATTCCCAGGAAAGACATTTAGACAGGATGAGCAAATGAAAAAGAAAACGTTCTTCTGTTCCATTGATTTTATATGGAACCATTAAAACTTGCCTGAGAAAATGATAGGAAGCCGTTTTTCATTGCCAGGATTTAAAGCAGATTTGATAGTATTGATTTTTGGTGCCTCTACCTGGTCTGTATCACAAGGTTATCACAAAGCCCACTTTGCCTCAGAAAAGTCATTATTTGTCTGGTGTTGCATGTACTCATCTTTGAAGTTATTCCTGAAAATACAATGCCTTTCTTTTTTCGTTATTAGAGTTATTAGTGAGATAGGCAGCCCAGGAATCTAGTGTCCATTATTTAGGTTTCCCCCCCTCTCAAACTTTGGACACCAAACTAACCAGCAGCAATCTCTAGAATGTGAAAAAAACATGGACCGGAATCATTAATCTATTACAGCATTTTATTCCCTCTTCTGCCAAAAAGGGCTCTCAAAGAGAGTGGCTTACAAATTTCAGCATTCAGGTGGTCTCTGTCTTCAGACTTGTAAGGAAGCATATAAGGCGCCATCCAACATCCTTCGGGAATCCACTCCGGATTTGTGTAGGATTGACTCCTTATCCTCTTTTTCTCCTGAAGATATATTGCAAGGCTGCGGTTAAGGATCAGAGGTTAACCTCTCCTAGTTGGCCTACCTTCCCAGGTAGATGAGCCCTGTTTGCTCCTCACTTCCCTCTACAGCAGTGAGGAGCTTTATTGACCATTGGACCCACTATAGGCCTTGTCTTTTCTAATCGCCAGAGCCTGTCTCCACATGCTGGAGACCCATCGGCTACCCTCACCTGGTTTAGTCGGCCAGTCAAAGCTGTTCCCGGGATGTGGCCACTGCCATATGCTGGCAGCTTCTAGGAGCCACAGGTGAGAGCTGAGTGCCAGCTGGGGACCAAAGGTAGACCAACTACCCCAGAAGGAGCACAACGTGTCCCCCACCGGAAGTACTACCCCTCCCTAAATAACTGTGTGCTAGAATACTGTCTCAAGGTTTTTCACATGGTGTCATCTATGAAAACCATGGGAAAATTATAGAACAAAGTTCCCACCATTTTCTGAGCCAGCAGGGTTGCAGACAGATCCCCCCCCCCCCCGGAAGTAATGGAGCTTACTTCTAAGTAGATCCAGTGGTAGGAAAGCAGTAGAGATAAAAAACTTATTGTGTTACAGGCAACTGGGAGATGCACAAGTTTCCCACCCAACCCCACCCGTTCAGTCACCTGTTCTACACTCCAAGAACATCTTACTCTAAAGTACACACTCTGCCCCCCCACCTCTAGTAGGGTGACTTTTACAGACTCATAGACAGCCAGTCTTCTGACTTTTGATCACCAGTCAAGTGGGCAGTAGTTTGTACAGTGAAGATTTTAATAAACATGGCTGAACAACATCCATGGAGAAAGGGAAGCACCCAAAAGTTCTGAATGGTTGGCTGAAGGTGCATGCATAGGGAGGAATCATGTGACTTCAACCCTGTGGCCACTGAAACTGTTCCTTGAATGCTTCAAAGGCATGTGCCACGGAGACTACTCTGGCAGTGGTCCGGCGCTGTTCACCTTTCAAAAGCCGCATCTCTCTGCGCATGACCCGCAGTTCTCTCATGATGCCGTCCTCTGCCAAGAAGACAGGGTGTTGCACAGTCAGTTATATTCCTTCAGCAAATAACCCTGTGATTCCATCAAATAGCCAAGCCCAGTAGAAGCAGAAATGGTGCACCATACTCTTTAAACTCACCCCCCCACAGCAAGGTATGAAGGAGATCCACTAGTTAGATCCCCCCCCACAGTAAGGTATGAAGGTTAGCTGCCCTGCCAGCTAACACAGGACTCTTGGTATTACAAATGTAACCCCTTTTTGTGTTTCAAATGACCATGTGTGAGAATGGACTATATTAATCGTCTAACAGGCTAACAGATTGAGGTTGAATCCTGACCAGACAGAAGTACTGTTTTTAGGGGACAGGTGGTGGGCTGGTATGGAGGACTCCCTGTTCCTGAATGGGGTAACTGTGCCCCTGAAGGACCAGGTGCGCAGCCTGGGAGTCATTCTGGACTCACAGCTGTCCATGGAGGCAAAGGTAAATTCTGTGTCCAGGGCAGCTGTTTATCAGCTCCATCTGACATGCAGGCTGAGACCCTACCTGACCGCGGACTGTCTCACCAGAGTGGTGCATGCTCTGGTTATCTCCCGCTTGGACTACTGCAATGCGCTCTACGTGGGGCTACCTTTGAAGGTGACCCGGAAACTATAACTAATCCAGAATGCGGCAGCTAGACTGGTGACTGGGAGCAGCTGCCGAGACCACATAACACCAGTCTTGAAAGACCTACATTGGCTCCCAGTACGTTTCCAAGCACAATTCAAAGTGTTGGTGCTGACCTTTAAAGCCCTAAACAGCCTCGGTCCATTATACCTGAATAAGCGTCTTCACCCCCATCGTTCTGCCTGGACACTGAGGTCTAACACCGAGGGCCTTCTGGCAGTTCCCTCACTGAGAGAAGCAAAGTTACAGCGAACCAGGCAGAGGGCCTTCGCAGTAGTGGCGCCCGTCCTGTGTAACACCCTCCCACCAGATGTCAAAGAAAACAACAACTACCAAACTACAGAAGACATCTGAAGGCAGCCCTGTTTAGGGAAGCCCTGTTTAGGGAAGCTTTTAGTACCTGAGGTACTATTGTATTTTAATATTTTGTTGGAAGCCACCCAGAAACTCAACCAGATGGGCGGAGTATAAATAATAAATTGTTGTTGTTGTTATTTAAGACCCTGATGCACTTTGTGAAATCCAGAGGAACCTCTTAAGGAGCACCAATGGAAACTGGTAGAATGTTCTAGAACTTTTCCAGGGCTATGTGAGATGTTTCTCCAATTGAAACCAGACCAAAAGCCCCTCTGGATTTGGAGGAGGTAAGCAAATGAAATGCTGTTGTACCTAATCAAAGCACCTCGTACTCACGCTGATCAGTGATTTGTCCAAGGAGACCAACAATGTGCTGACATGTTGTCAGCGTCGAATCCTGAATGGGTGGGGGAAGATGTATAGCTGGTTCTCCTCTCGCAGAGCATTGCGCTCGCTCTCCAGTAAGATTCTCACTTACAGGAACCTGGGGTAGCAATGGGGAATCCACGGCTGGGTGTTCGGCAGCAGTTCTTCGGCTGCCAGAAGGATGAGTAGACTGCCCTTCCTGTGTTGTTACTAGGAGTACATTCTGGATAGTTTGGGGCTGCTCAACTGAGTTTCTAGCGCCGTCACCCTCTTCCATTTGCCGACTGTAGATTCCTTATCTGTGGATCATCCTGTATATTCCTTCAAGTAAGCAAAAGTGTTAAAAGTAGTGGAAGCCACACGGAAGCAGGATGAACATGGTAGTAAGGAATTTACTCAATTTAATTCTGGTGTTGAAGAATCTACCTGATGTGCTGTTAGCTGGGCATTGTTGCATGGTACAGTATTTATGGTCTGGTTTGTTTGTTTTTTTACTTGCTTATATTAAGACACATCAAGGCATTTTGCTGAACATGATGAATTTTCATATGCAGAGAACTCAGACTGGTTTCCACAAGACTTTTATATCCTTTTTAAAAAACATGTATTTAAAAACATGTTTTTAAGGAGGTATGTGCTTTAAGGAGGTATGGCAACCATAATACATGGGCAATATCTGTCTTTTTTTTGCATTTTGTAGTTCAACAAGCCTTGCAACAAGCAGTTTAATAATAATAATAATAATAATAATAATAATAATAATAATAATAATAATACAGTTGTACCTTGGAAGTCGAACAGCCTAGTTCTCCAACATTTTGGCTCCCGAATAATCAAAACCCAAAAGTGACTGTTCTAGTTTTTTAAGGTTCTTTTGGAAACTGAGCGTCTGACAGAGCTTCCACGGCTTCCGTGGAATTTCCTGCAGCCAATCAGAAGCCGCGCTTTGATTTTCGACCGTTTTGGAAGTCTAACGGACTTCCGGAATGGATTCCATTCGACTTCCAAGGTACGACTGTAATAAATTTGTACCCTGCCCATCTGGTTGGGTTGCCCCAGCCACTCTGGGTGGCTTCCAAATATATAGAAACACAATAAAATATTAAACCTTAGAAAGTTAACAGTTTCTGTGCCGTTGAGCAACCCAGCACACACACACACACACACAGGCTGTCACCCAGCACCAGCTATTCCATCAGGCTGAAGTACAGGTGGGAAGGAGGGATCCTCCATTGGTTCTGTAAAGAGATCTCTTCCATGTGGCTCCTTCTTCAACACTCCATCTGGCTGCAGCAGAGGGAAGAGATGGAGCTATAGAGCTCGCCTGAGACAACATCTCTATTTATCTGGCTCCTCCTCTCCCTGACCTGTTTTCATGAGCAACATAGGAAGCTGCGTTATATCGAGACAGACCCTTGGTCCATGCAGCTCAGAACTGTCTACACTGACTGGCAGCAGCTCTCCAGAGTTTTGGGCAGGGGGCAATTCCAACCCTACCTTCAGTATATGTGAAGGAGCGTCTTCACCCCCATCGTTTTACACGGACATTGAGGTCCAGCACCGAGGCCCTTCTGGCGGTTCCCTCACTGCGAGAAGCCAAGTTACAGGGAACCAGGCAGAGGGCCTTCTCGGTAGTGGCGCCCTCCCTGTGGAACGCCCTCCCACCAGATGTCAAAGAGAACAACAACTGCCAGACTTTTTGAAGACATCTGAAGGCAGCACTGTTTAGGGAAGCTTTTAATGTTTGATGTATTATAGTATTTTAATATTTTTTTTGGAAGCCCAGCCAGAAGGGCAGGGTATAAATAATAAATAATAAATTATTATTATTATTATTATTATTATTATTATTATTATTATTATTATACCTGGACATGCTGGTTATCAAAACTTCTGCATGCAAAGCAGATGCTCTAATACTAAGCCATAGCCCTTTGCTACTGGTCAATGTATAAAACTGTACATTGGTAATTATGAGAGCTTTTCTTTCTTTTTGTGTTGTGTCTTCTACATTATAGTTCAGAGGCTGTCTGAGGTCAGGGATGGTCTTTCTTTAATTAGTCTAGTGCTCTGGGAACCTTTCCAGCCGGAGATCATGGTCGGAATGCTTTTAAAAAATATGCATTGTTGCTAGTACTTTCTGAAAACCTCTAATACAATTCCCTGCCTGAAGTGCTTAACACCAGAACCTAGAATAGAGTTCTAGGTAGTTTTTAGAGAGAGAGAGGCAGACAATTAGAGAAAAACCACCTTAAAGCCCTTTCCTAATAAAGTGTATCCCCTCAAGCTCTGGCTGAACACCATTATTTTACTCGTCTTAAAAAGAAGACAGTCTGGGAAGACAGCTCTGCCTGAATTGACATCTTGTTTTTCACTCAGGATAATTCATTTCAGGAGAAAAAACAAACCTGTAAGACTTTTAAGGTTTTGTGTTGTGGTTTCTTAAAAAAATCTAGGCCTTAAGTTTCCTCTGTGGCAGAAACTTTACAAGGCTGCTGTGATGATTACAAGTTAGGAACCTAAGAAGCTACCATATAACAGATCAGACTATTGGCCCACCTGACTCAGTTTGGTCTGCACATTGACTGACAGCAAGGCTCCAGGGCAGAAGTAGTCAATGTGATGGTGACTTTTGGATGCTATTGGACTCCAACTCCCATGAGCTCCAGCAAGCATGGCAATGGTGTGGGATGATGGGAGCTGTAGTCTGGCAACATCAGGAGAGCATCATATGGGCTACCCTTGCTGCAGGGTTTCAAAGTGGAGTCTTTCCCAGCCTTGCCTGGAGATGCGAGATAAGAAACCTGAGACTTTCTGAATCCTAAACAGAAGTGCTACCAATGAGGCAAGGGCCTTTCTGAATTACAATGTAATGTATGTGAATATTCGAAACACAGGTATCATAATAAAAAGCTCACACACTGTCCTATTACCACTTTGTGAATGTACAATATATCCGCTCCACCAAGAGCAGCTTCTTCCCATGTCAACAACTTGGGAGCGAGTGTGGTGTAGTGGTTAGAGTGTTGGACTAGGACCTGGCAGACCCAGGTTCAAATCCCCCCTCAGCCATGAAGCTTACATGGGGTTGTTGTGGGAAATAAATAAATAAATAAATACATTATTATTATTATTATTATTATTATTATTATTATTTCATCAGGACTGTGGCCTGGGGTTAAGGTCTCTCCTTGCACACTGCAGACCCTATGCTGATCATCTGCATAGACCCCCCCACCCCCACCTGCTATTACAAGCTTTAAATAGATTGATCATGCACCATCAAAAGACACATAACATTACCTCTGATGTGGATGTGGGATTCACATTTTGTGGTGACTGCAGAACCCCCACTTCCTCTTAGCTTTGGCCATGGGGTGACAACATTATCTAGTGCATGAGTTGTGTCAATATACTGGGTTGCTCAGTCAGAACTGGGGTGCTTTGTGACATCAGCAGTATCTCCACCAATCACATCTTCCTGTTTCTTCCACCTGCTTTGCATATCTGTAGTGTTTGGGCTGGAAGTATTCTATGTGCTTGATCAAATGGAAAACAATATTTTGCTTTCTTTGAAAAAGAAACTTGACGTAGCCCATTAGTTATTTATTGGAAGGACTGAATAACCCAATATCCAGGCCAAAGACTCCCAGAGCAGCTCAAACAATTTAAAACAACAATAGCAATAAAACTGAGAATTATTAAAAGCCAAAGGACAGCAGACTCAGCATAAAAACAGAGCAGAGAGGCTAAAAGATCTACAAGGTAGGTTCTAAATGATATAGATGTGATAGGCCATTTAAAATAAGACTTTAAGTTTTATGCTTTGTGCAGAAAGTCAATAAGGAATGGAGAGCACATAAAAAGGCTTTTTGAATCAGGTTAATAAATGAAAATAGCTCCCTAACTAATCCCTCTCATTCTTTCCCAAATGATATATCCCATTGCTCACGTTAAACTGATTCTCACATTTAAAACAAACCAAGAAAGCTGAAAAGCATGAGAGGACTGTTCTTTGAGTCCTCTGGTGTCTGTCACATGTATGTAGTGTCCATCAATATCAAAAGTAAGCTTGGCAAATAGGGAGATTGCAGTACTACACATTCTGTACTCAGATCTAAGTCCCATTATTAGTGGGTCTAGGAGGGGTTATAGCAGGGGGTGCATTACCCCAATGGAAAACTGACCCTAAAGTGGGAGAGACCAGGCATGCACACAATTGCACACCCTTAACATAAACACACACATACACACACACACTTAACACATACAGACACAAAGGGCCCTTCCAACAACCTTTTTATGGTGCACTGGTGATCATAGAATCATAAAATCATAGAATTAGAAAGTTGGAAGGGACCCCAAGGGTCATGTAGTCCACCCCTCTGCAAAGTTGGAATCTCAGCTAAAGCATCCATGACAGATGGCCATCCAACCTCTGCTTAAAAACCTCTAAGGAAGGAGAGTTCACCACCTCCTGAGGGATTCCATTCCACTAACAGCTCTTACCATCCTTCCTGATGGTTAGTTGGAATCTTCTTTCTTGTAGCTTGAATGCATTTGTTCAGGACTTACCTTCCAGAGGAGGAGAAAACAAGCTTGTTCTCTCTTCCATGCATGTGACAGTCTTTGAGATATTTAAATATGGCTATCATATCTCCTCTCAGTCCTCTCTCTTTTCCAGGCTAAACATACCCAGATCCTTCAACTGTTCCTTATAAGGCTTGGTTTCCAGACCCTTGATCATCTTGGTTGCCCTCCTCTGCACACATTCCAGCAAAGGATAGCGGAGGATTGGCCAACCTCACTAAATATTGTATTTTGCAGTTTGTTACTTGGTATGCCTGAAGGAATGGGTGACACTCAGAAATAAGAGACTTTTGAAATTAAAAGGATATGACTTAAGGTTTGGATGGCATGGATATTTATCATACCACAAAATGTAAAGTAAATGAGGACTTTATTTATTTTACATGCCATATAAGAATCTAGAATAGATATAAACCTAGGTTATGTACAAAGACAAGATTCAAGTTGGGGGAAAATTGACTTGGGGTATGGAACAAAGTAAGATGGATTATGATGATGAACATGTTATATCTAAAATGTACAAACTTTTGCAATTATTTACCTGGGAGCAAATGCCATTGACTTTAGTAGGACTTGCTTCTTAATATAGAATTGCCTGATAAAAGTAACTGAATGACCATAGATCAGCACAGATTAGGGCACACTTAAGTCCAATGATTACAATGGCTTTAAATATGTCATCTTTTGTGGAATACACATACACATAAGAATCTCAGGAGTGTAAAGGTGCTAAAAAACAAGTACATTGCCAGCTATAAATTGACCCACAAGAGAAATAGCTTGCTTAGGTTCATACTGTCTATAAATTCTCATCATCAATGAGGCATAGGTCTCTGCCAAGACCAAAAAAGGGTCTTTGGGTGCTGTCCAGAAGTAGAGTTGGCACTGATTTCAGTGAAATATAAGGTAAAAGTAAAGGAACCCTGACAGTTAAGTCCAGTCATGAACGACTCTGGGGTTGCTGCACTCATCTTGCTTTACTGGCCGAGGGAGCCGACGTCTGTCTGCAGACAGTTTTTCCGGGTCATGTGGCCAGCATGATTAAGCCACTTCTGGCAAGACCCGAGCAGCACACGGAAATGCCATTTACCTTCCCGCCGGAGTGGTACCTATTTATCTACTTGCACTTTGACGTGCTTTCGAACTGCTAGGTTGGCAGGAGCTGGGACTGAGCAACGGGAGCTCACCCCATCGCTGGGATTTGAACCGCCAACCTTCCAATTGGCAAGCCCTAGGCTCAGTGGTTTAGACCACAGCTTAAATTTCTCTCGATTAGTGTGTGAAGATCTGTTTGATGTAGTCACTAAATTGATGCTCAGTGCAGTCAGTCCTGACAATACAGATCATTTGTTGGAGGCAGCAAAAAGGAAACCGTCACAGTTTCCTCACCTGCCCCCAGTTCATCAGCATTTGAAGTCTACGGCTCTGGCAATCTTCTCAGAACTACATATCAATCCAGTCTCGTAACAATGTGTGTATATTGCAAGGCTGGGGGAGAATATGGGGAATCAGGCTCTGGAAGAACAGGTGACCACCAGTATGTAGCTCCTGGTCCACAAGCTGAGATGTGAACAAGAGTGTGCTTCTTTCTGTCTGTGGATTGTGTATGTATGAAGAAATAGAATGCTGTATTGAACCGAGTTGCTTCCATCTGATAAATAATCATACTCCAGTGAACAATGGATGCCATGGAAAAATGCAAATGCAAGTCAGCATGAAATCTGATGACCACGAGATGCAACAGTATAGCAGATCTTAAATGGAGACGATTTCACAAGATGCTTGATTTAAATGAATACCGGTTAGCCAGAGCACAGGGAAAGACCATGCCAACACCTTTGCTATTCATCTCAATGTCCAGGTTCACAATTCTATCTTGAAGAACACCCTGTTCCAGAGTATTAAGTGGAATTATCAGGCCTTTGACTAAAATTAATGAACACAATGTGGGATGTAGCGTGGAAAAAAGAGATTATCACAGCCCTTCATTAGTCGTCTCATTGTTATGACCTTGATCTGAGCTGGATTTGATTATATCACTGTCGTAAAAGGTCTGTCACTATTTAAAATAGAAAATTTCAGGATAAGGATAGAAATGTATTACTATTTCAGCAGAAACTAGCTGAGACATGGAAAGAAATGAGTATACTGCATAAAATTATATTTAATGATTATGTAAAAAAAGAAAGAAGAAAGAAAAATCCCAGAGGAGAACGCCTATGATTCAAATCTTTGTTAGGCAGTATAATTCAAATGCAGTGGGTGCCACAAATCTCCTCCTCCCTCATTTATTTAAATATATTAGCTGGAGATTTTAATGTCATCCAGTAACAATACTAAATGTTAGGCTATAAAATCAACAAATTGCAAAAATATAGAGAAGGCAATAAATATATATACTAAATAATAAAAGCAACAATTAAAGATGATGGATTCAAGATTTTTGCAAGGTAATAAAATTGATGCAAGGAATAAATCCTCTAAGTTCATTTAAAAATGAATGTTTTGTAATCATAAAAAGATCATGCACACAAGTACAGGCACTAATATGTGGGGGAAAATGATTGGGTATTTAAATTCACTGTATGCAATGAGTGGCAATGTTTTCAAAATCTCACTAGGAAATAGATGTGTCCACCAGGAAGCATACAGCAGCTCATAAAAAGGCAACATCTCTCAACCCCTCAAACCCATTTCTCAAAAGACGAGCTCAGAAACATAAGTTGCACTGATATTCACACTAAAATATGCTTTCTGGCAATTTTACTGTAGAATTTATGGGTGAATTGCAAGAAACTACCACTGAATGTTAAGTATAATGGTTTAATAGTATGTGGAAATGGAAAATGGCTCTTCATGTGTATTGCTAAAGGGAACATGGAAAATCCCACTGAAGCTAAGTGAGGCTCTCTGAGTGCCTGACAGGTTGATAATGAACTAAGAATGTGCCTCTGCTAGCTCTCCTGTGGTATTTACAGTAACCTTAGATAACGTGAGTAAGATATTCAGTTGCAAAGCACCATTTTGTGTGAGCTAGTCTTTGTTCTCAAGCCACTTGAGAGAAAGTGTGCTAATGATCTCTCTCCTGAAGAGAACACAGCCTCAGGAAGGTAATGGTGTCTGTGTGGAGAGAAAGAGTTTTGATTTCAGTTCTCTTTGAAATAATTTCATTTTTTAAAGATGCTGAACCTGTGCTTGGACAAGCACACAGTATTTTATGTAACTATTTGCATGTATCAGTATTGATGTAAGCCTGTTTTGCAACAAGTTCTGTTAGTAAAACTTTGGAACCTTATTTTTGGTCTGGACAATTTTTATTTCAAGAAGAATCAGATTTTTTATTCATCCCATTGCTTCTGAAAGCAGAATATTAATAACCACAATAATTAGAAACTGCCAAAGAGATAAGCTCAGCTACAGGATCAAACAAAACTGGGAACTTTCCTCAAATATTTTCTTAACATGGAAATACAGACCTCTAAAAAAATTAAATCACTGCTTGCTTCACTGACAGAGTATGCATCTGCAATAAATTGCTTTTAGAATAGCAACCCTAGCTGAACTGTGTTGTCATCAGAGAAGTAGCAGCATCCTCCCAAAAAATGGGGGCCGGGGAAGGAAGGGAATAAAAGCGTAAGCAGCAGGAATGGGATGTAAATACTGTGATAGAGTTTTACACAGTCAGTTTCTTGTATCTAATGATCCATAACAGGGAAAAGGATTTCATTAGTATTGCATTGTTGAATAAGCACAGCAGGAAGAAGATACAGAAAATCCTTACAACTGCAAGGTTGTCATAATTAACAGAGAATGATGTATGATGATAACTGGAGACAGTTCCATTCTCATTAATCCCAGTATAGCAATAAACTTTGTAGACAAGAGACCTAGTCCTGATCGGGAGCAGTAAATGAAGATTTACCAATTCACTTCAACAACAACAACAACAATTTCTGAAGCATCTTGATCAGCAAATGAGGTCGGTTTCAGAGTTAACTTAGTACATAGCTATTCACTCCGGGACTATAAATTAAACAAATACGTAGGAACTGATAACATTTCCTCACTGGCTAGTTGAAAGTCTACCTTCCCCTGTACCAGCCTTCCTGCGCTGTAAAATCAGCTGTCCATGTATATCCGCCAGTCTGATTGACAAGTAGATTGGTGGGCATGGGAGGGAGGGAGGGACTTTCAACAATGGTCCCATTACTATGTGTGCAAGTGGTGCCTTCTTTGCAGGCTGTTAAGTGGGCACTAATGACTTAGCTACTCCAGATGGCTTTTCTGTAAAATATGCCAAGATGCCATAATATTTCAATTGGCAATAAGGACTTTAAGATGTAGTTCTTTTACGTGGTTTTACACTGGTTTGTTTAGGTGTTTTTTTTTTATTAAAAAAAACTGTATCAAGTTTTATTTATCTATTTTTTAAATTTTGTACAATGGTTTTTAATAAACTTTGCGGTTCCTAGTTCTTTTTCTAACTTTCAATATTGTAAGGATAATTAGCCCCAAAGACAGCTTATAAATCTCTCTGTCTGTCTCTCTCTGTGTGTGTGCGCACACCATTCCTGGAGGCATTGCAATATCAGGTTGATGCATGGAGTGGATGGAGCAAGCCCCTATTCCATCTCCCAGCTCCAAAAATCCATTTAATATATAGTCCTCAACAGAAGACATACTATACTTGATCTTAGCCAAAAGGCTGAGAAGTGATGGGGCAGCTTACAAATCCTATAAAACATAAGCAACAAGAAAACAAAAACTCAAATAATTCCAACTCCAATTGGATTTCTTGACAACACCCATCACTAGTTGCTTAGTGTTCTGGCCTTAGGAAATGTCGCCTGAGTCAAGAAGACACAGCTCATGCACATTGGTGGTCAACGGAAACACATTGCTTCCTTGTTTATTAATTGGGCTGTTTTAATAATTGCTATATTTTATGTATTATGGTATTTTGTGCATTGTTGGAAACTGCCTTGGGAGCAAATTGGCCTGATGAAGGGTAGTCTTACAAATTGAAGCAATAAATAATTATTCTGATCTTCCTGTCAGCTTCCTGTCAGCACGTCCATCCAACAATTCAACTCCCACTGACTTGTGCTTAGATCCACATGCTTACATAACTCTACCTTTTCATGCATATCTCCTTATTTATCTTTTTTGCGTGCTTACATATCAACTGCTGTGAACATATTATCTTTTAAGCCGAACAGTTTTTTTCTGCTCTCATGGAGGATATTTCCAAAATCTCATTAATTCCGGTAATGACATCAAGAATCCATACAGCTATCTGCTCATCTATTTGATATATTTAATCTCAAGTATGAAGTTAGAGGCCATATGGGTATTTGATGAAAATAATCTGAAATGTATGAAATCTCTGGCAGTTAAGCTTTTAATAGATGTGGAAGAATGCCAAGCGGTGCAACATGTGGGAGGTGAAGGGTGATAGAAATTTAGAAAATGCTTACACTAAGGGTGATGATATATGATAGCAGGCATGATAGGAATGTTACCCCACCCAGCTTGATTCTCAGAGTCTCCATAAATTACGTCATTCATGAGATAACTGCAGTTATTTCTTGATAACCTAAATATGCCAAACTATTACTGTTACGATCTGTCACCATTGTCTCTTATAGAGTAAGACAATCACTGAGAAAAAGGAGCCAAGCTGGAAATAATGTGCCCTCTACATGCTGATGACACAACAGAGTGCCATTGTTAGTCAATTGCCTTTTGTGATTAAGAGACAAAAACATACCTTGGTAACTGAGAATGACTTCAGATGCTATGCAGAGGCACAGACAGGCACTCAGTCTGCTGATAGGAGTCACATGTTCGGTATATAATTTAATATTTGCAATTATTCCATGGAAAACATTGTATGTGAACTTCCTCTATGAACATCTGTAAACAATTGGCTGCCTGTTGTGGAGTTACACAGTATAGTGCAAGTCAAATGCATGTTCCTTAGATTACTATTGATGTGCAAAACCTGCATCGTATTGGCTCAGGTCACATGTCCAATGCCTCACCAGATCCTAAGGAGCGATTATTCTCAGCCCTACAGCTTGAGATTATTTAACTGGAGAACCAAGACTGAGTCTGGAGCCTTTTGCATACAGTTTGCCACTGAGTGATGCAGTGCTGAACAGAGAAAATGGGGCTTTGCGAGCAATTTGCAGCTGTCTGATCTTGCCTGTGGGTGAAGAGATTGCTTACCCTTCCCATATGTTACAAATACTACCACTGCAATTCAGCTTCCATGTTTTTCTACTCTGTGTTTTTATGAGGAAGGATGATGGTCAAGATTTCAAGGAAATATGCAATACTCTATAGATGCCACATTCATTGTTATGTTCAGAAGGGTTTAGCAACTTGATGGTTATTAAGCACACCATTGTTGCATTACAGAACCCTACCCTAACGAAAGGCCGTTGTCCAAGGCTGGCTAGTCTTAAAGTTGGGAAAGACAACAGTGATAGCAGTAGACAAGAAATGAGAAATATATTTCTTCACATTATATATACGGTGGTACCTCGAGTTAAGTACTTAATTCGTTCCGGAGGTCTGTTCTTAACCTGAAACTGTTCTTAACCTGAAGCACCACTTTAGCTAATGGGGCCTCCTGCTGCTGCCATGTCACCGCTGCACAATTTCTGTTCTCATCCTGAAGCAAAGTTCTTAACCCGAGGTACTATTTCTGGGTTAGCGGAGTCTTTCACCTGAAGCGTATGTAACCTGAAGCGTACGTAACCTGAGGTACCACTGTATATATTCTGTCAGTCCCCTGCTAAACTGTTATTCATTGCCTTTTAGTTAATGTAAGAAGACTGTTGAGGTCTTTCCAAAAGATCAGAGATTTCTGTCAAAATGATATCCTACTATAATAGTGTACTGCAAACTTTGTTCAGTTAATGTGCTGAAAATAGGGTGGTGAACCTGTGGTTCTCGAGATGTTGTGGGACTATGACTCCCATCATCCCTGAGATTTGTTGTGAGAGCTAATGGGAGTTGGAGTCCAGAACATCTGGAGGGACACAGGTTTCCCCATCCATGGGATAATGGATCTCAAAGAGTAAAATAGCTTTTATAGGACTTTATAAATCTATCCTCTGAAATCTTGACTAAGTCTTAATATAGATTATCTCCAGCGCATCACAGGAGCCTCTCTGATTTTCCCCACTGCCCACTACTGTATACAAAATGACATTGACTTCCACATTTTTATCTTAATCTGACAAAATGTGTGCATGTGCATCTGTCTGTCTGTCAAAATTAATTATTCCTGGAAACATCCAGAGGATTCGACTGCAAAATTGAGCTCTGGGGACTACATAAAGTAGACAGAACAATATGTAATGGACCCAGGGATTGATCTACTGACATATTTATATACTTCCAGCTATATATGCTCATTGCTTTATTTGAAAATGGAGTGGTAAAAAACGCCTTCCTTAGGCAGTTGGGTGCTAAATCTTCATTTAAATCTATGGTTTTAATTGCACACTGCACTTACTATAATTGTTATATTCTTGCGACCCACCCTGGGGCCATTTGGTGAAGGGTTGAATAAGTTCAAATAATAATTAGATGAAAGTAATAACTTCAGAAGGGTCCTGATGGATTGTTCCAAATATATCTACAGTTCAGCAAGATTGCTTTCCACAGTGCCTGCCATTGGCTTCACTTACTGTTGGTCTCTATGCCTTCCACCCTATCATCTCCAATGAGCACCAGCCACCTTTGCTTATAGCCATCATTGCTAATGATAAAAACACCTCCCCAAATATGTCTGATCTCATTTGCAGTTGGTCCTACAGCCAAACAATCAAAAGTATCCCCTGATCGGCAAACCAGTCTTCGTATACAAAATTTTGACAAGAATGAATCATTCTTTATCTATGTTAGCATTTACTTCAACATTTAAACCAAAGTCAAACACATTAAAATGAATTCTACAAGGCCCAACAGCTGGCTCGCTATGACATATTGCTGTTGCTTTACTGAAAATAATATCTTCATTTAACAGCTCTGAAGGCAGGCTTGACACTGCTCTGCACTTTTTCAGTTACAGAAATGCCACCCCCCCTCCCTTGAAAATCCCATTTTCTGAATGCTCTGTAGAACTGGCACAAAAGTTCAGGTGGTCTTGATTGTTGAGTTTTTGATTTGCAGCATCTCTTTATCCTTCTTTACTTCAGATATGACTCACCCTCTTTTTAAAATCACTGGTGGAGGGGAAAAAGCTATTTCTAGAAATTCTTGCTTTATATTAGGGAAGAGGGCAAAGCAAAAACCTTTCAAAAATGAGATTGAAATATATATTTGGGTAGCTTTTGTATGGGTGAAGACAGGGTGTTATCCTGTGATGGCACATTGGCGCCATAAAATTGATTTCCATTTGCAGAAGAGAGTGCATGCGTTGCAGTAGTGATGTGGGGGCTCGTGTGTATTGGGTGTGCATGGTGTCACAAGTAAACCTGTCATTTTTAGTGTCTTAACTCAAGATTGCTTTCAGATCAATATGCTTAAATTAGATTCCTGTCTCATTACATATGCTAACCATCTGCATACTATCCCTTGCTTTTTCCTGTAGGACTAATTGCAGTCGTTTACAGTCATCAACAGGTTTACCATATCCATTGAGTCAATCACCCATCTCCTACTACCCTCCTGAGAAAAACCCAACCCCACCCTCCCAATAAATATAAGGGTCTGGTGACTTCTGTTTGAGTGTATCTGAAGAAGTGTGCATGCACACGAAAGCTTATACAGTGGTACCTCGGGTTACATACGCTTCAGGTTACAGACTCCGCTAACCCAGAAATATTACCTTGGGTTAAGAACTTTGCTTCAGGATGAGAACAGAAATCGTGCAGTGGCGGTGCAGTGGCAGCAGGAGGCCCCATTAGCTAAAGTGGTGCTTCAGGTTAAGAACAGTTTCAGGTTAAGAACGGACTCCAGAATGAATTAAGTTCTTAACCCAAGGTACCACTGTACCAAGAACAAGCTTAGTTGGTCTCTAAAGTGCTACTGGACAATTTTAAATTTATATATATATATATATATATATATATATATATATATATATATATATATATTGAATGCTTAAATTAGGATATTGAAGAGTTTGGAAAAGATATAGAATATATCGATAGTGTCATATGAAGCAGAGCAGGTACTTAGAAGAAGCTGGAAAGAGGCTAGAGTATTAAAACCAGGGGCAAAGCCCTAGGGCAACAACACTGGGCATAATACACAGGAAGACGTAGAAAAGAAATCTGCCCCCAACCAGCTGAAACAAGATTCTTTCAGATAACTGAAGGTTTAGCGCCTGTATTGCATGTATATTTTACTGTACAATATGAAAAACAACAGTGAAAAACTGAGAATCCTTGTTTGCTTGAGTTAGCAGTTGTAGATGGCAGTGAACAGGGCCAGCGCTATCATTAGGCAGAGTGAGGCAGTCACCCTCAGGCATCAAATGCTGAGGTGCTTGAGGCAGATGGAGTTGTGTGTGTCGCATGGCCTGTCCTTTGCCTCCTTAACTAGCTGGCTGCACTCCCTATCATCTGCACTGAGGTAATGTTTAACCTCAGCCTTGTTGGCTTCTGTACATGGGATAAAGCATCATCTTGCCCTTTGCTTCAGGCAGCATATTGTCTTCAGCTCACCCTTAGGGTGAAAATCAATGGGAAACAGATAGATTCTTTCAGGTGCAATCAATAAAAAGAAATGAAGACTATGAGCACAGTGGGAATGTCCATGGAGACACGCCATACGTCTGTGAGCACCTGTGACCCTTCTCACAGCCAAATTTGCCCCACATTTATTTCCCTTTTGCTCTGCTTTCCCTTCTTTCTTTCTTTTAGCTTCTTTGCACCCATCTGTTGTCTCAAGCACCCACTTCCCTTGTAGCCTCCAATGTACCTCTTGCTTGGTCCTCCTTTTCTTAAGGCTCTTCATACTTGGTCCTGCCCTACTTTCTCCATATTTCCTCATTCCCTCTCCCTTCCCTCAATCCCCTGTTTCTACCTGCCACTCTTTTGGCTCTCTTCCACTTATGCTCTGCATGCAGAAGGTCTCAGGTTTAATGCTTTCTAGCTACAGATAGTTAAAAACAGACAAAAACAGGACAGATGCTGCCCGATAGTGCAGATAATACTGGGCTAGATGTACTAATGGTCTGACTCAGCATCAGGCAGCTTCTTTTTCCTGGTTAAATGTCCATATGCCATCCTTCCCCCTTCAGTGCCCTCGAGATGTTCTGGACTACAACTCCCATCATCCCTGATCATTTTCTGTGCTGCAGGTCTGATGGTAACTGTAGTCCTGGGAGGGCCATGTTGAGGAAGGCTGCTATACACATTTTTACTGGTGTAGCATAGGAGATTCCTTGCAGAATGAGCATTTTTGGTGTTCTGAAGAAGAGGAGAAGGAGGAGGAGTTTGGACTTGATATCCCGTCTTTCACTCCCCTTAAGGAGTCTCAAAGCGGCTAACAATCTCCTTTCCCTTCCTCCCCCACCACAGACACCCTCTGAGGTGTGGGGCTGAGAGACTTCAGAGAAGTGTGACTGGCCCAAGGTCACCCAGCAGCTGCATGTGGAGGAGCGGGGAAGCGAACCCGGTTCCCCAGATTACGAGTCCACTGCTCTTAACCACTACACCACGCTGGTGTGTGTGTGTGTGTGTGTGTGTGTGTGAGAGAGAGAGAGAGAGAGAGAGAGAGAGAGAGAGTTAGTTTTGCTTGTTTCTAAGCCCTGCCATTATTTCTTCCTCCCATATCTGGCAAGCTTGGCCATCATTGCTTGCTGCCCAGCTCATCCAGACATGTTTGTTGTTCTTGTACGACTGGTCATGACTGGTGGGTGTGACCCCGTCACCAGAAAGCTTCAGGTGGAAGTCTGGATTTACATCCCCTTTGTCTTTCCATTTCAGACAACTCTCAAATGCCTCTTCAACCTCACATTGGTGAATAGACTCTGCTGGTTGCTAAGCAACCTCTTGATTTGGCAGTTTTGGAATATTTACCATTGCTGGAAGATAGAATGATAAAAATAGCTGTGAAAAGAGGGTGGGATTGCCTGAGGATGTCACAAAGGCGCAGAAGCACAAACATCCTCCCAGTCATTATTTTTTTTAAAAAAAACACAACCTAAAACTAGTATTGTAAGTCTTGTGAGGAGAGATCATGGGGAGGGATTTCATGGATGGACTAAGCCTAGCCTTTTATTGCCCCCTTCCTCTGAGCTTTCTAAAAGTATCTCCCCCAATGGGGAGAACAAAATAGCTCAGGAGAAAATGATGAATAGACTTTGATGTCACTAAGCATGCAGAACAAAATGTAGTTAGAATGATTTTCTTCTTCTTCCTGCCAAAAGATGCTCCCGCCCACACGAAAGCATCATAATGTAAGACATCTGCTTGCATAGATCTAAAAACCATTTCTGGATAAATTTGGAAGGTAATTTATTAAATATCCTGCTTGATGGAGCTATCCTTATTTCCTCAAAAGAAAATGTAGCCCAGATATGCACATCATAACTGCAGCATTTCCCCTACATGCTCAAAGTATGTAGTTGACATAAGTAATCTTAACAGCAATCTTGTAAAATAAGCCAGTATTATTATTCCTGTGAAAGATGTATTTTTAATCTTTTGTTGGAAGCTGCCCAGGGTGGCTGGGGAAACCCAGCCAGATGGGCAGGGTATAAATAAATTATTATTATTATTATTATTATTATTATTATTATTATTATTATTATTACAGTGGTACCTCGGGTTACATACGCTTCAGGTTACATACACTTCAGGTTACAAACTCCTCTAACCCAGAAATAGTGCCCCAGGTTAAGAACTTTGCTTCAGGATGAGAACAGAAATCGTGCTCCGGTGCCGCAGCGGCAGCAGGAGGCCCCATTAGCTAAAGTGGTGCTTCAGATTAAGAACAGTTTCAGCTTAATAACGGAGCTCCAGAACGAATTAAGTACTTAACCCGAGGTACCACTGTATTAGGTCCAGGGGTTGGAGGTGGGAATATCAGCTGCTGGAAACTCCACGTGGGGATAATGGTCTGATGCTCCAGTCCTGCTTCCAGGTTCCTCACAGGCATCTCCTTGTCCACTGTGTGAACAGGATGCCGAACAAGATGGGCCATTGGCCTGATCCAGTAGACTCCATCCGCCTTAATAATTTTGCTAACGTTGAATTTCTGTTAAAGTCATTTAATAATTTTATATGGAGTAGGAAAACAAGCTACTAATGCCTGACAGCATACTCCCCAAGTGTCCCTAATTTCCAGGGACAGTCCCAGAATTACAGAATATCCTTGTTTTCCTTTTTTCCTCCACATCTTGCAGAACAATTAAAAGTGTTTTGCGGGCGCGTGTGTGTAGGTGCAAAGAGGCCTTTTTATACTGAAAATAAAATTTCTGCACCAAATGAAGGAAATGCCGAAGCTGGCATACAAAGCCCTTCCTATAATTTAGAATGAAAACATCACCAATCCACTTTGAATTCTTTAAATGCAATGCTTCCGCAGGCAGCCATTTTTATTTTGTTTCTGAAACATGTGGAGCGTTCATTCTTTAATTGTAAATGGAACCTTACACTGTCTGCTGAGAAGTCCCACTGTATTCAATGGAGCTTACTGCCAGGTAACTGGGCAAAGGCTGTCCAGCCTTACACTGAAATCCTAAGCATTTTTACTCAGAACTACCGTATTTTTCCATGTATAAGACGCCCCCTATTTTTGGGGACTACAAATGAAGAAAATGGGAAGAGATTGCCCAGGGTTGTTGAGCTTTTTTTTTTTGGAGACAATTGCACAGAGCTGTTGAGCTTTTTTAAGGGCGATTAGCAGAAAAATCGCCGCTCACACGCGTCGCAATTGCCACTTACCCTCTGTCCCCTCTCTGGAAGAAGACACCAACCGCCTGCCCAATTGATGCAGCAACAGCCAATCAACAACAGCCCTTGCCGCAGCCACCAACACCACACCCAATATCCACTGACAATCTTCGACTCGCGGCAGCAGCCAGTCACCCCCCCATGCACTATCCTCAAATAAGATGACCCCAAATTTCTAACCTTATTTTTTAGTAAAAAAAAAAACCTTCCTCTAATACACAGAAAAGTACGGAAAGTCCCACAGAGTTCCATAGAATTTACTCTCTGGTATGTTCCTGATCATTCTCAAAAACAATTTTGCAGGGTATGTGACAGTTCTTATAAACCCTTATTCGGCAGCAGCCAAGCTCTTTCTTCAAAGAACTCAAAATGGCTTATGCATGGCCTAGAGCTGTTCAGGCTGGCAGGTTCAGCAGCAAGCTAGCACCATATATCTTCAACCCCTTCTCAGATCTACTTGTGTACACAGTACAGTGGTACCTCAGTTTCAAACGTCTCCGTTGACTAATGTTTCGGTTTTCGAATGCGCCTGGAAGTAAACCTGGAAGTAAATGCTGGAAACCTGGAAGTAAATGCTTCCATTTTCGAATATGCCTCAGAAGTCAAACGGCTTCTGCTGAGGTACCACTGTATTTTTTATTAATTTTCTCTATTAAATTTGCAGACCGCCCTTTGCGCCTCGGTTTTCAAATGTTTCGGAACTCGAACAGTTGTGTAGCGTGGGTTATCAGCACCCGGGGCAAGGCAAGTAATTTGCACCCCCTAACCCGTGGATTTGCACCCCCTAACCCGTGGATTTGTGCCCCCTAACCCCCAGATGTTGTGCCCGGTGCGGCCGCCCCCCCTGCACCCCCACGCTACGCCACTGAACTCGAATGGTCTTCCGGAACGGATTATGTTTGAAAACCAATGTACCACTGTAATTCTATTTCCCTCATGGGTCACTTCATTTTATCCCACATATTCTGGAACACAAGTAACTTTTGAACTATGTTTGCAGGTTGTTGTTTTTTGGGGGGAAGTGGTATTATTAAACAAATTACCATTTTAACTTGCTTTATTAACAACAATCACAGCAATCTGCAAATAAAAAATGGTGTCTTTTTTTGTTAGCACAGTACAGACTGGATTAAATGAACTGTGGCGACTTGCATAGCTGGGGACTTTTTAATAGCTTTTAAAATGGACTTGCCAGCTGCATTTCTATGCTTTTTGTGCCATTTCCCCTTCCCCCTCAAAAAACAAAAAAAGAAGGGGGAAAGAAAAAGGAACCAGGCGCAGCTGAGGCTATTTTTAGAACTGGTGTAGGCCTCGTTTTAAGTGATAATACACTAAAGCACCACAGACTGTCACCTACTGAAGAATAATTACAATCAACCTCATGAAACTTTAACACAGAAACTGCTGCATTATTTAGAACATTAATGCGGTTTCAGGAAAAGTAATTACTGGTTATCTATTGCCAGAGACATCGGTTGCTGTCTAACTGCAGGGATGCTGTCTGAGCAGGGATCAAGGCAGAATGCACTGAATATCTGAAGCAGGGCTACAATCAATGCCTTTCTGGGGCTGTTTCCTTGCTGTATAATGAACTTAATCTACGCTTTAAAAGAAGGGAAACAGGGCTGAGGGAAGCTAGGGCAACCACAAAAACCAGCTGCTCACACAGTGTTCCTTGACCTTGCATAGAGTGGAGAAAGGTAGCAGAAGGGGGAAAATCACTGCAATGTCACTTTCCTTCTTTACAACGCATGAACCTTTTATTTTGGTCACATAGTCTGGCAGACATTACTGGATCTGCCTCATTATCCAAAGTTCCTTGACAGCCGTGTGTGCGAGCTGTTCGGGCAGTACAAAATGCTTGTCAGTTCGATCACGAGCTAAACTGGCTCCGTCTGGATTCTCACACAATGCTTTAGGAAGCTGCATTACATAGAGTCAAGGCAATGGTCCAGCAGCTGCATCTGAAGTCTACCTACCTCAGAGGTAGTCAATGTGGGGATTTCACAACGTTTTGGACTACAACCCAGTCATCCCTGGCTATTGATTGACCATGATGGCTGAGGTGGGTGGGAGTTGTGGTCCATAATTCTGGATGGCACCATGCTGGCTATTCCTGATCTACCTTGTACATACACTTAGGCTGACAATTGCTCATGAGTACACGGGTGGCGCTGTGGGTTAAACCACAGAGCCTAGGACTTGCTGATCAGAATCGGCGGTTCGAATCCCCGTGACGGGGTGAGCTCCTGTTGCTCGGTCCCTGCTCCTGCCAACCTAGCAGTTTGAAAGCACGTCAAAGTGCAAGTAGATAAATAGGAACCGTTCTGGCGGGAAGGTAAACGGCATTTCTGTGCGCTGCTCTGGTTCGCCAGAAGCGGCTTAGTCATGCTGGCCACATGACCCGGAAGCTGTACGCCGGCTCCCTCAGCCAATAAAGCAAGTCACGACTGGACCTATTGGTCAGGGGTCCCTTTACCTTTACCTTTACCTTTACCTTTAACATAGCACCTTAGAGGGTCAGTTAGAGGGGAAGAAAGAACAAAGGAATGTTCATGATGTTCCATTTTTAAGAGTTATTGACTTAAGTGGGCTCTGATTGACAGGTGGGCTTGCACAGCCAATATTGGGAGTTTCATGCAGCCTGGAATGTAAGTGTCCCATCTTTTATACCGTGTTGTTTTTGTTTTTGAAAATAAATTCCATTTACTTTCACTGCTGGGGAGTGTCTAAGGATATCTGCATCATGAGTGTGTGATTTCACATGAAAGATGCCTGCAATTTGCCTCGTCCATGGGAGTAAGTGACATAAAATCAGTGGAGCTAACAGTCGGAGAAAGTGTATCTGTGTTTGACGTCCAAATAAAAGGGCAATTAATAATTGACATTTGTATACTGCTTCCATGAATGACCTCGTTGCAAACCTTATTTACACTAAATCCCCTTTGGAAGATTAGGAACAGGTTGGCTTCTTATTATAATTTACATTCTGGAAGCATCTAAATGGCTAGACGTTTTCTGTCCTGCTGTCTGCTTTCTGTGTATAATGGCGTTATGCAACTTCATTGTGATGTAAAAAGCTGCATAATTCCTCATTTAAATGGAAACCTTGCTGCATAAAATGAGCTGTAAGCTTTTGTTTAGGAAAGTAATAAATCAACCCTTGTGGGTAAAAATAAATTTCAATGTGTGAACCAGATGTAATTAAAGCTATATTGTCTTATCTGAGCCTGCTGGTGAACAAACGAATACTGTAAAACTTGTAGTTAACTAATGGCTGTGATGGCTATAATGATGCATTTCACTGTTTTATCCTTTGGGCAGGAAGTTAGCGGAGTGAGTATGAAATGTACCGTATGTTATTCCTACAGCGCTGGAAAGAAGGGGAAAAATGGCTTGGTATACTGGGAGATCAATTCACTTCCCTTGACTGTAAGCCTAAGTACACTCTCCTGGGAAGAAGATTGATTCAGTGATTTAGTGAAGCTTACATCTCAGCAGAGATGACTCTCCAGCATTCTGAAGCATGCAGGGAACTTCCACAAACACAGGAGACTCCCTGCTTCTAACTGTCACCCTTCCACATGTCCTTCATTGCAATCTGCAAATGAAAGAGAGTCCCATTTCAGTAACAAGATTTGAGAACCTTGTGCTTGATTGAAGTGTTGCTGGCGGACCTCAGAGGGAAAATGGAGGTGTGGCGTTTGCACGCTCTTTTTGAAATGTCTGTACAGGGGGAGAGAAAGGGTTAATAGGTAGACCAATAGAAAAGCCCAGAGACGGAGCCTATCTGGTTTTAAAAAGGCTTTGCCAGAGGTTTAGACAGTTGGGGAAAAGCAGTTGGGAATGCACTTGGAAGACAGATGGAAATAGAAAGACAGTTAGTGCAGTTGGTTCTTGTGTGAAGGGGAGGTAGGAGAGTTAGAGACAGGATAAAATAAGACTAAGAGGGTAAAGGGTAACAGCGTTTCAAATGCATTTAAAGTTTATTTGTGTTTGCAATAAACTACAATCTTCATTGTTAACTTGAGAACCCAACTGAGACTAAGTCTTTTACTGGGGAGAACCTGGTTGGTGGCAGCAGATTAGTGGTGTACGGGTCAATAGTCCGTGAAACGGCCAGGGGCTCCGTACGAAAGCCACAGGAGGTGATGCAAGCAAGAAGGGTTGACTTCACTTTATGTTGGGTGGGCAGGATACCCTTGGAAGTTCTCTCTCTCTGAATGCCTTCCCACCTGCCATCCTCCTCACTGCTGCCCAGACACTCATCCTTGCTCTGTGGGCCCAATCTGTACCACTACCATGAAGGAGAGAGCAAGGCCAAGGGAGGATGCGACTCCTTCTCTTTGCCCTACTTACTGATGGCAAGCTTGGAGAGGTAAAGGAGGACCAGGACCAGGGAGATGTAGGGGTCCCCTCCTTGGACACGGGCTGAGGTCAGAGGTGGATTTAGGGCAGTGTGACGGGTTCTGCCGCACTGGGTGCCAAGGCTAGGGGGCACCGTAGGGTGTCACAATGATGACAATGAATTTAGAAGAACAGAAGGCAAGAGGTGGGGTGGATGCTGAATTTTGGCTTTGCACAGGGCATCAGTGAAATCTGAAAGATCCAAGTCTACCCTGGCTGCAGCAGGTGCCCAGTGGGGCTGATCCCTAATGCCATCCTGGCCACTGAAGGTTAGCAATGCCTTCTTTCTTTGATGTTCCTTCTGAAGCACCTGGTTGTGTAGGCTTTGGCTGGAGAACACAGAGCAGGTGCAACTCTAAAGTCTGTTCCAAGGCTCTGTGAAAGGCCACGACAGCAACCGAAATACAAACACACAACATAACTATAGCCCAATAACTTGGCCAGCTTCCTTACTCTGTGAGCACTGGAGATTTAAAAACAAACAAAACCAGTGGGGAGAGTGGGTGTAAATCTTGGTGGTCTGAATGATGGTGGTGTTTAAACAGAAAATGCAAATGTACAACATTGAGCTAAACTCAGCTTTATTCATGGCTTCCAACCAAGAACATCGATGAGAACATAAACCTCTGACACTGCCATTCATCAGCATAGTCTGGTGCTAATGTGTGCAATTGTAAATAAATGTATAGAAAAGATGGAGAAGCTGTGCCCCTCCAGGAGCTATTTGATTGCAAATTTCACCATCCCAGACCACTGGCTATGTTGGCTGGGGCAAATGGGACCTGGAGTCCAGTAACATATTGAGGACCACAGGTTCCTCATACCCACATTATAGACACTAGCTGCAGCACATTAGGTAAGGCAATAGCATTAGAGTTCATGTTGAATCCAATCATTCCTTCCACCCATAAAACATGAACTGGCTTTTTGAATACTTTGAGTGGAGTAATAAATAGCAACTGCTACAGAAAGGATGTTTCAAGAGGTCTAAGCATTTCAAAATATATTTGCACATTGTGCAGTTTATTTTTAAAAATACTTCTGAAACCTGAAGTTGATACATGTTCTCTGTATGCCCTTTAACCACTTGCCAGAAGGGAATTATATTTGCGGAGGAGAAAATTTTGTCAGCACTTGAAGAACGGATCTTTCAACATCACACTCAGATCTCTCGTATTCCCGACGGAAGAATGTCTCCTTCATCCATCCATTTTGCTATATGAAAGGTTGCTTCTCGTGACCCAGATGGGTCATTATATTTTACTTTCCTGGCACATGAAAGAGGAGAATTGAAACAAGAAAGTCTCCCAGGAAGGATGACAGGTCCTTTTCTACTGTTACTTTGAAAATGTGCCTTTAATTAAGACATGTCCGGGACCTAATTCCTATATCAGTTTCTGGTACTGCAAGGGTTGTCTGCTGTGAGGCCAGACAAGTGGGAAATGGTTAAGGAAATATTCTCTGGCTCAGATTGTAACCCCAGATGGAGAAGAATTCTAGAGAGTGCATTTGTGACACACCCAGGCATTATAAACTGGGCAAATTTGTATCCTGAGCCATGCCCCCACCCAGCGCAAATTAAGCAGCATCGCTAGTGGCTTCAGACTTGATGAGGAACATAGGAAGCTGCTTTATAGTGGGTCCATTGGTGCCAATGTTTGCTGTGGGTGCCCGGCCTCCACCCACCACCTGCTGCCTTACCTCCGGCTCTCCGGAATCACGGCGACTACTAGACCAGGGCCTCCTCCTCCATCATGGGGCCTCTGTTGGGGCCCACTACGGACATGCACCCATGCTCTGCTGCCCCACCCCCACTGCCTCCATGGAAGCATGGAAGTGGCACCTCTGAATGGGTCAGACCATTGGTAGTCTTAGTTCAGTGTTCTCTACACTCCAGGGATGCCAGGAATTATCCCCAGGACCTTCTGTACGCAAAGCTGATGCTCTACCACTGAGCTACAGTCCTTCCTCAAAGGGAAAGGTAGGAAGTGCAAGAGTTTCCATATGCCCCACTGCAAGTGATGTGGTACTTTTATTTCAGACAAGGTGCATTCTTGCTCCCTTTACTTGACAACTTACTCAAAGCTAGCCTCCCTCTCTCTCACACACACTATGCCTTCCACTGATCTCTTACCAAACATGTACCCTCACCCCACAGAGTTGCAGTAAGTAATTGTTTTGAACTGCCGCAGACATATTGCTTAGGATCAAAATGTCAAGGTGGTGCTTCAACATTTTAGGAGCATTTATATGCAGATTTCATTCTCAGAACGGTGAGTTGATAATTACAGCTACTCTAAATGTAAATCCTCATTAACGGCAGTTTCAAGGTTTTGTTTTCTGCAAATTAAAATTAATAAACTACATTTTCTATAGCTAGAGAAAGCACAGGCTTTATACAATTATGTGATTATGATATGATGACATATATTCCATCAACATATTCTGATTCGCCCATCCCATTTGTGCACTGGATCTCAAATTAAAGAAGGATTACAATATAACAATGCAGCAAAGTACTTGTGTTTTCTCTTTCATGCCTTCAGGTTTTTTTATCTCCATCTTTCAGGTCCTCTTCAGGGCTGTGCAGACAGTAAATGTGTAGACACTGAAGCATTGAAAGAAAGTAGGATCAGGTCTGCTGCCCTAAATGCATTCAGCACAACTTATGAGAGAATCTGTGTGCATACAAATTGTATATGGGACTGGGAACCCTGGGAGAAAAAATTAAAAATTAAAAGGATTGCTGATTGCATGGGCAGCTACTCATGGTATGCAACATACATACAAGTGAAGGTAAAGTAAGGTATCGTGTTAGATATGTTAGGTGTTGTTTATATGCCATTTTAAATGTTTAATAACACAATACATGTAAAGTTGGGGTGTGTGTGGGTGTAAGTGGGTGTGCATTGGCTCTGTATGTACCCAAATAGCAAAGTGAATTTGGGTGAGATGGGTCAGGATATTATTTATTTCTTGCTTTTACAGCCCCCCTTTCTCTAAGGAGCTCACAGTGCCATACATGGTACTCCCCCACCTCATTTCATCCACACAACAACCCTGTGAGGTGGGTTAGATGGAGAGGCAGTGACTGTTCCAAGGTCACTCTCACTGACCAAGCTCACTCTCAGCTTCATGGCTGAGTGGGTATTTGAACCCTGGTCTCCCATATCCTAATCTGACACTCTAACCACCATGCCACACTATACCACTATACTACACTGGCTCACATTCTTGAGTCAAGTCATGCCATTAAGAAGGCAGATCAGGGACTCCCTAAGTTTCTGAGTAGATATGTTCCCTAAGTTTTTCTAAAAAGTTAAATGCATGTCCTTTTCACCACCACCGTTTTTCCCCCTGAGAAAAACGTTTAAAAGTACTTTCCCCAAATAACCAGAGTCCATTCTGTTGGGGATAATTCAGAATGAAATCCCCAGGTATCAGAAAAATTATTTGTGTATGCAACAACTGTGGCCCGTGTTTTGAAAGCCCCAAAATGGAAAACAAGCGAGGTCCCAAGCAAAGAAGAATGACTTGTTAAAAGAATATGCACAACTTGCAGACTTAACATATAGAATAAGAGAACTAGAAGAGCATACGTTTAAAGCAGATTGGAAAACATTTATTGAATATACAGAAAATAATTGTGTACAGCTGAAAATGCTGGCAGCATTAAGATATATTTAACAGTGTAAATAAGTTTTGATGGATGGAATAATGGAATACTGATTGGTATAGTTTTGTAAACTATGCAGAGATTTAAGATATGCAAAATGAACCATGGAAAAAGAAGAAGGGAAGTCATTGATATCATAAGGAGGTAAAATTAGTATTTGAAATTTTAAAACTGAAAAATTAATAAAAATGAGAGAGAGAGAGAGAGAGAGAGAGAGAGAGAGAGAGAGAGAGAGAGAGAGAGAGAGAGAATGAGAATGAATATTGAAGCTTTCGGGGTTTTTTGCTAAAGCAGATTCGAATTCAGATGCAGAACAAAACGCTGAATGATGCTCTCTCCTGCTTAGCAAAGGAGCAATTGTAATCATACACTGTGGATCACGCACATTCTCTCAAGAAAATCATTTTTGGCCTGTTTTTTAAAAATCTGTCATAAACATTGGGAAGAACTTTCGGACAGTAAGAGCTGTTCAACAGTGGAATGGACTTCCTTGGGAGGGTGTGGACTCTCCTTCCTTGGAGTTTTTAAAGCAGAGATTGGAGATCTATCATGGGTGCTTTACTTGAGATTCCTGCATTGCAGGGGCTGGATTAGATAATCCTTGCAATCCCTTCCAACTCTACAATTCTATGATTCTAAGCTTTAAAAAAATGCAAGCCCCCATCCTCCTTTACAGGATAATAAAGCACAGCCACTTTAAATGAAGTAAGCGTGACAATTGTTGTTCAGATTCACAATCCATCTTTCAATGTTCAGTTCTATTTTGACCATTAATATGCCAACATCTACTTAACAGTGCAATTCCATACATGTCCAATCAGAGATAAGTCTTATTGACTTCAGTGGGACCTATTCCCTGGAAACGTGGCAAAGGATTGCAACCTTAATATCTGTTTCAGGATTTAAAAGCATTTAATTGGATGGAATGAGTCCTGCACTCTGATTCTAGGCAGTGTTTTACCACCTGAACTCATAAACTTAGGTCAATAGGAAAATAGGTTCTGTTGAGGTCTGTACACCTTGCATCCCAGCAGACATGCATAAGATTGGGCAGTGAATGAGAATGATCTTGCAAAGGCAATTAGAAGCACCTCCAGCAGGTGTATACAGAAAATACTGATCTAGAAATTCAGTCACTTTCAACAGTCATAAAACTTTTTTATGAACTGTGAATCTCCAATTTTATTAAATGAAAAATAATGATCCTGCAAGGGCTTCTCAGGAATTATTTTCAAATCCTGTGTTGATCCTGGGTGTAGAAAGTTGGGTCTTTTTGCAGTTTTAGCAAATTGCACTAGCAGAGAATTGTTACAGAGCTTTCAAGCAAGAGTCAGCCCTTAAATTGTTCAAGAAAGTGCTGCAAGCAAAATTGCCACGGAGTAGACTTCTTTTGCTATGCATTACTTCAGCCACAGTTCAGATGCATTTTATTATAGTTTCCTGCAGAGTCTGAAAGCACAAAATGAACTCTTTTAAAACTGATATTGTAATACAGCTCAGTTTTTCATTTCACTGAACAGGATGTCAACTTTGCAAGGTTATTGAGGCTTCCTGAAATCAACATCTCCTGGCTCTGCAAATTTGTATGGGGAAAAATATATATGCAATATCACATCCACCTTTCCTTGCAGTAAAGAAAATTTATTCCTGCACAAGAGTCCAGATTTGAGACTTCCATTGTCTGACTCTAACACAGAACACATGTGTTGCATGTTGCCTGGTTCAATTCCTGGCATCTCCAGGTAAGGCTAGAACAGACCCCTCTGTAAACCATGGAGAACCATGACCATTCATCGCTACAGTGCAGATGGTCTATATTGGTCTGACAGTGTAGGGGTTAAGCTTCCTGGATGAACAGAGGGACATGGCTGTCTGCCATATTCCTAGCACAGCAGTATAAAAATGTAGAGACTGGAGCACTGTTATAGGCAGAATAAGGTCCCATCAGAAACAGAGGTTCTAACCCAGGGGTCAGCAACCTTTTTCAGCCGTGGGCCAGTCCACCATCCCTCAGACCATGTGGTGGGCCGGACTATATTTTGAAAAAAATAATAATGAATTCCCATGCCCCACAAATAACCCAAAGATGTATTTTAAATAAAAGGACACATTCCACTCATGTAAAAACACGCTGATTCTCGGACCGTCCTCAGGCTGGATTGAGAAGGCGATTGGGCCGCATCCGGCCCACGGGCCTTAGGTTGCCTACCCCTGTTCTAACCCATACCTTGAGATGGAGAAAGCCAGCTCCAGGGGTGATTGTTCCCTGTTGGGTCTGATCTCTGATGGGAGTGGGAATCCTTGTGTTAGACACAGGGGTCAGCAAACCTTTTCAGCAGGGGGCCGGTCCACTGTCACTCAGCCCTTGTGGGGGAGCCAGACTATTTTGTGTGTCTGGGGGGGGGAGAACAAATTCCTATGCCCCACAAATAACCCAGAGATGCATTTTAAATAAAAGCACACATTCTACTCATGTAAAAACACCAGGCAGGCCCCACAAATAACCCAGAGATGCATTTTAAATAAAAAGACACATTCTACTCATATAAAAACATGCTGATTCCTGGACTGTCCATGGGCTGGATTTAGAAGTCGATTGGGCCTCTGGGCCTTAGTTTGCCTACCCATGTGTTAGACTGTATGCAGCCAGCTGTTCTTCCAGGGGGCATTTGGGGTTTTTTGGATTCAGAGGCACTAAGTGTGCTTTTGGGTGAAGTTCACAAGTTTTAATAGCTACACGGCAAGTATAAAATGGACAGACTGAGGCAGACTAAGGAGCATTTAAGCCCTCTTCTAGTCTAATCAGTCTCAGCCTGCTTCTTTCTTTCATTCTGTCTGTTGCAATTCCTCTAACACAAGGTGTGACCCTCCAGATGTTGTTGGATTCCAACTCCCATCAGCCCCACCCAGCATGGAAGTTGTAGTCTAACAACATCTGGAGGGCCATAGATTTTCCAGTCACACTAAAAGGATGACAACTTTTCATGAGAATTATTTTTAAAAATGCAAATTGCTGCAGAAATGTGAAGAACTGAATTGAGGATAGGAAAAATGAGAATCAGAAAAAAGGAAGTTGGCAGATTCATCCACCCTTAAGCTTGAGTACACTAATAACTTTACTAAACAAATCCTGCAGTTCTCTTTTCTACCAGTCTTGACTTCCTGTGTCAATTTCCAAAGACCATCTCTTTGTCATGTCATTAGGTAAATGACTAATCACATAGCAAATTACCGAGTGTTGTTGAATAAATGGAAAAACTCCTCTTGGGTCAATTTGGAATCGGCTCAGGCTGGCTATGTGGTTCAAAGCAACCCCTGAGATTTAGAGATTCACATTAGATACCTTCTGCGCTTGCAGCCTAGATTGTGGTTCAGTAAGAGTTTCATAGAAGGGAAAGGGATAAGATTAAAGAACTGTACATGTACATTGCACAAAGCAGCTGCTGGTTTGGGGTTCCTGGTCTGCGCAGAATTGTGTTTAAATTTCCAAGGAGAAGAAATGGGGCCCAATTTAAAATTCAGCTGAACTTTACAAGAGTGAGAATATACTGGGCGAGCTAATGATGGATTTTGGCAAAGAGCTACTGCTATCCAGAGCAAGCATCTGACTGGCCTGACAGCTTGATTGACAGCTGTCTAATAAAAATATAAGTTTGTCACTGTTACAAAGGCTACATTCCTCCATGCAGTTTAAAAATGGGGAACTGAGATCTGCAAGTGGATGCTCTTTGCAATGACTTAAATAAGTAAACAAAACAGAGCTGGTGCCTGGTGCTGATCCAGAAAGTCAAAGCAGGAGATCTTTAGACAGAAGCATTCATTAATATGCTAAATGTATCTGCATCAAGGAGGCTGAACGCTCTGATACACAAAAAGGAGGTGGGGACCCTTTGAAAGGCTCAGCAGGGCAAAATCTTCTGGGCTACTTAATTAGATTTTAGATGAAAAGGCTGCACATTTTCCCTTAAATGAGTCACACAGGCAGGTTGAAAGGCTTCTTTGGAAAGGAGTGAAATGAACCAATACACACCTATGCAAATCAGAGGAAATTAAAACATTGTTTATCTGGAGACAAGGAAAAGGCAATCTAATTAAACATTGTTTTTGAAATCCAATTATGTATTTGCATAGATGTCTGAATGAAGGGATGGAGTAATATAAAATTAGCAGAAAGTTTTGTGTTTGTGTTTCTTTTTTTTTTTGCGTTTTGAAAAAGATTTTATTAGTTTCGATTATTTGTACATTATATCCATATTTCAACACTTCTCATTCATTTTGAACTTCCTACAACGTCGTTGACATTCATTCGGATTTAAATCTTTAAATCACATTCCATCCTTTCATATTGCCATTCCTACCGCCCTTTATACATTATTTCAAATAAACAATACTTGTTGGTTCTTTACAGAGCCTCTTTAAATTCCACTAGCGTTGTATTTACAAAACATTTGTTCTCCAGATAACCCACAAATTTCCCCCCGTCTTCAATAAAATTTTGGTCCTTTAAAAATCTTATTTTCCCTGTTAATTTGTCCAACTCAGCATATTCTGTCAGTTTTGCTCTCCATTCTGCAACCGTTGGGATTACTTCCTGCTTCCACCTCTGGGCTAACACAATTCTGGCTGCCGTAACCGCGTACTGGAAGAGTTTACAATCCTTTCTCCTAATGTCCTTACCCACAATACCTAATAGAAAAGCTTCTGGCTTTTTTACAAAGGTATAACTTAACATTTTTTTCAGTTCGTTGTAGATTTCCTCCCAGAAGCTTTTAACTTTTTTACACTCCCACCATTGATGGTAAAAGGACCCTTCCTTTTGTTTACATTTCCAGCACTTGTTGTCTATCTTGTACATCTTAGCCAGTTTTACAGGTGTCATATACCACCTGTATAACATCTTCATCATGTTTTCCCTAAGTAATGTACAGGCCGTAAATTTTATATTCACTCTCCATAACTTTTCCCAGTCCTCCATTTGAATATTATACCCGAAATCCCTTGCCCATTGTACCATCACTGACTTCACTTCCTCATCCTTTGTGTTCCACTCCAGCAATATTTTATACATTTTTGAGAGGTTTTTATATTCGTTGTTTATTATCTCTTTTTGGAATGTTGATTCTTTTCCCTCGTATCCCCTTTCCTTCACCTCTTTTTTAAACATCTCGTTTATCTGGAAGTAATTTAGCCAATCCCATGTAAATGCTTTAATCTGATCGTATGATTTAACTTTCCACTTCCCTCCTTCATTGATAACCATATCTTCATACTTCCCCCACTTTTCTTCCATATTAACTTTTTTTACGGTAATCATCTCCAACGGTGATAACCAGTGTGGTGTTTTCGGCTCTAAGATATTTTTGTATCTATCCCAAACCTCTATTAGTGGGCCCTTAAAAATATGACAACAAAATCCCTTGTGCACTCTCTTTTTATCCCTCCAAAGGTACGCATGCCACCCAAATTTGTTATTATACCCTTCAAGATCCAATAGTTTTTTATTCTCCAGCTTTACCCATTCTTTTATCCAGCACAGACATGCTGCTTCGTAGTACAGCCTCATGTCTGGTAGGGCGAAGCCCCCTCTTTCTGTTGCATCTGTTAACAACTTAAATTTGATTCTGGGCTTCTTCCCTTCCCAGACATATCTAGAGATCGCTTTTTGCCATTCTTTAAAATTTTTTGTTCCTTTTAATATGGGTAGCGTTTGGAACAGAAATAACAACTTGGGAAGCACCATCATTTTCACCATCGAGATTCTTCCCCAGAATGATAATTTCATCCTGGCCCATACCTCTAAGTCCTTTTTAATTTTATTCCACACCGGGATGTAGTTGTTTTGGTATAAGTCGATGTTTTTGTTGGTAATCCAAATACCCAGATATTTTACCTTTTTGACCACTTCTATTTCAGTTTTTTGTTGCACTATTTCAATTTTATCTTGATCCATATTTTTTACAATCATTTTTGTTTTACTCTTATTAAGTTTGAAACCTGCTAGTTTCCCAAATTTCTCGATTTCATCCAGAATCACTCTTATGCTTTCTATCGGTTCTTCCACCGTCAGGACCACATCATCTGCGTAAGCTTTCACTTTATACTCATTTGAGCCTAATGTTACCCCCTTAATTTGTTTGTTTTGTCTTATTACATTCAGTAACACTTCCAGGACCAATATAAAGAGCAGCGGCGAGAGCGGGCATCCCTGCCTCGTTCCTTTACCTATTTTTATTTCTTCAGTGATAACATTATTGACTATCAGTCTCGCCTTCTGCTCTGTGTAAATTGCCTTTATACCATTTAAGAACTTATGTCCCACCTCCATAACTTCCAAATTTTTTAGCATAAAATCCCAAATTACATTATCGAAAGCTTTCTCCGCATCTACGAATATTAAGCTGGCTGGTTTATCACATCTGTCTGATAGATATTCAATGAGGTTGACTATACTTCTTGTGTTATTTCTTATTTGCCTACCTGGAAGAAAGCCGGCCTGGTCTTCGTTTATCAGCTTTATTAGTATCTTTTTTAATCTTTTGGCAAGGATTCCGGCAAAGATCTTATAATCCGTGTTTAGTAAGGAGATGGGTCTGAAGTTCTTAACTTGCGTTAGGTCCGCGTCTTGTTTTGGAATAATTGTAATAAAAGCCTCTTTCCATGAGCCAGGAATATCTCTCTCTTTTAATATGTTATTCATTACTTCGATTAGTGGGATCATCAGTGTATCTTTCATTTCTTTATAATAGCTCGGTGTGAACCCGTCTGGGCCTGGTGCCTTTCCTCTTTTCAGTTCTTTTATCACTTCTTCTACCTCTTCTCTGCGTATTGGGGCATTTAGCTGTTCTTTTTGCTCTGTTGACATCTTCCTCATCATCTTTTCTTTTAGATATCTTTCTATTTTTTTCTTATTGTTCCTTTCTTTATTCCTGTATAGTTGTTCGTAAAAGTCCAAAAATCCTTTTCTTATTTCTTTCGGGTCAGTTGTTTCTTCTCCATTTATTATTAACTTACTAATTGTATTTTGCTCTTTCCTCTTTTTAACTTGCCAAGCAAGCCATTTACCTGACTTATTAGCAAATTCAAAGTTTTTCTGCCTTAACCTTTTGATATTCCATTCGACCTCCTTATTTATTATCATTGCAAATTGAGTTTGGAGGGACTTTATTTCCTGCATTATCCTTTCGTTGTTTGGTTTTTTAATCAGTTTTTGCTCTTTATCCATAATCTGTCTCAGAATCTCTTTTGACCTTTTTCCCCTATTATTTTTTTTCAAGACATTTTGTTGGATCAAAAGGCCCCTCATTACCGCCTTACTGGCGTCCCAAACCATACTCGTTTTCACCCCTTTGTCTAGATTATCCAGGAAGAATTCCATTAGTTTTTTCCGTATTCTTTCAACACATTTTTGGTCATCCCAAAGATTATCATTTAACCTCCATCTAAAGGTTCGTTCTTCGACTCCCCTCATCTCCATTTCAATTGGATTGTGATCTGATATAACCTTCGCCTGGATTTCAATTTTTTTTATTCTTGGTGTCAGTTCGTTCGATATCCATATTTGATCTATTCTTGAAAACGATTGGTTTGGCTCTGAGTAGTGTGTGAACTGTTTCTCTAAAGGGTGTTTCAGTCGCCATATATCTGTTAGGTTGCAGTTTTTAATCATCGTAAAGAATGTCTTGGGCAATTTTCCTTCTTTGTTCTTTGATTTTCTTAGTCTGTCCATTTCGGTTGAGACCACACCGTTCATGTCTCCCATTATTATAATTTTTTGATCCATGTGTTCAAATAGCTTTTCTTCCAGTGAACTGAAAAATTCTGTTTTGTTCCCGTTAGGCGCGTAGACCCCTATTATGATCATTATTTCACCTTGCCATTTAATACGAATCGCTATTATTCTTCCTTCCTCATCCTTGAACAGTTGGTGTGCTTCAATTTTGTTTTTTACATATAATACCACTCCCCTTTTTTTCTCTTTATCAGAAGAAATGAATTCATTCCCTAACCTCTTGTTTATCAGAATTTTCCTGTGTCTCCTAGCCACGTGTGTTTCTTGAAGGCATATGATATCTGGGTTCTTCTTTTTCAAAATACGCTCAATTCCATTCCGTTTTTTCTTATCGTTCATTCCATTAATGTTCCAGTTCCATAGTTTTAGCGTCATCTTTTTCTTTTCTTTTTATACCACTAGCTAAGTTTAAGTTTTTTTTCCTAAAGCCTTTCTGTTGTTTCTCCTTCTTCCTCTTCTCCTTCTTCCTCTTCCTCTGATCTCTTTCCGTACTGTTCTTCTTCTTCTCCCAGCTCTATATCTTCCCTCAATCTTGTTCCACCTTCTGCTCCTTTGGGTTCCTCCTCTCCTTGTTGTAGCTCTTTATATCTTCTTGTAAACTTTCCTATTTCCTCGGGATTTGTCAGTCTTCTTTTGACTCCTTTGTATAAGAAAGAGACGCCCTCCGGAAATTCCCACCGAAAATCTATTCTGTTTTTCTTGAGCAGTTGCACCAGTGGTTTATAAGGTTCTCTCCGTTTCAGCAGCCTTATTGGAATATCTTTAAATATGATTATATAATTTGCGTCAATGTACAGTCTCTTCTCTCTGTTCTTTTGTAGGATCAGGTTTCTCATCTCTCTATCTTTAAAAGTAACTAGGCAGTCTCCTGGAAATTTCTTTACTTTACTTGATTTGATTTTCATTCTGTATGCATTTTGTATTGTCTTCGCCACCTCTTCCTCCGCTAACTCCATCCACTGCGCTATTTCCTTTATTAGTCTTTCTTTTATATTTTCGTTTTGTAATTCCGGAATTTGTCTCAATCTTAAATTCACTTCTCTTTGTTTAAGTTCATTCATTGCCATAGAGTCTTTTATTTCTTCCTGCATTCTGTTTAAATCTGCTATCTCATTTTTCATTCTTTCTTCTTCCCGTTTCATCTCTTTCATTTCCTGTTTAGTCTTTTTTAATCCCTCATCCACTCTTTTTGATACCTCCTTAATCTGACCTTTAAGTTCGCTTACTGTCTCCTCAATTTTTTTGTCCATTTTCCCGATTTTATTATCTACCTGCTCTAATTTTGTCTCTAAATTTTTCTCACTCTGTTTTATTTCTGCGAACATCTTCAGTATTTCTGTTCTAAATTCTGTTTCTTGTTTTGAGGCTCTCCTATCTGTTGTGGAGCCGCCCTCCATCCCTTTTTTTGGTTATGCATTATCTCTAATCTTAGAATATCAAATGATTTGCTAATTATTTCCTACCTTTCTCGTCTTTCTATCCATAGGTGCTCTTACACTTACTATTTGGAAATGCTCTATTAACCACCAATGATAGAATATACAACCTTAGTCCAAATAACAACAAATAACAATCAGGTAACAGTCAAGTGACAATAGAGTGTCCACATAGACAGAGCGGGCGAGTGCAGCCGTTTCTGACTGCTTTCACAGTTCTCCTCCACTTGATATGCTTACGTGTTGTCCCCTCCCCTCCCCCAATTCGAAGTAGATAATTGTCCGTTGGTTCTGAAGAGTGTGCTGTTTATAATCTTCTTTCCCCCATTCGGGCTAATCCAACCGGTATCTTGCTGTCCAAAAACCTAATTTGGGGATTTATAGAACCATACAGTTCAGCTAGGGATAACCAAAAAATTGTGAGGAAGCAGCTCCAATGATTTCAGATGTGGTCCAGATTTATGTGCCAGTACAAATATGCTCAGTTATTTCATTTATGCTTAGTTATTTCAAAACGTCTAGTCCTTATCGCCTAACATTCGTGTTGGGTGGGTCCTGAGGTTTGGTCCTATAGGGTGGATGGGGTCTCTTCAGAGCTGTAGCCTTATTGTTACCTTATTTTCTTCCCAAAGTTCAGAAGAGCCTCAGCTAAATTTTCCCTTAATTGTAGTGTAGTGTAATATAATATAAATTAAGCTCAGGAAGAGTCCACCTCTTTTTAGCTTTAGAGAGAGTTTCTTAAATGGCTCTCCAAAAAAAATAGAAGAAGGAAAAAAGGAAACAGTCAAATAGAAAGATGATAGATAAAAGGGTTACCCCTCCATCCAGAGTTTTTTGGAATGTTTTATATCCCCTGCTTAAACATTTTTAAGGTCCTTATTTAAACGCTTTTTTTTTTTTAAGTCACTTAATATGGCGTCTGAGGTTCCTCTCCTTTCCTCCCCCAGTTAATATGGCGTCGGAGAGTCTTCACAGCATTTTAACTTTCTCCCCAGAAGTCTTAACCACAGTCCTCTCACTAAATCCAATGCCACAAATATTCCGCTGGCTAGGTTTTCTCTTTTATCACGTCTCTTCTCTGCTCCCTCTTGTTTTCTCCCTTTCCTTTTGATAAAGGTTTCTTTTTTTTTAACTTAGTATACGAGGGAGACGGAAACAGTAGCCGCTAGCGGTAACTTACTTTCTCTTTAGGCTCCGCTAGCAGCGCTGCGTCTTTTTCGATGAACTCAAACCGGCGCTGAACTCGAATTTTCTCCTTTTTACTCGGAAGCTTCCTTGTTATTTATTACCTCTCTTCCTCATAGATACTTTTACGAGTCCGAGTTTCTTCGTTTCGAGAGCGGAGCGCTAATCCTTGCAGGCTCGGGGCTTCGCTGAATCGCCGTTAAAACACCGCTGTAATGGCTGCCGAGCTGCCCACCACTCGTTCCGTCGCTCTCTTCGCCTTTTTCCAAAGGTTACCTGACGAACGGACGAGCGGCTGCTAGGCACCGCCGGGCACCTGGACCTCTGGACACCCTCCAGAGGCTTGGCAGGAGGTTTTTTGCGCCCTCAAAACCCCCAATTTCGGGCGAAAAAGCTAGGGCTTTCTCCGCGGAAAGAACCCTCGCCTGCGGTAGGTTCCGCGCTCCACCGGAAGCTTTGTGTTTGTGTTTCTAAATCTGGCCTCCTAAATCTGGATAATAAAAAGCTGGTGAGAGGGGAAAAAAATAATTTTTATGCTAAAAGGTAAAGTGTGTGTGTATGTGTGTGTGTGATATTAGGGGTGTGCCCCTCTTCACTCTGCTCACCAACCTCCTGCCATTGCCCCCCACATTAACCTCCTAGAGCTCCAACTTCCCACCCCAATGCGACCGCTACCTTGCTGTTCAACTTCCTACCCCCATTTCTGAAGCCACTCTTTCTCCCTATTCTGCGGCCCCACTTTGCACCCATTTTCACCTTCACCCACATATCCCTGCCTCCTCCTTCCCCTCCTTTCGTGTACTCCCCGTGCACACAAACCACCATAGTAACCTCCGGCATCTTTCTCTTTCAACACACTGCAACTACTAAGCAGCCTTTTGCGTGTTCAGACCCAGAAACCTCCCCCCTAAATAAATTCACACTTGACTCACACTTGGTTTTTGGCAGAATTTAGGCCACAACTTTATTGATTACAGAAAGTGAGTGGTTGCATAGGCTCTGGTTCAACTAGCTCCCCGCCATGCAGGTAGCGCTGACCCAGGGCACCAGCATAGGACAGCCAAGGGTGAAACCTGGATAAGCGGAAAGCCGGGAACAGGCTATCTCCGCCACCCAAATGCCCCCCTGTACTCAGGCACGGGCACAACCCCCTCTCAGGGGTTGACCAAACCATCGAGTCCCTGGATTCTTTTAATGGAATACCCTTCCCTTAGGGATGGCGAGAGCATTCTCCCATCCTTATCACATGAACCAAAGCCTACAAGTTGTGATGATTTGCTACGCGGCAGGCAAAACCCAAATGGCAACAGCCAATCAGCCAAGTGGGGAAAATTCCTGCCGTACCCCTGTCCCAACGACAGACAACACATGACGGCATAGCAAGGTCAAGAGCAAAGCCCTAAAAGTAGGGAGAGGTGGGCGGATGTTCCGAATGCACACACTGAAAGAGGAAGCTCTGGGTCACGTGCATGGGCATAAATAGGTCCCTCGAACCGTTTGGACTGCATCCCATTGGCCAGATTTCACCCAGCTACGAGGGACCTACCAATCAAGTGTTGTGGCTGACCAATCGTACCCACCCACAACACAGGGTGTCAGTTTCCAGGTCTCACCGCAATACGTGCCCTCTTTAAGGGAGGACCCGGCTTCACCTTCTGCCTAGCCCTTTCTATTCTGCAGACCCTTTCATGCCCCTGTTTTCATCTTCAGCCCCATTCCAATGCCATGCCTCCTACACCCTCCTTTTTAATAACCCCCTTTACACCTTCCTCCCTCCCCCTCCTTTTCTCAACTCTCCCATTTCCTCATCCCATTTCCTCACCCACACTTGGCATGGTTTTGGAGTCCCTCTTCTGCACATTACCAGGTGCCTTAGTAGAGGTCATTGAGCCCAGGTTTCCACAGCCGCCACCCACCATGAACCACCACTGGCAGCAACAGCAGCAAGTACGTTCTATGTTTAAGATAATATTTTATTCTCTTGCTACTTATGCTGTTTTAAATGTGTATTCTATATTTGACCTCCTTTAGTAATGTTTTGTTTTGAAATCCTTAAGACAACATATTTTCTTGTTAATTATCCTGCTTTGAGTGCATTTCTTCTGTAATGTTTGGAATGTTTTATTTGATCTTTTAATGTAGATTGCAAACTGATTTGGCATTTCCTCCAAGTGGTATAGAAATTAAATGAATAATAATAAAAATAGTAACAATATCTGGATATGCTGATAATTGGGATGCTTTGCAAACACAACCTGTGCTCTTCCAATGAGTGACAACCCTGCCCCAATAAACAGTTTTATTTTACTACTTGACATGTATTTAAGAACAGATAAAAGGCCTGCATTTGCCGAAAGGAGAAGTTGCATGGTTTTTCTCAGACGGTGATTTATTTAACCCCCAGTTAGAGTTTGTTTCACTTTCCTTGGCAACTTGTTAGTCTGTTAGGATAGACATTTGCTAAGTTGCAGAGAAAATAATGAGACACAATAACAAATATTGGCAGACTGCATAAGAGATCCCATAGCAGAGCTGATAAGCAGCTCTGCATCTTTTGATAAGGGAGCTTTGAAGTCTTCACTCATCCCTGGCCTAGAGCTTTTAAATGTCAAAACAGAAGCAATTGGTATATGTGCAGAGGGAAGGGGTGAGCACTAATTTCTTAGAAAACAGAAAGAAAAAGAAGGAATTTGGCATATGACAGTTTAGAGAAATTGTGTCAACTAGAGGGGGAAAGAGTTACCCAACTACAGTACTGGCTGAAACAGAATGCTACAGTTAGGCAGTAATATATACAGTAGTTACACTTTCCTGGGAGAAAGTCCCATTCAACTCAGTGGGGCTCACTTCTTGAGTAGGCATGTATAGATAGGACTTTGCTGGTAGCTTAAAATATTCAGGCATATGTATATATTCTCTGTCTATTCCCTATCTATTTGACCATGGCCAGGTACAATTTCAAAAGTTTTCTATTTATCTAGATTTTTGGGATGGAACTGATGACTTTATTGACTCTATTGTATTGCTGTTTATTCTGTTTTTTATTTAGGGATGATGAGGATGTTTTATTGGAATTTGGTATGGTGCTCCCATTGGTAGGATGGATGGGATGGCTGGATAAATATACAAACACATGGAGGGTAATGAGGGGTGTGGGGAGAAATTCCATAGCACATTTCAAGTATAAGCTGCAGGGAAATGGAATGTGCAGTCATGGGTTTCCAACTTTGCAAAGAGTTCCTTGTAATCTTGCTGACCAAGTGCAGAACCAGTCCAATACATTTTGCTACCTTGAATGAAGGCTCAGATGACCCCTCAATTTCACTTGCAGAAGCCCACCAGACTGGCAGCTGCCACTTCCATCTCATGCTTAGCCTAAATATATGAACAAATAAGCATGGTCTGTGTTGGCTGTTATGGCTGTGTTGATCAGTTCTGTGCAAGAGGCTGGATAGCTCAGTTTGTAGAGCATGAGACTCTTAATCCCAAGATTATGGGTTTGAGCCCCACATTAGGTGAAAGATTTCTGCAGTGCAGGGGGTTGGACTAGATGATCCTTGTGGACCCTTCCGACTCTACAGTTCTATGATTTTATGATTCTGTGAAGAGTTTAGTGGGAGACCTACTTCCTATGAATGTTTTCCATTCTTGGGCTTCATTTCCATGGACCTTACAGCTCATCAAGACACCTTATGAACCAATTTCTCCCCCTTTTGCACATCATGTTATATAAAGGCCCATTCTAGTTTGCCTCTTTAGTTGTCTATTTCTCCCTGAAGAATCCAGTCGTACAGCAATAAAATCATGTGACTAGAGGGAGTCCCACAAAAATCCATTTAGTCTCATTACAATATTACATCACAATACTGTACTGAGTTTTTGGGTGCCAGACACTCTAAATCCCTGGGTTCAGTTGGTGCTAGAATTTAATTAAGGCTTGGGGTGTCAAAAACTAACTAAGCTAGGCTAGTCTCCCGTGTGAGGTGAAAGCTAGACCATGTGTATTGCGCTGTATGCTAAACAATGCTAATCCTCCAGAATCAGCATGTGTTAAAGGCAAATTAAGCCAAGCTGACCTCTTTTCTGGGATGATAGCCTGGGAAAGGGACATTAAGAAGAACACAAATGGAAATTTGCATGAGGTGGCAAAGAGCTGGGGTCCCTTTCACTCTACAGATGAAGCCAAAGCTTAGGGAAGCTTAGAGACAGGAGTGATGTAACTAGGTAGTGAGCTGGAGATATAGTTAGAGAGCACAGTGGCTGACGTGTGTCTGAATCAAGGGCTGCAGCTATGGGAGAAACAATACCCTCTCAGAGTGCAATGCTTGGGAACCCCTCTGTCGTAGGCTAAGGTCGTATATATGTATAAATAAACTGTTTAACATAAAGACACCACAGTCTCTTCTGTGCTTCATTTTCCAAAAGGAGAATGGACCCTGGGTAAGCATGCTTGAAACCTGGAAAATCTTACACTGCTCGAAGATTGGGGTGGTGCGTAATAATACATAATTCCTAGCTAACACCATATCTTCCTCTTACACAGCCTCATATTTCCAACAAACAAGGATATTTAAGTGCAGCAGATCGAGTATTTTACTGATGCCTCGTTACTTGCTTCCCAGTGGTCTCTGTAGATCGGGCCAGCCAAGCAATTTTGTCTCCCCGCCACACCAACAACCTCACCAGTTTTGACAGCCTTAATGGGGATTCCAGTTTTCAGACTGGCAATGTCTCTCCTCATTGAATCGGTTGAGGAGTTGGGGTGGGGACTCGAGGCGTATGTCAGGGTGTGATGTGGTCACATGCCATGTTGGCCCATAGCCCTGTGAGGGTCAACCAGTGATAATATGTGAGAGGCAGCAAGGCCAACAAAGTTTAGCTATCTCTCCTTACACCAAATTTCTTCCCAACATCTTGGTGTTATGAGCAGATTCTCAGCATTACCATTTTGATGTATGGTGACTGTTTTTCAAGGCCCAGAGAGTTTCCAGACTTCAGCCAGTGGGCCTGGGGAAGGAATTTTAATCCTTCCTTTCTACCTGTGACAAAACTGATACCATGGATCAGACCGATACCCAGTTGCTATTCCTTCCAATGCTTTAATACCTTTGCTTAGGAAGTTTAGATTTGCCTCCAGCATTGTATGATTCAGATGTCAATAGCATAAATATTTTATGACTCCAATCACTTCTCTTAGAAGACCGTACTCTGAAGTAACCTAATTTAACTTTATAATATTAGGCACTGTGGGCTAACTTGTTTGAACTGTACCTAGTTGAAAATTGATAGGCACTTCCACGCCACCATAAAGAAATATGTCTACAACTGATTTCACAGAACGAATTATTTTACGGTGTGATCTGGAGGGTAAGAGGGATTACATGGACAATTTATATTTATATGTGATGGAAATAGCTAGCTAAATGCAAAATTTACTGCCACTATAAAGCTCTTGGCTTGGAAGATGGCTACATTCAATTATGCTCAGCGCATTCTTTCCCATCATATGTCAATTATGTTAACTAATGTCCATGTTTTGAATTTATATATGACTCAAAGCTCTACAAGGGCAGGCCTGACAACCCTATTCTCAGGCAGGGTCAGGGTCAATGAGCTTCCAGATCTCTAATTTGAGGGTACAACTGTTCTAGGGTGATGTATGCAGAGAGCCAAGTGCTGCTCAAAATAAGTAGCCAGAGGGAATCTACTGAGAAAGGGAAGGCTGGAAGACCAAGGCTCCTATAGCCAACCTGCTTATTGAACATTCTTCCTAATTGGCTGACACACAGCTTACATGGTAGCTAGACTAAGGACTTGTCTACACTTCCACTTGTCCCACCAATTTCACATGGGGAAATCTTCTCTTTAGCACGGAATTTCTGCGGATTGACGTTTGCTCTCACTCTGTGGTAAAAAGCGGGTTTTCCTGAGGGAAGTGCTGAGGAAAATGGAGGACCAGTCTGACCCATGGTCTTTAGGTGTGGGACAAGTGTGGAAAGCCCTATGTATTTATTGAACATTCATTCTGATGTGTTTACCAGGCAGTAACACAACAATGTGCCTTTATCCTGATTTGCTTGTCAGACATTTACATGTCTTTCCCTTATTCATTCATTCATTCATTCATTCATTCATTCATCCCACACTTTTCATTTCAGTTCTCCATCACTTTCCTAATGGATTTATTGTGCTTCAGTGACAGGGCACTTCATTCCGCCTTAATTGCACACACCTTAAATTCCCGCTCTGTGAATCTTTGCCATGAGATAGTGATTGCCTGGAGGCACCCAAAAGCCAAAGGAACGCATGAGGCAAGGAAGAACAACAAAATATGGGATGCGAAAGTGCCATGAATGAGCATGGTGCTTTTGCTCAGACTGAATGAAGCTGATGACAGACGTCCTCATTCCTGGACTGAATGAGTAAGAAGTACATTCCCAACATTAAGATCCAGATCTTATCCCTCAGTTAAACCAATACCCATCTGAGAGTTCATAGGCATCTCATATTCCAAGGTATACTTCCACTATACATGGAAGTTCCATTTAGCTCATTTGACGATGAGCTACTGATAGACTTACTCTCCATAATTTTGTCTAATCTAGCCTTTCCTGTATGGTGTCGGATTACAGTTCCCATCATCCCTATCGCTTGGCCATGCTGGATGTAGCTTTGAATGGGGATTAGACAAATTAAAGGAAGAAAATGCTATCAGTGGCCACTAGTCCTGATAGCTACATTATCATCAGTGTCAGAGGTGACCCTGAATACTTGTTGTTGCAGATCACAAGCAGCAGAGTGCTGTTGTGCTCATGTCCTGCTTGTGGATTTTCCATGGGTAGCTGGTCTTAAAAAGTAGAGACATCACCTTGCCAACAAAGGTCCGTATAGTTAAAGCCATGATTTTCCCAGTAGTGATGTATGGAAGTGAGAGTTGGACCATCAAGAAGGCTGATCGTTGAAGAATTGATGCTTTTGAATTATGGTGCTGGAGGAGACTCTTGAGAGTCCCATGGACTGCAAGAAGATCAAACGTATCCATTCTTAAGGAAATCAGCCCTGAGTGCTCACTGGAAGGACAGATCGTGAAGTTGAGGCTCCAATACTTTGGCCACCTCATGAGAAGACTCCCTGGAAAAGACCCTGATGTTGGGAAAGATGGAGGGCACAAGGAGAAGGGGACGACAGAGGACGAGATGGCTGGATAGTGTTTGCAAAGCTACCAGCATGAGATTGACCAAACTGCGGGAGGCAGTGGAAGACAGAAGTGCCTGGCGTGCTCTGGTCCATGGGGTCATGCAGAGTCGGACGCGACTAAACGACTAAACAACAACAACAGCTGGTTGGCCACTTTGAAAACAAAACGTTGGATTAAGTAGGCCTTTTCTCTGATGTAGCTGGACTTTTCTTATGTTCTTAAAGTGGGAACAAAGCCTCCTAATCATTATTCATATGAGCAAAGGGTTTATTAACATATACTGCAATGCCAGGAAGCAATTGTCATGGAACGTTCTGACGAACCAATGGCAATATATTTTTGGAACCTTGGGTTCTTTAAGGAAAGTTTGACTCATTCCCCTTGTTTAAGTTAATTGCCACAACGTCCTGAACAATGAAGGCATTTTAAATAGATGATACTGATGGGCAATTTAAAAACACAGGTTTGGCCACAAAGGGAAAACCCTCATTGTAAGACCTCTTTGCTTTATGTTCCTTGCAATGAAAAGAGTTCAAAGAATCACTCTTCTTAGTGATTTCTTTTTGCAAAAGTCCAGTGAAGACTCACACAATGTTATGGCTTTGTTGAAATGAAGTCAGAGATGGTGAACCTGTGGCTCTCCATTTGCTGTTGAACCACAACTCCCATCTTCTTGGACCCCTGGCCATGCTGACTGGGGCTGAGGGAAGGGGAACACAACCCACTGCTAGCTTACTTGCCTTTCTGAGGCAGGAGCAACAGAAGAAGAGGAAGAAGAAGAGTTTGGATTTGTTATCCCGCTTTATCACTACCCTAAGGAGTCTCAAAGTGGCTAACAATCTCCTTTCCTTTCCCCCCAACAAACACTCTGTGAGGTGAGTGAGGCTGAGAGACTTCAAATAAGTGTGACTTGCCCAAGGTCACCCAGCAGCTGCATGTGGAGGAGCGGGGAAGCGAACCCGGTTCACCAGATTACAAGTCTACCACTCTTAACCACTACACCACACTGGCTCTATGCCTGCCCACGTTTGAATGGCTTCTGATTCCTACCCTCTTAGTTAAATCCACTGGTGTAAGGGTGGGGGATCTGTTGCTCACCCCCCTCCTTTGTTGCTGGACTGCAACACTACCATCAGCCCCAATCGGCACATTCAATAGTTGGGGATCTATCAACAAACCTTCTAAAACCTTTCACCTAGTTGGTGGCTGTCTTAGAAATGAACTGATCATATGTAATTGTAGTTGTTTTAAGCTGTTTTTATATTTAACTTTTAAAATATATATGCCATTGTTTTAATTGTCTTTACAGATGTAATTGCCTTTATATATAGAATCATAGACTCATAGAATTGTAGGGATGGAAGGGACTCCAAGGGTCATCATGTCCAACCATCTGCGATGCAGAAATCTCAACTAGATCATCCATGACAGATGGATATCCAACCTCTGCTTAAAAACCTCCAAGGAAGGAGAGTCCATCACTTTCCAAGGGAGACCGTTCTACTGTCGAACAGCTCTTACTGCCAGAAAGTTCTTCCTGATGTTTAGTTGGAATCTCTTTTCTTGTAAATTGAATCTATTGAGTCTGGTCCTACCCTCCTGAGCAGGAGAAAGCAAGCTTGCTCCATCCTCCATGTGACAGCCATTTAGATATTTCTTATTATATTCTAAATGATTCATAAATGAAATATATAAATATAATTAAAATAGCATATGGAGGGCTGTAGCTTACCTATCGCTTCACTGCTGGATATTTTGCATAGTATCAACCAACTCTTGACTGGTCACCTAATCATGACAACCTGGTCTTAAAGCGAGGTGGGGAACCTTTTTCATCCCAGGGGCCACATAACCTGCTTTGTGACCTCTGCATACAAGCAGTGGGCAGGACCAGTTGCAAAAATAGGGGGAGCAATGGATTTAAATTTTACCATGTAAACGGACTAGTTTCTACACATGCCCCTCTTCATTCTCCAGCCAGACAAGCAAGAGTTCAGAGATCAGAGACATATTCCAGCTTGTCAAACACGTTTGGGATGCATTGTGGGGAAATCTCTGAAGGCCAGTGTTATGTACTGAGTTGAATAGGATCCAAAATGCAGCAGTCTGATTGATCCTAGAACAAAAGGACCCAAAATGCAGCAGTCTGATTGGTCCTAGAACAATAGGATTCAGAATGCAGCAGTCTGATTGGTTCTAGAACAATGCAGCAGTATGATTGGCCCGCAGGAGCCACCCAATCCAGCTCCAGGTGGAAGTGAATCCACAACTTGATTGGCCTACAGGAAAATTCCGGAATTAGCCAATCACGTGCAGCCCATTGTGTAAATAATGTATATAAAGCAGATATTGTGAGGGAACCTCCATTCCTCCTCACCACTATGAGCTGAATAAAGAGCATGAAATCCACTCTCGACTCCAAGTATATTTCAGCCAGATTGTGAGGGCTAGAGGACTGGATTTGGCCTCCAGTCCTGAGTTTCACAGCTGTACTTGGAATCACCTAGTTCTGTTTTCAGCTGCGCTTACTTTAAAATATGTATTAGAATTAGTGGGAGTCTTACCACCAGCTCTGCAGAAATGAGGGCTTGCACTGCAATGTAATGTTTTCTCCCCAAATGTTATTTACTGACGACAAAGAGCAGTTCTGCAGCTCCTGCTGTTACAGCAACCTGTGAATATTTCTTCCTTGTTAAAGTGAAATATGGCTGGTAAGCTTTTCAGGGGCACCCCTTTTTAATGCAACTGCCTTTTGGAGAGCACCATTTACAATCCAGAGGTGAATCTTTCTCAGCATTTTCACCAGAACTCCCAGCATAAAACCGTTTACAACTGACCATAAAAATTCACATCAGGTTTAATGTTTACAACAGGTCAAAGAGGAGGTGAATGATCTGGAGAAGAAACATTTAAGAGACTTGGTTTTCTAACAGAAAGCCCAAACACTGAATGTTTAATCTGGATAGAAAGCTTTTCTATCTGGTCATTCACTTGCTCCGTCATCGTTTGATTTGTCCCTGGCAACATTTAGGAAATTGAGGAGCAATTTTCTTTAAAGGTTAAACCATTTATGTGTGTATTCCTGCTGAAGGTGAAACCTATTTTTATCATGATTGCAATCTTGAGGTACCTGGTGAGTTTTCTTAATCAAAATTTCCCTGGATGCTTTAGTTATGTTTTGTATTTCTGGAATGGATTAATATTTCTGGAATTCTGTTGAAAATTTGAGTTGTGCCTTTTCTTTGGGCTTCGCTTAGACTTTAATTGTGTAGATTTGATGCACAACCAAGAGGCATGCGCACTGCAATAAATACAAGGGTTGCGCATAACCCCTGCCCTGATCTGATTTGGGAGTCTGATCCATACTTTGGAGTAGCCATGATCTGACCTGGGACATTCCAGGCTCTGAACCAATTTAAGGGCCTTGCACTGGTTTTAATTAGGGTGCAATTCCCTGTTTGCAATTCCCCGTCTGATTCAGAGTCCCCAGCCTCGTTCCCTGAAGAGGAATCTGACCCCAGAGCCACCACAGATTAGCTACTGAGAAGAAACTGTTTTGAAAAATGCAAGCGCTTGCCACAATGTTGTTTCATGTATACACTTCTGGGTGTGGCTGACTTTCTGTTCAATGAAATTTCACTGGGTGAGCTAATGGGCATCATTAACTAAACTTGCTCTTACTTGCTGCAATGTTGAAGTTCAATAAAAAAAGCACATACAATTTTTCATTATATTTTAAAGTTTTCCTATGATGCAAACCACCCTAGAATCTGTTACGATATAGAAGCAATGCAGCTGCGAGCTGCGAGCTGCGAGCTTGAAAACATCACATGATGGAATGTTGGGACTGTTCCGTGGGAAACAGAGGGACAGTCAATTCACAGTGCGAAGCACCGGAATTAGCTCAGAGTGTAATATGAGCTCTTCCTTTTGCTCTTGTACAGGAAGTACAGGAGGTGTTTGTTCTCTCGACTGCTGGAGCTTGAAGAGAGCAGTCATGTTTTCTGTAATGCTGCAAAGACAGAAATAAAGGCATGTAAATACGTTTCTGTCTATCTCTTTCCCCTGCCGGGGGGGGGGGGGCAGGAAAGAGGGTGTGTGTTCTTCTCATGCTGAGAAGAATCGCCTATCGCGACCTAGCCTGAATCTTGCTGGGGAATGCAGACAGGGAGGTCAACAGGAGATCAAGCCGGGTGCCTGGAGAGTTGCCAGTTACTACTGATATACGCTTGAATTCCGACATCTGGTAGCAGAGGATGGTTCTAATCCATCGATCAAGGATGTTATGAAAACTGTTTAAATAAATTCTGGATCTTGGTTTTTATCAGATGATCTACCTCAATGACAGCACACCAGATGTTGTGGCCTACAACTCCGACCAACGCTGCCATGCAGCAAGCCCCGGAAAGGCTACATCTGGCTACATCTGACCTAACCATTTCCTGTCATAAGCACAGTAGCTCCTCCATTGCATTGGTCTGGAGAAAAATCATACTATGATTTGCTGCCAGAGCTGTGAAAATGATCACGGACAATAGCAGGTTTATAAAGAACATGAGGTCTTTAAAAGCTTCTTGGTGGAACGCCTTTACACATAATGGATGAGGTTATTGATAAAGATATTTGTACTAGAATAATAAGACTAAAGACATCTGCATACTAATGTATGCACATGCAATTGAGTGTCTTTCTTATATTTCTGTTTTCATTCACATTTTCCGTCACTCTTTCTTTTTATAAATGAATTTCTTCTAATAAAATGTTAACATTAAAAAAAGTAAAGAAGAAGAAAAAGGCTTTTCAGTGGAACTTTAAAGCACCTAGACTAGAGCGTGCTCATCACAACCTTCTTGGTACACACATGCACACACACACCCTTTGCCTGCGCTTATGCACTTTTCTTTTGACCTCTCCTTTTGTCTCGTTCACCTCCTCCAGACTTCAAGCTCCTGCTAATGCTACTCTGTATGCGCAGAAGAGCCTTCTAATCAATACCCATCTCCTGACCTCTTTTATTAAAACACACACACTATCAAAACCTCAGCTGCTTTGTAGAATCTTGCCCTACTTCCAGCTTTAGGTTGGTTCTGCACTTCACTGGGTGATTTATTCCCCCAGCACACCTTTACCTTATGAAGTCTTTGAAACAAAGGCCGGAATGGGTTCTTACATTTGCAGGACAGAAAAGTGACACGGCTTCTTAAAAGAAATTTGTGAAGCCTGCCACCCAATGGGAAGGAATGATCTCGTATGTGTTATTGAAGTGGTTGAAATCAATCCCTGAATCTGTTGGGGGAGCAATACTATTTTTACTTCATTAAAAATAATGATCTGGACAGAAAACTGGGCTAATGGTGTGGTTTTTAAAGGTCACAAATGGACCCCGTTCTTCACACGGCAGTTCATTTGATTAACAGCAGCATGCTGTCTTCTCAAATGGGAGACAGTGTGACCTTTGTATGTTGGGAACAAGGAATGGTTGCTGAGCAAGCACAAAGGTTCATATGGACCTTTTGGAACTGATGACACACCTCAAAAATGCAGGTGGGCTTATTTGTATGCTCTTGCAACATACATACCACTCAGATGCATGGTGATAGGCCTGTGTGTCTGTCTATCAGGCCCAGCCCAAGGCGTTTTGGCACCTGAGGTGAACCACAAAATGCTGCCTCAACAACAGGGAAGAAGGTGAGAGTGAAGAGCTACCTCAGGAACAAGAGCCGATAAAGATTTACATCGGGATTTGCTGCCTCTGTGGATTCTGCCACCTGAGGCAGTTGCCTCACCTTGCCTCATGGGTGGGCTTCCTACTGCCTACTGTCCCACTACTGTATATATAGGGCTTCTACTTCGAGGCTAGTATGAACTGGCTCAAGGAGAACAAGGTCAGGTCTTTTACAGCAAAGGTAGACAGCCTGCAACCCTAGGGCCACATGTGACCTTTGAGCGTAGAGACATAGGAAGCTGCCTTATATTGTGTTAGACCATTGGTCCATTTTGCTCAGTACTGTCAGCACTGATTGGCAGCACCTCTCCAGGATCACAAATTCCAACCCTACCCAGAAGATGCTGGGGACTGAACCTGGGATGTTCTGCATGCAAAATGTATGCTCTATCACTGAGTGTAATTCCAACTGGCCCAGTGAATGATCAGGGTGGCAAAAACAGAGAGATGGGTTGGCCCCACACCTGTCTGGCTCCTGGCCCACCTACCTCAGTCTTTAGACCCACCCACATGCAGCCCCCCAAAGATTTCTCCAGAGGTAATATAGCCCTTGACATAAAAAAGGTTTCCCACGCCCCAATTTAAAAGAACTTTAAAATCCAGAAAATGTGGCAAAATGGCATGTTTGCAAACTGCCTATTTGGCTGACCCTGCCCCCCGCCACACTTCCAGTATTGCCTGAATCCGCACCAGTGTGAAAAGCTGCTCTACTGATGTCAGAAAAGCAGACTCTGCTGATGCAGAGATTCCAAAGGGCATGAAAAAAGTTATGGGCTCATGTGGGGAGGGTTTGTACTTTTTTCTAAGCACCCCCACCCCCTGTAGAGAAGCTTGCATGAGTACCAAGGGAAAGCTTAATGCCAGCAGACCATGACTGAAGGCATGCAGATTTTGTGATGCTGCACCAGGTGCCTCTGCCATTCAGGAGGTGAGGATGAGATCTGCTAAGATGCCCTCAAAGCAACTCTCATTTTAATACTGGTGGAAGGGGCATCTGAACAGGAGAACAATCCCTTACATTCATTTCTTTCTACTGCATTTGCTTATTTACAATAATATTTACATGCCCTGTTCCCAAATTCCAAAAATGTTCCCTTTATTATGAAAATGCACAAGTGAATTCTGCAAGAGCTTTGGCGCTGATGCTCTGCTAAATCAAGCTCCCCGCAGACAAAAACCTCCTGTCTTTTTAATAGGTCCCTGTTTCTTCCTGTCTGCCACAAAGAGCTAAAGGTGAAACTGAGAAACCAGAAAATAACCTTAGCAGTCAAGCCTTACAATAGCTTTGAGGTCTGGATAAAACAAAACGCACACATATACTTTCCCCACTTTTTTATTAGCAAGAGCTAAAATGCTGCGGAAAGGAAGAGTTTCAGCACCCTCTTCTGGACAAAGTTCTTCATTTCACAACCATCTTCCTTTAACAAAAAAGGAGTAAAATACAAAGCTGAAGCTGATGTCAGGGTCAAAATGACCCTCTCCTTTGCCATCTCTCACTGAATAAAGTCAAAAGGCTGTTGGGAGGATAAGGTGGGTAGGGGGGAGAACAATACATTGTGTTCTGAGCGACAGGTCAAAGGGCAGCATAACAATCTACTAAGAGTATACGAAAAACATTGCAGAGTGCCAATGGTTCTAGGGTGTTTCTGTTCCTGGAGGGGAGATAGTGTGCTGGTCCCGAGGGTTAACCGTGCGGCGAGGTCCAAGTACAGTCCGAGGTCGAAGGTGCGGTATGGAGGCTGTCCGTCAAAGCTGAAGCTGGGTCCAAGGCAGGGAGTTGGGTGAGGTCAGGAACTCTGGCAGAAGTGCAGGACAGGGTGCAGGCAGGAACAGGCTACCAAGAATGTTGCTCCCGCAATCTGGGACTGGGCTGGCTGGCTTTTATCTGCCCCAAGGCATAGGGCGGTCCCGGTCCACAGGTGACTCGCCTCTCCTGGCCTGTAGGCGAGCACTCCTCCTGCGGGAACATAGTTCCCTCCGCCTCTCTGCCCTGAGCCTCTGTAGCTCAGGAGAGGCTGGAGGGTTACCGGACCCAGAGGCAACCTCAGCTTCCCCTGACAGGGCTGAGTGGAGCACCTGCAGGCAATGGGTCCTCCATCACCTCAGGTGCCAGAACAGACTCAGCTGGTGCCTGCACCTGAGGATCCAGCACAGGTGAGGACCTTCAGCCTCGGCTCAGCTGGTTCTGGAGGCGGGGACTCCTGTGCAGGCTGGGATTCCTCAGGTTCATCCTCTGAGTCCGAATCCCAGGCCATCACAGATAGCTTGAGCAAGATGTCCCCAGTGGATGGCAACTACCATGGCACATTCGTTGCTCCTTCCTCAGGGCCCTGCCAGCATCTTCTTGGAGAGAGGGAGAGGACTCCGAATGCTGGATGCCACATTGTAAGAAGGATGTTGACAAACTGGAGCATGTCCAGAAGTGGGCAACTGGAATGATGAAAGGTCTGGAAGCCAAGTCTTCTGAAAAGCAGTTGCAAGATCTGAGTATGTTCAGCCCAAAGGAGAGACGTTTAAGGGGAGACACACTAGTGGTCCTCAAATAACCACAAGCAACTGGTTGGCCACTGTGAGAACAGGATGCTGGACTAGGTGGGCCATTGGCCTGATCCAGTAGACTCTTCTTATGATTTCTCAAGCAGAAGATGGAACAGACCTGTTGCTTGAAATTTCAAGGAAGCAGATTGTGCCTAAGAATGAAGAGAAAGCTCCTCAATGTATGAGCTTCCTGATGGTCAGAGAGATGAAGAAACCCACCTCGGGAACTGGTGGGCTCTCCTTCGCTGGAAGCATTGACGTTGTCCCAACCAAAGAAGAATGGCAACTTAAGCTGACAGAATATGCACAACTTGCAGACTTAACATATAGAATAAGGGAACAAGAAGAATATACATTTAAAGAAGATTGGAAAATGTTTATTGAATATATGGAAAATAATTGTGTACAGCTGAAAATGCTGGCAGCATTAAGATAAATTCAGCAGTATAAATAAGTTTTGATGGATATAATAATGTAATACTGAATGGTTTGGTTTATATAAAATGTGCAGGGATTTATGTTATGCAAAATGAACCATGGAAAGAAAAGAAGGGAAGTCATTGGTATTTGAAGGTTGTTTAAATGAATATTCTAAAATGTAAAACGGAAAATTTAATAAAAATTATAGAAAAAGTAATGAAGTTGAGGCCGGCCAGGGATGCTGAAGTTGTGAAATTTCTGCAATGGGCAGCAGGATTGGATTAGAAGATCTCAAATATCCCTTCCAAGTCTACAAGTTGAAGATCCTCACTGCTCATTCATTCAGAGAGGGCAAGTGGACATGGGAAGCAGCAGCCAAGAGAGGGACATAAGGGCCATCGCTTATACAGATGTATTTATAGGGTGCAATTCAACTTGGTTCTATGATTTGTCTATATAAGCATTGCAGCTTGCAAAGTGTACTGCTCTCTCCTCTCCAACCCCCAGGTGCTGTTCTGGGAATTCTCACAACACTTCCAGAGCTAATTTCAGGGACTGTGGGACGAGGAGATGGGAGGAGTCTTGACCCATTGCACAGGTGGCAGTTATTGCATGGACTTTCCACTCTCATTGGGTGAATCTCACCCTCTGTTTTGAAAAACTGTGTGCATGGCTATGAGTCTTACACTTGACATCCCATACTATCTCATGGGTAGGGCAGCTTAAGATGTCGCTGGGCCAAAAGGGGGTTTGCAAGCACCACCTACTATGTGCAGTGCTTTGCAAGCCCCGACAACCAACAGATTGCCAATGTTTGTAAAGCAGAGACTTGCCTCTTTGCCTGAGAGGTTTGATTTCAAACTGTGTTCAGGCAGAAACAGGTTAGAATAATAGAATTGGGAGGGACCACAAGGGTCATCTAGTCCAACCCCCTGCAATGCAGGAATCTTTTGCCCAACATGGGGCTTGAAAACACAACCCTGAGATTAAGAGTCTTATGCTCTACCAACTGAGCTATCAGGATTTGCCTGATGTCATTGTAGCATCAAGGGATTGATGGTGGTGGTGGGGTGCCCTTCCTGCTGTCCAGTGGGGACCAAGATTTGACCCACTTCTCCACCCCTGATCTAGAACCTAGAGGGAGCCTGCAGTCAGCACCACTCCTACTTGGGGACCCTGATAATAATAATAATAATAATAATAATAATAATAATAATAATAATAATAAAAAATTATTATTTATACCCCGCCCATCTGGATGGGTTTCCCCAGCCACTCTGGGCGGCTTCCAACAAAATATTAAAATACAGTAATGCATCAAACATGAAAAGCTTCCCTAAACAGACCCTAAATGGAGGTTGGCTCAGGGAGCAATGGCAATGAGGACCCGTTCCAATGCGTGCTGGTGATTCAGGGTCCCTCCCCTTTTTGGTGATGAGGGAGTATTAGCACCACTGTGCTGAGGACCCACTCATCTTGGGACCAGCCCCAAATACATTAAATGCAATTTTTAAAACTCACGTTTTAAAGAAACAAGCGTACGGTACTACATTTCAAGCCAGGATGTTGCAGCATATATATATTTTTTAATGCGCAACTGCCCTCTGGTGGACAAATGCTAGCTTTACGCAACAGCTATATACATTTTTGATGTCATTTAGTGCTGTAATCTTGGCTCTGTAGATGCAGTTTGGGGTGTTTTCTTCTTTCAAGCATTCAAAAAAGTGCACATGCAAAGCAGGGGGAAATGGTTATTTATACTGGTATGCTTTTGCAGTACATACCAGCAAAGTGTTTTCTCAGCAGCTGAGTAAATGTGTGTCAGTTAACCCCCCCCCCCAACATCATGCAATATTCTCCTTTGTGTACAGGGGAGATCTGTACAGAGAGCACTGCAATATTAGTGTACTAATATGGAAGTTAAACATGTTTTCATTTGAAAAATGTTTGCACCACACTTCTGGAACAAGTGCAGAGCTGGAGAAAGAACCTCAGTTTAAAAAAGAAGCTAAAATGAGAACTTTCTAAGGGACATGAGCTTTGATGAGTGAAATATAGTTTGAACAAATGTGTGCAAAGCCTTTAGATGAATTGTTGCAACTCAAGGGGGCTGGATGTTCTTATGTGCTAATAGTGGACTTGGTTGGAAAAAATAGTTTGTGGGCTAGCAAATACTTTTTATTGGATTTACTTGCAAGACTGAAATTCATATTCTTCCACATCTGAGGTCACATCCATTCAAAGCATTCCTATTCCACTTTAACAGTCATGGATCCTGGGAACTGTCGTTTGTTGAGAGCGCTGAACTCACATATCTGCAGTTCTCAGCACCTTCAACAAATTAAATCCCCCAGGATTCTTCATGTCTGTTAAAGTGTCATAAGTGCGCTTTACATGTATGGTGTGGATGTGACCTATAACATTTATTTAGCTTCACCAGTGGTGTGTTGTTGTTTAGTCGTTTAGTTGTGTCCGACTCTTCGTGACCCCATGGACCAGAGCACGCCAGGCACTCCTGTTTTCTACTGCCTCCCGCAGTTTGGTCAAACTCATGCTGGTAGCTTTGAGAACACTGTCCAACCATCTCATCCTCCGTCGTCCCCTTCTCCTTGTGCTCTCCATCTTTCCCAACATCAGGGTCTTTTCCAGGGAGTCTTCTCTTCTCATGAGGTGGCCAAAGTACTGGAGCCTCAGCTTCACAATCTGTCCTTCCAGTGAGCACTCAGGGCTGATTTCCTTCAGAATGGATAGGTTTGATCTTCTTGCAGTCCATGGGACTCTCAAGAGTCTCCTCCAGCACCATAATTCAAAAGCATCAATTCTTCGGCAATCAGCCTTCTTTATGGTCCAGCTCTCACTTCCATACATCACTACTGGGAAAACCATAGCTTTAACTATACGGACCTTTGTTGGCACACTTCCAGTGGTGTAGTGTGTACTAAATGCAGGAGGAAACTGGTACTTGCAGATACAGATTCAGGAAATGTGGGCTTGAATGCAGATTAAGAGGGGTGAGGACCATAGCTCAGTGATAGAGCCCAGTCATTTGCACACAGAAAGGCCCAGGTAAAATTTCTGTCACCTCAATTTAAAGGGATGTCAGGTAGCAAGCAAAATGAAAGGCCTCTCTGCTGCCTGAGACCCTGGAGAGCCACTGCCAGACACAGCAGATAATACTGGACTAGATGGAGAAAATGTCTGATGCACAGCAAGGCAGCTTCCTGCATTCCACTTCCCATGCGAATGCCTTCCTTCTGCACAGATGCTGCTGTCGTCAGTGGCCTGTACTTGAGTCTAGATCAGGGATGGGGAACTTTTTCCCTTAAGGGGTAATCTATTGGAGGCCCTATCCAGGGGTTAGCAACCTTTTCCAGCTGGGAGCCGGTCCACCGTCCCTCAGACCATGTGGTAGGCCGGACTATATTTTGAAAAAAAATATGAATGAATTCCTATGCTCCACAAATAACCCAGAGATGCATTTTAAATCAAAGCACACATTCTGCTCATGTAAAAACACCAGGCAGGCCCCACAAATAACCCAGAGATGCATTTTAAATCAAAGCACAGGTTCTACTCATGTAAAAAGACACTGATTCCTGGACCGTCTGCAGGCCAGATTTAGAAGGTGATTGAGCCAGATCCGGCCCCCAGGCCTTAGGTTGCCTACCCCTGCCCTATGCAGTGGGCACAGCCTCTCTCTCTCTCTCTCTCTCTCTCTCTCTCTCTCTCTCTCTCTCTCTCTCTCTCTGCCACCTTTTCCACCCCCCTCTCTCCCCCTCATCACTTTTAGCAGGAACAAGACAAACACAAATATCAGTGGAAGGCAACTGTGCCCACTAAGGACTTCAGTGAAGCTTTTTCCTCCCTTCTCAGCATGGGGACATAGCAGATTGCTGGATGGGAAGAATATGGCTGTCTCCTCTGCTCCACCTACCTCCATTGTCTAGGGACAAATGCCAGCTCCCTTGGTCTGAAAGTGGAGATGAGAGCTGCACCTCATAGTCAAATCTGACTGAACCATCCAGGGCTCCATATTGACCTTACAGTCAACATGGGGTGGATGAAAGTACCAAGGGGCAGGGCTAAGGAGGGGAATCTGCAGAGCAAGCCAGTTCTAGCTTATAGGCCAGTGTTTCTCCATACCTGGTCTAGACCAGTGTTGGGCTCATTGGCTAGGATAAACTGTCATGGAACTTCAGAGCATACTTGCTCCTTGTGATTGGAGCCTCATTTGATGGGCCCCTTTTTGGTAATGACATCGCCTCGAAATGAAGGCCACTGATGACGGTGATGGCTTTAGGATATTTGGTTTTATTTACAAATATATATGACCTGAAGACAAGATGGAAGGGCACACAGCAGCAACACTCCAACAGATCTTGCTTCCCCATTAGATTTCTAGGAGGAGTCCCCAAAAGCCACAGTTTGAGATTCAGCATAGAACAAGACAAGCTTCTAAGTCTCTTTTCCAGTTCCCAGCTTCAGCCCAGACTAAAACTAAGACTAGATCTTTGACCTATTGTTCTCCAGCCAGGTATTGGGAGCAGAGGAAGCTTACCCTCCCCTGGAAGAGCACGACGAGGCCATTGTCTGGCCATGGTAGCATGGCCACTCTTTAGTCATGCAGCTAGGTAAGGTAAAGGTAAAGGACCCCTGGACAGTTAAGTCCAGTCAAAGGCGACTATGGGGTTGCGGTGTTCATCTCGCTTTCAAGCTGAGGGAGCCGGCATTTGTCCACAGACAGCTTTCCAGGTCATGTGGCCAGCATGACTAAACTGCTTCTGGCACAACGGAACACCGTTGACGGAAACCAGAACACAGGTTCCCTAGTCCTGCTTCAAAGTCCCAACCACTCTGTCTCCTTTTGCCTCCTTCCTGTTTCTTTTCCTGTTTTATTCCCTCAGCTGTCCTTCCACTTCTCCCAGGCCTTGCATTTTACAGTTTGCTCATCATCTTGGGATACTGGGATGGAACAAGGAAGACCCTGGAGCAGGTAACCAGTTGGAATGGCAGTCTGCCACAAAGCCATACAGTGACATGCTTCCATTGTGTGGATTTGCACATCCACTGTGCTTCTGGGCAATGACATTTCAGTGTTGCAATCAGGGTGCATGGAATATGAGCTGCATGGATTGTCCTTTGCTAGAGTTACCTACAGCAATAGACAACCACAAGCATCTCAGATGTGGCTTGAGTGGTGGGTATACCCAGCATCATGTACGTAACAGTGCAGCCTGACCACAAAATTGGAAGGGACCAGTTTTTTGGGGAACCTAATGGACTGCTAGAGTGAAAAACAGCTTCAGATAAGGTGCAAGGAGGGTTCTGCACGCACAGCAAAAAATTTGAGCTGAATAAGTGTTTTCAAGGACTACGGTTGAATGAAGATATGGTGAGGTGCTGGGGTGGTTGGCTGGAGGATGAAGCGGCTAGGATGATGTATTTTTCCTGTATAAAAAAGGTAAAGGACCCCTGGACAGTTAAGTCCAGTCAAAGGCTACTATGGGGTTGTGGCGCTCATCTTGATTTCAGGTTGAGGGAGCTGGTGTTTGTCCACAGACATCTTTCCAGGTCATGTGGCCAGCATGACTAAACCACTTCTGGCACAATGGGACACTGTGACGAAACCAGAGTGCACGGAAATGCTGTTTACCTTCCTGCCAGAACGGTACCTATTTATCTACTTGCACTGGCATGCTTTTGAACTGCTAGGTTGGCAGGAGCAGGGACAGAGCAATGGGAGCTTACCCCATCGTGGGGATTCAAACCACCAACCTTCTATCGGCAAGCCCAAGAAGCTCAGTGGTTTAGACCACAGTGCCACCCTTGTCCCATTTTTCCTATATAGGGTGTATGTTAATGGATATGCTCTCACAGACTGTTTTGGACTCTGTGCTGTAGTGCATTCCTGAATGAAAGCCTGACTAATTGGGAATCTGGTTTGAGCCTCTGTACTAAAGCCACAAAGGGAATTTTCTCCCACACACTGCATACATGGATCACCAGAAAGAAGCAATGGCTGGCTGTGGGCACTGTGATCCGCAGAATTGGTCCTTGCATGTAGCATTTTCGAGTTGTCGTACTGCCTGCAACCCTGTGTGCTAATGAGCACATTATATTCTAAACAGCACCTATTGATAAATCCTGTGCTGCTTTTTGCATGACCGGAGACAAAATATTCCGCTTTCATCGTTAGATTAATCCTCCGGTAAAAAGCAGCACTTCAGATGTACTGTATCTTGAAGAAGAATTAAAGTACCCAGAACGCCCATTCCTGCCTGGGGAAGTGGGACATCTTTCAGGGAATAAAGAATACTAGATAAACAAAACAAATCATTATAATAGCTCTGTACCCAAAAAAAATTATAACCTTTGAACAATTATCCCAAGTGCTATTACATGCAGCCATTGTTATGAGTTATCTGATTTGACAGGAGCAGTATGGAGCGGCAATAAAATCTTCACACATATGGATAATTTGTGTCTATCAGTAGGTATGGTGTTTGCTCGCATTGTATTGCTGAACGCAGCCCATGTGATCGCGCATTATGATTCCTCCACTTTTCATAGCTACCAGACAGTGCAGAATTAATGCAGTTTAGCAGAAGCTCCCACTTTCTGGCTTCCTGCCTGTCATGCTTCCCAGTGCCTTGTTCCCCTCCCTCCTCTACCCCCTACAGCACAACAAACAAACAAAAACGGCAAACGAAGCCAAACAAATATGTTGTTTAAATTTCTCGGCTTTTCTTTCTTTCCTTGTCTTTTTGGCAGCTGTTCCCGAATTATAAATCAATGCAATCAAAAGAATAAAGGAGACGTCAAAAGCAGAACCGTCCTCTTTATGAGCAAGGAAGAGAATGAAACAAAGTGTTTGGAAACTCGGTAATTACAAGGTTTTTAGGGTGACGCTTTCTCATTTTCCACCTGTGGGCTTCTCATTTCTGATGGCTCCCTCTGCTTCATCTTGCTTTTGAAGGGTGTCCAACCTCATTCTACTCTGTAGAGGTGGAGCTCATCTAGAATGTGCTTCTGGCTGTCTTCCATTCCCATGTACCTCAGCTTATACTAATGCCCCTCAGCATTTCTTTCCTGCATTTATAATATTCAAAAGTCTCTGTCTTCCCGAATTTCTCCCCTGCTAATCTATACATTTTACAGGATGATGCTTATAAGGAATGGGCAACTCTGCCAATTTTGGGTTGTCCCAGCTTCTCCAATCTTAAGTTCAATTCTCCACAGTAAGAATCAAAGAATTGTAGAGTTGGAAGTGACCCCGAGGCTCATCAAGTCCAACCCTCTGCAATGAAGGATTCTCAACTAGACCAACCATGACAGATGACCATCCAACCTCTACTTAAAAACCTCCAAGGAAGGAGAATCCACAATCTCCCCAGGGGGAGCATTCCACTGTTGAACAGCTCTTACTGTCAGAAAGTTCTTGTAACTTGGAGCCATCAGTTTGGGTCCTACTCTTCACAGCTGGAGAAAACAAAGTTTGCTCCCTCCTCCATGTGACAGTCCTTTAGAAATTTGAAGCTGGCTATCGTATCTCCTCTTTTCCAGGCTAAACATACCCAGCTTCTTCAAGCGCTCCGCATAAGGCTTGGTTTCCAAACCCTTGATCATCTTGGCTGCCCTCATCTGCACATGTTCCAGCTTGTCAATATCCTTTTTAACGCAGAGCTGGACACAGTATTCTAGGTGTGGTCTGACCAAGGCAGAATAGAGTGGTTTTATTACTTCCCTTTATCCGCACACTATAATTCTGTTAATGCAGCCTAGAATAGCATTAGCTTTTTTTTGCTGCTGTATCACACTGTTGATTCATGTTAAGCTTGTGGTCTAAGAATAGAGTGGGACTATGACTTCCACATCAAAAAGTCCACATGAAAGTTCCTAAGTGTTTCAGTATGCATGATGGTGTGCAATTTTGCCAAATAGGCAATAGAATGCAGTGTCATTCATTATTTTCACCAATATATACCTTTTCGTGCTCACTTTCTCCCAGCATATTTCTTAAAGTACATGTTGGCTAGTGAGGAGTGCAAATTTTGAGGAATGGATATTTGTGTCTTGTTTTGGGAAGTAAAAATTAGGTAGGTTTGCCTTTAAACTGAATTGCATTTCTCCATCCTTACGTACGGGCCATGGATTGGCCTTGCTTTAAATGAACAGCTATTTTCAGCATTCTTTCTTTTTTGTGTGGCCTGTGTTTTATATTGCATTTGTATTGGCTTTATTGTTTTATTTTTTAAAATATAAAATGTCACATTGAGTGATTTATTGTAGAAATGTAACTCAGGCACTTGTCTAAAAATAACCTTGCAATAGGCCTGTAAAGCAGACAAGTATCATTATCCTCCATATTGCTATGGCAAAAAGCTCAAGAGCTGGAAATAGCTTTCATGTTCCGTCCCTCCTGCCGGCTCTCTAATGGTATGAAGAGTGGCTTATTGTTGTCTTGAAAGCTGGAAGATTGGGTACTTTTGGGGACTGTTGTTAAAGACACATTTCTTAATGGGAGCTCCTGGTTACAGTGCTGGAGGGATCTTGGTTCTAACTCCCTGCTTAGGCTTGCAACTCATTGGGTGACTCTATAGGCTGGTCAGTATGGTTGAATCTATACGCCTAAAAAAACCCAACAACGCTGCGGAAAAACACTGCGAAACAAAACAACAACGCTCCGAAAAAAAAGCTCTTAATGGAAAATTCCATTGGCTATAGATCACAGATCTACAGTGCCATGTTTATAATGCCAGTTCTACTGTCACATGTTTATAATGCAGTTATAACGATATAATTGACAAGTGAAGCTGAGTCCTATGTCTCAACCAACCTCACAGGGTTGCTGTGAAGATAAATTAGGTAAATGGGGAGCTCCTTAGAACAAGGGTTGGAGTTGCAATGTAATAAATCAGTTGTACAACACATTACATCTCAAGGCTAGTTTTGGGGAACATGATAACCTCAGGCTATTTTAAATAAGCAACAGTAGTCTGTTTCTAGCTCTCTTGGTTGCATCGCACATCTCTCAGTCCTCATGTTTTATTCACCAGTACTATTATTCAGTGATGAGAGGGGAATAAATATATTATTGCATCTGTTGCACGTAATGACTGTGTTCTAATAATGTCATGCTGCTGGTTCATCGGGAAAGTGCTGTTGGTTTAGGTGGTCAAGAGGTCAAAAATAGATATTAATTCATAAGAACTCTGTACTGCTTAGCTACACTATACTGAGTCACACCATTTAAATCAGTATTTATACTGGCTGGTAGTGGCTGTCCAGGGTTTCAGGCAGGCGAAATTCCCAATCTTACCTATAGATGCCAAGGAATGTACTTGGGGCTGTCTGCATGGAAAGTATGTGCTCTACCACAGAACTGTGATTGTTTCCCACCACTGGAACTGTCCTGGAAGACCATGACACCTCTATTTCACACATTATGCAGAAAAAGGAGGATTTTTCACTGAGTGTACACTCAGTAGGGAGTTCCAGCCCATCCTGGCTCTATGACCAGTGTATGTGTATTATATTTGGTGGTGCTTGTTAAGCATTGGAAGAGAGGCTCTAAGACTGCAATCTTAACTAAGAAATAACCCACATTATCTGAGTCAAGATGCATGGATTGTGTGGGAAAACTCTCCATATAAACGGAGGGCTGTGACGGACAGCAGAGACAGGCCAGAGTCTGGTGATGCAGTTTCTCTGAAACTTCACCAGAGTGCTGGAGCCTCTCTCTGATTGGCTACAGAGTCAGCTAGCCACAAAAGAGGGAAGAACAATGCTGTTGTTGTTTTTTTGGGGGAATAAAAGGAGCAGCTTTCTGAGGGAGAGAATTAGATAGGGCTGGATTTGAGAAGAGGGATAAGATTCAATTTGAGATGTTAGACAGGTTTCAGGTTGGGTGATAGGGAGTGAGATAGAACTAATTATGAGTTAAGTGAAACATATGGAGATTATCCATAGTGAGATGACGCAGCCTCACAGCTTGGATAGGGAAACTGGGTTTGCTTTGCTTCATAAACTTTGTTTTGTTTATTAAAACTTTTCTTGTTGGTTTGATCAACTCCTGCCTGCAAGTCTAAATCATTAAGATTCCCCTCACACAAGCCCCCCACTAGATAATCTGTGGTAAATTGTAGAAATTCGTGTAATTGGCAGGTGCACTATGTAGGGGGCAGTTAGTGGAAGTGGATCCACTGCATTATTATTTGGGTGGATTCGCTACAAGGACAAATCTGGCTCAGTTCAAATTGTAATGTGAACCTACTTAATCACACTTTCTGAAACAATATGCAAAGCCAAACACAGTTATCCTTTGAAATCTGCACTTCTCTGACTTTTGTGATGCCAGTGTATATATTAGGGGGAAATATGCATTTAAAAAATCATATTTTAGTGAAAAATGCCATATACAAAAACTGGTTACAAAAGTGTGTATATCAGGCAAAATTGCACTGGTTTCAAAAATATGTATATGAATAAAAAATTGCACTAAAATTATTACAATTTAAAAAATTGCAATCTGATATAGAAATGTGGAGAACTGAATTTAAGACTGGAAAAATGAAAACTAAGAGAAATTGAAATTGACTGATTTTCCCTTCCCTACATGTCCACTCCCCCATTTTCCATTTTTCAGGGCTATCTTTTCTCTGTGAGTCATTTGAGTGACACATTACTCCCGAGACTTCCCCCCACCAGCTCTCAAAACAGAGTTTTCAAGACCTTCCTTCCTTCCTTCCTTCCTTCCTTCCTTCCTTCCTTCCTTCCTTCCTTCCTTCCTTCCTTCCTTCCTTCCTTCCTTCTGTAAAAAACACTCAGTTTCCTCTTCTTCAAGTTCTGCTGTGTTCCATTCTTGCTCATATTAAACTTCCCCTTAAAATAAAAAAGTCAGCCAATTCTATCTATCTATATTTCTTCTCCACCTCTTCAAAACTGCTCAAAGCTTTCTCTTCTAATCCCACTCCTAATCCTTTCATAATTTAAAAAGAAAATGAAAGCGATCTCACTACTTCCTTTTGTTCACGCTTGCTCAGTCTCCATCCCTCACCCAGTACCATCATTTTTAATTGCATTGAAAGCTTTTTGAAGTGAAAATGTAACATTGTCTCAAACTTTATAGCTAAAAAAGCTTTGAAAATCCATGTTGCTGTGTACATTATAGCAGGAGGATTACAAATGGCAGATCATTACAGGACTTCCAGTGGAGAAGCAGCAGCCTACAAAATAGAATAGATATGCTGGACATGGGAGCTTTGGAGTCTGATTTTGGAACTGCAAGAAAAGTTTTCTATTTCGGCATTCACTGGAGCCATCCTCATAACTCCCATTGTCTTGGCAAATATAATGGAGGGGTGTGTTTGTCAGGCTTCACGACAGGGACTGAAGCTTCAAAGAATAGTCATGCAGTGATGATGTCATCACCGTGCACTACAGTTCATGGGCCTGATTCACTCTAGACTCAGCTTGAAGTTTATATTAAATTTGTGGGTACTGCCGTCCAGGAAATTAATCTTATTCCATATTATTCCACAATGGATTGGTGGCACTTCTTTATCAGCCCTGTTCCTGTGCCCTTGGAACAGGGGACACTTTCTAACTGCTATAGTAGGGTTGCTATATTTTAGAAAGTGAAAATGAGGACAAAAATGTTGTCAGAGCAGGAGGCCCTCCAAAGATGTTGCTGATCTCCAGCTACCACCAACCCTGACCATGTGCCACATTGGCAGCACTTGATAGGAACTGTAGTACAACAACAACTTTGCAGCACCTGATAGGAACTGTAGGACAAAAACTTTAGGGCCACCAACCTGCCATTCCTTCTTCAAAAAGAGTAGGGACTGGCCTTTTCTGTGTTGGCTCCGCATTTGCAGAATGCTCTCCCCAGGGAAGTTCACCTGGCACCTCCGTTACATATCTTTTGGCACCAGGCAAAAGTGTTTCTCTAGAACCAGGGCTTGGGCTGATTAACATTTCTATGGCCTTTTAAACTGTGAGTGGGTGGGGGGTATTGTTTTTGTTTGTTATAATGGTAAGTATTTTGTGTTTTTATATTGTATACTGCCCTGTGGTATTTTTATAAAGGGTGGTATAGAAAATACATACATACATACATACATACATACATACATACATACATACATACTGCAGAGTCTTCTCTCCTTCGCCACTCTTACTCTGCAAAGAAATGCTTGAAAGTCTTACCTTGTTCAACTGCTCTAAGTGATGGATCAACGTATTTATTGTATTCTGAACTTTATTATTCAAGTAATGCAGTGAACTTTCTGTAAAGAAAAAAGAAAAGTGGGGAAAACAGCAGTACCCGCCACCTTTTGTCTCACATTCAGGCACACAAAATGGTGAACCTGGCTTTAAAAGGGCACTTTTAGCTCTCCTCCAAACCAGATATGGCACTAGGAGTGTGGGGTTCAGGATAGCATTGCTCTACTGCTAAGAATCAAATGACTTCTCCCTCCTATTTTACCTGGAACTTTTGTTTTGTCAAACTGAGGATGGGAACACCAGCTAGAGATAGTTTTTAAACCAATTGTTTGCCATGGACATCTCCACTGCTCAAGTTGTTTTCAAAAAGGCGGCAGATTTCCATTTTATTTGAAAGCCTAATGAAAAGCGTACCATTTGCCATAAGTAGTTTAAGGCTATGAACTTTCCCTTTACAGCATGCTGAAGATAATGCATGGCCCTCCTTGCAATTACTTGGCAGTAATTAAATCTGTGGGTTTTGCTGACTTGTACCAACATGTTTTGCCTTCCCACTCGAGGTTTATTACATCAGCTGAATGCTTCCATTGAATTGCAGGCCTTTTGCTAAGTGCTATCTGCTTTTATTCCTACGAAGGACATTTTATGAAGCCTTTTGTGCATTAGAATAAGAGCCTCCATCCACACACATGGCAAAATGTAAGGCTGTATATGGATTATTGTTCCTGCAGAACAATGAGAGTGGCTTTTCCCTCAGTGTGAGCAGGGCATTAGCTGCCTCACCAAGCCCCAGTCAAGCAGATGAGTAGGTATGCAGGGCTGGTTTGTCCATGAGATGGATTGAAGCAGTTGGCAGTGGGATGCCAAGAGGCAACTACCATTGCGGGTGCCTTTCCTGCTCTGCTGCCTCCTCTGCTGTCTGCTGGCAGAGATATTCCAGCGAGATCTGGCCTAAATCTCATGAGATTTCATGTACTCCATGAAACATCACAAGAGCCACCACTGTCGCTGCCATGCAACCCCGCTAAGTAATAATAATAATAATAATAATAATAATAATAATAATAATAATAATAATTTATGCCCCTACCTATTTGGCTAGGTTTCCCCAGCCACTCTGGGTGGCTCCCAACAGAATATTAAAAACACGATAAAACATCAAACATTCAAAACTTCCCTAAACAGGGTTGCCTTCAGATGTCTTTTAAAAGTCAGATAGTTGTTTATTTCCTTGACAACTGAAGGAAGGGCATTCCACAGGGTGGGCGCCACTACCAGAAGGCCCTCTGCCTGGTTCCCTGTAACCTCACATCTCACAGTGAGGGGGCTGCCAGAAGGCCCTCGGCGCTGGACCTCAGTGTCCGGGCTGAGCGATTGGGGTGGAGACGCTGCTAGAGGTATATTGGGCCGAGGCCTTTTAGGGCTTTAAGGGTCAGCACCAACACTTTGAATTGTGCCCGGAAACGTACTGGGAGCCAATGTAAGTTTTTCAAGACGAGTGTTATGTGGTCTCGGCGGCCGCTCCCAGTCACCAGTCTAGCTGCCGCATTTACAGCAATTAATTCTCCAAGCAGTCACAGAAGGTGCTCTCTCATCACAACGTTGAAGCATCTGAATTACGCCCCCTGTGCCAACAGGAAATCCTCCAGAAGCTTCCCCCTTTCCTTCCCCTCTTTGCTTTATGTCTTTAACCCTTTTTAAGCGATGCACACAAGCAGAGTCATATGAATATGCAGTCTCTTCTCCCAAGGAATCCCCTTCCTTCTCTGTCGCAACCTGATACCTGTTATCAGCATCTGGGCTCTCCACCAACTCTGGTTCACTGCCCTGAGAAACTGTCTCTTCTTCTCTGACATGAGAAGCCGATGGGGGGGGGGTGAGGGGGGCTGGAGACAAATAGCTGTGAGTGAAAGCTACCTTCCTCATTGCCACTCTGAAAATCCCTGTCTTGATAGATCTCCAGTTTGCTATTCTACCCTCTTCCTCCCCAACATCGCTCTGGGGAGCCATGTCTCTGACATACGGTAGGCCATAGGCACTGGCTCACAGAGACTAAAGCACTTTGGGGGACCCTGCTATTTGAGGGGGTGGGCTCCTCACAAAGTCACATCTGCAATGTTGTGTTGGGCCCCCTCAATCATCTGAAGAAGCTGGAGCTTCTGCTGTGGGCAATGCCCTCACAACCCACAGAGAAGACTCATGAGGCAAAGCTTGGTAGAGTGGTTATATTTGTGAATGCAATCGAATTGGAGGAAACACAAGCCAGATTAGTCAAATTCAGAAAGTATGGGCAAGTGAGGATCTGCTTAATTTTTTAAAAAAATTGATTTATCATAAACACAAACTAACACATAGAAATGTATGATCCCAGAATGTGTGCTATGGACATGCCTTCTATTTGTACCCTTCCCCAATCACTGCGGGGGCGGGGTGTGACTCCTTGAATATATCCTTGTATATATTTTGTGGTGCTGGTGAGTGGAAGGGATATAAATGGTTCGTAAAACACATTCACCATTTCCGGTATTCCTAGTTTCAAATCCTTCAAAACAGGTGGATTTTTGAGAAGTACATTTGCAGGAGGGGGAAAAAGAAAGCCAGAGAAAGATAAGGAATGAAATGACACATCACAATGAAATCTTTAAAACTGAATGATTTAATCCCCTGCATATGGAGAACAATTTACTATCCATTCAATTCCTCATGAAGTCTGCCCATGAATGTTACAGTCCATTTTATATTATTACTATTGCTATTCTTATTAATTACCCTCCCTTTACCCTCAGGTCCCAGGGCAGGTTACAGCATTAAAACAATTGTTTTAAAAACAACTTGCAATGGTAAAAATAATAGTGATATTACGAATACACTGCCATCTTGTGCACATAGGGGGAACTTCATCCAGCTTGAAAGCTCTCATTCATAAATGATAACAACCAGAAAAATAAGGATTTTAATATTATATTTATCTTGCATTTTCCACAACAGAACAGATGGCTGGTCTATTCCATGGCTTCTGGTCCCCAGTTCCTGGCTCACCCTAGACTGCTGCCCGCAGCCTAGCTCTGCTTCTCTCTTGTCAAGAGAAGGAGATATTCACACGACCTGCAGCACTGTAGATGGCCTCTTTCCAAGCGGCTGTTGCAGGCAGCCACTTAAAGAAGATTATCTTTAACCATATGCAAAGCACGACCCTCCTCTTCTTTTCTCAGCTGCTATGCTCAGGGCAATCCTCCCAAAGGAAAGCAAACTTAAAAGCAACAATGACACAGCCATTTTCAACACAGTTATGGCAAGGAAAGCAGCTCAGTGGTACAATATTCTCTTTGCCTGCAGAAGGTCCTGGGTTCAGTCCTTGGCATCTCCAGGTAGGGCCGGGAGAGACCCCAGCCTGAAACCCTGGAGAGCTGCTTCCAGTCAGAGCAGACGACACTGAACCAGATGGACTGTTTGTCTCAGTTTAAGACAGCTACCTATATTCCTTGCCCAAAGAGGGGGGTGAACTTTGCACATTGTCACTGCCTTTGAAGTGGGTGCAAAACCCACTTGCATGCAGAAGGTCTCAGGTTCAATCCTAGGTATCCCCAGGTATTGCTGAGAATGTCCCCTGGATCCCTGAAGAACCAGTGGCAGTCAGTGTAGGCAGTGCTGAGGTAGCTGGACCAGTGGTATGACTCAGTACCTGTGAGCTTCCTATGTTCCTAACATGAGAAGAACCCTGATGGATCAGACCAAAGTCCTATATGGTATCACAATGGCCCATGGTGACGTCTATGGGAAGCCCACAATGGCACAATAGCATCCTCCAGCTCTTTTAAAAAATCTTTGTTATTATGCCGTATATGCTTGGCTAGATTATACTAAATTAATATGCTGTAGAAAGTAATTGTGTTTGCCCTTTCAGTACAATGCCACAGTTGTCATTATATGATGTGCTTGAATCATGAGAAAGAATAGAGGCCTGATTTCTCAACTTATCTTTTCCTTAAGCACCCTCATCTAGAAGGAGGAAAGAATGCCCCTTAGTTGTACTAAGAAAGGCCGATCCTTCAAGCCACTCTTATAACACAGAGATAATATAGTGCTGTGAGCTTGGTCAGTGGGGGTTATAGGCTGTATGCCTAAGTCCTTTCCAATTCCTAAATCCAGGAAAGGTTGAAATCTAATGGAGGATTCAATTGCTGGAATAGCCAGACAATGGCCAAGTATGGGTCATTAATGTAACAAAGGAAGTGACTCTATGCCAGAGGAGCCCCCCAAAAGGCCAGAGTTGAGGTGTGTGAGCAAGAAGCAGGCTATAGGTTGGGGAGCTGAGAGACAGAGACATGTCTGATTTCTGCTGGAATCCAAGGCTGTGGCTCTGGGAGAAGCAAGACCATCTCGGGGTGTTAACGCTGTCAACTCCTCCATCGTAGGCTCAGGTTGTATATATCTTGTAAATAAATCACTCATGGAGAGCCAGTGTGGTGTAGTGATTAAGAGCGGTAGTCTTGCAATCTGGGGCACTGGGTTTGTGTCCCCGCTCCTCCACATGCAGCTGCTGGGTGACCTTGGGCTAGTCACACTTCTTTGAAGTCTCTCAGCCCCACTCACCTTACAGAGTGTTTGTTGTGGGGGAGGAAGGGAAAGGAGAATGTTAGCCGCTTTGAGACTAAATCCAAACTCTTCTTCTTCATCATGAAAGACACCACAGTCTCCACTGTCCATCATTCTGAGGAAACCATACCCTGGGTAAACGCCTGGAATCCTTAGATCTCGCACTGCTCAGAGATTGGGGCAGCATGCAACAACGTGAATGAGTTCTATTGGATTTTTAAAAGCAACATGTTATAGTCGATGAGCTAACAAGCCTTCCTTCTCCTTGCTATGTGCTTTGACCCAGAATATTAACTATGATACTAGACAGCTGTCATTAGCGAGGATGCTGTTCTTGGCAAGAACCGCTGGATAAATCACACCTCAAAAAACCTGTTTTGGCGAGTGAAATTTATAGCTCAAAATCAATATGTGAAGAGCCAATGTCTTTAGCTCTCCACATGGAAAGATTCTGTCATAAAAGTTTCCCCAATGAGCACTTAATTAGCAGATGCAGCTAAAAGGTCAGATGAAAAGTTGCGTGCTGCTTCAGCATTTTGGGAACAAAACATCCAGGCATATAGATAATGAGGTACAACGAGATGAGCAGAGAGACGAGATTCTCCAGGAACTGGCTAGCACGTAATTTCGTCTCCTCAGCATCATAGAATGCAGCCGAGAAGCCAGAAAAAGTAAACAAAACATGGAAATGAGGTGGCATAATCAGTTCAATAATGAACAGCGTTAGAAAAAGGCTGCAATGTGGGGAAAAACTGGGTATTGCTTAGTTGCATCCAATAGCATTCTGTACAGTCAAGATTCCCATGTTTTCCTATCAACTTGTGCAGCACACAGCATAAGCTTTGATTGATCTGGATACTGTTATATGTTCCCCTTGGTTATGTTTTCTTTTCAGCAATAGTGGGGAGCTCGGAGCAGTGTGGCATTTGGTGGCAGTGCGAGTCCAATGCTTCTACCTCCAGGCACTGTGCTCAGCTCCCTGCACCCTACTCCTTCACCCCTCAGTAAGCAGCAGTGGCCCACAGTAGTGGGAAACCAGGAAAGCAAAGAAGCTCCATCTGTGCCACCCCACCAGCCACTACTGCCTTCCTATTTGACAGGGGCATTCACAAAAATTGAGTGAGGCACTGTATAGGATCAGATTCCTGAATCTCTCTCCTGTGCCCCAGTTAGGTCGAATGGCATGAAATTTGCCTCAAGTGACTTAAAAGTAGGATACACTCAAAGAAGAAGAAGAAACTATAGTGGCACTGCAACCAAGGCTTGCCAAGCAGTTTTAGAAGATTATTTTCTTGCTGCTTATTATTATTTATTAAATTTCTATATCAGCCTTCATCTCAGACAGAGATGGGAAAGGGCAGTTTCAAGAGCAACAGGTTGTCTCGCTTATAGATTGTTGGCTTAACCTGAGAACCTCCATACTTACGTGTTTCCTTAGCATCCTCTAAATACATCCCACCATAGTTTGAAAATCCCTAGAGCAGGTGTGGTGAACCTTTGGCCTTCCAGATGTTGCTGAACTGCAGTGGCTGGAGGTGATGGGAGTTGTAGTTCAACGACATCTGGAGGGCCAAATGTTTTCCATGCCTGTCCTAGCCCCTTCTGATATTCATTGGTGCAGCAATCTGCTACCATGATCCAACCTTCAGGAATCAAGGGAGATTTTCCTCTTAAGCATTACATGGAAAAGAAGAAGAAAAATGCCTGGAGCAGATTTTCTTTCTCCTCTTTACATTGTTTTTTAAAAAATACTGTTTCTGCCACAAAACTTTCCTAGACCGTTAAACTCACCTTGCTACACAGTCTTGATACCAAATAATCCACCCCTTCTAATTGTAGTAATTTCTTATTGAATTCAATAATTAATTGATTAATTAATATTCTGCTTAATTGCAAGGTGGCTTCTAAGCAGTTTATAAACACAAAAACAATTACAAAAATATGTATAAACAAGCATAATTAAAAAGCACAATAAAACAATTTCATCAAAACATTAAAATAAGCACCCACAATTAAAATACACAATAAAAAAAAGCTTGTGAAAACAGCGTTATGAAACTGTCTCAACGTATCATAAACCTGTCTTTCTGTTGCTCTGCACCATTCTGGCTGCAGCCCTGTAATAGCTGCCTTTCAGCAGTTGAGCCTTAGATTGCTGAGGGAAAAGAAAAGTCATTCAACAGAGGGAAAGATGGGGCCTTGGCAGGCTCAAGATAACTGCTCAATCTCTGAGCTTCTAAGGCCTACCTCCATTACCAGGCAACAGGGACATTCTGTGGGGAAGAGAAGATACAGTATTTGGCCGTGTGCCTCTGCTCTCATTGTAGCAGGCAGTTGAAGAGAATTAAAATTGGACTCCATTGCTTCAGCCCCAGTTACAGCTAAAAATATAAAGCACAACGTCAAGGCCATTGTTTCCAAATAAAAAGAATACCAATAAAAGTGCTTACCCGATGATCAATTTTCAGAATGGCTGTAATAAGCTGATGACTTCTTTTTCTTTTCTCCTTTTCATTCTTTTTCATTAGGAAAGTTCCCAGTGGGCAGAAAACTACTCTTTGGATTCCCTGGTCATCTTGCAGACCTTTTGCTTTCTAAGTCACTGCCGCACAAATTGTCTGGATATTTAGATGAAAATCCAAAAAGAGGCTTACACTTCAAAGTGTAGGGAAGCTGACTTAAGCTTTAGAATAAATACCCAAATCTCTTATCTTTTCATATTTGTCATTTGCTATAATCCTTGTGGAGTAGCCTCTGCAATAATGGGGAGAGAGGGGGAACGGCAAGATTGGCTCCTCGGTCTAACAAAAGCATTATATGTAAATGCTGGTTAGGAGGCAATTATAGGGCTTTTAAGCTTTGGGAGTGATAAATGCTCATCTAAATCACAATGTACAGGAATTTCCAGTAAGAACGTCTTGCATTTGGAAGAAGGACTTTATTTGTGTGTTGTGGAGGTGGCGTGGCATGGCACTGACCCATAGTATTTCTTCCCAAGATGAAGACTCATTGATGCCCTTTGGGTCTGGTAGGGCAGAAGGAGAAAGACCCACAGTAGGTGGAGCCAGGGCTGTTTTTTCAGCTGGAAATTTCTGGAACTCAGTACTTGTACCTCTCAGGTGGGCACCGTTGCCATTCTAAGAGAACCAGGGAGGTGTTCATAGTGAGTTCTGGCACCTCTTTTTCTAGAAAAATAACACTGGGTAGAGCTAGAGCTCATGACAAGCAGAGCCAAATTATTCTGGTTTTGTCCTCCACTTCCTGCCCCTTCCTCTACAATGGGCCACATTAAGACTAAGGGGGAGGAGGCTGCCAGGCAGCGCCACCCCTGAGACTTGTAGCAAGAAAGAAGGCAGACAGGTGGTGCCAGCTGAGGTTGGTAGAGGAGTGTCTTGATGGACTACCCTCCATTGCTAAAACTTTTCTTTAATCTCACCAATCTCATGGTATGAAAATCTTCATATCCCATGTCTGACTGTTCTATTGTAATAGTCCAAGTCTTTTTCTGTCACACAGGGAACAATTTAACTTTACCCAATGTGGTCTAAGAAATTTCTTGTTCTTTTTTTTAAAAAAAAACAACAACCCTGAAAGCCTGAGAGTCTCAAATGAATTGTTTTAAAATAAACTTCTAGTGCTGCAGCATGTTGAGTGTAGTCTGAAAACATATCTTTGTCATATACCCCAGGCTCCAATTTGCTACTGCATAAGGTCTTAGAATCTTAAATGTCAGAATCGTGACTTGTAACACTTATAGTAGCAGTCATGCTTGGTACTATGGGAATGTAAAGGATTCATAAGAGAGCGGCAAGTATTAGTACTCTATGGGACCTAGTGTATGCATTTTCCCTCGCCGCAAGGAGACACGATAGAGAATAGGGTAGAGTACAACTGCAGGTGGCACTGTGGTCTAAACCACTGAGCCACTTGAGCTTGCCGATTGGAAGGTTGGCGGTTCGAATCTCCTCAACAGAGTGAGCTCCTGTTGCTCTGATCCAGCTTCTGCCAACCTAGCAGTTTGAAAGCATGCCAGTGCAAGTAGATAAATAGGTACCGCTGCGGCGGGAAGGTAGATGGCATTTCTGTGCATTCTGGCTTCTGTTACCATGTTCCGTTGCACCAGCAGCAGTTTAGTCATGCTGGCTACATGACCTGGAAAGCTGTCTGTGGACAAACACTGGCTCCCTTGGCCTGAAAGCGAGATGAGCGCCGCAACCCCATAGTTGCCTTTGACTGGAATTAACCATCCAGGGTCCTTTACTCTTTTCCTTTTTTTAAGAGTACAACTGCTGGGGGATGAGAGCAATGAAAAGACATGTCTGGTGGATCAGGCCGAAGTCTCAACAATTCCAGCCCTTGGCTCTCATTATGGCCAAACAGAGGCTCATGAGATGCCTTCATGGAGACCCTGAGCCCAAGAGCACTCTCCCCATCTGGGAGTCGCAGCAAATAGCATTCAGAGGTGACAGTGGCAATGCAACATAGTCATTGTGGCTGGTAGTACCTGACAGCCTTCTCCTCCATGAATTTGTCTAGATCTAAAGCCATCCAAAGTTGGTGGCCAACACTGCTTCTCAGGTGAGTAAATCTGTAGGCTGTGTGAAGAAGTACTTTCTTATGTCTGCCCTAATTCCTCCCACATTCAGCTCCACTGCATGACCCTCAGTTCCAGTGCTATGAGAGAGGGAGAAAAACTTTTCTCTGTCTGCTTTCTACACCCCATGCACACATATAGATATCTATCGTGCATCCTCTTTCTGGACTTTTTTTCTGAACTGAAAAGCCCCAAATGTTGTAACCTTTCTTCATGGGGAGTGCATCATTTTGATTGCCCCTTTCTGAGCCTTTTTCAGCTCTACAATGTCCTTTTTGAGGTGAGGCAAGCAGAACCATACACAGTATTATTACAAAGTGTGGTTGCACCACAGATTTGTATAATGGCAACACCATATTGGCAATTTTATTTTCGGTCCTTTCTTAATGATCCCTATCTAGCATGGCATTCACCTTTTTCACAGTTGCTGTACACTGGGTCGACATGATGGATACTAAAGAACTATCAGATATTTCTCTTGGATAATTTTGCTTGATGTGCATGCTCTGGACCACAGTAATTGTCATGATAGGAATGGCTGAGGTTGGATTTTTCCACCATTTCCTATTTTTATGTATGACAGGGCTATGCAGTGCACATATTATCATATTATTTGTGTACATAACATATCCCTTGTCCCTTGATAGGACCCCTATTGCCAGGATCTGTTTGAGCAATGATGGGGGTGCATTCTGAACATGTGTGTGTGTGTATTATATGATTTTTTTAAATACATAAAATACAGTAAGAATCAGACTAGCCTACAGAACAAGAATAATGGCTTTTGGAAGAGGAAGAGCCTCCCTCAGTGTGGCAGATGTACATGATATTAAAGAAACTCTTCTTTTAAAGTAGGCATGCTACAGGATAAGGGATTACGTCACCTGATTTGATTCTCTCTGGCCAGACTATTCAAGGATCAGAGTGCTTTTTCACTCTCCTGCCTTCTTGCAAAATAACATTGTCTCTTCTCCTCCGGGTAAAAGAAACTGCATGCTGCTTCTGAGACAATATGTCAGCAATACTCCAACACTCCCAGCACTCAATGGAGAGCCCCAGAGCAGAGATGGGGAACCTGTGACCCTCCATATTGTTGCTGGACTACAACTCCCTTCATTCCTGACTGCTGCCCATGCTAGCTAAGGTTGATAGGAGCCTCTGTAGCGCTGCATGTTCCCCACCCATGCCCTAAAGACTTTTGCATCTGCATAGAAGCAGTCGAGTTGTCTATTTAGTGCTGGAAGGTCCAGGTTAGAACCAGCTGTTTGCCTGGGTAGCTGAGAGCTGCCGCTTGGCCATTCCTGCCACATACAATCAGTGTGTCAATCCCATCTCACAGCCAGCACCACCTCTGCCTCTGCCATAACTGCAGTGGTTGTGCAGATAAGCATGGGAAGGTACCAGCCTGTGAAGATCAGATAATTTAACAGGCGCATTTACTACTTCCTGGAAAAGACTTGTAAAGATATGCTCACTAATTCCATTAACCTTGTGCATTCAGCGAACAAGCAAATCATAGCAAAAAGAAAAGAGTCCCTGCAGTGGAATTTTTCATTTCCCCCCATCTCTCAATTTACTGAACCACATGCAACACATGGTTCTTGTTAATTAATAAATTTTAAAAATCATTGCTCAGTTGGGAGGGAGACGAACTTTCATTCCCCTTTGTTAAGATTCCAAAGATGGATTGTGGATCCCAAAGCAGGGAAGAAAAAAATCCAAAATATTCTTTTCATAATACAGCCACAAAGAGGTGCTATAAACCTGCTGGAGCGGCTTGGACTTGCCGTCGCAGAGACCAGATGGAGCTTCTCTGAACGCTTTTCGAGTCGGGATTCCTGCTGACTTTTGTACACTTCCTTTTATTTTCCTAATATCTCTCCTAGCACTCATCATGCCACAGCATGAGTCCAGCAGTCTGAGCTTAAAATAATGAGATTGGCAACTGACAGTAACAAGTCAGGGGAGATTTACTTTACACAATGCTTTCAGACAGAAAATTTAAATAGCCATCATCTCCCTCTCTCTCCCTCTCTTGAAAGTAAATAACACATTTGTTTGAATAAATGAACATCTACAGGGCTAGATCTTTAGAGTCCTGCATTCACAGACCCCAGACATGCAAAAAGGCCTGTTCCCATGTTCATTTCATAGCTGCATCATTTTGTGACTGCATTACAGGGGCTTAAACATGGCTTATGTCCTTTGTCTCTCTCACTTGCATGATTCTGACCACAGATATGAACGGTGGTAAGGATCCAAATGCTATGAAGAACTCACACAGGCAACTTCACTAGGAACTTTCAAGCAGTTTTAATTACATTGGCATGTGTTATGTGTGTTTTAAGCACAACGGCATATCTTACCCTACTCCCTGCTTTTTCTGGAGAGGTGTGGGAGTGGTTTTGGGGTTGGGGGATGGCTTCGAAAGCTGACATATGACTGAGCAGCAGGAGAAGAAGCACCTGAATTGCTCAGAAGCAGAGCTCTGCCTCTCTCCCACATAAGAACACAACAAGGGCCTGTTGGACCAGGCCCATGGCCCACCCGATCCAGCATCTTGTTCTCACAGTGGCCATCTGTGTGCCTGTGGAGCACCTGCAAGCAGGACATGAGCTCAAGAACGCTCTTTCATAGAATCATAGAATCATAGAGTTGGAAGAGACCACAAGGGCCATCGAGTCCAACCCCCTGCCAAGCAGGAAACACCATCAGAGCACTCCTGACATATGGTTGTCAAGCCTCTGCTTAAAGACCTCCAAAGAAGGAGACTCCTCCACACTCCTTGGCAGCAAATTCCATTGTCGAACAGCTCTTAGTGTCAGGAAGGTCTTCCTAATGTTTAGGTGGAATCTTCTTTGGATCCATTTGCTCCGTGTCCGCTTCTCTGGAGCAGCAGAAAACAACCTTTCTCCCTCCTCTATGTGACATCCTTTTATATATTTGAACATGGCTATCATATCACCCCTTAACCTCCTCTTCTCCAGGCTAAACATGCCCAGCTCCCTTAGCCGTTCCTCATAAGGCATCGTTTCCAGGCCTTTGACCATTTTGGTTGCCCTCCTCTGGACACGTTCCAGTTTGTCAGTGTCCTTCTTGAACTGTGGTGCCCAGAACTGGACACAGTACTCCAGATGAGGTCTGACCAGAGCAGAATACAGTGGCACTATTACTTCCCTTGATCTAGATGCTATACTCCTATTGATGCAGCACAGAATTGCATTAGCTTTTTTAGCTGCCGCGTCACACTGTTGGCTCATGTCAAGGTTTGTGGTCAACCAAGACTCCTAGATCCTTTTCACATGTACTGCTCTCTTTTTTTTTTAATATAATTTTTATTAAGTTTATAATATACAAAATTCAAATTCCAAATACATGTTTCCATAAATCTAGTGGACTCCCCCCCTCTTCCGGACTCTGCATTCTCTGTAAAACCGAAACCTCAGCAATTTGTTGACTTATTTTAAACATAATAATATATCTTCCATTTTATCGTGATATCTGGTCTCTAGACATTTCAATCCGAACCCATTAATTTTTAGTTTCAACACAATAAAATTATTTCATTACACCACTTCTGTCTTGTTGTGCCTTATTTACCAATTCAAAGATTTACCGATACTGAAGCTATACTTTCCTAGAGAGAAGCATTTTTTAACATTCATACAATTTATAATGCTTTTTCAAATAGTCCTTAAATTTTTCCCAAACTTCCTCCGTTTCTTCTTCTCCCGAGTCTCGAATTCTGCCAGTCATTTCAGCCAGTTCCATATAATCCATCAGCTGCATCTGCCATTCTTCCAGTGTGGGTAGATTTTGTGTCTTCCAGTGCTTTGCCATCAAGATCCTTGCTGCTGTAGTAGCGTACATAAAAAAAGTTCTATCTTTCTTAGCCACCCTCTGGTCAACCATGCCCAGGAGGAAGGCCTCCGGTTTCTTGGGTAAAGTAAATCTAAGCACCTTTTTTAGTTCATTATGTATCATCTCCCAGAAGGCCTTCACCTTCGGGCAGGTCCACCAGAGGTGTAGAAATGTCCCTTCCTCCTCTTTACATTTCCAACATTTATTATCGGACAGGTGATATATCTTTGCAAGCTTGACTGGGGTCATGTACCACCGGTATGTCATTTTCATAATATTTTCCTTCAAGGCACTACATGCCGTGAATTTCATTCCGGTGTTCCATAACCTTTCCCAGTCTTCAAACATAATGTTGTGCCCCAAGTCCTGCGCCCACTTTATCATGGAGGATTTAACAATCTCATCCTGTGTATTCCATTTAAGCAGCAAGTTGTACATTCTCGAAATTAACTTAGATTTTGGCTCAAGCAACTCTGTCTCTAGTTTCGATTTTTCCTCCTGGAAACCCACTTTTTTGTCCGCTTTAAAAACTTCCTGGATTTGAGCATAATGCAACCAATCTCGCACCTTGTTTTTTAACTTTTCCATACTCTGCAACCTCCATTTATCTCCAATTTTTTCAATTATTTCCCAATATTTAGGCCAGTGGGCCTCCATATTGAGTCTTTTATGTGCTTTGGCCTCCATCGGTGAGAGCCACCTCGGAGTTTTACTCTCCAATAAGTCTTTATATTTTGACCAGACCATAAAAATTGCCCTTCTGACAATATGGTTTTTAAACGATTTATGAACTTTAACCTTGTCGTACCACAAATATGCATGCCACCCAAAAGCATTATCAAATCCCTCCAGGTCGAGGACATCGGTGTTCTCCAACAAAATCCAATCCTTCAACCCGCAGAGGGCTGCAGATTCATAATATAACTTCAAGTCCGGCAGGGCAAACCCCCCTCTTTCTTTCGCATCTGTTAGTATTTTAAACTTTATTCGGGGCTTTTTGCCCTGCCAGACAAATTTAGATATATCCCTCTGCCATTTTCCAAAACATTCCACCTTATCCACGATCTGGAGGGCCTGAAACAAAAATAGCATTTTCGGCAATACATTCATCTTTATAGCAGCTATTCTACCCAACAAGGAAAGTTTCAGTCTTGACCATGTTTCCAAATCTCTTTTGATCTCTAACCAACATTTCTCATAATTGTCCTTAAACAAATTCAAATTTTTGGAGGTCAGGTACACCCCTAAGTACTTTACTTTTTTAACCACATTTAGTTCTGTTTCTTTTCTGAACTCCTCTATTTCCGTAGTTGTCAAGTTTTTTGCTAAAACTTTAGTTTTTTGTTTATTCAACTTGAATCCCGCCACCCGACCAAAGTCAGAAATTAATTCTAACGCTCTTTTAGTACTAGAGGCTGGCTCCTGTAATGTTAATACCAAGTCATCTGCAAATGCTTTCAGTTTATATTGTTTCTCTCCGACCACAATTCCCTGTGCCATCCGGTCATTTCTAATCATATTCAATAGCACCTCCAGGACTGAAATAAACAACAGAGGAGATAGAGGGCACCCCTGTCGTGTCCCTTTTTCAATTTTGAACTCCTCTGTCACCACGTTGTTTACTATCAATTTAGCTTTTTGTTCTGAATAAATTGCTTCTATTCCGTTTTCAAACCCCCGCCCTACTCCCATCCTTTCCAAATTTTTCTTCATAAACATCCAAGAAATGTTGTCAAAGGCTTTCTCCGCATCAATAAAGATCAACACCGCTCTTGTATTTGAGTTAATCTGTAAAAATTCCAAAATGTCAATTATGTTTCTTGTGTTATCAAATAAATGTCTGCCAGGGAGAAAGCCTGCTTGGTCCTTATGAATCACTTCATTTAATACTTTCTTAAACCTACTTGCCAAAATGTCAGCAAAAATTTTGTAATCCACATTTAGGAGTGAGATAGGACGGTAGTTTTTAAGTTGAGTTTTTTCAGTTTCTGATTTTGGTATCAACGTGATGAAAGCTTCTTTCCACGTTTCCGGTGCCTTCCTCCCCTCCATAATCTGGTTACAAACTTCCAACAATGGTTGTATCAATGAGTCCTTCAATGCCTTGTAATATTTGGAAGTAAGTCCATCAGGTCCCGGAGACTTGCCCAGTTGGAGGTTCTGAATGGCGCATTCAATTTCTTGGATTGTAATATTACAGTTCAGGGTTGCTCTCATTTCCTGGGGTATTTTTTGTAATCCATTAGTTGTGACAAATTGGTCCACCTCCGAGCCTTTTTGTGGCCTTTGTGAATAAAGTTCTTTGAAATATCTCTGGAAACACTTTCTAATTTCCTCGGGTTTCTGAACCATTCTCCCTTCAATCTCTAGATTTGTAACTGTATTAAGCTTTTGTCTCTTTTTCAACTGCCAAGCCAACAACTTCCCGCACTTGTTAGCAGATTCAAAGGATCTTTGTTTCATTTGTTTAATTTTCCATTCCACCTCTTGATTTATCAGTTTCGAATATTGTGCCTGGAAAAACTTCACTTCTCTCAATACTTCCTTTGATTTAGGCCTGGATCTCAGTTTTTTCTCTCCTTCTCTTATTTTCTCCAAAATCTTCTCCTTCTTTTCATTCCAGAGCCTTTTTTTAATCGTGTTCTGCTGTATTAGAAACCCTCTCATAACTGCTTTACTTGCGTCCCAGATTGTTCTTTTTTCCACATTTGTCTTTAAGTTTATTTCAAAATAATCCTTTAAAACTTTTTGGGCCTTCTTAACAATCTCCTGATCTCTTAACAAAGCGTCATTCATTCTCCATCTGAAAGATCCGGTTGTATTTAATCTCAATTCCATTCTCAAAGCGTTGTGGTCGGAGCAGGTTTTTGGGCAGATTTCCACTTTTCTGGTCTTAGGTGCCAGCCCTCTAGTTATCCATATTTGGTCGATTCGCGTCCATGTCATGTGGGCCTCAGAAAAGAAAGTTCCTTCTTTCCCTAGAGGGTTCTTGATCCTCCATATGTCAATCAAATCCAAATTGTCAGTCATTTCGAAAAAGGTTTTTGGTAGTCTGCCGTCTTTCGTTATATTAGCACTTTGCGACTTATCCATATTCACTGAGGCTACTCCGTTCATATCTCCCAACATGATAATGTTGTTGTAATCCAAATAGTCCAGCATAGTCTCATGCAGCTTCTTAAAAAATTCCGATTTTCCATCATTTGGGGCGTATATTCCTAGAATTAAAAACTTTTCTCCTTGTGTCTGAATTTCAATTGCCAAAATTCTACCCTGTTCATCTTTGAATACGAATTTTGGTGACAAGTTCTCCTTTGCATATATCACCACTCCTCTTTTCTTAACTTTGTCCGATGAGATAAATTCTTGGCCTAGCCTTTTGTTAATTAACACTTTTCTGTGGAGTCTTGTCACATGTGTTTCTTGCAGGCAAATAATGTCCAATTGTTCTTTTTTCAAAATATGAAATACTTTTCTCCGTTTTTCTGGAGAATTCCCGCCATTTATGTTCCAACTAAGAAGCTGTAGAGACATCCTGGTCTACTTCTTAAATATCACAGTTGGGTATCTAATTTGTCCTCCGTTCCCGAAGGCTGTGGTGCCGGTCCGCCTCCAGATGGTACGGGTCTTGGTGGTAATCCCGGTGGTGGAGGCCAGGAATCTACAGCTCTCTTTTGGAGGTCCTCCTCGTTGTCGTGTAGGAACTTCTGGTGGTCCTCTGGTGTTTTAATTCTTACCTTCTTTCCTTTATAAGTGAATGATAGACCTTGAGGAAATTCCCACCTGTAAGGGATTGCGTTGTACCTTAACAATTTAGCCAAGTCTGTATATGAGGCTCTAAGGTCCAGCAGATATTTAGGAATGTCTCTATAAATTTCTGCCCTTTTGCCTTCAACTTCCAGAGATTTTTTAAAATGTTGGCCTAATATCTTGTCTCTTTCCTCTCTTGTTCTCAAACAAACCAAACAGTCTCTGGACTTGTCTTTCTTAACCGATCTTCCCAATCTGAAGGCCGTCACAATTTTGAAGTCTTTATCTTCCTCAACCCCCCAAAATTTAGAAAACAACTGCGTCAAAAATTCCTCTAGGTTGCCCTGCTCCAGCTCTGGGACGGCCCTCAGCCTAAGATTACATTCCTTACTTTTCAGTTCCACCATTGACAGGTAGGCTTGCTGTTCTCCTACCTGTCTTTTCAGAGGTCTTACTTCCCCTTTGATCTCCTCCACCTTTTTGCACGCTTGCTCAGCTTTTTGATTGGCTTCCGCAGCTAATTTGTAGTTCTCCGCCGTAGCTCCTTGCAATTTCTCAATAGCCTGAGTATGCTGGGAAACCTAATCTGTTAACTTACTGATAGTAGATGTAGCTCTGTCAATTTTAGATGACTGATCGTCCACCTTCTTATTCAAAAGTGCCAGTTGTTCCAAAATTTGTTTCAAGACTGGATCAGTTCCTCCAGTTGCCATATCTTCTGTTGCAAGCGTTTCAACTTCTTCCTCCTGCACCGTCAGCACAGTTGGTACCGAAGATCTGCGTTGATGAGTCAACGTTGTTTGAACAAGCTGCCCAGCTCTCTTATCTTTTTTCTTTTCTTTAGCTTCCTCAGCTAAAGCTTCCTTAGCTTTAGATGCTCTTGTTTTCCCTGGGCCACTCATTCCCCAGCTGCCTCTTGTTCAAGGTCAAATAGTCTTTCAATCCATGAGAAAGGCAAGTCCAGAATGTAAACAATTAAACCACAAAGAATCCCAATAAGGTACAGTTCCCAGACCTCTATGTCTCCGCAAATCCACTAGGGGGGGTTTTCATAAGAAAGAAAGTTTCTTTTCCACCATCAAAGTTCCTATTTCAACTTTTATAGTCCCCAAGTTCGAAAAGGAGGCTTTCAGATAGTTCTGTTTCAAAATAGTGCCACAAGGTAGCAGAAAGGTTCCAATATCAATATTAAAGCGATAGTGTATCCATCAATGCAACAATTTGTACTTAAGAAAAAGTTTCAGCAGCCTGACAGTACTCCTTTGCAACACTGGCAGTCCGATAGCTCGGTTATCTCCTTCAATTCCACGTCACTTCACAATAGGGGGAAGATTCCTTAACGCAAAAAACCAAAAGATTTAATCCTTCAATCTTTTTAATTTCTAGAAGAACACAGTCTGTTAATGCCCCTTCATACTAATTTCAAAGTCTCTTTTGAGCGCTTCAGCCCACATCAGGTTCTTTGCTTTGCTCTGATTAGCAGGACCGGGAGACGGACTTCCTGTTACTCGCCTCCCGTTTTCAGCCAAATTAAATGAATTTAAGTCAATCTTTAGTCAATCTTTAGTACCCCTTACTCACAGGTAAATTGCAGCCAATTCCGATGATTTTCAAGAAGAAAGGTCGACGCTCATCAGCAACAGCAGCGCGGCTTCACTTCCGCGAAAAGAGCGATGAACTCACAGCGCCGCTCCCCCTTTCACGTTCCGGAGCCTCTTACGAGGTCCCTTCCTCGTTTCTGGGGGGGCTTCTGGCACCCGCCGAGTCCCACGGCCGCAGGCTCGCTCTGCCTACGGTTTGTCTTAATGGGTCTCCACTTTGCCGCAGCGGACGACCCTTTTTCGCGGAGCCCCTCTTCACACAGTAAAGAGGACCGCCATTGCCGTTTTGCGCCGCCTCCGGAGTTCACATGTACTGCTCTCAAGCCAGGTGTCACCCATCTTGTATTTGTGCCTCTCATTTTTTTGGCCCAAGAGCAATACTTTACATTTCTCCCTGTTAAAATTCATCTTGTTTGTTTTGGCCCAGTTCTCTAATCTGTCAAGGTCGTTTTGAAGTGTGATCCTGTCCTCTGGGGTGTTAGCCACCCCTCCCAGTTTGGTGTCATCTGCAAATTTGATCAGGATGCCCTTGAGTCCATCATCCAAGTCATTGATAAAGATGTTGAATAAGACCGGGCCCAAGACAGAACCCTGTGGCACCCCACTAGTCACTCTTCTCCAGGATGAAGAGGAACCATTGATGAGCACCCTTTGGGTTCGGTCAGTCAGCCAGTTACAAATCCACTGAGTGGTAGCATAGTCAAGTCTGCATTTTACCAGCTTCTTTACAAGAATATCATGGGGCACCTTGTCAAATGCCTTGCTGAAATTAAGGTAGGCTACATTCACTGCGTTCCCTTCATCTACCAGGCTTGTAATTCTGTCAAAAAACGAGATCAGGTTAGTCTGACATGACTTATTTTTCAGAAATCCATGCTGACTATTGGTGATCACAGCATTCCTTTCCTCTTGTGGTTTCCAGTAACGTGTTCAGAAGCATTGCTGCCTGCCATCGTTGGAGGCAGACAACTGACATCATGGCTAGTGTCAGGAACTGGACTGAGGAGGAAAGGTGGGAGCCCCCCCTTCTCCTGAACCTTCCTAAGGGCAGGATGACAGTATTGATTTAGAACAGTGGTTTGCAGAAGGGCATAGTCCAAAGGGGGAAAAGCTGGGGAATACTGGGTGAGGAACAGCTAGAAGAGGAAACGCCAAGAGAGAGAGACAGCTGGCAGATTCAGTGTCCTTGGACAGCATTCCTGACCCTCCCCCCTCTTCACCTAAAACTAGAAGGGCTTGGAATGTGTTAGAACAGAAAGCGCAATGGCAACAAGCTCAGATTACCCGACGTAGGAGCAACATAGATTAATGGGGACAGAGGGGGTAAACCTTTGTTGGGAGCAACATCATTTCTTAGCGTTCTATGCCTTTCTTTGTCTCTCACTGTGATTATTAAAGAACTTATCTGGTAAGAACGCTCCTTTCGTTTGATCTGCTTAATTACTGCCACCGGAGGAGGGATCGGATTCCTCAAAACCTGACAGATAGTAGCAATTGATAGCACCCTCCTCCACAAATTTGTCTAATCCGTTTTTAAAGTCATCTAGGTTGGTGGCTAACACTGCCTCCTGCGAAAGCAAGTTCCATGGTTTAACTAGGTTTACATCGAGTGAACAATGTGTGTATGTGTCGGGGGGGGGGAGGTTGCCTCCTCTACCAAAACAATGGTCCCAATCTAGGTTGCAGATTTTTATTCTTAAGAGATAGAAAAATCACAGATCTCGGAGGCAGCTCAGGTGGTAGAGCATGAAACTCTTAATTTCAGGGCTGTGGGTTCAAGCCCCATGTTGGGTGAAAGATTCCTGCAGGAAGTTGGACTAGATGATCCTCATGGTCCCTTCCAATTCTACAATTCTCTGATTCTATGATTTCTAAGAACTTGGGCGGTATTCAACTAAATTGTACTAAGAGTGCACATGTGGAAATGAATAAACCTAAGTATAGCCCTATTCATGAGTTTCCATGAGTCTACACCTAGTAAAACTTGGTTGAATGCCCTTTTATAGTTTCTCTCTGAGAACCATTTTATACATTATGCAGGATGAAGTAGTAGACTAAAGTAGTGGAAGGTTAGCCTGCACAGGTGAAAGTATCATTTTTTTGTAAAAAAAGATTCAATATTTCTGTGAAATAAACTGGAACAGCAAAGATAATTTTAATAGATAAATAAATAAATCCACCCTGAGTTGCATATATGCAGAGAGCTTTTCATACAGGGGAGCATTAAAAATATTAAACCCCAGTCTGACATATTATAATTCAGAACTCTAGCTCTTCAGACTACTAGCAGATTCTGCAGAATGTGTATAATGGTTCTCTGCTGAAATTCCAGTGAAAGAGCTTATTACTGCACACCAGATGCCTAGATGTACACAAATGCACATGGCTCTGTGATAGCCACAATATCTGTTGCATGGCTCCGATGTGTCCCATTCTGATTCCCCATTGTGCCCTTTCTCTGCCTATTTGTATGCAGGCTGTGTGTTAATACAGCAACGTATATGGCGCGGTAGATGTCCCAAGATTGGCAACATTGTGCTGTTCTGGTTGGGTTGAGATCTCGGCTCAGCCATAACAGAACATGACAGACAGGACTTTAAGAGAGGAGCTGGTCATGTGTCCCAACCTAAGCATTTGATCTTGGATGCAAGGACTGAATCTTGAAAGGGTATCTATATGCGTGTATAAATTATGCATGCATATAAATGAATAGTATAATGCTGTGCATGTTGTTTCTGAAGTATGTCCCGTTGGGTCCAACTGGGCTCACTCTCAAATTAGTAGGTATGGAATTGGGAGTCTAAGAAACATATTAAAGGAGCTGTACATCGATGAATAAAAATGGACATTTACTGCCCACAAGCTTACAATCTAAAGGAAAAGCTGTGCACAGGAAAAGGAGCAGGAAAAAAGGAAGGAGTTGCATGAATAGTAATGAGAGAACTTGCATGCTATGTGGATTAAAAAGATTGATTTGGGAGAATGAAGAGGCCATAATTTGGGAAGCAAGGATTTCTTTTATTCTGGATATGGGGAGGAACAGCTGACCTTTGAACAAGGAATGGAGGAGAAATTCAGTTTGGTTTCGTTGGAAGCTAGGTATGCTTCTGAATTTTGTGGTGTAGACCTCCAACAATGGTGCAGGGAAATGCACGTATTAGTGGGAAATGTGCCCGACAATGCATATACTAGTGAAAATAACACACAAATGCCTTTTTGGTAGTGAAACTTACTTGCAAAATTCCACAGGAAAATATGCTACTAAAATACGGACGAATTTTCACTAGGACAAAAATTGACAAGTGATGTAGAAATATGGTAAATTAAACCTAAGACTAGGAAAAAAAGGAAGTAGAGAGAAGTTGATATATCCATTCATCCCTGCTGTTAGAACTGATGAAGTTTGATTTTTATGGCTTTTGAGGTTTTGGTGGGTTTATGCTTTCTTATGTCAGTCCCTGTGCCTGAGCCACTATTTTATATTTGCCTCCACTTAGTGTGCCTTGAAGAACTAGCAAAATACAAAATAGATCCAAGCAGCCTGAAGTCTGCCCACCTCTGGTTTATAGGAGGCAACAGAGCCCATCTTTTAGCCCATCATGGCAGCTGCAAAATAGAAAGCAGAAGTGATGGAAAAGCACTCCCCTTTACCAGAGCTTTTAAGGCTCCTTCTATGGCAGATATATTGTGCAATGCTTTTAGTATCCCTTAATGTCAGTCTACTTGGCCTTGCATTATCCTAATCATGTCTTATCACCTATTCACTTTAACTACGTCTCGTGTATTGATGCTCACCATCGCTTACGTTTTTTAAAAAAGAAAAACCCTCCCGTTACACCAGCTCACTGAAAGAAGAACATTAGGCTGGTATGAGAAGTTATGGTTTGCTTAAGGTTGCAGTGGAGAGACATCTCATCAGCATTCTGCTCCAGTACTGTAGCACAAAGGGAAGTGGGTGGGGCGGGGAGAAAGAGCAAAATATTCACAGAAGCACAAGAGAAGATAAAAGGACACCAGAGAGCCTTAAAAAAAAAAGAATCCCTCTCTCCGTCTGGACTCTGGACTCTCTCCTTAATGGATCATCATCCAGCCAACATTGAAACTAACACGTGACACATTCGACAAATAGATCAGAAATGTCATGTTGAAAATAGCACATCTCTTACGATAGAGGGTTTTTTAGAGCCAAGCAGTAACCAGGCAGCTGGAGGATGTGTCTTGCAGACAGAGAAGGTGTTATATATCATGTAGTAGTAGTTACAGGTAAAAGGAGAAGAAAATCTCCGCCTTGCAGCACTGTTGAGGCTTTTACTCCCAGAAACCCATCTGCCTCTCCTGATGCACACCCTGTCAGCTTAGAGTTGGCCATTGCTGCATTTGTTGTTATTTCTCCCCCCCCCTCACTTTGCGTGGCTGAAATTAGCTGGTCTTAGTTGATTTTCAGATCTTTGAGGCTGTAAGCAGAGATTAACGGACAACACTAAGGAGCTTCATCAAATTATTTGCTGGGAAAAGAAAAAGAAAAGGGTGACAAAAGCTCATTGAGAGGATAATTCAATGCTATTGATCCGGCTGGTCTTCTTCACAAATGGTTATGAGCTCCCTCCCTCTCCCACTCTCTGTTTCCCATACAATGACTGCAGCATGTTAAAAATGCAGAGAAATCTCCCCGCCTGGCTAGAATACAGTGGGAGATTTATAGCATAGCTGCGCTGTGCAGATGTCAAATACAGCTATAAAATCTTGTCAATTTTTTTTTATTTTTATTTTTTGAATTCACTGAGAAAGGAAAAGCCCGGTATTGTGTTTTTCTTTCAAGGATGAAGGAGTCCAACTTGAACATGCAGCAACATGGCAACCTGTGCTGCATGTGTTTGTATGCAGATGCTCACCTGCTCACCTAAACAAGGTTCTTAGGCCCAGTTAACCAGGATTGTTTGTGTCGATGTGCATAGTTGTTGGTGAGCTAAAGCTAAGCACCAGAAGCATTTTCACTTTCACTGTGCTACATGACAATCGCTCATACTATCAAAACTACTACTACTCATTGCTTTACCCATCATCCACACCAGGCATCCCCAAACTCAGCCCTCCAGATGTTTTGAGACTACAATTCCCATCATCCTAGACCACTGGTCTTGTTAGCTAGGGATGATAGGAGTTGTAGTCCCAAAACATCTCGAGGGCCGAGTTTGGGGATGCCTCATCCACACCATGCCAGCCACCCATCCTGCCTTCCCCTGGTCAGGTCCTGGCTCTGCTTGCAAAGTAATATGTTTTGTTAGGCTCTCCTTGTGTTCATACAAGTCTGTCCTTAGGAAGCTGCTAAAGGCATCTATTCTCCATCTATTCTGACACTCTGGGCAGATCCACACCATATTTTTATAGTGCCTTCAATGAATCAGGACTGTGTTCTCATGCCATGCCCCCAAAAGCACTTTTTGTGGCAGGAACCGCAGCACCAAATCACACGTGTTCACGGCAACCAAAATGGCGCCTGTGCTCACACATGCTCACTAAAAAAAAGGGGGGGAGATGGTGTCTGGGAATATAGCATCCTGGATTTTGGCTTCAAAGTGTTGGTGGGTCCGGAGCTCTATCGCTAAAAGCTCTAGTGCATGCCAGGAACACCTCTGAATCATAGGATCAGACAGTCCCTTAGGCAACCAAGTTGTTTTGGGCTTTAAATGCTAAAAACAAAGTCTTGAGCCGCACCTGGAGGCATGCAGCTCCCTGAGTGTTATATAGTGTTGAGGGGATGCCCCAGTTAACAACCTAGCGTGCCGTACTCTGCACCAGCTGCAGTTTCCAGGCTAGGCCCAAGGGAAGGCCCACACAAAGTGAATTGCAGCAATCCGGTCCAGTCATATGAATCAGGCTACTGCAGCAGCAAAGAGGTAGGGAGTTAAAAAAAACCCTTTCTTTTGTGTTCTTTGACAACCTCTCTTCTTCCCCCCCCCTTTCAACTTCTCAACCACAAGCTAGGGAGGAAAGAGAAGAAAAAAGACCTGTGTGAGCAGAATGAGCTGTGATATGAAGCTCCAGAAGCAGCCTTACATGAAATGGGGAGCAATAAGGGTAATGGAAACTGCTCAGGGGTGAAGGGCTTGTTTCAACTGGACCCAACGTTATCGTAAGACACTGGGGGGAAAACAGGCAATGCAGCAGTCTTTAAATTTGATTCACATGACCTTCTGAGCTTCGGGCAAGTGCCGTTTTAGTATGAAGGCTGTGAAGACTCCCACCCATGTCAGCATGTGGTAAAAAGGCACAGTGTATTCTGTTTCCATGGAATGCATCAAGTCCTGAATTTGCTCTCCCCCTTTTTTTTGCAGGCCACCCTAATTTTTTTTTTGTAGAAAGGCTTTGCCAAACAACAACCTTTCGCCTCTGCCTGACCCTAAATTTGCATGGCAAGATATTCTCCGCACCTTCAACTCAGTCGAAGGATCTGAGTCCCATAACATCTTGCTCTTTTTGAAATTCCGAGCCAGTCACAAATCCTCACATAGACCCTGCTCTTGACCTTCCAGCCCCCATGATTCAAGAGGCGCATCTATAAAATACCAATCAATGTTGCAGAAACAAAACTTGGAATGAAAGGTTCAGTCAGTCGCTCCTCAGGCTCCCCCCATCTGCCCCTCAAGGTGATAAATCTGAAGAGCTGTTTTAGCTTGATATGTCCTTAGTCTAAAGTTCTAAAGCAAAATAATAAACGCAACACTCCCAGAGGGTATTTGATGAAACTAAAGAGTGCACCAAAGATATGAAATTTAAAGTATTTCTTAACTGTGATACATGGTACATGACTGCTAGAAGTACATTTCCAGAAAACTTGATCCTAGATCCTGAAACACAGAAATCTGCCTTACGCAAAGTCAGAACTTTGGTCCATGTAGCTTAGTGCAGTCTACACTGACTGGCAGCAACCTTTCATGACAATTCACACATGAACTGGTTGTCTTGGGGAGGAAAGTGTATTTCTTAGGCATGCTAGTGAAGTTCTGAGCTCAGAGATGAACTTTAGTGGCCTATAAAAAGTTCACATCAATGGAGAGATGAGCTTTACAAGCCTCCAGATTCCTTTTTTAGCTTGGATTAAAATCTGACATGAAGAAGAATCCCTGGCTTCCCCCTGTCCACCCCACCCAGTCCTCATAGTTCCTATACGTGTACAGTGGTACCTCGGGTTACATACGCTTCAGGTTACATACGCTTCAGGTTACAGACTCCGCTAACCCAGAAATAGTACCTCGGCTTAAGAACTTTGCTGCAGGATGAGAACAGAAATTGTGCTCCGGCAGAGCGGCAGCAGCCGGAGGCCCCATTAGCTAAAGTGGTGCTTCAGGTTAAGAACAGTTTCAGGTTAAGAACGGACCTCCGGAACGAATTAAGTACGTAAACCGAGGTACCACTGTATATATTTCACTGAATTCAATGGTATTAACTCCCAAGTGTTTCGAGGTTGCAGCATCAATTTGTGTTCCCCTTTCACCTACTTAAATTAAGTTGGATATTTCTCAAGGTTGCTATTTTAAAGTCTGGATGAAGTTTGTCCTAGGTGCCTCCTGAGCCTAGACTATTGATTCCAGTGGGCCTATATCTGAAACACATTTGATCCACTGAGAAAAGGAATCAATACTCCTGTTGAAAACATCCTATAATTTCTCTATGGCATGCAAATAGAAGATAGCTGGTTGCAGTGCTGATGAAGTTGAAGGCTGACTCACTTCTGGGATGTAAAGGCAAATGTCAGCACAGTATACCCAACTCACATTTCCCCTGGTGTAAGCCCCATGGAATTTAATGGGGCTCCCTTCTGGGTAGACACACATAGGATTGCACTGCCAGGGTCCATTTGCGGGCATGGTGACCACACAGAGAGTCCACCACCTGTATTTTGTTCATGTAAATTTGATTAGAGTCAATATTACATTTAAATCCAGTAAGTGTACCAACACTTTACTGCAAATGTGGGGAGATGGACACAAAGAGATTAAACAGAATAGGATAGAATAGGATGCAGAGACCAGGCTGCGAGCTCTGTAAATAATTCAGTCTGGAAAACTTAAATCTAAATGCCATATAGGCCAACTCAACATAAAGTCATAACTTACACTAAGAGTTCTGCCAAGATAATAAACTCTGGCAGTACAACCTGAGTTGTTTATGAGTGACTGATCAGCTTCAGGAGTGAATTATTTATAATGTTTTATTCACCCGGTGACCAAAAGTCACCTACGAGCCTGACAAAATGGGCAAACTTTGTCAGGGTTTGTTCAGGAGAAATAATATCGCCCTAACTAAAATAGAATGTGGTCTCTGCAACTTTTTTTTTTCTTTAGTCAAGAATTGTGCTTGATCGTTGCAGCAAAAGATGAAACAATAGGTGGCAGAAATCTCTTGGTAAAAGAGCAAATACAGCAGAAGTCTATATATGTTTACTCAGAAGTAAGTTGTGGCCAAAAGCGTGAGACTTGCTTCTGAATAAACAGGATTGTACATGTACAAAAGAATCCTATTCACGTCTATCCAGAAGTAAGTCCCATTATGTTTCAATGGAATTTACTCTCAAATTTTTGGTTTATGTGTTGAAAACACATGTGCCCAGTTCCAGCTATGTCAAATCATTTGATTTCTCTATTGATGTCTAGGGGCAGCTCTCTGTTTTGACCCTGAGGACATTTTAAAATAGCTTCTCAGCGTGAACCAGGAAGAAACCTATCCATTTAGTTATTATGGGGCTGTTTGGAAATGGGTTTCTTTCTTCTTCTTTTCCACCTTGGGTTTTACTTCCTGCAGATTATTTGGTATTCTGCAAACACCAGGGTTCCTCAGAGTCTGCCAGTACATCTCTCTACTGAAGGCCTGGAGTGGTTGGCCTGACAGAAGCAGAGATTGTGACCTGAGAAAGGCTGTCATGACAGTAACAAAGTTTTTAGCCCTGAATCTGTGGAAAGCTTTATCCTTATGCTGGAAGGATGCAAAAATATAGAGGCAGGAGAAATATGCAGCTTAATGGATCCAAATGCTGAGAGCTGTTAAGAAAAGCTGTGTAGAGTTAACAGTATTTAGAGGGGGAGTACAATGCGTGTGGGATGAAAGGTCTAACTGGTCTACTGGAATGTTCACACTGGGTGATCAGTCAAAATCTTCATTTCCTCTTTCACAGATGGTGTAGGGAACAGTTGGCCCTCCCAATGATGCTGAATTGTGCCTCTCATCAGCACTGGTGATTGGCTGTACTTGCTAGGGCTGATGGGAGTTGTGGGTCTGCAACATCCACACAGCCAAAGGCGCCTGTTTTAGGGAGACTTCCTCTTCCACACTTGCAAAGACATTGTGTGCAGGTGTCGCACCATAGGTAGCAGCTAAAGAAACAATGCAAGACAAGGCCTTGATACAATCTTGCTGCAGAACAACCTGTTTATTCTATTGTTGAAGCCTTGTCTAGGACTGACTGGAAATGGCTCATGACTCACTTCCACCTGGAGATTAGAGTAGTGGCCACTCTTCTTTGCTGAAGGGATGTTTGGTTGCAGTGAGACATCTCTGAATGGTAATTATATCCCCTGTTGTAGCTGAAACCTTCTGGCACTTGAATTATGACTGATGTCTCATGGCAATTGAACTGAATTGCAATCCGTGCCCTGTGGCACTTTCCTTTCCTTTGTGCTTAATAAAATTGAAGTGCACCTTTTCACTTTTTGTGGTCTCGAATTCTGTTCCTGCTAACATCTGTAGAACCCTGGTAAACCCTCACACTCACCTGGGCCAGTGCTTACACTTCTATGTGCGTTTCTGGTGCATTTCTGGCTACGTAAACATAGGCACAGGAAGACGTGATTTTCTTTTAGAATATGCTATCTATGACGATAGCTTAATGGAACCTCCACATATATGGAAAGTATACCTCTAAATATGAGGTACGGGGGACAAGCAAGCATTGAATGCCATCCCTGTTAGTACCTGCTTGGGTTCACTCAGATACATCTGGCCAGCTGCTGTTAGACACATAATTCTGGGATATATGGTCCTGGGAACGATTCATCAGGACTCTTATGTTCTTAAATAGCTAAAAAGTGGCAGTAAATTTGGGATGTTGAATGAGCCACACTGAAAATAGCATGGTGAATTAGGAAGTTAGATGAAAGGGAGAAACGAGCTAAGAGAAAGGCACGTTGGCAAGTACTTACCGTGATCAACTCCCACCCAGAAACCTATGTCGCCGCTGTGGAAGGATGCGTGGATCCAGAATTGACCTCCAAAGTCACCTACGGACAAACTGTTAAGACCATATTCAGGGAAGACAGTCTTATTCAGCTATGAGGGATTGCCAAAGAAGAAAAACATTTTCTCAGAATCTGAGGTGGAGCTCCATGCAGAGGATAATTTGGTGCCCTCAGAACCTGTCACCACTTTGTTTCTCAGCACCACCCATTGAAAAGGAACTGAGCTATGCTCTAAGAAGAATCACATGATACAGCAACCTCCACCCTGCCAGGGATTATTAGACTACTTTGGAGCACAAAAATGCATGATCCAATGCTCTCCTGTGTGAAAATCTCGTTGCACATAGAAAAGGCCCGAGTTGTGTTCCTCTAGCGACAGGATTTGTCACAGTATCTCACAAGCCATATTTATTTCCAAACAGATGCTTTGCTTGGTTTTAAGTACATCCCCATAAAACAACCCATGGGAGATATTGATTTTACTGCACATTTATTTCACATTATACAGATTGACCTGATGGAAGTGCTTTATTCTGGCTTTCTGAATTCAGCCCAGTAGCCATGCAATACATGCAGTGAGTTTGAGGCAAGAGCTCACTGGAAGACAAGGATAAATGGACGCCAATTTTCTCCCCCATGCTGCTCCCTAATCTTCTTGAAACCTGGCTCCTCTTTCCCTCTGGCTCTGCTCCTCAAGGACATGTGGTTGGCTTTGCCCATTCTTCATACTCTGACTCTCCAGAAACAAAAACGCCCCCCAACAAACTGGGGGGAGATCCAAGGACACACCGTGCCTCTTAAGCAGCCAAGAAGAGAAAAGTTACTGTGTTGCCACCTTCATTTCTCTGTTGGCTTCAAGGAAAAGATGTCGGAGTGTTCACAAACCTTCTGCGCTTGGCAATTCCACTTCCCCCAATACTGAATTTGGATAGTACATCTGAAGCTCAGTTCAGGTTATTTAACAACATATTGACAATCTTGCCATCCAGCAATGAGTTCAAAGGGAGGCGGGATCAGTGACAGATGCTCTGTGCAAGCCTGCCTTGAGCATCCGAAAGACAGGGGACAATTAGTCAAATGTCAACGCAGCCCAAAGACTCTCCAGCTTCTGCATCATCCAGCACCTCAACAAAAAGAGGATTAGGCAGAAGACAAAGCGCCAGCATTTTTTCAAATGAGGCTGAAATCTGCTCACCAGATGATCCTTCGTATTCTCTAAACTCTTGCCTCTCTTGAACATCAGTAGCTGGTTTGCTTCTGGCTTGCTCCCTTGGAGCCTCAAGAAATGGCGCATAGGGCATTACCACCTACCACAAGGAACCATCAAGTCTCAAACATGGTGAATCCTGTATCCTACAAGCTAGGAAGCCCAGCAGCAACACCATGGAAAATCAAAATCAGACGCCTGGTTTGAACACACAGTGAGAGTAAATAAATAAATAAACAAACAAATAAATCAGCATTTCCTAACCATACATATGGGATTAATTTAATATAATGATAAATATGCATTTACGTGGCATTTCCTCATCACTATGTTTTCCTTTTTCAAGTTTTAATTACACAACTTGTATTTAATTATAGGCATTGCTCTTGTATCCACTTTAGGTAGTGTTAAATACATTTGACAGAGTTTACTAAAAAAAAAAAGGAGTGGGCTTGCTTACATCAGACAAACAGAATACTTGTTTGTTGCTGTCATACAGTTGGTTCCTAGATTCCTATGAACTCATAGCATCCCCACAGAAAAACTTAGCATTCCAGTGAATTTTTTTATAGACACAGGGCTGGCCTAAAATATTTTCCTGCCTGAGGCAGAGCAGCAAACAGTGTCCCCCCGTGGGAGCAACTGGTGGGGAGAGAATACACAGTGCCTACCTCCCCACCACCTCATCATTTTCCTTTTGGTTAGTGGTAGCAACACCGCGGCCAGATGTCCAGGTGTGCATCGCCCGTCCCTCCCACTGGCAGCTCCTCCCACCACTCAAGGGGCATGGTGTCCAAATTATTTTGGCAACAGAGGCAGAATATCCCTGAAATGCACATCCTCCTCCCTGGCAGTAGAAATACAAAAACAATAAACTGAATAATTAACCATTTTTGCTCTTTCATGACACCAAAAACCAGCTGCTGAGGCAGGTGCCTCTTTCTTGCCTGATGGTAGGGCCGTGTCCACACACACACACACACACGTACGTGTTGGTCAATGAGGCACACACACCATGTTGACAGATGTCCCAGGGATAACTGGAGTTATCTGTATCACGGGAATACTAACAATAATAGCAATGATAATTTTATTATTTGTACCCTGCCCATCTGAATGGCTTGCCCCAGCTACTCTTGGCGGCTTCTAACATAAAAACTTAACAAAACATTACACATTAAAAGGCTTCTCTATACAGGGTTTCCTTCAGATACCTTCTAAACGTTATACAGTAACCTCTCTCTCCTTGACATCTGATGGGAAAGCGTTCCACAGGGTGGGCATCACTATTGAGAAGGCCCTCTGCCTGGTTCCCTGTAGCTTCACATCTCGTAGTGAGGGAACCACCGGAAGGCCCTCGGAGCTGGATCTCAGTGTCCGGGCTGAATGATGGGGGTAGAGACACTCCTTCAGATACACAGGGCCAAGGCCATTTAGGACTTTGAAGGTGAGCACCTTCACTTCAAATTGTGCTCGGAAATGTACTGGGAGCCAATGTAGGTCATGTACTTCTACAGTATTTGGAATACTTACTAGATAGACCGTAGTCTCAGAGTTTGAATGCATGCCGTGTAATCTGACACCCCAGCCACAATCCAACTCAGAGTTAAACCAATGGATTTAAATGTTCCTGAATGTATATTAGTATATCTTCATCTGTGGCCCCTGGCTTCACCTGAATAGCCTAAAGCTAAAGTACCCTTGCTCTTTCATTGAAAAAGAGAGCTTTCCCATCTCAAAGACACCTCCTCTTGCACAGAATAAAATACTTGGAACAACCCATTTCAAATATAAACTGGCCCAGTTTGGATGAGTTTGGATGAGTGGGTGGGTGGGCAAGTCAGGAGGGGGAATTAGGAGTGGATGGAGGCAAGTGGGTCAGCTGGAAAGGTTCATTGAAGGCGGGCTTTTCAAGGGTTTGGGGTGAGGTGTAAAGGGGAGGGGGAAAGGTTTTGGGGTGATGTGCAAAGGGAGGGGGAAGGGAAGTCTCTGGAGCAAGGTGTAAAGGGAGGGCTTGGCAGGTAAGCAGGGCTGGCAAGCCATGCCAGCAGGTTCACGGCCCCTAGCTCATCATATGCATATAACAGTTATGTTTTTTCTTTGCTTATTACTTCCATTTTTTCTTGGTTTTCATTAAGGCTTTTATTACCTCTATTTTTTCTTCGCTTTTCATTAAGGATTTCCATTTTATAGAAACTTTCACTAAAACTTGTATTAATGTGCCCCCCCCCAATAAACACCACTCTGAAATATTTTGAAATTATTAGAACAATATTAGGATCCCAACCTCCACATAGCCCCTAGACATGACCCCACAATGTCTGTAAACTATGCCAGCTCTTCAGCTTGTGTACCATAATTTCCTCTCATTGAAAGCAATGGGTGGGGAACACTCAGAGGGATGAGTAGGAAGCCCCCCTTTCTTCTAGATATGGCCTTGGCTGCTGTGAATGGTAGGTCTTTGGGTAGAGTGGTGCCTCCACCATATAATCCTGCCCTTGCAGGCTAGATTGTAGGTGAGGTTGCTCTGCCCAGCTGTAACCTTCTATACACTGGGAAATCAATGGGACTTAATTCTGAGTAGACAATTATAGGATTGCACTGTAAGTCTGCAATCCTATACCTACTTACATGAGAGTAAGCCCCATTTTAATATACATGAGTAGATCTGTATAGGATTGTAGTGTAATCAAGCAAGCAAGTACCGTATTTTTCTCCCTATAGGACGCACTTTCCCCCCCTCCAAAAATGAAGGGGAAATCTATGTGCATCCTATGGGGCGAATACAGGCTTCAGGAAGCTATCAGCAAGCCTGTGGAGCCCGTGGGAGTTCCCGCAGGGCTCCCTAGGCTGCGGGTAGCAGCCTGCCGCCCAGCGCACAGGGCGCCCTGAAGCAGAGCGCCTCACGGGCTGGGCAGACATCCACAGCCTGGGGAACCTGCAGGGCTCCCTAGGCTGCGGGTATCAGACTGCACTCTGGCAAAAAAACTAGGTGCGTCCTATGGGACGGAGCGTCCTATGGGACGAAAAATACGGTAACTAAAATGATTGATTTTCTAATTTTATTCCCCTTTCTGCTTTTTTCCTTGTTGAAATGAACTTAATTTATACTCTTAATTCTAGATTTTCTACAATCGCAGTTCCTTTCCCCTTTTCTCCATGGAATTTTTGATAACATTTTTGCGTACATACACACATCATACACCATTTTATTTCTATGTCGCATTGCCATAGTCAAAACCATGCTCAAGGCAGCTTGCAAGATTATTATTTTTTGCAAAATACTTACAGATACGACAAAAAATAGTCCTAAACAATAAATAGAACACATCAAACAGCACACAATCAATCTGAACAATTTCCACCTTCAATCATAATATATAAAAATAAAGGTACAAAAAGCAATGTAAATAAAAGCAACAACTCCCCCATCCAAAAATAAACCCCTGAACAATTCTCCAGTTCAAGAGTCTGTTTAGCAGCCTCAGTTTTTGAAGCTGGAGTCAGTAAGCCAGGTGGGAAAAGGCCTGCAAGGCAGAGAACAGTTCTTCCAGGACTTACCGACAAGTTTAGTTTGTCTCAGTTTTTTTCCCTATATGCATATTAAACAACTTCATTATTCCCACTATATTTAAAGTGTGTCCCAAATGGTATCGCTCTGCCAAATTGAATTCTTCCTCTTTTGGAGTTTATGGAATTTCTAATAAACTTGTTTTTAGGAGGGATAGTAATGTTAACTAATTCTGCAAACCATTATTGAAAGCAATGAGCCTGAATCAAGGGCTCTTAGATACAACATAAAATTGATTTCCAAACCTACCAAAAAATAGAAAATAATAGCTGTTTGTCCAATGTCAGTTAATGAACTCTTGAATCCTTTGCACACTTACTATGGAGTAGACATACTGAAAAACACACTGAAACATACTTCCAAGTAAGCATGCATAGGATTGAGTTTCCTGGATATTTTCCACATTAATTATACATTCCTAGGTGTCTTCACATTATTTAAAAGTATACTTCAACTTTTGTATTGTATTTCTATAATCTATGATTTTTCTTTGAATTGCTCAAAGTGTAGTTGGCAAAAATGTATAAATCTAAATCAAACCAAAGTGTTGGAAATATAAAGAGAAAGCAAGTTCTTTTTATCATATGTGGTGGTCTTGTAGTAAGGTTAAAGTGTACTGGAAAATGATATATAATGAAATGAAAAGGATGTTTAAAATAACCTTTGTAAAAAAAAAAAAAAAGCTTTTTTTGGGAATTATAGAGACAGAACTACCTAAAATGTCTAGAAACTTATTCATGTATGCTACTACAGTGGCAAGAATGTTACTTGCCCTAAAATAGAAAGAAACAGAAGTCCAAGCAAAGGAAGAATGGATACAAAAACTTACAGTATATACAGAAATGACAAAACTTACTGGAAGAATTAGGAATCAAGAAAAAAATATTTTATAAAAGAATGGAAATGGTTTATTGGATATTTACAGATAAATTATAAACAGATAAAAACATTGGCAGGATTATTGTAACAAGCTACAGTTTCATAAGAGTATATATTTAAAGAAGATGAATAAATGAACAAATTAAGTTAAATTTTGATATGCAGAACATATTAAAAACAAATTTAAGGAATCACGGAAAGAGGGGGAAGGAAGTCAAGTTTTGAATGTCAAAATCAGTGCTTTTTTCTAAACAAATGTTTAGGGGTACTCTTCTCATTTTCCTACTCATTTTGAAATACTGCCCCTCAAGGAGGCCAAACTTAGATTCACGAAATGTTTAGGGGTATGCATACCCATGCGTCCCCCAGGGGAAAAAAGGCACTGGTCAAAATGATTGTAAAATTAGTGAAAGGTATAAACTTGAAAAGTATAGATAGATAAATGATTGATAGATAGATAGGTAGATAGATAGATAGATGATAGATGATAGATAGATAGATGATAGATAGATAGATAGATAGATGATAGATAGATAGATGATAGAATTACAATCCTATGCATATCTACTAGCCATGATGACTCTGCTCTGCTCCCATGTCTGGAGGCAGTAATACATCTGAATACCAGTTGCTGGATGGCTCTTTTGCTTGAGTCCTGATTGCAGGTTTCCTACAGGCATCAGTTTGGCCACAGTGAGGACAGGGTGCTAAACTAGAGGGGCCATTGACCTTCTCCAGCAGGCCTTTCTTATGTTCATATGCATGTATACATACCTTCCAACATTCCTCCGATGAAAATAGGGGTGTCCTAAGGAAAAGCGGCACATTCCGGGATCAAATCAGAAACCAGGACGGCTTCTGTAAATCCATGACTGTCTCTGGAAAATAGGAACACTTGGAGGGTCCGCATTTATTCAGACAGAGATCTCATTGTCTTCCATGGAGCTTAATCTCTCTAGTAAGACTGTTCGGGATTGCAGTCTAAAATTCTCCTTTGTGTCCCCACTCAGTTCTGTCAGGCATTATTTTCTCTCTGCTTAATATACTGTTTGCTTGGTAGATGAAGGGGAAAAAATCACTATATTTAGACTTAGGTTCAGATTGTCATTTAAACCAGTGATGGGGAAACTGTGTGTCTCTAGATGTTGGAAGTGTTCGGAGTCAGAGCAACTTTGAATCTACCGATAAATTGCTTCCCAGTCCTGCCCTAGCTTGCCCCCAATCTGGTTACAGTGGGGAGGGAGGACCCAGCATCTGACTTCCATTCTTGATGTTGAAGCTCCTTCTCTGAGGGGCCATAGGGTTGTAGCCTTCAGAATTTTGCCTCGATCGTGTCTTTGTTCTGCAAAAGGAGATGTCTGCTTTTGTGGGGGGAAAGGAAAATCTTGGATCTGAAACTTTGTTGTTACTTTAGTATTTGTATCCTGGCTAGAAAAACCTAATGATGCAAACATTTCTAAAATTATTGAATAAGTTTTTATCCCTCTCTCTAACCCATTTTTATTTATGAAAGCTACTTTCTTCCTATTTCAGAGAAGAATTTGCAATCAGTACCTAAAATCTCATTATTGCACAATTGTTCCCTCATGATTTCTTTGTTTGCATATTGTAATTATGGATAGCATTAATTGTTCGCCAAACTACTTTTCCTAATTATATTTATTTTCCTATATTTCAAATGTCTATTACATATTTTCCATTTAGGGAGTATAATCTTATTTCACTGTAGCATCTCAATGGGTTCATTATTTTTTTTTAGTGCTGCAAAATGTATACATAAAATTCATTGCAGGGGCAGACGATTGTATGGGGAGAATGGAAACTTAATATAGATTATTAATAATGTGGGGATAAAATAATATTTTAATATTGTTATGATAGGGTTATATGTTGTAATGAGCCGGAGGAGCTTCTGATTCCATTTCCCCTTGTGGTGCTAAGAAAACTGGATATAAATGCAAGTGAGGCCAATGTTAAATAAGACATTTAAATCTTATGTCAAACCAGTGCACCTGTGGCAATGGGGAGAGATCAAGGCCCAGATTCTTGAGCTGGCAAAAACATGAGTTTCTTACGTGGCCTCAGCAGACTCTAGAGTTGCATATTCCCAGGCCAGGTCAGATACAGCCAGTGGTGGCCCATGTGAAGGAGAAGATACAATACAAGGACTTGAGTGGAGAAGAATAGTGCTGCACAGGCATACTAGCAGGGCCAAATCTTGGGCTCTCGCGTATCCTTAAAGCCCTGACCTTGCCACTGCCCCATCCCAACCCCATTCAGGTAAGATGCAGTGATGATCAGTATCTAGCCCATCACAAGAACCACTACTAGATACAGCTATGTTGGGAATCATTCTTCAAACAAACAGTCAGGATGTTTGTACCTTTAAGATGTAAGCTTTGGGCTGATTGGTTACAGCTGGTCATGACTACAAAAGGAGAAAAGCTGCAGTTTGAACCTCTGCCTGCAGGAAAAACACCCACAAGCTTTTCTGTTTGTTGTTTTATAATAAAACCTTTATTTGACTTGATTTTACACCGGTCTCATGGTGGCACAGTCTTTGTCATCTGCAACCAGTGGAAAATCCCCCTCTAACAAGCTATTCATAGAGCTGGAGAGGGGCTGTTAAACATGTAGGTGAACCCACTACTTCAGTGATGTCCATCAGGTCAATTTTTGGCCTGCCCCCCCAAAAAAAGTTCAACAACTTAGGTCTCACCTTAAAAAAGCTTTGAAAAAAGCTCAACAACTTTGGCCTCCCACCCTCCAATGACAATGGGTAGATCACTGCCAGTTGTTTTATACTGTGAGTAGATCATGGTCTCTAGGGAGTTGGACATGCCTGCCCTACTTGATACAGGAACTCCAGCACAGGAGCATGTCCAAGTGACGGCATATAATCTGTTCAGCATGAACATGCCCATTTGCACACAGTCTCTCGAGAAGGGAGAAAGCAACCAGTTCATTGGTTTGTTATGTTGTTTGCCAACACTTATGGAGTTCCCATACAGTTCACAATACCACAGTGAAAGTGTCCAGAGCCATTTTGTTACCTGTGATGGAGCCTGATATTGTTGTCCCCTGCTGTTGTTGTTCTGCATTGCTAACAGCCAGTACATGTTGCTCTAGAGAAGCAGATTTGGGTGTCTCTCATAAGGCTTAGCTAGGTGAGACGTGGGGGGAGAGGCCCAAGTTTGTGGCAGCCACTGCTCAGTCTGGAACTCCAGCTTCCATCTGGCCAAGCTGCTGTACTTCAAAAAAGGAGAATGCAACCCACCAGTTGTGCTCCATAGCCCCTCAGGAGGCCAGTCTGTTCATAGAGTGCCCAACTGGGTATGGTGGCACTGATGCTCCTTAGCTTGGCGGGGTCCTGGCCTGGGCTTGGTGGTGTGCTTGGATAGGCACAGCTACTGGTAGCAGAGGCTTGTGTGGCAGAATAACAGCTGACAGGGGGCACACTTGTTCTGATGGCACAGCAGTGAGGGCTCAGGCAAGTAGCAAGGACATGCTTGTCCTGTTGCTCTTGAAACAATATACTTATGGTAAGGCCAACCCTGATAGACTCTGATGACAAAGGTGAATCTGGCCCAACAAGTTAGAATTGGGTACTGCCAAGGGCCACATTGGTCTTTTGCATTTACAGGAATGATAAGATTGTGGATCAGGTGGGTCTTGCTTAAATACAAAACAGCCTGGTCTCAAACAGAAGATATGGTTGCATTACAACTTGAACCATGCCATTCAAGCAATTAATAAGAGAATACATTTAAAAATAAATTGACCATATTTTTATTTTTCCCTCTCTTACTTTCACCATTTAGGCCAGATTCCAAATTCTGGTGTACTATTTGTTAGTAGTAGGTGGCTCCATCTTTTCCTACCTCTAGCTAGTGGCTAAGCAAGCTGGCATTAATTTCAACATCCTCTGTGAGCATTATACCATTAACATTTTTTAACAGGATTACTAAAGGATTGGATTTTTGTCTTCATCCCTTGTCAACAATGCAACACTTTCTGTCAGCTGCTCTTCAGGGTTCAGGTTCAGCAGAACACACAAGAGACCCCAAGGACCCTTGTCTGGAAAGCGTATTACCAGTGCCAGGCTAGATTAGGGGATGGTTGCCCATGGCCCTAGGCTGGTCCCTACAGGGGAGGTGGCATGAATCTTTACCTATGAATGGCCTGAGAGGAGAAGGTAGTTGAACATGGGTGAAAAGCTGTATCTGGGGGTCTTACACACTAATGTTACACTCTAATGGCAAAGTAACCAAGCAACTGTAGCAACAGACAGTGTGGTCTCTATCCAAATTTTAGTAGATATGAGGATTTCTGCTTTCGTGAAAGATGATTGTAACTGATGTGAATGTAGTACTTAAGGTTCCACACCACTGCCTCAAATTGTTTTCCCTGGAATCAGTATATTGAAACAGATGTCATCGGACTGGAAAGGAGACCAGACCAAATTGCAAGGTGTGTTTTTAGTTTATATGATAAACCAGAGTGTCTGGATTAACCAGACAAACAGATTAACAAAACAGATACATGGATATTAATAATTACTGCAAAGGAAACAGAAGACAAGAGGGTATCTTACTCCATCTGAGGAGACCTCTGCTATTGACTGGTTTATCTTTTAAAGAATGTTTTCCTAAGTTGTGTTGTGAAAGAAGAGAGCACTGCACATGCTACCTTAGTAAGTACAGGAAATGCAAGGCCTTAACACTCTCTATCTGTCAGGTTGCTTTCATGGTGCCACAGCCAGTATCCCTGATGATCCACAGCTGAAAGATCCAAATACAGACAAGGAAGCTAGATCTAGACTGTACTGGCAGTGTTTCCCAAACTTGGGTCTCCAGCTGTTTTTTTAACTACAATTCCCATCGTCCCTGACCACTGGTCCTGCTAGCTATAGATGATGGGAGTTGTAGTTCAAAAACAGCTGGAGACCCAAGTTTTGGGAAACACTGAGTTACAGGATGGTGAGCTAAATAGGAGGCATGTTTCATTTTTTCCTCTGCCTGGGCTCACCTTGACTCAGTGAGTGATCTCTGAAACACTGCAAGATACCAAGTAACAAATAATAATAGAAAATACCATGGTGCATCAATTTTCCAAAACTGTCAGATAATCAAATATCAAATGTCATAGCCCCAACACTGACAGTTATCTAATGTCAAACAGCCATACTATTTGGATGTCAGCAGCTGAATATTGGATGCTGAATATTCAATTCACATATTTAACAGGAGAAGCATGTTGGGGGGGGATATTTTTCTGCTTAATTGCTACAATGATTTGGAGCTTGGTCTTCCATAAGTTAACTGATATAGCCTTATCAGCACAAGCAGCTGAAATGTAGCTGTACACGGCACAATCATTTTTTCTACACCAAAAATAATAATAGATGTGCACATTTTTCTTTGTAATGATTCAGCCCTATAAAACTAAAAACCAATCAACAATGCACTTTTTCTTCATTACAAGCCTTCTGGGCATGTTTAGGTTTACAAAGAAGGCAACAAGCTCTTCATCTGAGTGGTAGGCATTCTTTGCCTAGCTTCATCTAGAGCAATAATTAAGGACAATGCAAGCAACATTCTTTTGGCTGGTAATTCCCCTTAATTTGATAAATTATTTGTACTCATTCTTCCAAAACTCCAATTCTGTCCTTCATTTCATTTCCTTAGCTTTTGTTTTGCTTTGTTTTCCTCTTGCTACTCAGTTAATGGGATATATGAACCAACCCACGTTCCATTCCACACAGATATTTTTGCTATAAACTGTCAAAATAATTAAATACTTTGTATAAATTTGGGCACTTAAAGTGACAAAAAATGTTGCTGATAAGAATAATGGGAGAAACAGAAAAGCAGAAAAAAATTACAAGGGTAATTCGAACTGATTCATCTGTAAATAATGAGAATTTAATGAGGCTGATATTCAAAGACTCTCTCATTTCTTAGTGTATAAAACATTCATTTTTCACATTAATTGTCTTCCTGATAGAGGTCTTACGGCACTGCGGAGAAAGAAAAGGTTACATACTTTTCTGTACAAACTATGTAGACAAGAGGCTTTCCTATAAAGTTCTGTTTTCAAAAAGAAGTCAATCTCTTGCATTGTAGAACAATGCCCACAAAGAAAAGAAGAAAGAATCTTTTTGTTTACCGATGGGATCTCAGGAGAGACTTATATCAGAACTTTGATCTTGAAACACACCATTGCTTCTCAACCAAAGAGAGGGCGATTAAAGAAATAGCATCTTCAAGTACCCACAGAGATGTTAAAACACAACAGGAGGCGGGGCTAGAAGAAAAGGAGTTCAGCACAGTGTATTTCTTCCCCATGAGTAAAACATTCACCAGCAAAACCCACAACCCGGCAAGCAGACTCTTCCCAAACTCACAAGATTTATACCATTCAAATGAAAGCCTTGCTGCCTTCATTGCAAACCTGAATATGCCCTGAAGGGTTGTAATGGAGAAAAGGCTTTTCAAAATGTGAAATAGCAGCAAGACGAGGAGGAAAACATTTGCTGTTATGAAAAGTCACTGGGGACAACAAGATAGAGTGCAGAGAAAAATAAAAAAAAGCTCACACACTATATCATGATTTTCCATTTCCCCCCTTTCTAAACCAAGACTATGAGCTTGAAATGAAGAATTCTGAAGAAGGACATATCTCTGTGTGTATGCTGGTGCACTGTAATCATTGAGAATGTGAGCTGTAAGCCTGGATGTCCCTGGTTCAAATGTCACCTCCGCCATGAATTCTCTAGGAAGCCACTGTTCTCTCAGCCTTAGGACTCCTCCTCTGTGCACCTACAGGATGGGGATAATAATACTGACTGACCTAGTGACCATTCTGCTAAAGTGGTGACTGGATCAAGGTGCCTTTGGCCTTGCATATAGAATTCTTCAATTATTTTTTATTTTGCAGAATCCGAGTGCATTCTCACAAGCACACATAATCACATTAGAACATAATTTACAGACGTCTTTGTATGCAAGAAAAAGAATATATCGAGCAAATTAGCTTACTTCTTTTCCAAATCTAATTAGGGACACACCAGAATTACTTGAAAAATGTCTTGGAAGAACTCGCCACTCCTTGGCAACTTTGTCAGCTCTGTATAATATCAGCTTGGAAGAGTATATATTAATGCCCATTGTCTTAGTTGCTATTATTTCCTGAATCTGGGCATAACATCTTTGCTACATCAAAGAGCTCTTCCTAAATTTTCTCTGTGCAACAATGGTTAATTATTCTAGGCTTTTCCACCCCAACACTACTGGTAAACTCCTTTTCTTCTTTTAGTAAAGAAAGCCTAGAAAACAAAACCAGCCGCAATAATAATGGACAATAAAAAGTTGCTTATAAGAGTCGTCTGCTTCTCCATTGCTTGTAGTTAACAAATAACAGAAAATCCTGGCAACATTAATTCACTGTACAGGTTCAATAAAATCCACCATTAACCAGATCTTGTCTATTTATGACTGCTTTGTCAAATGTTTCCAGCCCATTGCTTTCACCTAGAAAAATCTGTATGAAAGGCCAGTGAGCAGGTGAATAGCCCAACAGCTACTCAAGACCATATGAAGGCTGAAATCATAATTATCTAATAATAATAATAATAATAATAATAATTTATTTATACCCCGCCCATTTGGCTGGGCGGCTTCCAAAAGAATATTAAAATACTGTGATACATCAAACATTAAAAGCTTCCCTAAACAGGGCTGCCTTCAGATGTCTTCTACAAGTCTGGTAGTTGTTGTTCTCTTTGACATCTGGTGGGAGGGCGTTCCACAGGGAGGGCGCCACTACCGAGAAGGCCCTCTGCCTGCTTCCCTGTAACTTAAGTGTAATGCACACTTAAGGCTGAAATGCTAACCCCACTTAACCTGGGAGTAAGTCCACCCCCCTCTTAAACTTCTGAGTAGTTTTAGGATTGAACTGTAAGGCTGCAATTCTATGCACACGTGCTTGAATTCAGCAGGACTTACTTCTGACTAAGTGTGCACTGGCTCAGACTTCAAAAACATTGCAGAAGACTGTAGGGGTAAAATTCTTGCTTTCATTCTGTAATTCCTTAATGTGCCTTGTGTGCTGTGCTGCTTTCCTAGAATTTGTCTAGCATTCTTCCTGAATTAATAATGCTGATATTATGCTACTATGAAAAAGGGAAATTCACTTTCCCAAAACTTTTCATTTTTTTAAAGAAAGCCACATCTCAAAACAGAAAAGGAAAGGAAACATCAAGGAAGTAAATTTAAATGTTAACAATGCAATGCAGGAGGCTGGATACCTTCATGTAAGCTAAATTGTTGGAACCACCCACAAACCTGTCCCTCACACCATGTCAACATAGCATGTCCTACAAAAATGCAACAGGAACAAGAGAAGCAGTTTAGAAAGCTTCCCACCCCAAAAATGGAACCTGTAGCAAGCATGCTTTGGTATAAGGGCTATTTGTCACCAGTCATCTAAACCAGGCACCCCCAACCTTCGGCCCTCCAGATGGTTTCCACTACAATTCCCATCATCCCTGACCACTGGTCCTGTTAGCTAGGGATCATGGGAGTTGTAGGCCAAAACATCTGGAGGGCTGCAGCTTGGGGATGCCTGATCCAAACCGCTACTTTTAAAAATAATTATATGGTGGTGGTGAACACCAGAAGCTCACAGAGATTCAGAGTGGTATACAAATTAGTGCTAACTTAGATTTAGCCTGGGGTCTAATCAAGCATCTTTGGGGAGTACGTTCCCAAACCCGGGCACCCCTGCTGAAAAGGCCCTTTCCACTGTAGATGAATAATGTGTCTCTGATAGGGAAGATTCCTAGAGAATGGCCTCATACGATTTATGGGCAGGTTGGTAGGTGAAGAGATAGATGCTCCTTCTGGTCATTTACGGCTTTAAAGGTATCAGAAATGAATAGTGAAATTGAGGGTTTTTTTAAAATTTGCTGTATGCAACTGCATACAACTGGCCTTATCAATAAAAATTCTGACAGCCATAGTTTGCACTAGTTGAGGCTCTCAAGTTGTTTTCAATAGCAGCCCCATCTATAAGGCATTGTAGTAAACATGTGGCTCAATTAAACTAGGCTGTGCCTTTTGTTGTTGTTTCAGCTTAGTATATGTCAGAGAAATTCTGTGCAAGAACTCAACATGCAAGCCAACCGATTGATTCTTTTGCCTCCAGATGTTTTGCCTTCAAGTTAGGAGTGATGCATGTCAGCTAATGAAGAAGAAATCTGGACATCGGCCCAGCACAAATGGGAACAGCAATAATATAGCAGAAAACCTTGCTCACAGAAACTTTCAGCCTCTTACAGTGAACAATCTTGTATCTGAGGGGAGCTATACCAATCACGGAGATTTGTCTTTAAACCAAGGAATAATGAAATTTAGCTATTTTGCTAATCTCTTCAATATTATGATCTTCTAGGCCAGCAGTTCTCAACCTGTGGGTCCTCAGATATTGTTGGACTACAACTCCCAACATCCCTGAGCTCTGGCCTTGCTAGCTAGGGGTGACGGGAGTTGTAGTTCAACAACATCTGGGGACCCAAAGGTTGAGAAAGACTGTTGTAGGCCCACAGTTTAGTGGCCATGGACATTGCAACCCTAGAATGCCTCAAACTTTCCTTCCATTGCTTTCTCCTGTGCCCTCAGCTGTGAGGATGGAGAATGCTATGTTTTGCTTAATCTCTGACTCTTTTGAAAAGGGTGTGTTTGTAGCATGAGAAAGCATGGTTTGGTTCTTTTTGTGATCTGGTGCTATGTGTTCTGCAGGCACTTTTCCACAGTGTATATCAGGGATAGCCCCTCCAGATGTTGTTGGACACAATTAATCCTAGGCAGCCATTGGTCAAGGATGATAGGAGATATGGGCCAACAGCACCTGGATATGGTGTATTGTCTATATTGTCTACTGGAATACAACCTCTATGCTTTTGCCATCTGGATTGTATGGCCTGGTCAGTGCAAAGAAGAGAATGGTTGGTAGGCAGATATATAGTTCTGCATTTGGTACCAGGAGACCTTTGGGTCCTTTCCAAACCAATGACTTGATGATTCTATGATCTCTCTTCAGGCTATTGCAGTTCACTTTAATCTGCTCAGGGCAATGCCTAGCAGACAGGCTCAATTTCCACCAAGCCTGCCAGATAATAATAATTTAAACTTCATTGAGATATTAAAGCCAATCTAATTTTACAGCCTAATTTTCGAATTCATTCACTGAAGATCTCCTCCAGCATTGGTTATTTATATTAGCGACACAGTAGCCATTTCTATTCTATATACAGTAAGCACTGGTGTGTGAACTATAGGGGTATATTTTCAGGTATGGGGACAGTTTCCAGTAGGAAGGCTCATTTCAAGGTTCATTAGGCATTTATTTTGATTGTTGCACATTAGTCAACAGCTTCCTCTTCTTGGGCATTAGCAGAAGCCTTGAACCAGCAAGTAATATGCAGCTTTGGCAGGTGGAAAGTCAGAGGGAAATTTTATTAGAATCATTGATGCACAGAGTTACCGTATTAGCTCAAGCCACTATTTTAACCCTGCCTTTCCCCGTCCTAATTCCCACATTGTCAGCCTCATCCCCAACGAAGATTCATCCCAGCTGGGGTGTGCATCATTTGTGAATGAACGCATTGGGGTTACCCCAAAATTGTTGGAGTTACAAAAGTGGAGAGAGTTGCTGGCAATCACAAAAGTGAGAAGAATGCCTTTGTATGTCCTGCTTGTGGGCTTCCCATAGACATCTTCCCATAGACATCTGGGTGGCCACCATTAGGATAGGATTCTGGACTAGACAGGCATTTGGCCTGGATGAGCAAGGCTCTTTTTATGTTTGTGCACTCATATCAGAAAATGTGAGATGTGGCTGTGGCTCTGCAAGAGCCTAAGCCACCACATTTCCCCAAACATGGAAGTCCATTTAACTCACTGGAACTTAACTTCTGAGTAACTATGGGTAGGATCAGAGGAAAGCTACAGTCCTAAGGACACTTACCTGTAAGGCTTGATGAACAAAGTAGGACCTCTTTCCAAGAAAACATTCATAGGTAAAACCTTTGGTGGACTAGTCATCTTTGCAAACGTATCCCCAAAATATGATTTTAAGGAGCTGCTGGTGGTTGTCACAAGCATGCAGCAGTTTGCTTTAGAGACACCATTAAGTAGAAATGTTCCTGAGGTGGCCTTCGCTGTATTATACTTGGAGCTGTGTTTATAGGTTTTATGGTGTTTCTAGTATACTTCCAATGAATATATTTTGAAGCAGAATCAGATGCTTGGTGGTTTTCTAAGTAATGTTACAGAGGCTGAAGGAGAAGGCATGACTTATTTCTGCCGGGCTGCCAGGCTTTTACATTCAGACAGTTTCAAAGATATCTTCTAAAAAGTTGTGTGTTGTATGCTCAGCGGGTTCTCCTGACCCTCCCAGAGCCAATTTCAGGGAGCATGGGTGGGGGGAGGAAAGGGGTGCAAAGGCCCACTGCACTAACAGAAGTCAGCTAGTGGGACTAGTCAATTGAATCCCACCCTTGATGTTATATATGAAATTTCTTAATGGACTAGTTGTGTTAAGACTAAAAGCAGCTTGTTGGGTGGGGCGGAGTCATTACACTAGCCTCCTGGTAGTTGGATCACTGTTGCTGGAAGGGAGCAGGATGAGGTGGCGAAGAGATCAGTGTGAAGACAACCCAGCACTCCTGCATTTCCCTGTGCTAACGTCTCTGCCGCCTCTCCCCTCCCTGTCTAGCTAGGCAAGCTGCAGCACCTCACTTGCTGGAAAGCTAGCAGAGCAGCTCTGCCTCACCTATTCAGGCACTTCTGGTAACTGCTATGGGTTTTACTTGATCAATCCATGCTCAGAGGTGACCCACTGAAATCAATGGATTTAAGTTGGTCATAGCTTAAGGTAAAGGTACCCCTGACTATTAGGTCCAGTCGTGCATGACTCTAGGATTGCAGCGCTCATCTCGCTCTATAGGCCAAGGGAGCTGGTGTTTGTCCACAGACAGCTGCAGGGTCATGTGGCCAGCATGACTAAGCCGCTTCTGGTGAACCAGAGCAGTGCACGGAAACACTGTTTACCTTCCCACTGGAGTAGTACCTATTTATCTACTTGCGCTTGACGTGCTTTCGAACTGCTAGGTGGGCAGGAGCTGGGACAGGAGCTCACCCCATCGCAGGGATTCGAACCATCGACCTTCTGATTGGCAAGCCCTAGGCTCTGTGGTTTAGACCACAGCACCACCCGCGTCCCATAGCTTAGCTGACTGCAAACCAGTGTTGCTATGTATAGATATGGTAGCTGCAAAGAACTCTCAGAAGTTTGGATAAAAGAACAAAAAAAAAAAACACATCTGAAGGAGAGAGAAAAATCAATATCGCAACAAGGGTGCTTTGTCTGTTATTTCTAATTTGGATCATTTTCAATCTGTTATGTCTGTAGGGTATGTTGCAATCTTTGCTATAATGTGTGCAATCTTTCTTGTATCTTCTACTCCCTCTTCTCTATAAATCACTCCTTATATACTCTGCAAATAGTTCAGGTGTCTAAACTGTTCTAAATCAAACAATTTCTCTCCCCCTTCTAACTTTTCTAAATTGTCTACCTTGCACATATTCCACAGATCTGCAGTTTTGAGCTGCAAACTCCAGTAAGTGAGCCAGCACTGATAACAGCTCACAGTCCTTTTCTGGCTATGGTCATTGGTTGCATGTGAAGAATGCTTGAAATAAAAAAGGTATAGTATCAAGCTGTTATATCCTATGGTGTTATTACAGGCAATCTAAAGCTATGTTGGGAACAGTTTTGATTTACCCAATTGGGTTTTTAAGGCTGAGATTTTTATCCTTATTTTCCAATGTTTTCTGCAGTGGAAGGAGATAATATTTTGACTAAACAACTGTGCCGAAACAACAACATCCTTTCCTTCCTTTCTGAATAGAACTGGAACATAGTGACATGACCCCAGACTTTGGGGTCTCATTGATTCCCAAAGTGTAGGTTGACTCCAAAGGACATAGAAAGCTGCGTTAGGCTGAGTCAAACTGCTGGTCCACCTTGCTCATTGGAGGGATGGGGGAGAAAATTGATGCAGTTTGCATTTATAGGTTAACTTTTGCAATTCACACTTTTTTTTAAAAGCAATATGTAAATCCAAAAACAGCTAGCCTTCAAAACTTGCATTCCTATGAATTTTGCAATGCAGTTTTTCAGTCGAGTAATGTATACAAAAATGCACATGTCTGAGTAATGTGTGCATAAAAGTTAGCAAAAATAGCTTAGAAAACTGCATTACAAAAGGGAGAATTGCTTTGCTAATATTTGTATATTCAGCATAGCTATATGTGCAACTAGGAAAAATTCACACTGAAATGCTGCTGAATTTTCATTCCTTTTTTAAAAAATTGCACATTGATGTGGAAATCTGGGCAACTGAATTTAAGATTGGAAAATTGGAAGCAGAGAGAAACTGCAATTGACTAAATCATCCATTCCTAGTTCAGGGCTGCCTACACTGTCTGGCAACAGCTCCCCAGGATTTCAAACAGGGGCCTTCCTTCGGTCTACCTGGGGATCCCAGTGATCACACCTGTGACCTGAACGTGAAACAGATGCTCTGCTACCAAGCTATGGACACTCCTTTATAGACCAGGGCATATTCTAGCTTTGGTGGGGCATTCTTCCAGTTCCTGAAGTAGATTAGGACCATTGTGAGACCAGCAGAAGCTGTGCAGTTTGTCTTCGGCTCTGACTAATTTGAAGCACAATTTCAAAATATGTCAATGTCTCTGTCATTGTGAATGTGGTTAAGAGAACTGTGACTCTAAGTGTTAAAGAAAAACAAGTCTAAACCATTCACCAACAGGCTCATAATCACGTAATGCAGACAAAACCCTCATAACTGCAGTTGAAATTAATCTCATCATAAAAATGCCTTGCAGTTTTACTGGATGCTCTATAGGCATGGTGTCTCCCTTACTTTAGTTTTCCATTCTTCAGGTCCTTAATGATGCAGAGCAGAATGTTAATAATAAAAAAAGCTAGCATTTTTTAAAGTACCATTTTAGAAATCAGCATCTAAACAAACAGTTGTACTTTTTTGTTTCTTTGAAGGCTGTTTTGCAAAGCCACTCCCGACCTAAAGGGGGGGGGTTGCAGGCTCACGCCCCCCATCTACAATCTTGCGGGGCTGGCGCCAGCCCCGCGGAACTTGGGGATTCCCCTGTCTCATTAATATTCATTGCCCTCAGCGCCAGCCAATCGGCTGGCGCTAGGGGCGGGCTTACCAGGTGCTCTTAAGGTCGGGGCAGCCCTGGCTCGCCCCCTTTTCTTTCCTACAGCAGCTGCGGTTTCCCACCCACTCGCCCTCTAGGTTTGCATTCGGACTTTGCTATGGGCTTCGGCTGGTCGCCGCAAGGGGCCTGGTAGGAGTTTTTCCAGTTGGCTAATTGGCTGTATTTTGAAGCCACTTGGTTTCTTCGCCTACCTCGTAGCAAAACGTCATAACTGGCGGTTAGGCATTGGCAGGGGTATTGTCATGCAAATGAATTTTTTTTGGGGGGAGGAATGCCATCACCTCCCCCAAATCTTGAAGGGTAGTCTGTTAAAGGACTCCGTGGGGTGTCGCCTCGTCCGAAACCTACGGAGGCTAGGGCCTAAAGCGTGCTCCTGAGCGGTAACCCCTTGGGGAGCGCCTAGGGATGTGCATCTTGGGGGCTCCCCTGTTGGTGCTTAACCCTTCCCGGTTAGACCGGATAGTCTGTTAGGGCCAATGCCTATAGCCAATACCGCTCTTACCTGTAATCAATAAAGTTCTGGCCATTTTCGCCCATTAACCTAAATTCCGGTGTCCGGTGTCTTTATTTACTCCATCTGTGGGAGGGGGCGGGAATCACCACGCAAATCATACTTCAGAAGAACAGAAAAGGGGAGGAATTCATAGAGTCATAGAATCATATCGTTGGAGGGGACCCAAGGGACATCTAGTCCAACCCCCTGCAATACAGGAATCTCAGATAAAGCATCCATGACAGATCCAACCTCTGTTTAAAAACCTGCAAGGAACGAGAGTCCACCACCTCTGGCAGGAGTCTGTTCCACTGCTGAACAGCTCTTACGGTCACACAGTTTTTCCAAATGTTTAGTCGGAATCTCTTTTCTTGCAACTTGAAGCCATTGGTTGAGTACTACCCTCCAGAGCAGGAGACAAGCATCCTCCCTCCTCCATGTGACAGCCCTTGAGATATTTGAAGACGGCTATCATATCTCCTCTCAGTCTCTTTTCCATGCTAAATGTACACAGCTCCTTCAAGCACCCCTCATAAGGCTTAGTTTCCAGACCCCTGATTACCTTGGTTTCCCTCCTCAGCACACGGTCCAGCTTGCCAACATCATTCTTAAATTGTGGTGCCCAGAATTGGACACAGTATTCCAAGAGTGGTCTGACAGAGTAGAGTGGTACTATTACTTCCCTTAATCTGGACACCATACTTCTGTTGATGCAGCCTAGAATAGCATTAGATTTTTTTGCTGCTGCCTCACACTGTTGACTCACGTTAAGCTTGTGGTCCACCAAGACCCCTAGATCAGGCATAGGCAAACTCGGCCCTCCAGATGTTTTGGGACTACAATTCCCATCATCCCTGACCACTGGTCCTGTTAGCTAGGGATGATGGGAGTTGTAGTCCCAAAACTTCTGGAGGGCCAAGTTTGCCTATGCCTGCCCTTGATCCTTTTCACATGTACTGCTAGTAGGCCAGGTGTCCCCCATCCTATATTTGTGCATTTGGTTCTTCCTGCCTGAGTGCAGAACCATACATTTGTCCCTATTTAAATTCATTTTGTTAGCTTGCACCCAGTTCTTCGATCAGTTAAAGGTCATTTTGAATTCTGATTCTGTCTTCTGCGGCATTAGCCACCCCTCCAGTTTGGTGTCATCTGCAAATTTGATGAGCATCCCCTCAATTCCTTCATCCAAGTCATTTATAAAGACATTGAACAACAACGGGCTTAGGACAGAACCCTGCGGCACCTCACTTGTCACTTTTTTCCTGGATGACGGGAACCATTAATGAGTACTCTTTGGGTTTGGTCAATCAGCTACAAATCCACCTAACTGTTACCTCATTTAACCCACATTTTACCAGCTTCCTCGCAAGAATATCATGGGGGACTTTGTCAAAAGTGTTACTGAAATCAAGATACATCACGTCCACAACATTTCCCTGATCCACCAAATTTGTAATTCCATCAAAAAAAGAAATCAGATTGCTCTGGCTTGACTTATTTCTGAGAAATCCATGCTGGGTCTTATTAATCACAGCATCCTTTTCTAAATGCTTACAGACCAACTGTTGAATTTTCTGTTCTAGGACCTTGCCTGGTTTTAATGTCAAACTCACTGGTCGGTAGTTACCTTTCCCCTCTTTTTGAAGATGGGGACAACATTTGCCTGCCTCCAGTCTGTAAGGACCTCACCTGTTCTCCAAGAATTCTCAAAGATAAAAGACAAAGGCTCTGAAATTGAACCCGCAAGCTCCTTTGGTACCCTTTGATGCAGCTCAACAGATCCTGGATATTTGAATTCTTTTAAAGTAGCTAGGGGTTCCCTTACTACCCCTTTGCCTACCTTAGGCTGCAGCTCCCTCCTGACATCATTTATTCTGCTATCACTAGGTTGGGCATCGCTTTCCTTTTGGGTGAAGACAGAGGCAAAGTACAGTGGTGCCTCGCAAGGCGAAATTAATTCGTTCCGCAAGTCTTTTCGTCTTGCGAGTTTTTCGTCTTGCGAAGCACGGTTTCCCATAGGAATGCATTGAAAATCAATCAATGCGTTCCTATGGAAACTGCCTTCAGACCAGGTCCGGGAACAGTCTGTCCCCCGACCTCTTCTGAAGGTCGGCGGGGGGGCGAAAGTCTTTGCTTCCCCCCCGCCTGCCTTCCCGGGACAGCGGAGACTTCTCCCCTGTCCCGGGCGATTTTAAAATGCTGGCGGGCGGCAGCGAAGGCTTTGCTGCCGTCCCCCAGCATTTTAAAAGCCCCCGGGACAGGGGAGAAGTCTCCGCTGTCCGGGGCGATCTTAAAATGCTGGCGGGCGGCAGCGCTGCCGCCCGCCAGCATTTTAAAATCGCCCCGGGACAGCGGAGGAATTCTCCGCTGTCCTGGGGCGATTTAAAAGCCCCCGGGAAGGCAGGCAGGGGGGACAAAGACTTTTGCCAGGACCTCTTCTGAAGGCTGGCGGGGGGCAAAAGTCTTTGCTCCCCGCCCCGCCTGCCTTCAAAAGCCGTCCGGGAGAGCGGAGAAACGCGCTGCGCTTCTCCGCTCTCCTGGGAAAGCAGGCAGGGGGGAGCAAAGACTTTTGCCCCCCGCCCGCCTTCAGAAGAGGTCCTGGACCTCTTTTGAAGGCGGGCGGGGGGCAAAAGTCTTTGCTCCCCCCCGCCTGCCTTCAAAAGCCATCCGGGATAGCGGGAAGCGCTTCCCTGCTATCCCGGACTGCTTTTAAAATGCTGGCGGTGGGGAGCAAAGCCTTTCGGCCCCCGCCGGCCTTCCTGGACCTCTTCTGAAGGCCGGAGGGGGGGGGGAAAGGCTTTGCTCCCCACTGCCAGCATTTAAAAGAGGTCCCCGGAGATTTCCCTATGGGCTTTCTTCTTACGAAGCAAGCCCATAGGGAAATTCGTTTTGCGAAGCGCCTCCAAAACGGAAAACCCTTTCGTCTAGCGGGTTTTTTGTCTTGCGAGGCGTTCATCTTGCGGGGCCCCACTGTAGGTGTTCAGTAGTTCTGCCTTTTCTCTGTCACCCAACATCATTTCTCCATTTTCCCCCACACAGAGGACCTACCACTTGCTTGTTCTTCCTCTTACTTCGGACATAGCCAAATAAACCCATTTCATTCTTTTTAACCTCTCTTGCAAGGCTGAGCACATTCTGAGCTTTTGTCAGCCTGACTTTCCCGGTAACTGTCGGCTACTTGTTTATACTCCTCCTTTGTGATTTCCCCTTTCTTCCATTTCTTATACATGCCCTTCTTAACTCTCAGCTCATCTGTAAGCTCCTTATACAGCCATACTGGTTTCCTTAGATGCCTCCCACTTTTCCTCCTTGTTGGTATTGTCTACATTTGGTATTGTCAACATCATGCTAATGCAATCGTTACATTAGGACCAGCATTTTGGCTTGCCAGACTAAACAACCCCACTGCCCCCCTCACTATTCCAGGGTTCTCCTCACCCACTACATAGCCATTTTTTTGGGGGGGGCACACAGGGGGAGGAGATGGGGTAAAGACTTGCTGTGCAAACAGAAGTCCTTTCTCATGAAATAAGGCACAGGGGTTCCCAAGGTCGGGGTGGTCTGCACTGATGTTTGGACATTGGTATAATTTAGATTCGAGATGGCAAACTGAAATATCACTTTGGCATGACTTCACTCATTCTTTGGCATAGGCTTGGCCATCTCTCAAGAGACCATTGCCAGACTTGAAGGTTCCCATGGTAGCAGTCTTGGTTGATGTTTGGATTCCAGGCACCATTTTGAATCAAGATGGTGGACCAAAATGTGACTTTATTTTTGGGACAGACTCAAAAACAACACTATCCATTTAAAAATGACAATAAATTTTGATTTCTAAAATATTAATAATCCATGCCACCTCTACAGTGGCCCCTCGGCTCTAGCAGGGAAGGCGCCATTTTTGGGGTTCACTGGCCCTGCATTTGGCCATGAAGCTCATTGGATGATGTTAGTCACCAGCTCTCAGACAGGTAGTTTGTTGTCAGGATAAAAAGAGAAAGGCCATGTATTGCATGCCACCTTGAGCTCCTTGGAGGAAAGCTGGGATATAAATACAATACATGAATAAATGCATTTTCCAGGAAGATGCTACCTAAAGATGTTTTCATAGTTTTGGTGCACATATGTTCTGAAGCATAGGTTCGCTGGTAGAGCATGAGACTATTAATTTCAGGGTTGTGGGTTGGAGCCCCACGTTGGACAAAAAAGATTCTTGAATTGACTGAGCTTTGGACTAGATAACCATCGGGGAAACTTGAAAATGTTCTTGGCAGGGTGTGTAATGGCAGAACAATGGCTTAGGGAGGGTAAGCCGCATCCACATTGCAGGCTGCCAGATGCCAATCCCTGGCCGACGTAACTAACATAGGGTATGTTTTCATCCCCCCCCCCATTTTTTATTTGTATGCCACCTTTCCACAGTTAAAAACAATGCTCAAGGCAGCTTACAGCATAACAAGATTTACATAATTACAAAAGTCATAAACAATAAATAAACCACATCAAAAAAATACACAACCAAATGGGAAACAATTTCCACATACAGTGGTACCTTGGGTAACAGATGTTACATACACTTCAGGTTACAGACTCCACTAACCCAGAAATAGTGCCTCGGGTTAAGAACTTTGCTTCAGGATGAGAACAGAAATCGTGCTCCGGCGGCATGGTGGAAGTGGGAGGCCCCATTAGCTAAAGTGGTACCTCACGTTAAGAACAGTTTCAGGTTAAGAACGGACCTCCAGAACGAATTAAGTTCTTAACCCGAGGTACCACTGTAAATCAAAATCTAAAACTAAGAATACAGCATTAATGTCACAGTTTAAAATGACATAGGTAAAAAATAACAGCAATTTAAACGAAAAACCAAAACAAAACAAAACAAAACAAAACAGCAGTGGCAGCAGTCCTTTATAGAGCCCATCAGGCCCCGTCCTAGGCCAGGTGTTAAGTGGCAGGACTGGGGCCCTCAGGCGCAGAGCAGGGGCGCATGCGTGGATAATCAGCATGCACAATGGCCACGGAATGCTGATTGACTTGGGAGGGGGAGAAGAAACCAGGAGGCAGGAGAATGGGATGGAGTGTCCTGGGAAAGGGCATGGCTAGAAGGCTGGAACCCTCAGCAGGAATAGTCCACATCGCCACATTTTGCTGCAGGCTCCCACTCACTCAGCATGTTGGGAATATACTGAATTGTTCCAGTCCAAGTTGTAGAAGTAATATGAGCACCGAGGAATGGCAGCAATTTAATTAATCCAACCACCTGTGCAAGCAATTGGGGAAATGGGATAAGAGGGAATATGAAGCAAGAAACCACAGAAGTGGTGCATATATTTTCCTAATTTTAAGTTCCTTGCCATGCCCCTGCAGCTGTTTCATTTACCTACAAAGTACAGTATATGTTGCTTACTCAGTAATCAAGGAGGCCGCCATCAGTTAGCAAGCCTTATTGTACCACTGTGACCTATTACAGTGGTGTTGCCAATCAGTGACCAGTATGAGTTTATTTGGCTGCTAAAAAACAAAGAAAGAAAAGCTTTAGCTGCTGATTAAAGTGACAGCTTAAAGCATAAATTTTGGATATCCAGCTACAGCACATAAAAGGGCAAACATATATTTCATTTCACGCTCTTGCCTTTGGATTTTCTGGCTCTCTCCGGCTGTCCTTGGGGAACCACTTTGAATGTAGGCAACAACTGCTACAATGGTTAGAAAGAATTAATCAGTAGTTACAAGGGAAGTGATCAAACGGTAAATAAAATCACCATTGAGGGCTATTTTAACAGTATGCATTTTATGAGTGCTTGGAATCGCTGTATCCGAATACAAAGGGTTTAAGACTGAGCTGGGATTTAAAATTCATCATTTCAAAGTTAGCAGAGAAAACTAAACAATTGGCTCTGAAAGCCTCTATCCTGAGGGTGACAACAAGGATCAAAATGAAATTGCTTTTATTTAGGGTAAAAATAAAATAAAATTATCTCCCTCAAAACTGTGAAGTAGTACAAGGCAACAAATGAATATCCCGTGTTTCAGCAGCCAGGGCACTCATGTCTTTGCTCCCTTGGGTGAAAAACAAGGGAGCTGACAAAAGGTGGGAGGCATTTCAGAATGCCTCTCATGCAAGAATGGATTTACTCATTTACAAGTGGTCCTGCAACCAAGTGTTTCAGTATTTTTAAAGGGGGGGAAAGGACATTATAAAATAAAGAATGCTGATTAAAAGACAAGAACTGCTACAAGGCACACATACACACACCACGCAGCTGTTAGGCGTAGTCCCATGGTTACTACAGCTCTACATTTTGGGACACTGGTAATTTCCAAAGTTAAAAAAAAAGTAGCAAGGGAAGAAGGCGGGAGACTGTATATGGTGAGACTGTCCATTTAAGACTAGTTATATCACTGCAAAAGAGTGGTGCCATGGTCTAAACCACTGAGCCTCTTGGGCTTGCCGATCAGAAGGTCAGCGGTTCGAATCCCAGCAACAGAGTGAGCTTCCGTTGCTCTGTCCCACCTCCTGCCAACCTAGCAGTTAGAAAGTACACCAGTGCAAGTAGATAAATAGGTACTGCTCTGGTGGGAAGGTAAATGATTTTCCGTGCACTCTGGTTTCTGTCATAGTGTTCTGTTGCATCAGAAGCGGTTTAGTCAAGCTGGCCACATGACCCGGAAAGCTGTCTGTGGACAAACGCCGGCTCCCTTGGCCTGAAAGCGAGATGAGTGCCGCAATCCCATAGTCGCCTTTGACTGGACTTAACTGTCCAGGGGTCCTTTATCCTTTTTTACCTTTACATTATTTCTTGTAGCTGATGATGGACTGATGAAGCTCAAGGACAGAGGGGAGTGTGCAGCAGAATCTTGTGAGTGTGCTGAATATAATAAAGTATATAGGCCAGGGATGACCAATGGTCTTTCACTGCCTGAGGTGAAATGGGAAAGTGCTGGCCCCTTGTTCTCCCTGCCACCAAGGCTTTGTTTACCAGGGTTGTGAGGCAGCTTCTGACAAGGTTTCAAAGAGGGGGAGGCAGGGTGCCCATGGGTGTGCTGTCACATAGGTGCAAGCTGAGATGGCTGCCTCAGACTGCCTCATGGGTGGGCTGACCCAGATGTAGGCCTACAACTTCAGGAGGTCACCATTTCAGTGAGAGTTGTCATTCGAGAGCTACCAATAGCACATGACAGAGATTTCAAATGGAGCAGGGGTGAGTTGAAAGCAGAGCAGCAGCTACGAGGCAGCTCAATCTGGGCACTTCTCGTAGACATTGCCGGAGGAAAGCTTGGGAGTAGCAGGTCTGTTGCTGTGCTGTTGTAAACCCACTGCTGTGTATCAGTTTAACAAGGCTGCACATTCTCAGCAGAAGAGTTGAGGCAGGGAGCAGCCACCGTTATGGACAAATAACTTGTTACTTCAGAATAATATGGCTGATGCCTGTTGTCTCCCTTTGGTAATGCTCTGCCTACTTAAAAACAGCTGAGTAATGAGGTTTCCCTTAAAGTTTTAAATTGAGTTATGAATTCCCCCAACACTGTAAGTTCCGTGTGTGTTGATGTTTTATATTATAAAGGCCTGCAAGTTTAAGTTCCTGAGTGCCAACCCGTTTGAGAGAACCACTGCAGAGCTGAGGTGAAGAAAAAGAGGCATTTTCCTCTCTAGCCAGCACAAAGGTCAAGCTTCAGAAAGACACAACCAGAAAGACAGAACTTGGGAGGACACTTATGTAAATTACATCCTTTATGTAAAATCCTTCTTTATGCACTGCTATTTGATGTTTGAGAGCTTTATGCATAAGTCCTTTGCTATGAGTCCCTTCAGAGACCCCAAACAGAACACTTTGGTGAACAAAAGAATCAATAAATCTTTTTTTAAAAAAAAAAGTTAGACTGTTTTTCAATCCTGCACGACCCATACAGCTTGGTAACACTAGAAAGCTGCTGGTCCACCTGGAATAATTTGCCCCAGACCAACACAAAACAAGCGGCCTCCTGCATACTTGTCAGCTGCTCCAAGACATCCCATTTTATCTCCCAAAAAGACAACAGCCCAAATGGCCGTTGTGATCTTGCTTGATTTCAGGCTGCCCTTTTTCCGAGCATGGCGCCCCCAAACACACGTGCAAGATTGCTGCCCCAAAAAACTGCTTTTGGGGCTCTGTGCCTGAAAAATCTCATGGGGGAGGCACATGATCTCACGCAGGTCACGTGACTTGCACAGGAAGATGGTGTCCCAGTTTGGGGCCGCTTCATGCTGAAAGTTATACTCTTAGTTTCTGTGCATACCGTTGGCCACTAATGGTGTCACTTAAGATTTCCAGGCAAGGTGGCAATGGAGAGTAACTTTATGTGGCAGTTGCCACAGGAAAAGGCATAGGGAGGACTCTTCTTGAGTGAGTGCTGGAGAAGGGCAGCAGCAGGCCACAACCAAAAGACCTGTGAGACTCAGCCACAGGAAGCAGAAAGAAGCTCTATCAGAAGGAGGTTGGAATTTGGAGGAGTTGCTCAAGAAAAATACAACCTGATCCCCCCCCCCAAAAAAATGAAGCACATCTATCGTTCTGCTTGATCCCAGGGCAAGGAGGAGCTGCCAGTGAGAATTTGTAGCTCATGCACTCAACTGTTCTTACATATGCCCCCCAGCCTTGTAAATGCATGCATGGGTCCTTTCAGGGAGCAGCAGCAGGGACCCCAATGTCATACCTGCACCAGACCCCATAAACCCTCAGGGTGCCCTACAAAGCTGTGGGGGATAGGCACCAAAGTCACTCCTCCTCCAGGGTGCTATTTACCCCAAGACTGGCTCTGCGTGCAACAATGCTAATAGTACCCATCATACTAGGATCATAAATGGGAACACAGACTTGTTTTTGATAGATGAATCAGTCAATTTTTCTTCCACCTCCCAATTGTTTTATTGATTTAGAGAACAGAAAGTCTAATCCTAATTTACATGGCATCTCTTTCTTCTGATCTCTCAGGTATCCCCCTCCCTACACCAAAGATGAAACAAACCAATTTTGACTTTGAATCCAGAAGCCACTGTGACAGTCAAGTAAGCATCAACTAATCAATTTTCCTGTGCAAAACTGATTTTTTTTATTTGCTTTAAACAAACATCACTGCACTTTGTTGACACAATTAAATGATTTCTGTTATGCTGTCTATCTAGCTCTCACACCCTAGGGAGTAGGTAAAAGCTACTCAATAAATAAAATCATCACAGCACATGTGCTCCTGCATCAAATTAAATATTTTTCTCCTTAATCCTACCACCAGCAGCTGTTAGGTATCATGGCATAATGCACATGGCCTAAATAATTAGGCAGACTAAGGCAGTTCAGATGCCTCTGCTGAATGCTGAATACAGCCCCTCTCTCCAAGGACGCTGACTTATGTGCTGTTGAAAGGAATCCTCCTCATGCAAATGAATAGCTTCAGGAAGGAAAACAGCATTTCAAAGCAGGGTTTTCTGACGCTGGGCTAACCAACATTAAAATGGGAAAGAAAGACTGTGCAGGCAAGCTAAATAGGGATTTTGAGCGAGAATCTTTTCTTCCTCCAATCCTGTTCTCACGTTGAGACCAATTAATCTTTTGGAACAACTGACAGTAATTTCTTTTCTGCCTCCTCTCCGTGTTCCAACCTGGCATTTGCTTTATCACTCATACCATCAATATAAGTATGTTTTAATGGAAGTTTCCAACAAATAAATAAAGATGAAAAGAAAGGAACGGCAAAGAAATGTGTGTGTTTCTTCATAACTGGGCATGCTGAAATGCAACAGTAAATTCTGAATGATATACAACTCTTTTATACGATGTGCAAAAAGAAATAGGCATAGCTCTCTCTCTCTCTCTCTCTCTCTCTCTCTCTCTCGCCATGGGAGTGGTAGAGTTTATGGATCATTTCCATTAAGAGCGGCTGTCCAGCTCCATTTTGTTTTTATATCCTATTTAATTCCTCCACAAGCAGGGAAAGACAAAGGCATTCAGTCTTGTTCTGACGCTGCCACTCCACAGACATAATTTCCACACTGGAATGATCAAAACAGATTAAAAAGGACTTCTAAAACACCAATTAGCATAATTTAGTAAAAACCATCTAACTACATGTTTTATAAACCTGCCCATTAAAACAACAAAACAGATTCTTGCACTAAGGCAGCATGATTCATCTTTCCTCATTGTAATAGAAGCTGACTGACTTCATTATGAATGGCGGGGTGGCAGTTTTATATGCAAGACATGTGCGTGTTCTCAAGCAGGCGCCTCTAACTGGGGGAGAAGAAAAATACCACCTGTGCAATTCATGCACTGCTGGGCTAATATTAATTTGCCATTATAATCACGGGCACAAAAACTGTTATTATCTAACTAACACAGTCAGGCTACTGTGAGCTCCGTGGGCACACAACTTGGCAATATGTATGTGACATCAACCTGACCCATTGTGTGTTGCTTTCAGGGGCTTCCAGTAGATGTATGCATGGGACTTCCCCTCCTTGAGCTGCTTATCACCAGGGTTGGCTTGTTAGTCTAGCATCATGTAGGATGCTGTGCACAGACCATTTTCAATAGGTGTGCAGGCATGCTAAATACATTGGCTCCCATTACGCTCCCGAGCACAATCCAAAGTGCTGACCTTTGAAGCCCTAAACGGCCTCGGCCCAGTATACCTGAAGGAGCGTCTCCATCCCCATCATTCAACCCAGACACTGAGGTCCAGCTCCAAGGGCCTTCTGGTGGTTCCCTCACTGTGAGAAGGGAAGCTACAGGGAACCAGGCAGAGGGCCGTCTCGGTAGTGGCGCCTGTCCTGTGGAATACCCTCCCACCAGATGTCAATGAAATAAACTACTATCTGACTTTTAGAAGACATCTGAAGGCAGCCCTGTGTAGGGAAGTTTTTAATGTTTGATGTTTTTATTGTGCTTTTAATATTCTGTTGGAAGCTGCCTAGAGTGGCAGGGGAGGCCTGGCCAGATGGGTGGGGCATAAGTCATAAATTGTTGTTGTTGTTGTTGCTGTTGGAGCTGGAAGGCTGGTAGAGACCAGGAGCCATACCAAAAGGTGTGAGGTAGAAGAGGTAGAAGTTCAGCATCAGCAGCCTACTGAGGAACTGGGTGCTCCAGAGCCCTTCATTTTGCACCACACAATGATGCTAGATTACAAGACGTTACTCAGCATCAGGGCAGCAGTCTGGGCAGTGGAGTCAGGAGGCACGGGATGAGCCAGCAGCCATGCCTGCAGAACAAGTCAAAGCCAAAGGACAAGCCAGAAAGCAGGTAGATGAGCAAGCCAGCCGTTGAGACAAAAGAATGCAGGAATAGATTGGAGCTCAAAAAGCTCCTGTTGCACTGGAACAGAAAGCCTCCACATAGTCCTTCCTTACCCAGGAGGACTCTCCTGTATGTGAGTGTCTGAGGGCCCTGCTCCTTCCTGCCACTCACCATCTGGCCTGGGGCGGGGCCTGAAGCCTCATAAAGGACTGCTGGACTCTGCTGCCCGGGAGGACTCTCCTGTATGTGAGTGTCTGAGGGCCCTGCTCCTTCCTGCCACTCACCATCTGGCCTGGGGCGGGGCCTGAAGCCTCATAAAGGACTGCTGGACTCTGCTGCCCGGGAGGACTCTCCTGTATGTGAGTGTCTGAGGGCCCTGCTCCTTCCTGCCACTCACCATCTGGCCTGGGGCGGGGCCTGAAGCCTCATAAAGGACTGCTGGACTCTGCTGCCCGGGAGGACTCTCCTGTATGTGAGTGTCTGAGGGCCCTGCTCCTTCCTGCCACTCACCATCTGGCCTGGGGCGGGGCCTGAAGCCTCATAAAGGACTGCTGGACTCTGCTGCCCGGGAGGACTCTCCTGTATGTGAGTGTCTGAGGGCCCTGCTCCTTCCTGCCACTCACCATCTGGCCTGGGGCGGGGCCTGAAGCCTCATAAAGGACTGCTGGACTCTGCTGCCCGGGAGGACTCTCCTGTATGTGAGTGTCTGAGGGCCCTGCTCCTTCCTGCCACTCACCATCTGGCCTGGGGCGGGGCCTGAAGCCTCATAAAGGACTGCTGGACTCTGCTGCCCGGGAGGACTCTCCTGTATGTGAGTGTCTGAGGGCCCTGCTCCTTCCTGCCACTCACCATCTGGCCTGGGGCGGGGCCTGAAGCCTCATAAAGGACTGCTGGACTCTGCTGCCCGGGAGGACTCTCCTGTATGTGAGTGTCTGAGGGCCCTGCTCCTTCCTGCCACTCACCATCTGGCCTGGGGCGGGGCCTGAAGCCTCATAAAGGACTGCTGGACTCTGCTGCCCGGGAGGACTCTCCTGTATGTGAGTGTCTGAGGGCCCTGCTCCTTCCTGCCACTCACCATCTGGCCTGGGGCGGGGCCTGAAGCCTCATAAAGGACTGCTGGACTCTGCTGCCCGGGAGGACTCTCCTGTATGTGAGTGTCTGAGGGCCCTGCTCCTTCCTGCCACTCACCATCTGGCCTGGGGCAGGGCCTGACGGGCCTCACTAGAACAGTTGCTGTCACTGCTGGAGGGCTGCAGAGTGCTTTTAAAATGTTTTAAAATTTTTATTTTGAATTTTTTGTATGTGGGGGGGGGGCGGTGGATGTTTATTGGGCCTGGGAATGTGTTTGATTTTATGTTTTTGTAATTTTTGTAATTTTTATAGTTTTTTGTTTGTATTGTTGTATTTGTGTGGTTTTTTTGTTTTGTTTTTTAAAGGGGTTATTTTGCTCTTAAGGGGAGGGGTCAGGGCTGCCGGGGAATGGGCCCCAGCCCACAAAATGGCTGGGATATGTTCCACAGGGGGGAATGCACTGGGACAACCGATCTCAGTGATCATGGGTAGGAGGAGGAGTTACGCTAAGACCAGACCATGTCATTACAGAGGAGGCAGGTTTAGTCGTTGTCTGAGGACTATCCCTGCCTCTGGGTCTGGTCCTGACCGGATGAATACTAGAATCAGCAAGGGATACCCACATGACCTGAAAGTGTTGCTGTGCAATGCCAGGTCAATGATTCATAAGACCACTGCCATCCATGACTTGATCATGGATGGAGGACTTGACCTGGCATGTGTAACAGAGACTTGGTTGGATGAAGCAGATGGGCCTGTCCTTGCCGCTGCTTGTCCACCAGGTTTCTCTTACGCACAGCAACCCAGGTCATGTGGGCGGGGAGGGGGGGTTGCAGTGATTTTTAGGAAGTCATTAGTTTGCACCAGGCGTCCTATTGGGAAGACCCAGTTTTCTGAGTGCATGTTCTGGAAGTTGGGCAATAGGGGCAGTACAGGATTCCTTTTGGTGTACCGACCTCCCCGCTGCACCAAGGATTCCCTGCCCGAGCTGCTTCAGGTCGTGGCGGATGTTCTCCTGGAGACACCTAGCTTGGTCGTCCTAGGGGATTTTAACATCCATGCCGACACGACCTTACAAGGGGCCGCTCAGGACTTCGTGGAAAGCATGGCCTCCATGGGGCTGTCCCTGAATAAGTCTGGCCCAACCCATAGCCGCGGACATGCCTTGGACCTGGTGTTTACCTCTACGGATGTTGGTGATCTGACACTAAGTAAAAGTGAAACGAAAGAAGTGCCATGGTCAGACCACTTCCTGGTGCAACTAGACTTCTCTGCGACCCATCCCCTCTGCAGGGAGGTGGGACCGATTCGGATGGTCCGCCCCCGCCACTTAATGGATCCAAATGGTTTCCAGAGAGTGGTAGGGGATGCTTTATCCCATGTTGATGGCCTTTCAGCCGATTCCCTGGTGGCCCGCTGGAATGTGGAGTTAACCAGGGCTATTGACTGTTTGGCTCCGAAGCGCCCTCTCCGATTGCATGAAGCCCGGAGAGCCCCGTGGTTTTCCACAGATCTGAGGGCAATGAAACAATCGTTGAGACGGCTAGAGCGCCGGTGGCGGATAACTCATTCTGAATCTGACCGGACACGGGTTAGAGCTCAACGTCGAGCCTACCAAGTGGCGATAGCGATGGCGAAGAAGACTTTCTTCACCGCCTCTATTGCATCTGCAGAAAACAGCAGCAGGAGACTCTTTCAGGTGGTTCACAATCTAGCGGAACCACCTGTAACATCGGGGCCCAGTACGGGCCACATGTTCTCCTGCAATGATTTTGCAAATTTTTTTGCAGATAAAATCGCTCAGATTCGGGAAGAAGTAGACTCCACCGTGGGAGCAGGGCAGGGGCGGGAGAGTGCTAGAGTCCTGTCTGGTCAAGTTGTGTGGGATCAATTTCAATCTGTTACCTCCGAGGATGTGGACAGGCTGCTTGGACGAGTGAAGCCAACCACCTGTCTCCTGGATCCTTGCCCATCCTGGCTTATAAAAGCTAGCCGGGAAGGACTGGGCGATGGGCTTCGTGGGGTGGTGAATGCTTCCCTCCGTGAGGGAGCCTTCCCAGACCCGCTGAAAGAGGCGGTTATCAAACCGCTTCTTAAAAAACCATCTTTAGATGCGGCCACGATGGCCAATTATCGCCCAGTCTCAAACCTTCCATTCTTGGGCAAGGTGATTGAGCGAGTGGTTGCTGAACAACTCCAGGCACGCCTGGAAGAAGCGGACCATTTGGATCCCTTCCAGTCGGGATTCAGGCCTCATCATGGGACTGAAACTGCCTTGGTCGCACTGGTTGATGATCTCCGGCGGGCTAGGGACAAAGGTGAGAGCTGTTTCCTAGTTCTGCTGGATCTCTCAGCGGCGTTTGATACCATCGACCATGACATCCTTCTGGACCGTCTTGGGGGGCTGGGAGCTGGGGGCACTGTCATACAGTGGTTCCGCTCCTTCCTCCTGGGCCGTGTTCAGAAAGTGGTGGTGGGGGATGAGTGTTCAGACCCCTGGCCGCTCACTTGTGGGGTGCCTCAGGGTTCTGTCCTCTCCCCCATGCTTTTCAACATCTACATGCAGCCGCTGGGAGGGATCATCAGGAGGTTTGGGCTGGGTGTTCATCAGTATGCAGATGATACCCAGCTCTACCTCTCTTTTAAATCAGAACCAGTGAAGGCGGTAAAGGTCCTGTGTGAGTGTCTGGAAGCGGTTGGAGGATGGATGGCGGCTAACAGATTGAGGTTGAATCCTGACAAGACAGAAGTACTGTTTTTGGGGGACAGGAGGCGGGCAGGTGTGGAGGATTCCCTGGTCCTGAATGGGGTAACTGTGCCCCTGAAGGACCAGGTGCGCAGCCTGGGAGTCATTTTGGACTCACAGCTGTCCATGGAGGCACAGGTCAAATCTGTATCCAGGGCAGCTGTTTACCAGCTCCATCTGGTACGTAGGCTGAGACCCTATCTGCCTGCGGACTGTCTTGCCAGAGTGGTACATGCTCTGGTTATCTCCCGCTTGGACTACTGCAATGCGCTCTACGTGGGGCTACCTTTGAAGGTGACCCGGAAACTACAACTAATCCAGAATGCGGCAGCTAGACTGGTGACTGGGAGTGGCCGCCGAGACCATATAACACCGGTCTTGAAAGACCTACATTGGCTCCCAGTACGTTTCCGAGCACAATTCAAAGTGTTGGTGCTGACCTTTAAAGCCCTAAATGGCCTCGGTCCAGTATATCTGAAGGAGCGTCTCCTCCCCCATCGTTCTGCCCGGACACTGAGGTCCAGCTCCGAGGGCCTTCTGGCGGTTCCCTCCCTGCGAGAGGCCAAGTTGCAGGGAACCAGGCAGAGGGCCTTCTCGGTGGTGGCACCCGCCCTGTGGAATGCCCTCCCACCGGATGTCAAGGCGATGGACAACTACCTGACATTCAGAAGACATCTGAAGGCAGCCCTGTTCAGGGAAGTTTTTAATATGTGACATTTTAGTGTATTTTTCATTTCTGTTGGAAGCCGCCCAGAGTGGCTGGGGAAACCCAGCCAGATGGGCGGGGTACAAATAATAAATTATTATTATTATTATTATCCAATGGCCAACATGGGTGGGTGTGGGGTGAGTCCAGGACCCACAGATACCAAGTTGCCTAGGCTGCTGCTGCTGCTTGCACTACACAAGGCAGACCCAAAGACCCAGTTCAAGCTCTGGCAGTTCTTGACAGCTAATGAGTTCACTACTTGCACATTGGCTATTAAAATTTATTGTCTGTAATATAGCTTCACGGGGATGTAATTTTATGAATCCAGCACTGCCAATGCAGCATTTGGGATATTCCTCAGGCCAACTGAATAACTAAAGTTCTGCTACAGTGAATTTTATGACTGTGGCCCTAAAATTGGGTGAGTGTCTCATTCAATTTACTTGGTGCAACAATGAGATAGTTGTCTGAAGAAAGGAAAAACTTCAAATAGGCAGATTCCGCCCCCCCCCCATGCAAACAACATAACAGATGTGGGGCTCTTGGTGGGAGACTCAGAAACTGGTTTTAGTGCCAGGGAGTCTGAGCCAAGGAACCAATGCGGGAGTTGGAGCCAAAGAAACAAATTATAGCCAGAAAGACCATTGGTCAGACAGGAAGTCTTTTATAACCCTTAGTGCCCAGGGTAGCCCAATGGCCAGCCTAGGTGGGCAGGCCCAATTCAGAGCCTGAAAATATTTCGTTGTCAGGAAAGATGTTCCATGCAGACAGTGTAACATGCGATGGATCAACATGATCCCACATAATCACCCAAAAACAGCACCAGCAGCTTGAAGGCTGAGCTATAACTCCGTGGAATATCTCTGACAGGTACAAGGAATGTTTACCGTGGGAGAATTAGGAGAGAATCATTAGGAATGTGTGGCTTTTATACATCAAGCATGTTTTCACAGTACAGTATAGTGAAATTTAGCCACCCAGAGCTGGAATTTATTACAGCCAGTAGCTGTCCAGGGACAAATACTTTTATAAACCAAGGCCTAAGGAAGATATAAGACTTGATCTGCAATGAGAGTTGATTATTCTTGCTGGTATTTTTTTGCCTCACACTGTTTCTTTCTTTCTTTCTTTTTTACAATGGCAGAATAATGTTGCTCCATTTGCTGTTTTCATTACAATCTTTGTCACACACAAGTGAGGCAGCTGAATGTTAATGCCTCATATCATCTCTGAAAGACGGTTGTGTTCTCCATTGCTGTGACCTTTTCAGTGTTCTGTATTTCCATTTCATGTGGAAGTTGATGATTAATGATAATTACAATAATTACAAGGAAAGGCTTGAAATATAAATTGTCATACATTCAAAAGCAGCAGCAGAAAACACTGAATATTAAAGAGAGAGAGAGAAAGAGAGAGAGATCATTTCTCATGTTCACATTCTTTTCTCCACATCAATCAATTAATTCTCCTTGGTCCACAGATACCGAGGACAGAGTTCAGAACCCGCCTGAGCCAGGAGAAACACATTGTTTCAAAATCTGGACTATGTGGTTTGAGCCAAGCTATAACAAAAGCACAGATGAGGTTTCAGTACAACTGCCAGAACGGTGATTTGTGAACCGTGCTTTAGTTATTAAAAAAAATCAATTTTAAAATCAATAGTATGCGCTTATGCCCAAACGGCTTTGCTTAACAATGAGTGAGCATTCCATAAAACAAGGTTTGGGTTTGGATTCAGATCATTAACTATGATTCCCATTATGCTGTATTTGCCACAGGGAAGGGATATTTACTTGTCTGCTCTGGTTTTGGCTTATTGCCTTGCATTTTTTTGGAATCTGAAACATCCTGAAAATTAGCTACCAAGTTGGTTGACTGGTTAACAGGTGTGTGCTCATTGATCCGAGATATCAAATGAGGGGGAAGTTGTTTACAACATCATATTCATGGGAAATGGCAGCAGAATATGCAGAAACGTGAATATCCATGCAAAACCAAGAGAACATTCGGATCTGTACAACACTGGGATCTTTCAGCTAGTATTTTCATTTTTCATTTCTGCGGCGCCCTATAATAAAGGCATCTATTTGTTACCAATAATTCCATATGAACAAATGGCAGGATTCCAGGAAGCCCTTTAAAGCAAACAGTGGATTGGTTTTCCTCCAAACTGCTTTGGCATGTAGCTTCTGTGCACCTGATATCAGAGCCACAGGCTGTTCTCCCACTCAGGAAAAAATAAATATATCTTAACAGTTTTCAACCATAACATGTATTTCCATTCACAAACATATGGAAGCATAAGCTCCTTGGTATTTATATATCCCAATGTTGTTTTGATTAATTAGAACCACAAAATTTGCCCACAATTTTTAGAACTGTGTATTTTCAATGCTTTGCAAACCCACGGACAGCCTGAACATCAAATGGAAGAAATCTAAAAACATAACTAAAACTTTCCTATGGCATATTGTACCAAACTGTTTATTTTTAATTATCAACATTTTGTGCACCTTCCTCCCTCCTAAAATGAATGTTTCCAAAGAGCCTACTTTATATTTAAATAGGAGAGGGCCAGTGAGTATTGTGCCCACATGAATTTGTTTACAAACAGAGAACTAGGCTGGCCAATGCAGTGCATGTGTTGGTAAGATCAAGGCGGGATTACTGCAGTGCGCTCTATTCAGGCCTACCCTTGGGTCTGGCTTGGACGCTTCAGCAGGTGCAGAATGTAGAAGCCAGATTGCTGATGGGGGCATCTGGCTAACAACCTGGGCCACTATTGATAAAACATGTGCTGCCCATCTTGTGGTTTATTTTATTTATTTTGATTTTTTTTAAAGATAATATTTTATTTTCCTGTTTCTTATGTTGGCTTGGATATATATATTATATTTGATTTTCTTCAGTAATATTTTATTCAGGATTGTTTCATTTGATGATTTAATGTGTTGTTTACCATGTTGAGATCTGAAATTATTATTATTATTAGCAGTAGTATTATCAGGTTCAAGGCCTTTGTATTAATTGACAAAGCCCTGAACAACTTAGGTCCAGGGTAGCTCAGAGGCCACCTGAACTCTTCTATCCCAGCTCAGTCGCTGAGATCATTTGCAGGAGGAATGTTGGTCATTCCCCGCATTTGCAAGGCTCATTTGACAACCAACTTTAATGCCATTGGCTCAGTCTCATGGAATGCTCTGCCAATTCAGCAGGTGCCTTCTCTTCCATCTTTTAAACGCCTGCTGAAAACTAATCTATTCCATCAGGCAATAAATAACACACCTTTCCATAATAGTTAGCTGATTTCTGATTTTAACATACACACAGTATGGATTTATATATAATTGTTGTAGACCAATCTGATATTTTTTCAAGAATATATATTCAGTGCTTTTTCTGGTGGGGCACAGGGGTACACATACCCCTAAACATTTTGTGAATCTAATAGGAGAAGAAACTAAATTTTTCCCGGTGATTTTCTTGAGTCAAAATGAGAGTACCCCTAAACATTTTTTTTTTAAAGCACTCTCTCTCTCTCTCTCTCTGTGTGTGTGTGTGTGTGTGTGAACATCCCTGAAGAATTAGTGAGAAGTACTGAACTGGGCTTTGGAGATCTGCGTTCAACTCCCTGCTCAGCCATTCAGCTGAGATAATATTGTCTTTTCACAGCCTTGGGCAACCCACCATATATGACTATGGTGAAGATAAAATGACACATCCCAATGTGCTAATATCTGAGCTTGCTGGATGAATGGTTGCATGCAAAAAGTGATAACATGTATTCCCACTCCCCACACATTTATAACAAGATCTTTTCCTCTCCTGCCTTGTTGTCAGTGGTATGTTCTGAAAAGTTCGTTGTTTTAAACGTTTGTGCTTGTCCAGAAGCCATTCTGTACTCTTAACTCACACACAGTTCTCTCCTTCTCTAATCTTCATTTTAAACATTGGCATACCACACAGCCCTTGAGTCAAGTACTGTGGCCTGTGATTGACAATGCCCCTGTTTTGTAGTCCAGGCAACCTGTGAAAAGACAAGGGGAAACACAATGAAGTTTATTGAGCCCCTGAAGAGATAGCAAAAATGGCTTGATGGGTCACACATGTGCAGATTTGACTTAAAGTGCTGCTACACTAGATAGTTCTATAACCACAATATGATGTATTCAGTGCTAGTTTGCATCCTGTTCCCAATATACTATCACAGTCTGTTTCTCTCTTTGGCTGCTGCAATACACTGAGATAAAGGTAAAGGTAAAGGGACCCCTGACCATTAGGTCCAGTCGTGACGGACTCTGGGGTTGCAGCGCTCATCTCGCTTTACTAGCCAAGGGAACCAGCGTACAGGTTCCGGGTCACGTGGCCAGCATGACTAAGCCGCTTCTGGTGAACCAGAGCAGCGCACGGAAATGCTGTTTACCTTCCCGCTGGAGCAGTACCTATTTATCTATTTGCACTTTCACGTGCTTTCGAACTGCTAGGTTGGCAGGAGCAGGGACCGAGCAACGGGAGCTCACCCCATCGCGGGGATTTGAACCGCTGACCTTCTGATCGGCAAGTCCTAGGCTCTGTGGTTTAACCCACAGCGCCACCTGCGTCCCTAATGCACTGAGATAGTGCCACCCAAAAGCACACATCTGAATTGTAACACTCCAGTATTGGCACCGCATTCTCCACCCCTCCCCAGTGTGGATGGCTTTTCCCGGGCGCTCTGGACAGTTATGTAAGACGCTTTTGCAATTCTTACCATTCTGTTTTGAGTATTGCTATCATGGTCATAGCTAACTTTCCCTCTGCTACAATATACTCTGTGTGGGGTTACCTTAGAGGTTGGTGTAGTGGCTGCAGCTAGTTCAGAACACAGTGACCAGACTGTTTGTGGGAACAGACTACTGCCAGCATGCTATACTTTGTGGGATCTGTGCTAGCTACCAGTCTGCTACCAGGCCACATTCAAGATTTGGGTACTAACAGTTGGAGACTGTTTTACCACTTCCCAAACTTCATTGAAAAATTTAAAAACAATTACCAAACACGAAGTGTTGTCTTCCAAGGCAAATTCATGTACATGTGTTAGGTCTCGTATGCAGTCATCAAAACATAAAAAATATTTTATGTTACAGATTCAGCTCACATCCATAGCAGGGCTTTCAATGTGGCTGCCCCAGTTCTGTGGTACAGCCTCCCTACTGAAGTATGACAGGTGCCACTATTTGTACTTTCTGGAAACAATTGAACATATTGTTGTTACTGCAAGTGTTTACAGCTAGATGATGATGATGATGATGATTTTAGGTCTGTACCTTAGGTGTTTATCTGGATAGTTAACATACCTTTAGTTGTTTTTTGTATTGCTTTAAAACTTGTTTTAGTTGGGTTTTGGTGTGACTGTAAATCACATTCAGATTTCTGTGAAAAGTGATGACATTGAAGGGTTTAGCAGTAGCTGTAAAGAGAAAAGGGTGGTGCTCGTACATATTTTATCATTTATTAAATTTGTATACCACCCTTCCTCTGAAGATCTCAGGGTGGTTCACAGTGTAAAAATGCAAGATAAAAACACAAAGTACATAATAAAAATGGCAGCAACAACAACCCAAACCAATAACCAGCACCCCTCCCACAAACACATTTAAAAGGATTTGTGAATGAAAGAGAAAAAGAAGAGTTGAAGGAGATGGCAAAATGCCTTGGAGAGAAAAAAAAGAAGCTATTTCATTAATTGGTAGCACATGAAATGAGAAAGATTTGTGATGGCTTAAAAGCCTGGCTTAGAGGCAGGGAAACTTGTTGAAACAGCATTGTGGCTCTTACATAGTCCTAGAACTCTGGCTACTAATCTTGGACTCTTGAACTTGGTTTTTTGCTGTTGGGCCGGATTTATCATTGCTACTCCTCTGCCTTATAAGAGCACCCAGACTTAGAACCTGCTCTTTCTTAGTCAATGCATTTGCGTGCTGAGGTCCCCCCAAACCCCTACCCCAATAACTCACACATTACGCATAATTTTGTTTAAGGTTTTTGGCATAATTTTGGCCACAACTTTATTATCTTACAAATTGAGAGTGGTTGCTTAGGCATTGGTTAGACTAGCTGTTTCCCCCCGCCTTTTGGGGAACAGCACTGACTCCCTAGTCAGTCCCGGAGGAACAAGATCAGGGTCAGCTGGAGCTGCGAAACAGACCCTCAGCTACCACCGCATGTTCCTTGAAGCTTACACGGCCCGCACCCTGCCATCAGGGTTTGGACGAAGGGGATGGTAAGCTTCAGAATTCCTTTAACGGAATACCCGTCAGCAGCAGCATAGGAGGGGCAGGCACAGCCAATCCATACCCCTCCACCAACCAATTTTAACCAATGCCTAACCGCCATTCGAGCCCTTACGCTCGCCGCCAACCACTCACAAATCAAGCCACACCCTCAACCTGGACGCCAGAGCATCCAACCACACATCATTCCCAACTGAAGAGAGATGAACCCCGTCATCCCCATAAAATTCAACCGCCCGGAATGAAATAAGAGGGTGAGGGATCACGCACCCGCCCAAATCGACCACCAGCTTACTTGCCGCGGAGTTAATCCGCTTCCTCACTCGTTCGGTGGCAGCTGGGCAAGGGATACCCCTCCAAGTGCGTCGTTGAAGCAGCTGTGACCAAATTAACCTAGCGGTCGGCACCAGTGCCGCCAGTTCCCTCAGGTCCTGTAAAATGGCCGCACGCAGCTCATAGCAGGAAGAGGAAACCATATCATTCTCCCCAAGCTGCACCACATTCGCCGAAGGAGGGCCAAAACGGTGGTAGTTTGTCTAGGCATTGGTTCCCGACTAGCTGCACCTGACCTCAGCAGGGCAGCACTGACGACTGGGCCCCACCATATCATCAGTACAAGCAAACATTGTGGGGGAGCAATGAATTCCAAAGCAACCGCATCTAGCGGTTGGAGGGGACAGGTGCTCCAACCCCCCCTCCAGATCACCTTGAACCAATGCCTTTAATTATTTTGAGTCCAGGGAGAGCTGCCATCAACTCGAACCAAGCCCTCTTGCATGCAGGAATGCAAACTTATGCTGGAGAAAGATGGCAAATCATTCTTGTCCAGCTGTACCACCAGCACTGCGGGAGGACCAGCACAGGTCACACTCGACCGCCAAAGGAAGGATCTCCTCCCAAAGCATTCCCCATCTGGACATCCAGTATATGTTCACATGGGCAGGAAGACTGAGATGGCGCCCAGTCCAGACTCGTCAGCGCGCTTGCCAGCCCAGCGTACAATGCTGTGGCCCAAATGTGCACAGCTGTTCCTATGAAAAAAGGAAATAACAGACAAGCATCAGCACAGACATCATTGTGACGCTTCCTGATATAACCCTTCTCAGCATCAGACATTCAATGATTTCACAATCCTGTCTACTGACAGGCCCCCAGTGTGCAGCCTTTGCAGCAGCCCTATTTGGAAGGAATGAGGCGTGTTCAGCGGTAGGCAAGCCGCAGGCCGTAATAACTGGTGCACGACGTAAGCACATTGATGCCTGGCTAACAGGAACCCATTTTTACGCACTAGGAGCGGGCCAGACCCCAGGGGAATGAAAAGCCAAATTTCTGGTATCCATAACTGGGCAAGGGCTCTCCTTACCTGTGACAGGAAGCCAGATTGTGGCACTCCTGCCCACTAAGTCTGTTTTAGAGTTCCTGACTCTAATGACAAGCTCCAAAGCAGATAAGGAAAAGTCCTGAAGCAATAAGCCTCCAGACTCTCAGCCCTGTGCTAGCTCCAACAACCATTTCCCCAACCCTCAGTGCACCAAAATGCAATGGAATACTGAAAGGAGTCTCGCCTTGATCTATTGCCAGCAGATAAGTTTTAACTTGTTGGAGATACTGCATAGGTAAAATTGACCAACTTCCTGCCCACTGTCCTATGAGGTTGGAGCCTATTCCAACCTTCCAAGGCCCTGCACACAACAAACTTTATACAAGGGTCTCTGAAAAATAAAGCTTCAGTATAACAGACATTGCAGCGGACTGAATTCTTATAGTTCTAACAGCACACCCAATCTGCAGCAGGTGGACCAAATACTGCAGGATCTGCTCAGAGGATGGGGGCCAGTTCATCTGAATGGCCAAGGGCTGCCAGCTTAAGGCTAAGAAATCCATCCAGGCCTTCCCATAAGAGCTAAAAGCAGAAGGGGAAATGGAAGCTGCTGCTCTCTGTAATTACTAATTGTTGCCAAAATGCCACAGGTGGTCTGGAAAAGTCTGGCAGTAGCTGAGTGTCTGGAGCCCAGGATCTGAAGCGCTCCATCTGAAAATGGGATAGAGTGACAGTGACATCATTAGAGGATCCCGTAATCAGGAGCAGAAAGCACAATATTAAACCTTAAGCGGCACAGCTCGAAAGCGTGAGCGGAGGGGCGGAGACTCAGCTAGAGCGTGAGGACCGTTTTGCCAAGACGCTCACCACTGCCTGGTTATCAGACCAAAAGCAGATCCGATGTTCACTGAACTCCTCGGGCCACATGTGAACTGCTACTACAATGGGGAAAACTCAAGAAAAGTTAGGTCACATGATTGCCTCACCACACCGGGCTTGAGGCCATGGCTTTGCACACCAGCAGCTCCTAAAATAAATAAATAAATAAAATAAAATAAAATTAAAAAAAAAACCCAAAGGGCAAAGATCTAGCAGCATCAGCATGAACCTGAAAATCCCCGTGCAAGTTCCAGGTATCCTGCCATGGCCAACTACTATTGCATACATTTAGGAATTGCAACCATTGCATGAGATCCCATTGCATGAGAAAGGCAAGGGGACCTCGACATTTAGGAATTGCAACCATTGCATGAGAAAGGTAAGGGGACCTCAGGCCACAGGCAGCCTGGCCTAGTGGGAAGGGAAGGGGCGGCCTGGGGCAACCACTCTGCATGCAAGATTAATTAAGTGACCCAGCAAGATCGGATCTGATGAAGAATCACTTGCTACAGAGGAAGTATTACAAAATAACTTCCTTCAAGGCAGACAGCTTCTCCATAGGCAAGTGGCATGTTTTAGCAACGATATCCATCTGGATCCCAAATAAAATGGGAATATGGCAAAAGGTATTGAGGTATTGCATGCCAGCTTCCAGCCCCCTCTTGGGCAGGGGGCATCTTGTGCTGCCATCATAATACGTAAATTTACAGGGCCGACGCAGGCCAGAACCCTAAAGAAGTTCCGACCAAGCTGCCGCCAAGCCAGCTTCCTTTTCCGACACACACTCTGTGTAATGCAAAAAACACACTCCGTGCAGCACACACACACTCCATGCAATGCAACTACACTCCGTGCAACACAACTACACACTCCGTGCAATGCAAAAACGCACTCCGTGCAATGCAAAAAATGCACTTCAAGCAATGCAACTACGCTCCATGCGATGCAGCTACACTCCATGCAATGCAACTACAAACTCTGTTCAATGCAACTACACACTCCGTGCAATGCAAAAACGCACTCAGTGCAATGCAAAAACACACTTCAAGCAATGGAACTACCCTCCATGCAATGCAGCTACACTCCATGCAATGCAACTACACACTCCGTGCAATGCAACTACACACTCCGTGCAATGCAAAAACGCACTCAGTGCAATGCAAAAACACACTTCAAGCAATGGAACTACCCTCCATGCAATGCAACTACACACTCCGTGCAATGCAACTACAAACTCTGTGCCATGCAAAAAAAAACACACACACACACTCTGTGCAATGCAACTACACCCTCCGTGCAATGCACACACACTCCATGCAATGCAACTACACACTCCGTGCAATGCAACAACATTCTCCGCGCAATGCAACTACACACTCTGTGCGCTGCACACACCCTCTGTTCAATGCAACTACATACTCCGTGCAATGCTCACACACTTGGTGCAGTGCAACTACACACTCCGTGCAATGTGCCCACACCCACACACTCCGTGCAATGCAACAACACACTCCGTGCAATGCAACAAGACACTCTGTGCAATGCACACACACCCTCCGTGCAATGCACACCTCTGTGCAATGCAAATGCAAATCTCTCACGCAATGCAATGCAAATGCAGCCCGTGCAGCGCTGTGCCCTCCAATGCACAGAGCAAACTGCAATGCGGGCACGCAAAGGTGCTTTCTCCCGCTTGCATATTGCAAACATGGCGCCTGTTACATCCCTCGCAGTGAGGGAACCACCAAAAGGCCCTCGACACTGGGCCTAAGTGTCCAGGTAGAGCAATGGGGGAGCATGCAGCTGTCCCACATAGGGACCAGTCCTGCAACCTAGGCATTACCGGCACTATGCACTGACCAGCTGAGCTATCCAGGATGATCCCTAAAGACGCAGGACAGCCTCAGCCTGACCCCTGTAGAGGTCCAAGGTGATGTCTGAATTATCATCCCTGCTTCTCTTTGCCCTCCTCCCGGATTGCAGCCTTCAAAAATGCTTCCTTCTGGAAGAAGGCACCTGGGGCGTCCGCAAGTCATCCCCAGCAGGAGAGGCAAGCTCTGGAGGCATCTGCAAAACCCTGTCATAGTCTGCAAAAACTAAACCATGTAAGGAACCGGTGAAACCAATGCTTCATGGACCACATGGGGACACTATTCAGGCCGGAAACGCTTCCAGGCCATCGAATTCTAGGGCAAAGCCCTAGGATCACCTGCTAGGCCAGGCATAAATGTCTCCAGTGAAATAGCAGAGTTGAGGTAGCCCACAGCCTGTCCAGGTACCCCTGCTTGCCCTTTTAGAGGGAAGCACCCCTTCAAGAAACCCAAAGCTCTTTTGCCACAAATGGGCCGAACTACAGAATAGCCCAAAAGGAGCAGTTTGTTTTGTTTTGTGATAACAATGGCTAAGAGGGGGATATGAACCCTGTCTCCCAGGTCCTAGTCCTACACTTTAGCCACTAAGCCACACTGGCTCGTCTCTAAAATGGCAGTCGCCACTATCAGGGCAAAACAAACTTAACGAAAATAAACTTGTTCAGAAACAGCATAGTTCAAGAGCATATACAGAGTGCTCATAGTCATTGGAGGCACAAGGAGCCTCTGCCGCCCTGTCTGCCTCAGATATACATTAGCAGCAACTGAGCCTGCAAGCAGGTACATTCTTATAGAGAGGTCAGAGACTTAACAATTAACTGCTACCTGTAGCAGACTTAGGCCTGGAAGTAATGTGCAGGCCAAATAGGCCTCCCTGCCTCTGCTCTTGAGAATCTTAGTCTCATAGCAATATTAAAAGAACTCAAAACAGTGCTCTCGCCCAAGGCTAGATCAATACTTGGCCAACAGCGCTGCACACACCCAAACAAAGCCAACCTTCGGGGGTGCTATAAACGAAAATGATTCCAGCCAAGCTGGGAACAGCCCTGACTAGCCCCACAACTTACAACAGGAGAAATGGGGGAAACCTTTTTGCGAAAGAAAGCCCCTACCAGGGGCCCTCTCCCTATTGGGAAAGGCAAGCCACAAATACAGGGAGAATCTTCCCACAGGGCAGGGTAAGGGGTGGGGTGGGAAATCGAACAGGAAAAGGGGGGAATTAAATTATTTAAGGGACTAAAGAGGATTAAAAGAAGGGGGAAATAAATAAATGTAACCAGACAATGAGAAGATTGCATTACTGTCCTCCAGACAGTCCAAGCGCTCCATGTGATCCGGTGTCCACAGCAAAAGAGAAAGAGAAAGCTGTGGACCTTGCTTATATATAGGCATTGATCCCACCCCTAAATTGGCAACATCAAATTTACCCCAGTAACAAATCCCCAATCTGCTTCAGGCCCATAGCCATCTATAGCCTGGCAACTAAATGGGGTTTTGCTTGGCCCCATCCGCAACACGTGCTCTCTTTTAATGAGAACACGCTTTGTCTCTTTAAATGGCTATAATGAAATTTACGCATTTACTATCTGGATAGTTAACATACCTTTAGTTGTTTATATAGTGCCACTGTATTCTGCTGGCTCTGGATATAGTGCCACTGTATTCTGCTCTGGTCAGACCTCACCTGGAGTACTGTGTCCAGTTCTGGGCACCACAGTTCAAGAAGAACACTGACAAACTGGAACGTGTCCAGAGGAGGGCAACCAAAATGGTCAAAGGCCTGGAAACGATGCCTTATGAGGAACGGCTAAGGGAGCTGGGCATGTTTAGCCTGGAGAAGAGGAGGTTAAGGGGTGATATGATAGCCATGTTCAAATATATAAAAGGATGTCACATAGAGGAGGGAGAAAGGTTGTTTTCGGCTGCTCCAGAGAAGCGGACACGGAGCAATGGATCCAAACTACAAGAAAGAAGATTCCACCTAAACATGAGGAAGAACTTCCTGACAGTAAGAGCTGTTCGACAGTGGAATTTGCTGCCAAGGAGTGTGGTGGAGTCTCCTTCTTTGGAGGTCTTTAAGCAGAGGCTTGACAACCATATGTCAGGAGTGCTCTGATGGTGTTTCCTGCTTGGCAGGGGGTTGGACTCGATGGCCCTTGTGGTCTCTTCCAACTCTATGATTCTATGACTTACACAGAAATGCCTTTGTTACTTGGTTTTCGGATGGTAGCCAGGACATATGTTTCCTTTACATTTTTTTTTACTGATAAAGTTGTGGGGGAAACCTTGTTTCATTTTCCGTGACTTTCTGCTTTTAGAAATACAGTGGTACCTCAGGTTGCAAACCCTTCCGGTTACGTGTTTTGAGGTTGCGGGCTGCGGGAAATCTGCAAGTAGCACTGCAGGTTACAAACGCTGCAGATTGTGGATGTGCCTCCATCATGGATTATGCCCGCAACCCGAGGTTCCACTGTACCTTAAATGGGGGAAACCCAACCACCAAAACGAGACTTTCTCCTTAGCAGAATTTCTCTAATTCCTACCCGGGATTTTATTTTTTAACCACATTTACCAGTCTGTTCCTCCTCACAAAGTTTATGTGCTGTATACTCGTCTTCTCAGCCCCACATAGGACTGATTTATGAACAGAGCAGTACTCTTAGGCTCTATCCACACCATACATTTAAAGCACTAGGATACCACTTTACACAGCTATGGCTTCCCCCAAAGACTCCTGGGAACTATAGTTTGCCCAGTTGTTAGGAGACCTCCAATCTCCACCCACATCTTCTCTGAGAATAGGGATTAACTGTTAAACCACCCTGGGAATTGTAGCTAAATGAAGGGAAGAGAGATGTCCTGAACAACTCTTGGCACCCTTAGCAAACTACAGTTCCCGCGGTGTTTGGGGGGCAGCCATGACTGTTTAAAGCGGCATCATAGTGCATTAAGTGTAAGTGCAGCTGTGGCTACAGAGATTGGTATGGGCTAGAATCAATATTCATTTGTAGCAAAATAGTGAAGAACAATGAACGGATTGATTGGAAAAGTAACTCAAAGAAATTATGTCCAAACTACAAAAGTGTACCTACAATTCAATAACAGCATCTATAAAGCAGTTGTTGTCTGGAATAATTGAGGAAGGTTAGGGTTGGCAGACAAAATTGAAGAACTACCATGTCTATGTACTCCCATGTGGTACCTGGTTGATAAAACTCCACAATCCATCATTTTTCTCCTTTCTTGTGTACAAATAAGCGGTTTGCAATCTATCATTCAGGTATTGTAGAATGCCGGGAACATTTTGATATCCCAGGAAGATTACTGAACTCCTGGTGAGTCACCATGCATGCTTGGTGGGCTGCATTAGTCTAGGCCGGTCAAATATTTTACAGACTTTTTTCATCTCCGCCAAGCTAAGTAGTTGGCTCCTTACCTCTCTCGCCCTGACCTAGCCACTGTGATCCACACAACGGTCATCTCCAGACATGATTATTGTAACTCACTCTATGTGGGCCTGCCCCTGAGACTGACCCAGAAACTCCAGCGGGTGCAGAATGCCGCGGCGAGACTCCTTCGGGGTCCTCGCCGTGGGATCACATTCACCCAGTGCTATACCAGCTGCACTGGCTCCCAGTGGAGTACAGGATCAGGTTTAAGGTGCTGGTTCTAACCTTTAAAGCCCTATACGGCTTAGGACCCTCGTACCTATGCAACCGCCTCTCCTAGTATGTCCCATGGAGGACCTTATGTTCTTCAAACAAAAACATCTTGGAGCTCCCAGGCCACAGGGAGATTAGGCTGGCCTCAACCAGAGCCAGGGCTTTTTCGGCTGTGGCCCTGATCTGGTGGAACGCTCTTGTCACAAGAGACTAGGGCCCTGTGGGACTTAACATCTTTCCGCAGGGCCTGCAAGACAGAGCTGTTCCACCAGGCCTTTGGCCAAGGCACAGTCTGACCCCCTCCTTTGGTAATCCTCACAGAACTCTAGCCCAATGGTTGCCATTAATTTTATTTTGAATTGATTTTAGAATGAATTGATTTAAGAATGCTGTGCTACTTTTATTGTTGTTAGCCGCTCTGAGCCCAGCTTCGGCTGGGGAGGGCAGGATATAAATAAAATTGTTGTTGTTGTTGTTGTTGTTGTTAAAATCTGCCCCTACTGTAATTGATCTGCAACTTTATCTTCCATATGGCTAGGCAGCCACATACCCTAGGCCTGATCTTACAAGACTTGGACATTAAGGTTGTATCTCCATTTGGATGGTCTTGCTTCCCATTATCATTGTTCCATCTGACCAAACTAGAGTTCTTTTCTCTAGTTCTTTTCTCACATGCATAAGAACATAAGAACAGCTTGCTGGATGAAGCCAGTGGCCCTTCTGGCCCAGCATCCTATGCTCACAGTGACCAAGCAGAAACTGGCAAACCAAAGATGGGCATAATCTCTCCTCCCATGGTTTCCAGCAACTTCAAGCCTACTTAGGGGTAAGTTTCACTTAATCAGTCCTGCCAATGTTCTGCTTGTTCAGTGAAGCTTTCCCTTTCTCCATCCCCCATGCTCCCCAAAACTGGTTCTGGTGTGGGTCCGGGGAGTCCCCAGAACAGCGCGTGGGCGTGAAAAGAGGTTGGATCATTTCATCAGCCAAGCTGCAGTTCTTGCCCAGAAAGAATGAGTGGAAGAGTGCAACACTGAATCCCACCCTGAATTTCCTAACTGGCTTATTGAACCATTAAACCCACCAAGCTATGTCATGATAAGTCCATCCAATGAATCTACTCACTAACCATCTACTGTGACAGCAGTTTGCTGGGGACTCAGGCATAGTGTCCCGTCCCACCCCCACCCCCACCCACCTGCTACATTATACATTTAACCGGTAATGCCAAGGATTGAGCCTAGGACATTCTTCATCAAAGCAGGTGTTGAATCATAGAATTATAGAGTTGGAAGAGACCATAAGGGTTGTCTAGTGCAACCCCCTGCAATGCAGGAATATTTTGCACCCAACCTTGAGATTAAGAGTATCATGCAATTGAGTTCTATCACTCAGCTATGGTTGACTCCTTTCCCTGCAAAAGAGTGTTTCCCAGTACCAGTTATCCAGGATCTATTTTAGAAGATGTGGAATGAACTGGTCATTAAATGGGACATTCTTAGGTGGAGCTTAACTCTGTCTTCAGCTATTCTGCTGAGGATATTTCCATGTACTGCCTGGTGGCCTGGTTATTTCTTTCTAGAAGGTGAGCCATGCCCTTGTGTTGCAATTTCTGAAACCCTCAAGTTTAAGTTTCCATCTTATGCTAGAGCTTAAGGTGAAATTGCTTGCTCTGAACTTAGGTCTCTGTGCCCTCATATTTTGTTTGTCCTTCCCATTTAAATTCCAGACTAGTCTGAAATAACTGCTGTTAGTTTGACCTACAATGACATTTCAAAGGCTGAACAATAATTAGTGAAATAAAAGCCTCATAATTACTTTCTAACACCCACCCACACAGAGTCTTTTTTTGTGGTCAGGCAGAACACTTCATGGTTTTTAATGACTGAGCAGGAAAATAAAATGCACTGACAGATGTTTCTTAACTACATAACATGATCAGAATGTTAGCAGACAAAAGTGGCACCTCGCTGGATGAATTATGGCTAATATATTCAACACAGCCTGTGTGTGTGTGTGTGTGAGTGAGAGAGAGAGAGAGAGAGAGAGAGAGAGAGAGAGAGAGAGAGAACGAGAACCAAGAGTCTAAAATAAAGACAAAAAACAAGACCACAAAAGATCTTTCACAGGGCATTACAGGGTGTCATTGTATATCCATATGAATTATATTATGCTAAATCCTAACTAGCACATGTTCACTAGATTATCCTCCACCAACCAGGTGGCTCCAGATGTGTCGGACCACAACTCATCAGTGGCAACCAGCATGGCTGAAGGAAGTGGTAGCTCAAAACACCTGGAGGTCACCAGTTTGGTGAAGCCTGTATTAGATGCAGATGCATGGGGACTGTGTAAACAGTACAGTGAACCTGTGTTAAGTCAGGAGCCAGGCTGGCTACTCCAATCCTGCTTCTCCATTCCCCCACAAATCATTTTAAACTGGAATCTGAAGAATGCAGGAACACAGGAAGCTGCCTCACACGAGTCAGATCATTGGTCCATCTCACTCAGTGTTGTCTACACTGATTGGCAGAGATTTTCCGAAGTTTCAGGCAGGAGTCTTAAGCCTAATTGGAGATGCTGGGAACTGAACCAGGAATCTTCTGCATTCAAAGTCTGTGCACTGGCCTTGAGCTATGGCCTTTTCATAGGACTCTTTGACAGATGTCAGCAAGGACTGGGAAACAGATAGTGGAATAAAGTTAGAGACAAACACAACACTCTCAAGGCTGCTTCCAACATACGAGATGACAACATTTATATTTTTGTTATTAGATCTATTTTTAGGCTCCTCATAAAATGAGTGTACGAGGTGTCAGGAACAATAGATAATCAGTAATTTAAAACAATAAACACCATAGCAGTAATATTAATGAATAACAGAATCAGCAATAACACTAAACCCAAGCAACAGCCCAGCAAGAACAATAAAATCAGATAAATAGTTAACATTAAAGCATAATAATATGAGCACCAGCATATATAATATAATGAACACAATAGGATGCATGTTCCCAGCAGGGTCACCAGTGATCAGCCAGGAGGGTTATGATGGGGGGGGGGGGTCAACCAAGTAGACTGATCAGACAAAATAAACCCTCTGATGGTGTGAGGACCTACAAGTCGTAATGGCTATGTGGGCAAACATCTAACTACTGGGGCTGATAATTCAGAATCAAAAGCCCTCCTCCCGCAGGGAATGGAGCAGTCTGCTGCAATGAAAATGAACAACCAAGGATGTTGCTTCCTGCATTATAAGAAGTGGTGAAAACTGGATGTGTGAGTGCACACATGCATTCCCGATCTGACACTTCTTGTAATATGCAAAGCAGCCCTCAGGGTGTCACCAAAGAGAAAGCTTTCCCTGCTCCTGGTAAGAGCTGGTGTTCATGCCTGGAAGTAAAGAAAGGGAATTAGCGTTAGTGAGAAAAGAAGGAAAACTGTTTAGCACTCCTCACATCTACTCAGACGCACATTCCTCAGCCTACGGCAATAACCACAAATCCAGCTCTCGTATTGAAAAAACCTCTAAGTGCATGTTTACGGGAGTTCTGTCTCTTTGCATCAGCCGCCTCCATTCTTTCATTTCACCATATCTCATATTTCTTCTGCCGTTCATGCCAAAAGTATATTGGGTATGAGGGGACGAGATTGCTCCTTTGATACGGCTCATAGTATGGTGGGAAGTGTGCATGAACCATCTCTTGATTTCATTAATAAATTCTGGAGTCATCAGCTATGTGGTTTTAGCTTAAGTGTATTAGAGGACACATTCCACCCGTATGCACATATCTGTGGATAGCAGAGGCAGGGATTGTGTTCGTTCCCCTCTGTGTAATAGGCTGGATCAGGAGAAACAGCGCTATCAGATTTGGCCCAATGATTGCGAAAAATCTGTTTATCATTGCCAGATGTTTGCTGAAATGGTTCCTTAACAGTGACAAAAGGAATACATGTAAACCTGCCTTTCAGTATGATACTTTATATTAGTTGAGACCTGGTGATAGCGAATACTCTTCTGTATCCTCCTAACTAACTTACGTATGTATGAATTGCTTTATTCTAGTTTTCCCATCTTGGTTTGTACCAAGATCGCTATCACCTAATGAGAGGGAAAGATAATGTATGACATTTTAATTTCCCCCTTTGAGATGTATGCTCAGTATATGTATTGTTACTTGTGAACATGGACTCATTTATTCGATAGCAGACTTTTTTTTTTTTACTCAGCTGAAACTTCTGAAATTTCAACAGCTCCATTTTCTTCTCTGTCTTACTGACTTCCTGCATCACATCTATTTTTCTGGGTTTGAAGAGTGACTATATGAAGAATTTGAGGAGCATCAACACTTGGCTTTTCTAAAGGGAAGCAACCGCTGGAATTGAATTTAATTCTAAATTATATTCTGGAAATGTGGGAGATTTCAAGAAAAATATGGATGTACCGTGCTATATTAGAAGCAAAAAAACTTGTTTTGATGAATTGGAAGAGCTGCAAAAAGATTCCATTGAGCACATGGATTGATAATATGGATAGATTAGCTACATATGAACGAATTGCATGTCGACGCAAATTAAGAATGGATAAATATGAAGAAATCTGGAATGAATATTTAAGCGAAAAGGCGGATAGTGGTGGGAAGTGGGGGGAGGGGAGAGATGTGGGAAAATATTGTTAAAAGGGTGCAGTCATAGGTATATCAGTGTATGTAAATCTGAATTGTCAAATTGTGTTATTATTGTTATTATGGTTTTTGTTGTAGTGTCTTTTACGGTTATTGTTTGTATTGAAAAAATGATTAATTTTTTTTAATTAATTTTTTAAAGGGAAGCAACCCCTGCTCTAATGACTACCTTCTGCTCAAGGTGAAGCAGTTGCACAGTCAGATCAACTATTCCATGCTTGGACATGTCCAGTAATTCATTTATCTGCTATGCCATAGCTTGACTGTATGACACTGCATGTCAGAAAATAATCAACTGTTGCTCAAGAGAGACCAGAAAGGCAGGAATATGTGTGCAGATGTGAATAGCTATTTTGCATCTGATGCCAGTACTGCTTCATGAGTTATCTCTATGTATTACTGCTTAGCTGTTTGCAGGTGAGCATTTCTAGATGAGGTCCAAAGCTGACATCCCATAAACTGTTAAAGGTACTTAAACTCTGCAGACGTCCACCAGTCTTGTTCAGAATAAGATCAAGTACTGCATTCTGCCTGTATGCTCAGGCCACTGCAAGAAACTCAGGTTCACCTCATTCAAATCCAGCTCAAGTTACATTGGTAACCCAACTGGAAGTTGACTCACAGATCATTTCCAGATGTGAACACTCATGGCTGGGTCCCATTTCTTTTAGGGAGACAAATAATCACCCACAGCCATGAGTAAGCAGTATGCGAGATGTAAAACTTCAGTACATGGATTTGAAGTGCCCAGAATGAATAGGTTTGTTGATTCAGGGCAAGATTTTTAAAATGCAACTTTCTCCGTAATAGATCAGTAAGAACCCTCTTTTGTGAAATCTCTAGTTAGGTTACAAACCACATTCTTTTCTTGTTTATACGTTTTTGTGATGCAGTCACCCAAACACATTAAGCATTCATAATCAATACTCAGCCAAAGGAGCGAGTCCAGGAATGTCTTACATACTAACAACTACCTGTTGGGACAGAAAAGATTCACCATTGTTTAAAAAAAGTAACCCAAAGTTCCAGAGATGATGGGCAATAAAGTCTACAAGGCTCACACTTGTTCTTTACACAGGCAAAATCCCCTTTTATATTTGTTACAGGAGTGTGTTGACCTTATGTAGCCTTGGCTATAACATTGCTTTGGCATCCAGACGGCAAATTTCTGAGTCTTAGTTGTACTAAATGTAGTCATTTACCCCATTGGTGGGACAAGAAGTCATGCGCGGGGCAGTGGAAAAATAGAATCATCGTGCATTTCACAATCTAATTCAGCTAATCCTGTGCTTGACCTTTACAGGGAACAGGCAAGCAAGCACATAGCCGTTAGCCTTCTGAATGCTTAAGAGGACCTTGCTGGATCAGACCAAAGGCACAGAAGCATCCTGTTCTCACAGTGGCCAACCAAATGCCTATGGGAAGAGCATGAGTGCAACAACACTCTCCCCATTTGTGCTTCTTAGTGTCCTACTTTCTCTGTTGGAAACAGATATCCAAGTTGGTGGCCATTGGAATGAATCCCATAATTTGACTATTCACTGTGTGGAGAAGTACTTTTTGCCTGATTCTTCCAACGTTCAACTTCATTGGAGGACCTTGAGTTCTAGAATTATGAAAGAAGGAGAAAAACTTTCCTCTGTCCACATTCTCTACACTATCCATAATTTTATACACTCCAGCTTATCCTCCCTCACTTGCCCAAACACTGTACCTTTAAGAACGTGGGAAAAGCCCTGTTGGTTCAGACCAAACACCTATCTAGTCTAGCATCATGTTTTCATAGTCACCAACCAGATGCTTGTAAGAAGCCCACAAGCAGCGCTTTCCCCACTTGTGAGTCACAGCAACTGGTATTTAAAGGCATATTGCCCCCAACTGAGGAGATGGAATATAAGGGAGCTGTTTCAACCACATAATAATTTTGCTTGCCCTTTTGTGAACCATTTCCAGATCCAAAGTTGTCCTTTTTGAGGTGAGGTGGCCAGCACTGTACACAGGGGGTGGTATTCAACTAGGTTTTACTCAGTGCAGACCCACTGGAATTCATGACTATGACTAAATTAGGTCAATTCATTTCAGTGGGTCTACTCTGAGTTGAATCCTGCTCAGTATTGAGTGGTATGGAGAGCCAGTGGGGTGTTGTGGTTAATGTTGGACTAAGACCTGGGAGATCAGGGTTCAGCCATGAAGCCCACCTAAGGCCAGTCACTCACTCTCAGCCTAATCTACATTCACAGGGTTGTAGTGAGGAAAAAATGGTGGGTGGGGAGAAAACTATGTATACCACGCTGAGCTCCTTAGAGGAAAGGTGGCATATACATGTAACAAAATAAATAAATAAATAAATAAATAAATAAATGATATTCCACATAGTGGTGGCAGAAACAGCACAAGGAATTTCAGATGTGGTAAAATGAAATAATGGATGCAGCTGGTACAAAGAGACACAACTCATAAAAACAGAGTTAGATTTTTTTCATGCCACTTAGTTGAATACTTACTACCCAGTCTTTCTTTTTCTTTGGCGATCATTCATAGCCAAGTAAGATATTCTTCCATGAACACGTCTTAACAGTGAGTCCGTAAGTGACTGTAGATCCACACATCCTTCCACAGTGGGGACATAGGTTTCTGGGTGGGAGTTGATGATGGTGAGGGTTTGCCAAACGTGCCTTCCTCTTAGCACGTTTTTCCCTTTTGCCCTGAGTTTGAGCGTCTTCCAAGCCCATGACACCTTTGGTAAAGGCTTTTCTCCAGTTGGAGCACTCGCAGGCTGGTGTTTTCCAGTTGTCAGTGTTTATGCTACATTTTTAAAGATTTGCCTTGAGAGAGTCTTTAAACCTCTTTTGTTGAGCACCAGCATTATGCTTTCCATTTTTAAGTTCAGAATAGAGTAGTTCCGTTGGAAGATGCTAATCAGGCATTCACACAAGATGACCAGCCCAACGAAGTTGATGTTGAAGAATCATTGCTTCAACAATGATTGGGTAGTTGAAGCAATGCCTACCCAATATGCCAAGCGTGGTCAGTTGTGCCTTAGATTTGAATAACAGTCTCCTCACCTGCTGAACTCTCACAGCAGCTTTACTCAAGTGTTCCCTTGGTGGTTTGTCAACTCCGGCTCCCCTCTTGCTTGGAGTGTAAGGTAAAGGGACCCCTGACCATTAGGTCCAGTCGTGGACAATTCTAGGGTTGCGGCGCTCATCTTGCTTTATTGACTGAGGGAGCCGATGTATAGCTTCTGACTCATGTGGCCAGCATGACTAAGCCGCTTCTGGGGAACCAGAGCAGCGCACGGAAATGCCGTTTACCTTCCCGCTGGAGCGGTTCCTATTTATCTACTTGCATTTTGACATGCTTTTGAACTGCTAGGTTGGCAGAAGCAGGGACCGAGCAACGGGAGCTCACCTCGTCGTGGGGATTCGAACCACTCACCTTCTGATCGGCAAGTCCTAGGCTCTGTGGTTTAACCCACAGCGCCACCCGCATCCCTTGGAGTGTAGATTGCTATAAATGTATAGCTCTGGCTAGCTTCCCCGCAACTGCTGTTGTAGTCAATTGCATTAGGAGGACTTTGTCTGAAAAACACAAGGAAGCATGACTGAACTACTGGGCTGCATCAAATTCCAGTGGACAGAAATTTGCAAGCAGGGGTTAAGTCAGTTTTGCCCCCTGAGAATGAGGATTTCAGCCAGGGCAGTGAACAATGGTTGGCAACTTAGTATATATATCTTAGCTCAGGTTTAGGGCTCTAAGACAGTTATATTCTAGGGAAAATGGAGGACGCTTAGAGTCAGAGTCAACTTGAGAGGTCACTTGAGATCTCAGGGTTTTCCAATGATAAGTGATACAGTTTTGACTTTATTGGATTAGGAAGATAAAACATTAGTGAGTACCAGAGTTCTCAGAACAATTTCAACAGAGGACGTCAGTGGACACCGCAAATGCATTTTGCCCTAATATGTTATACCTTGCCAGTTCATCTTTCAAGACAAAATTGAGACTTTTGACCCAGGTGGATAACGAAGGGTTGCAAAGTGAAGGTTCAATGGTTCTCTATGGCAACAAAATATTATATTATTACAGTGGTATCTCGGGTTACATACACTTCAGGTTACATACGCTTCAGGTTACAGACTCCGCTAACCCAGAAATATTACCTCGGGTTAAGAACTTTGCTTCAGGATGAGAACAGAAATCATGCTCCGGCGGTGCGGCAGCAGCAGGAGGCCCCATTAGCTAAAGTGGTGCGTCAGGTTAAGAACAGTTTCAGGTTAAGAACGGACCTCCAGAACGAATTAAGTACTTAACCTGAGGTACCACTGTATATTCCTCTTGTTTGCTGGTTGAAACATACATTCTGGACCACACATGAAATCACTTCCAGGAAAAAAGGCCTTAAACCAGGGATGAAGAACCTGCCCCCCCCCATATGAACTACAGCTCCCATCATCCACCACTGTGGGCCATGCTGGCTAAAACCAATGGGAGCTGCAGTCCAACAAAATCTGGGAATGCCACAGGTTCCCCATTCCTGCCTTTAATCATCCATCCTATCCTTGGATATGTCAGTAGGACAAAACAAGAGAGATACCAGGAAGCTTTTTGCAGTTGCAGCATAACTGTATTTTCATATCATGTTAATGATTAAATGCAGAGTTCAAAAAGAGATAATCTATTAGCTTATGCAGCAGTTTTCATGTGCAGTTCAAATAATTAACACAATGACACTATTCAGCTTCTAAAACAGACTGCTTGGGTTGGATTTTTTCTCTTTTTTTTAAAGGATACATAATGTTGCTCCAGATCTTTCTTCCTAGTACAGTTCTGCCTTAATGCAAAGCAGCTCCGTATATAATAGCCTTACTAATTATCCTGGATGGAGTTCTGAAAATATGAATGATCCTAAAAGAATTATGGACTGGTGAGAATCCTTGCCTTGCTAAAGAAGATGTGCAAGAGACTCATGTTGAGAACAGCTCTATCTATATATTTATCAGTGTTCTGTGCCATTTGATCTTCAGAACTGGGCAAGCAGATTTTGGATCACTGCTGTTAGAGACCAAAAATAAATAGTAGAAAAATTTTGTCTGTGAGCATGCACACTAATATCTGGATAAAGGAAGGCAGTGCAAGACCCCAAGGCAGCAGTACAGCCATTTCATCTGAGTGCTATAGGAGGTCAATTTTTGAGCCAAGCCTCTTGGCTGTCTGCTCTTTGCTATATGATGTCATTTATGCCAACTATACTTGAAAAGTGGGAATTAAGACGAAGAATTGAGCTTGATAACTGTCTCTGGTGTACAGCCAGATCTTACATCAGAGCAGAAAATATGCCTGTGCCATGCTAATATAGTAATGCCAGGTGGAACACTATCACCTTCTTGACTAATACTGATTCAAAATAATTTGCCAGGAAGGCCACTGGCACCATTTATTATGATGATTGGAAGAGGACAACTCCCCCCCCCCTCTCTCTCTCTCTCTCTCTCACACACACTCCTGCATACATTACGTCTCTTCTGAACCATTTTTTCTTTAAGATTCATCCTTCCTGTTAAAGCCAAGGCTTCAAAATAACCTGAGTGTACATTATCTTCCTCATTCATTTATTCTTCACCACTATTGTGGTCGCTTCCCTTTTTCACAGAGAGTGAAATAGGACATTTCGGATTTGATAAAACCCATTTCCTTTAATCTCATCTAATTGCTGGTGTATTGTGCTTGGTGGCTTCATTACTCTGCTTCACAATGGATCACAGTCTTGAAACTGAGGTAAGAACCCTTCATGATCTTACTGAATTCCAAATAAAAAAAAGCCTTAGTAACTGTTCAACCCATAATGATACAATATAAAACCAGCATCAGTTAAAAATAGGTTGAAACATCCAGGGCTTTAAGCTCCTTTTGCAAATAGGGAGGGAAGGGGCCACCGCAGAAAAGTCATTGTCTCTTGTGCCCACCAGTCTGCTTGTGCAATTTTGCTTGCACAATGAGGTAATTTCCCTTTCTTCCCTCAAAATGACAGAAATCCTGCTGCAAGCCTGCTTTTCAGAGCCATGCTAGGGAGCTGAATATAAGCCCTCTGCCGGCACCTGTATGGAGCCTGAATAAATAACCAAGGCTCAGCAAACAACTTCTGAGAAGGATGTTTGAGGGAGAGCATAGGCTTCATAGTTGTATCAGGTGGAATTCTGCATTTAACATAAAGGCCCAGGAATGGAAACCGTTATTTGTTTTGCAGCCTTTATTGCTCCGTTTGCTGGAGTGTTTTGTTTTTTTAACCAAAGCTGCATGTGGAGTGCTAATAGAAAACTGAATGTTATAATTTGCAGTATGAGGCCAGTCACACAGCTTCCTATGCACCCATTCACTGTAACCTTTCTGAGTGCCAGAGAATTAACGAAACATATTGGAGTACCACTAGAGGTGCCCAGAAGCCAGCATTTAAAATGTAGTTGGCTATAGGCCTCTACGTACACTGCTGTTGTTTTTCCTATGGGTCAGTTTATTTCGAAGGAGCTTTCAGGTGGCGTGAAATACCATTGCAGGTTACGAGCGCGGCAAATGAAAACTTCGGCACTGTGTTTCAACTCGGAGCTGTCTCGACATACATTCTAATTAGGCTCTCAACAGGATCCAACTCTCCTGCCCTCTCTCGCATTAGCTTCCAAAGTGCACTGGCTGGGGGAGGAAGGGGGAAGGTTCGGTTTTTATCCTGAGATGAATCAGGCATCATATTGCCTGACGCCAGGCTCTTGATTAGATACATATTTGTTTTAATTATCCACCTGCTTTCAATTAAGTACCAGGAAATCCACCCTATTAGCAACACAAGCTAATTACCCTGGAACATAGAATAAAGTCTCCCCCCCCCCGCCCGGCTACTTTTTGTGGGGACTGGCTAAACATGTTCCAAATATAGCTTCAGTTTTTAGCTGTACCACCTCGTAGGTTAACAGCAGTTACCAAACATCTGCTGTGCAGGCTACGGAATAAGGGCCTATTTGGAGGCAAAAAGCAAACAAACTGTAGAGGCGCACATTATGACGGGGGTCAGTTGATAGAAAGACTTCAAGGGCATTACGGTTTCCATTTCTAAAGTACTGTGGAGAGGGAATGCGCAGAAATCTCTGAAAACTGGGATTTATGGATTTTCATCTCGCACGGCGCTTTGAAAATGTACCCTTAATAATAATGGAATCAGCTGCTCAAGACAGCTGCGTGAGCAGCTACTGATAGACTCCAGATGGGTGGCAAGGCAGTCAACATTTGAAAACATATAGATTACGTGTTTTAAAATTTAGAGGAAGGGGAAGGGAATCTACAGATATTTAACAGAACAGCTGAGGAAATATATATCCTCTTTGGCAGTGTTTTTTCTATAAAAGAAGGTACCAGTACTGAGTACCCCTGAGTACCACCAGAAAAAGCACTGTGCATACTCATTCAACTCAAGGAGGGATTTTTCTCTTTGTGTGTGTGTGTGTGTGGGGGATATCAGTGCTTTTTCTCCCCCTAGAAAAAAAGGTATCAGTACTGTGTACCATTACTGCCTGAAAAAAGCACTGCCTTTGGAAAGGCAGTGTTGAAGACATGAATTTGGAATGAAGACTGGAGAGGAGTCATAGGAAGTCGACTATGTGGCTAGATAGCCCATAGGACAGAGAGAAGACCACAGCAGACAAATAAAATACGACACAGAGACAAATAAAATGAGAGAACTGAAATGACAATTGATGTTTAGCATCATATCAAGTTTGGCCCTCAAAACACCTCTTTTTACTTTTTCATCTCTCTCTCTCTCTCTCTCTCTCTCTCTCTCTCTCTCTCTCTCTCTCTCACACACACACACACACACACACACACACACACCCCAAATATTTTTTTTAAACTATGTATCTATTCCTTCCATTTTTATCCTGCTTTTCAACACATCCTGCTAGGCTCCCCCCCCCCGGGGGGGACGTAGGGGTACGCACACCCCTAAACATTTTGTGAATCTAAGTTTGGCCTCATTGAGGAGCAATATTTCAATATGAGTAGGAAAATGAGAGTACCCCTAAACTTTTTTTAAAAGAAAAAAAGCACTGCTGCTAGGCCAGCTTGACCTAAGGTTGCCAGGTTGTACCCAGAGACGCACTCTGCCCCATTTAAATGATTGATTAAAGAGGAAATGCAGCAACTGCACCTTCTCCCAATTGTTTTTCCTCCTGTCCTTTCATCAGCCTCTTTGCCACAATAGTTGCAGGGAAGGGTGCTTGGAAAGACTTGGAGAAATTGCAGCTGCCCAATCTCCTGCTTTTATCCCTTTTAAAAGGACAGCTGTGTTGTGTGTTTTATTAGACTCTTATTTCAAAATAAAATAACATTTTAAAAAAGAGGGCAGAGAGAAGCTTTGGGTTATAAGCTTACATACCCACCAAATAGCTCAGTCAGTACAGCATGAAAGTCTTAATCTCAGGGTCGTGGGTTCGAGTGCCACATTGGGCAAACAATTCCTGTACTGCAGGGGGTTGGACTAGATGACCCTCGTGGTCCCTTCCAACTCTACAGTTCTGTGATTCTATGAAACCTTCCATGACCTGCACATTCCGTGTTGATCTGGACAGTCCATTAATTATCATTCAGCATGCATTGTGTCTAAGCTACTCAGAAAAATGATATATAGCTCATAAACTGTGGTTTGCTAATTGAAAGAAGCCGGGATCAAGGCATGGTTTATGATCCTGGCTTGTTTCAACAAACCATAACTAACAAGTATGGTGTGGCGGAGAACTAGTGGCTGGGAGACCAGGGACCTGGGAGACCAGGGTGATCATAAAACAGGTAAAGATAGAACCCTGTTCACCACCTTGGACAACATGAAGGAAAGGTGAGATATAAATGGAATAGGTAAATAACCAGAGTTCCCAGTTTGGATGTTTGGATGTTTAAGAAAGTTGTTTAAACAAGGAAGTAGGTGCTTCCAATTTCCTCCTCAGGTCGGAAGGAGGTGAGGGCAAATACAGCCTGATCCTTGCTGTTGCTCATCCACATAATATTTGCCCCTGAATGTGGAACAAGCATGAATGACACTAGGCAAATTATCTGTTTTTATCATTGTTATTATTACATCCTTTCCTTTTTCTTTGGAGCATTATCAGGGATCCTGGTCTCTCAGCCTCACTTGTCCAAATGAACAAGTACCCATGCCAGTGTTATTTTATTTCCTCACTGCTGCAGTCCCTCAGAATGCTTCAAAAGCTTCTAGTAATGTGTTTATTAGGAAGATAGAATATATCTTTCTTTGAAACAGAAACACACACACACACACAATGTAATAGAATTGTAAGGCTTTTGTCACACTGCAGTTTGCATGGCCCCCAATAGGTGGTGGCTTTTCTTCTTCTTCTTCTTTGGTGATCACTCATAGCCGAGTAAGATTGTCTTCCATAAACATGGTTTTAACAATGAGTCCATAGGTGACTGAGGAGGCCAATTCTGGATCCACGCGTCCTTCCACAGTGGGGACATTGGTTTCCGAGCAGGAGTTGATCACAATGTGGATTTGCCAAGCGTGCCTTCCTCTTAGCACATTTCTCCCTTACGTCCTGAGTTCGAGTGTCTTCAAAGCCCATGACACCTTTGGTAAAGGCTGTTCTCCAACTGGAGCGCTCACAGGCCAGTGTTTCCCAGTTGTCAGTGTTTATACTACATTTTAAAAGATTTGCCTTGAGACAGTCGTTAAACCTCTTTAGTTGACCACCAGCATTACACTTTCCATTTTTAAGTTCGGAATAGAATAGTTACTTTGGAAGACATGACCAGTCCAACAAAGTTGATGTTGAAGAATCATTGCTTCAACACTGGTGATCTTTGCTTCTTCCAGTACACTGATATTAGTTTGCCTGTCTTCCCAAGTGATGTGTAAAATTTTTTGGAGACACCGTTGATGGAATCTTTCAAGGAGTTGGAGATGGCGTTTATAAGTGGTCCATGTTTCACAAGCATATAGTCAGGTTGATACTACAATAGCTTTGTAAAGAAGCATTTTGGTTTCTGAAGTACTTCCTGGTCCTCAAACACTCTGCACATCAATCGGGAGAAAGCCGCACTCGCAGAGCTCAGGCAATGCTGGATTTCTGCATGGTGGGAAGTACTTCAGAGAGCAGTTTGGCAAACAGTTTTCTGAAGTGCCTTCCAGCTCTTTTTAAACTGGTTGGGAGCTGGGGCTAGCTGTGAAGGGATAGGTGAGGGGTGGATGATGTGTAAAAGGAATGGGGTTTGGTCAGGTGTAAAGGAAGGAGGATTGGCCAGTTGTGGGGGAAGAGGAATTGGGAAGGGGGTTGGCAGATCGTTGGGGTTGGCAAGAGAAGCAGGGTGATTAGGAGGCGTGGCAGCCCCTAATTTTTGTGTGTGTAACAGTTCTCTACAAGCTTCAAGATGCACATTGTTCTTCTCCCTCTTATCTTTACACTAACCTTGTGATTAGGGTGAGTCATAGTGACTGACCTAATAAGTTTCATAGAGGAATGAGAATCTGAATCTTTGTTTTCCTGGTTCAAGTCCAACACTAAGTGCTAGCTCCCCTGTTCTGGCTGACAATATTCTATTACAGTTTCTAATTTGATCTAATTTACTTTACTTCATATGATTATATGCAAGTTGGACAAATCCTTATCATTGTATGAAATGACTTAATAGTCAGATTGTTCACACACTCATTTATATCCAAACATAGGTCTTTCTGTTGATTATCCTGAAGAATCCTAGGTGGTGGTTTTTTTCCACTCAGCAAAAATACTTTCAGGATTATAGCATTTTTCTATAATTCACTTCCTACATTCCTAGGATAATAGAAAGATGACGACATGTAGAGAGAGGCATTTTACCTGATAACTGTTACATACTGGATTCAGGAAAGCAGCAGCTCCATGTCATAAGATCTAATTATCAAGAATTGCCTTTTCTGCCCCAAAGCAACCATTTGGATGACAGTGTTCCGTGCACTGTAAAACAAAATGGGAAGCCTGTGCTGGATAAACTGGCTCGCCGCTTCCTGCCACTTCTTCTGATATCTGCCTCCCCATCTCATTTATTTTCCACACATTAATGGTAGCAGTCACCTTGAGCTGGTGATGCAGAGTAATTTTCACAGAAACCTTGATCAGAAACCATAAATCAGCCTGATGTGCTTTTATGGTCTAATAACATTCTGTCTGCTCCTACAAGCCCTTATGTAAAACTGCACTGCAGTGAAGCCCTTGTATTAGATTTTATTGCAGATATTCCAGCACACTGTATATTCCTATCTGCAATAGGCACACTGTATCCAGACCAAAGTTCCAAAATTGTTATCATATTAAGAAATTGGCCTAGATATAGAGATGGGGAAATCCCCATAAATCATTCCATCTCATTTTATTTGGTGGGATGGTCACTGCCCTTCAAGAAGGCAGAACAGTGAACTGCCCTAGAATTTGATAATGAAGGGTGGTATATTAATTGTTTTGGTAAATAATACAACACAACACAACACAATACATATTGTATTGTACATACATACATACATACATACATACATGCATGCATACATATATAAAACAGTGACAAGGATTCCCATTACTCATCTTCCCACCCATTTATCCGGAGAACCTTCTTTCACTTTTCAAGCAGGCATCCTGACTCCCTCCCTGACCATAATGATAGAGGCTTTTACTTGAGAGTAAGGAATATATATTCATTGAGGTAGAGAAGAAATATAGGCTCAGTAACAGTTCATGAATCGCTGCAACCACTACACTCAAGCTAGACAACAGGAAAGCTGAGGCCAACTGGGCTGGAAGCAGGAGTCCTAGCTGAAGAAGTCTAAGACCAGGACAAGGAGGTCGGAACTGCATGGAAGCAAACAGTAGTGGCTCTGTGAGGGACATGGAAAATCATATGGGTGGGCGATTACAATATCACAATTTTTTCTTAATTGTGAAAACCTCATTTATTTCAAGGGAGTAACTTCTGGGTAAACCTACCAAAGCCAACCAGTTGTATTGTATCCTGTAAAGGGAGCACGCCTGCAGTGTGAATGAAATTATGTGGGCACAATGAAAGTGCTAAAACAAACATACCCTGGTATAGCTTCTCCTGATTTTTCTGCTGCTCAGAGAGGACCCCTTCTGGAATTGGGACTGGTCAACATTCCCTCCTCTGGTTGCTTGGGAACAGTGATTAAGTGATTAACTGTCCTTAGCAATGATGCTGCCTGCTGAGTGCCAAAGCATTAAAGTTACCTCCACATTATGTTTTATAACTTCCTTTCTAAATGTCTGATCAACTATTACTACTACTGGTGAAGATGATGATGATGATGATGAAGAAGACAAGAGTCTGGGGACCCTATTGACAAGGGGCCTAGTACATGCGTACCCCCTGTACCTCCCTATCAGCAACCATGATAAGTCCACACAATATTAAATAAATGTAGTCCTCTCAGTGAAGATGAAAGCCAATCACTTCCCCAGGAAGGGAATTGTATCTTGCCTGCTAACCTGCCTTTTTGTCCTTGAGCAATGTCTTTGTTTATAGCTTTGGGTGAACATAGGAGGGATGTGGCCAGTGGTTGTGATATCACTCCCTGTCATCCAGACATTCATATCACTATAGATATGAATGTATGGATGTATGAATGTATGGAAGACCAAATATGACTCTCTGTTCCCTTTTGGTTCCCAACAATCAAAGATTATTCCTGAGGTTAGTTATTTCCCATCCGCATATAGAATGTTCCTACTTATTGTTACATTTTCTTTTACTCATCCATTCCAGCTTCCCTCCTAACCTTCTGCATGCATTCAGACATTAGGCTTACTTCTGTTCAATGTTACTTATCAAATAAATGATTCTGATTATGTTCAGAAGAACATGCCATAAATACCCTTTGGACTTCTGTGCTGAATGCATGGAAGTGGAGAGGGTTGGGACATTATTGACAGAATTGGAAGTGGTGGTGATAATGCAGGGAGCATGAAGCCTGAATCCTGAATCCTATCCACATATTCTTTGAATGTGAATAGACCTCAGTGTGTGTGAACTAATATCACCTGATCCATTGTTGTGGGGCTATGTTAGATATTTGAATACACTAATAATAATAAAAAAATAAGCTGAAGGCTGTTATTCCCACACAGCTGTACAAATCTAATTCTGAAATATGCTGTGCAATATTGCCAAATGCTTCTACATCATTTCAACTAAATGTGCCATTTTGCACCTTCAGTCCCTAATCATGTCTTCTTTAGTTGAGTTTATGGTATTTGACAACAGCGATGATAATTTAATTTCCCCATTTCTGGAATTCATTTTCAGTAGCATCCAGGAGTCTAACTTTTCAAACAGAAGGAGTAGCAGGGAGCCGCAATCAACCCGCCACCAAATGCCAACAGCACAGTGCCTCTTTTTATGTTTGAGTTTATTCAAGAGCTTCTAGCATGTCTCCAGGGGAAATTCACAGTTCAGAAACAGACTCTACATTTGAGGGCCTTGAACTGCCAAGGCAGAGCATACCACAGGAGCCATCCTTCTCCTTCCATAATATCCCCTGCTGTCTGATTCTCCACCTGACAGTTGTTGTTTGCTTGAGGAAGCTGTTTTCAAACCCTCCTGCTTTGGAGCAGTGTACACAGGACCGTGGGGAAAGAGCAACGAGGAGAAATAAAGTAAAGAATAGATTCCTTTTGGATTTGCTGATTCACAGCAGTCGATATTATGGCTGGAGCGGTAAAGCAGAAGAAGACAATTCAGCCCTAATGCAGTCAGTTAGCAGCAAAGCTTTTAGTTGAATAGTGCATTTCTGGAGTTTTAACTCTTTGTGTTACTCAAGGCATTAATACTGTTGAGTAGAACACTATGGTGGTGCTGGAGGAGACTCTTGAGAGTCCCATGGACTGCAAGAAGAAACCTCTCCATTCTGAAGGAAATCAGCCCTGAGTGCTCACTAGAAGGACAGATCGTGAAGCTGAGGCTCCAGTACTTTGGCCACCTCATGAGAAGAGAAGACTCCCTGGAAAAGACCCTGATGTTGGGAAAGATGGAGGGCACAAGGAGAAGGGGGCGACAGAGGACGAGATGGTTGGATAGTGTTTTCGAGCTTACCAGCATGAGTTTGACCAAACTGCGGGAGGCAGTGGAGGACAGAGGTGCCTGGCGTTCTCTGGTCCATGGGGTCACGAAGAGTCGGACACAACTAAACGACTAAACAACAACAACAACAACAACAACAGAACACTATGGCAATGTTCTGTTGCAAGTGAGCTGAGAGATGCCATGCTAAATTAATCTGTTAATCAGTCAAAACGATAGCAAAACCACAAAATATCCACCAATGTGTTTCATTCATGCTCTTACCACAGACACAGCTCCCTCACATACCACCTATCACTTGGAAGCCAGGCTAACTCCTATCCTCCCCATGGTTGCCTCAGTCTATTACCTAAAAGGTAAAGGTAAAGGATCCCTGACAGTTAGGTGCAGTTGTGGACGACTCTGGGGTTGCAGCACTCATCTCGCTTTACTGGCCAAGGGAGCCGGCGTTTGTCCGCAGACAGTTTTTCCGGGTCATGTGGCCAGCATGACTAAGCTGCTTCTGGCGAAACCAGAGCAGTGCATGGAAATGCTGTTTACCTTCCCGCCAGAGCAGTGCCCATTTATTTACTTGCACTTTGACGTGCTTTTGAACTGTTAGGTTGGCAGGAGCTGGGACCGAACAACGGGAGCTCACCCCGTTGCGGGGAGCAATTCTACATCTAATTGTCCTTATCCTTCTCACAGCCCAAAGGAGTGATCTGAAAGGATGCCATTTCACTGGGGCTGGTCCACCAGCATCAGCCATGTCATGTTTAGTGCACATTCCTAGAAGACCTTCACTGGACCCTTCAGATTTGCAGACTCTCTTTCTGTTTATTAATTGATGGGGGAACTTAGCATGCATTCCATCCCATTAAAATAAATACAAGGCAGAATTCAACTATTAGTTCCATTAGCGGAAGTCCTGCAGAAGGATTTTGGCTTGTGCAATGGGGCTCTTCCACTTCTTCTTTCCCTGCATGCCCCAGCATGCCTAGAAATTGGCTTGGGGCAAGTTTGGGGAAATCCCTGGAACAGCATGCAGGGGAAAGGACAGGAGGGATCATTTGGTCTGTGAACTGAAATGCTTGTCCTGATGGTACAATCGCCTGAACTCAGTACTGAATTCCTCTCAAAATATGTAATTCCTGGTTTGAGGGGAAAGGCAATTGGAAGAAGAACTCAGATGCATGTTTTAAGGGAGAATTCAAATGCAACATTTACAGAGAAGTGAATTGAGCTTGGGAGCATTGCTGTCAACTCCCCCCCCCCTTTTAAGGGAAATTCGCTTATTCTGAATAGGATTCCTTGCAAGAAAAGGGAAAAGTTGACAGCTATGCTTGTGTGATTGTGCTCAATACAATCACACAGTTCCATCTCCAGGTTCTGCAGATGTAGACATGTAACTTAGGACTCACTACTCACAAACTAGGCAGCCAGCCTGATTGCAATTAAAATGTCCCATCCCATTTGAGAACCAAAAGTTGCCCAAGAGCCTCTTAAAGAGGCAACCTCAATGCCCCTTACAAATAGTTGAGCTCAGTCATCTGAATGGCTTGACAGGGTATGATAAACTGAGTGCTTCCCACATGCATCTGGGTCACCAGTGTGAGAACAGGATGCAGGGGCAGATGGGCCAATGGCCTAATCCAGCAGGCTCTTCTTGTTTATTCAATCAAACTTATACAGTATGTCTATAAGTGGTGTCCATAGGTAGATTGGCTACAGAGGGCACAAACCGGATGCTGAAAGCTCAAAGGAAACAAAGGCTTATCACTCTCAGCACAGAATCATAGAATTGTAGAGTTGGAAGGGACCTTTCCAGATGTGTCATCCTTAACTGCCTGCTTAATATCACTCACTAGAACTTCTCTAGATTTGACCCAATTCAATTTCAGTCTCTCATTTTTTTACTCCTCCTTAGATTTGTGCTTGCCTTGCCATGGCGAAGGGGCTTGAATAACTCAGAGAAGCTATGAGTTATGCCGTGCAGGGCCACCCAAGATGGACAGGTCATAGTGGAGAGTTTTAACCAAACTGGAGCAGGAACCAGCAAGCCACTCCAGTATCCCTGCCAAGAAAACTCCATGGACAAAGACAACAACAACTGTGTTCCCGGTCCTGTAGATATATGTTGCTGAGCTTACTTATTAAAATTACCTTTATTTTTTATCATAAATTCATTCCTATAATCTCTTAGTGGGCACATCCTGGGAGCAGTGGTGTAGCGGGTGTTGCCAGCGCCCATGGCAAGGCAAGTATTGCACCCCGTAACCCATGTTTCATGTCAGGGTTGGGGGGCAGCAATGGTGGTAGAGAAGGGTCTTCCCACCTGGGAGAGGGAAACCGGGGAGGGGACAGCAGTGGCAGCCGTTTATTTTTATTATTAATTTCATGAAATTTTTACACCACTTGATTGTTGTTGGTTTTTTTTAAAAAAAACCCCTCAAAGTGGTTTATTTTTCTTTTGAAATTTTGCACCACCCAGTTTTGCATCTGGGACAACTGCCCCTCTGCCCCCCCCCCCAATATGCCACTGCCTGGGAGACCAGATACAGACACAGAACAGTGCTTGGTTGGACTCCAGTTAAAGGTCCTAATGTAGTTTGTTTTAGGAATCACGTGTGTGAAAGTTTTCTAAACAAGGGGTTCCAAAATCCACATTTCTGTCAGCCCTTCTGGATACACAGAAGCCAGGAGGAATCTCAGTAAATAGTATATCTTTCTTCACTATCTATGAATCTGCAATCATGGAGAAGAAAATGCCAACAGGGCACCCAAGTAAACTGTCAAATCTAGAGAGCCCTATCTCAGATAATCTCCTCTTCTTTTTCTCTCCTGTAAGCATTTATTGGCGAAAGTTCTTCACCCTCATTGAACAGGTCAAAGTCTAATTAGTCCAGCTACAAAAATGCATACATTTCAGAAAGGTCAAGAGGACCTCATTTGGCAGACATGTAGATGAGGAAAAATAGTAGCATTAAAGGATATTATTTTTAGTGATAAGAAAAATGCTGCCTTTCTAGACTGACATACTTTTTGCTAATTATAAAAGGGATAAAAAATATTGCTGCCATGAGTGGTTTTTTCCCTTTTCATGCGTGCTGGAGCAGATAGTAGTGTCTTCATAAAAAAGTAATCATTGCATTTCTTTTCCTAGAAAAAAAACAACTTGCTAAATTAATTTCCCTTTCCCCTGTTTCCTAACCTATGTTCCTTTTACTGTTTAATGCAGCTGTAATTGCCAGATTTCAAACAGCAGTGAAATGTTCTAAAATTTGTGCTTTACAGGACTTGAAATAATTGATTGGGAGACTATTTTGGTTTTCACTTGAAAAAGCAAACGTGTAAGATTTCATGTGTATGGGTATTACCCGTCTTTAAACTCCTCCACCCCACCCCACCTGCTACAGCAAAAAATGAAAATAAAAATAAAAATCGTCTTCTATATTCACAGTTGTTTTTCAAATTGTCTTAGAGGGCTCCCTGGGGGTTCTTTGGAAGTTTATCACCAGGCCTCATTAATGAGAAGTAAGGGAAGACAAGTTTGCAAAGCAATGCTGAACTTCCTCTGCAAAGTGAAGCTACAAGCAAACTCTGGGTGTCATGGGGGGGGGGGGGAGAGAAGGCAAGCTCCATCCTGCATAATTGATCACAAGACACAGTGCATGCACACCATTTGAATAGCAATGCCCATCAACTTGAAGGTGGCTTCAAAATTTTGTGGGGGGGGGGGAGAGAAAGGACTTCAGCCCCCAGGAGTTGGTTCCTATGCCTGGCAGTGCTGGTTCCAGGTTTCTGGGCAATTCTAGCCTTCCTACTTGCATTAACCTGCGTATGCTGCCACCACCACTTCCTCTTCTGTCACTATGGCCACATTCTCCATTCCTTTTCCAGGAGTGAGTGGTGCTGAGTTCAGGAGCCTGGCCCTAGTTCTGCTGGATCTCTCAGCGGCCTTTGATACCATCAACCATAACATCCTTCTGGACTGTCTAGAGAAGCTGGGAGCTGGGGGCACTGTTATACAGTGGTTCCACTCCTTTCTCCTGGACAGTGTCCAGAAAGTGGTGTTGGGGGTTGAGTGTTCAGACCATGAACTCTCACCTCTGGGGTGCCTCAGGATTCTGTCCTCTCCCCCATGCTTTTTAACATCTACATGAAGCTGCTGGGAGAGATCATCAAGGGGTTTGGGCTGGGTGTTCATCAGTATGCAGATGATACCCAGCTCTACCTCTCTTTCAAATCGGAACCAGTGAAGGTGGTGAAGGTCCTGTGTGAGTGCCTGGAGGCGGTTGGAGGATGGATGGCAGCTCACGGATTGAGGTTGAATCCTGACAAAGCAGAAGTACTGTTTTTGGGGGATAGGGGATGAGCAGATGTGGAGGACTCTTTGGTCCTGAATGGGGCAACTGTGCCCCTGAAAGTGTGCAGCCTGGGAGTCATTTTGGACTCACAGCTGTCCATGGAGGCACAGGTCATTTCTGTGTCCAGGGCAGCTGTCTACCAGCTCCATCTGGTACGCAGGGTGATACCCTACCTGCCCGCAGACTATTTCACCAGAGTAGTGCATGCTCTAGTTATCTCCCATTTGGACTACTGCAAGGTGCTCTATGTGGGGCTACCTTTGAAGGTGACCCGGAAACTACAACTAATCCAGAATGCAGCAGCTAGACTGGTGACTGGGAGCGGCCGCCAAGACCACATAACACTGGTCTTGAAAGACCTATGTTGGCTCCCAATACGTTTCTGAGCACAATTCGAAGTGTTGATGCTTACCTTTAAAACCCTAAATGGCCTCGGTCCTGTATACTCGGTCTCCACCCCAACCGTTCAACCTGGACACTGAGGTCCAGTACCGAGGGTCTTCTTGGCAGTTCCCTCAATGCGAGAAGTGAAGTTACAGGGAACTAGGCAGAGAGCCTTCTCAGTAGTGTCACCCACCCTGTGGAATGCCCTCCCATCAGATGTCAAAGAAATAAACAACTATGTGACATTTAGAAGACATCTGAAGGCAGCCCTGCTTAGGGAAATTTTTAATGACTGATGTTTTAATGTATTTTTAATATTCTGTGGCAAGCTGCCCAGAGTGGCTGGGGAAACCCAGCTAGATGGGTGGGGTAGAAATAATAAATTGTGGTTGTTGTGGTTGTTGTTGTTGTTATATTATAGCAAATGCTCACAGCAATGGTGAGGGGGGAAGCAGCTTGCTGCAGGTGGTAGGAAAAGCCCTGGTGGGGCATGGTAGGTCTCAGCACATGCTTCCCTACCAGATCCCTCACATTAGGTAAAGGGGTTTCACATTTTTTAGACTCTGAAAGTAATTAGTGTTACAATGATGACTAATCCAGAAGAGCTCAAAGAAAAGAAAGGGGAGATCAGCAAGAACATTTCCAATATTTTAAATGTTCTCAATGCTTTTAAAAGTTTCAGAGGTTTTAAAAGTTTTAATTTTTTTCAAGTATTTAATTTTGTTATTGTATAGCTTTACTCCTTTGTTGTTTGTTGCCCTTGGGTTCCTTTAGGAGGAAGGGCAGGAAAATGATAATAATTAATAATGATACTAAGGTACCAAAGAAGAAACTAAGTTCCTCTAGCACTAGTGAGTATTACACTGCGGATACCTGAGATGATCCTGCCTCAGATGATTGCAACTCATCCCCACAGTCTAATTCACCTTCCTTAAATAGCACAAAAGCTGTTGGACCTCTACATCATAACAACCTAAGGAGAGTGTTGCTGTATCAGCCCAAAGGCTCATCTAGCCCAGGATCCTGGGTGTAACCAAAACACTTTTTGGAGTAGTTAAACTAGCAGTGTCCAGAAAAGCCTTCTTCATATCACACAAGCAAGATCACTAGGGAGCACTTTAGCAAATGTACACTGACTATAATGTTTAAGGTGGTGTGTGCACTAATGAGCTCTGGGAAAGCCTTCAACTTGTTTGTATTCTTCCGAGCAGGTTTTAAGAGGGCCAAATGAAATGTTCCCTTCTGACATTTGTGCCTTTTAATTTGAATGACCCTGGTTGTACATCATTTCTATTTTTAATGTGGAGACCGTGGACGGACCTAGGTGAGAAAAGCTCCAAATAATGCAGTAGCACAGTGACCAATGAGGGTATCATGCTTCCTAAAGCTAGTTTGCTTTCTCCTTCCTCTCCTGGTGCCTGGCCAAAATTCACAGCTCTTAGACAACTATGCGATTAAGGTCAGCTGCCACTCCAATTGCACAGTGGCATGCTCAGAATAATGTGCAATGTTGCTGCACAAGAGGCCTACAGTCAAAGATCTGGCTGGAAAATTCCAGCAAGTCTGTAGGACCCTGTCTCAGAACACCTCTTTTTGTCTCCCTAGCCCACACACCCCCATGCTTCCAAAAGTTGCTTTGTAGAGTTTTCTTGCCAAGAAATTGAATTTCTTAATGGTGAGAGTAAGGTAACCTTTAATGAGAGAGTGCGCAGAGGGTGTAGGGAGAGAGAAACCAGAGGAAAGAGAAGTTTATTCTCCACAGCGCTAGCATAACTGGTAGAACAAGTGAGAGGTAGTTCTCACTATGTTTAAATAGACTTGCTCCCAAACGAGTGTGCATTCCTCATGGCAATGATACTTGCTTCCAGGGACAGGTGAATCTGTCAATTTTGATTTTTCTCAGTTTCTCATTTCCCCAGTTCCATTCTCCATGATTCTGCATCAGTTTGCAATCCCCACCCCTTGAAAAAAAGAGTCCCCACAAATATTTTAGTGTGAATTTCTCCCAATGTTCACATTTTTGTATGAGGTGGCCAAGGGTTTTCTCTTTCTCTTTTCGTCACAAAGCTTTTGCTGAAGAAAATTCCTTTGGTTCAAAATTTTAAATTTGAATCCACCAAATTTGCATTTCCTGAACCAATTCTCAAGTGTAGCACTCTCACTTGAAATGTGTACTTGCAGACCACTGGAGATCCATGACCACAGTTTGGAAACCGCTGCAATATGACAATTTTTTTATTCACACTTGACTGTGTGAGTTTCCAGAGGGATGTGTGGTCCACACTGGAAGCAGAATGGAGGGCTAGAGTGATCTGCATTTTGATCTGGTAAGACTACTCTAAAGTTCTCATGATCAATGTTTCTGTGTCTGAAATGTACTTTTTGCTTCATAAGGCAAAACCTTTGTGCTTTTCAATCTTGCATGTCTGTGATTATGTTGCAAGGAATCTTTATTTTTCTTGTTCTTATCCATGTCCTGGTAACCAGATTAGATTACCTTAATGCGTTATGCATGAGGCTGCCTTTGAAGATGGTTTTGAAACCGTAATTAGCCAAAAATACAGCTGTGAGGCTGTTAACTGTGATGGTGTGTGTTATCACATTACACCTGTGAATCGCCATCTGTGCTGGTTCCCATTTTGCTTGTGGGCTCAGTTCAAAGCCATTTGTGATTTAGGATTGTGATACCTGAAGGACTGCTTGTCTCCAGGTGTGCTTGCGCAGACAAATATCTTCAATGGAGATTTTTTTGCTGGATACCCCCCACCATCTGAATTGCAGCAGGTGGTGACAACAAGAGAGTCCACTTGGTGGTGGCACCCTGACTGCTTTTTCCAGATGTTACTACAGTGCCAGGCCATGACTTACAAAAATAATAATTCCCAAGCATTTTAATCCTCTGCTTTTTATTGGAGGTGTGCATTAATTGGTCCAAGGTGCTTAGGAAGCTGTGTAGTTTGGCTCAGGGTCCAAATCTAAATCCTGATTTGGAAGATCAAAGTTATGGGTGAAATTCAGTGTAGTGCTAAGTAGGGTATGTTGGGATACTTAGCACCTTCCATCAAGGTGTGATGGAAATGAGGAATGTTTGCACAAGATTTCTCCCCTTACCCCTTACATGTACTTCTATGCACCCCCTAACTTTATTCTGTGGATTCCTGAACCTCCAAAACATCATTATTTTTTAGGGGAAAGAGGTGCAGGGATAGAAGTGGCTCTTGTTCCATGCATGTAACAACTTTGTTGAATCCCTATTCTTTGTGCCTTCCCTATTCACTTTTCTGAGGAAATTTTAAAAATGGCTGTGACTTCTTTCTTCTTAAGATGCGATTGTCAAGCTCCAGTATTTTCCAAGCAAGCATGACTGACAGAACTAGCAAGACAGAACAAGCAATTAACAAGGTGATATCTCAACATCCCACCCCTCAAGCACTGTGATTGGAAAGCTACAGCAAAATCATTCATTCCGATTAGAAGCTAGACCTGTCAGTCACGAAAGAACTTTTCCCCGTCTTTCCCCGACCACTATGTTTTTCTTGGGGAAACTTGGGAAGCAATGTTTCAGTTTTTGCATACTCTGTCTGCAGCATTTTTAAAAACATCTGAATCTCCAAAGTGCCCTGAAGCTCTTCAGAGGTCTTCTCTTCAGTTCAAGACACTTCAGAGGGATCCTGCTTCGGCTCAGAGAGGTCCCAAATCTGTCTGAAGGAGTCCACTTCAGGGTTTGTCCAAATCCAATGCAACACTCTCCATTTTGTTCTACATGACGGTCACTTTTAATTCCACAATGACTCCTTTTATGTTGTTTTTAGATTGTAGTGTTTTTTATGTTCTTGCTTTAATATATTTTTAGTTCATTTTATTGTCATTCCCACATTTAGTAAGCTACCCGGGGAACTTGTTAAAGGGCGGGGTGGAAGTCAAAATCATAAAAAAACTTTGGGAATCCCCCTCCAGCTGGATTATGCTGCAGGCAAAAAAATGCTTCCTCCTTCTACTTCCTCCCCCTACACCCTCGAATCTGTACTTAGATTTTAATGCCTGTGGCTTCCTTTGCCTTCTTTGATATCTCTGGCATCCTGGACATCCCCTACAGATCTAAAGAAGAATCAAGATGAAGTCCCATTCTTGGAGGAGATAGTCCTGCATGAGAGCTGTTCATTCTTCACTCTCATCTGCCCATCTAGCACCAGAGTTTAAGCAAACATTTGTATTTTCTGGTGCTGCACAGCATGTTGCTTCTGATCTCCAGAGTGCCTCAACCGCACTTCTCTCTCTCTCTCTCTCTTGCCAAAAGTAATACAGCAAACCAGTTCAGGCAACCATGGGTGACAGCCTGTATAAAAATGGAGAAAAGAGATTGAAGGGGGCTCTTTGGTCCTCTGCCTTTCACAGGAATGATGTTTACATTTTCCCTGAGCAGAACTGAAACAGCACACAATTCTACTTTCCTCCTTTTCAGAAGGAATGGAAAACATTCAAGATTATTTCGACACTTGAGATAATCTATTTTTAGGAACCACTTTATTTCAGTAATTATTGTAATCCGCCCTGGGACGTTGGGTTATCATTATCAGGTCTTTTTCAGCAGTCAAGTGCTATATAAACTAGAAAGAAAGAAAGAAAGAAAGAAAGAAAGAAAGAAAGAAAGAAAGAAAGAAAGAAAGAAAGAAAGAAAGAAAGAAAGAAAGAAAGAAAGAAAGAAAGAATAATATGGGAATATGCCTATTCCCATATTATTGCAAATCAGCCTATGTTTATTTCAGCCTGCTTCCCACACAGCTATTATGAGGGAGAAAGATTGAACTAGTAGAGAGTTAATCTTACTTAAATCCCACTGAATTTAATGGGAGTTATACAGGCTATTTGTCTGCAGATTTAGAGCCAAACTGTCCAGAGTTTTGTTTGGACACCTAACCTTTTAACTTTTCTAGAGTAAGGGCTCCCTCCCTGCCTTTTCGGTGACACATTCTCTCCTTTCTGTGCTTTGCTGTTTCTAATGTATACTCAGCTTCATCCCATGATTCTGGGGATATCTCCATTGGAGGCCTAGAGCACAATTCAATGCACAGTTAAGCACACATAAGTCCCATTTCAATCAATGGGACTTAACTGTATGCTGGGTAGCAGCCCCAAGATTTTAAACCAAAGACTGTTTGGGTAGACTCATACAGCTCCAGGAGATAAAGGTTACTATCAATACATTCACTGTGCAGAAGCTGAAGAAAGCATAATGTCTAAGAAAAGGCAATATACTGCTAATACTTTTTTCCTAACAAATGGGAGAACAATTTGCTATTTCATCCCATGCCCATTTTACTGACACTGTGTGACTGAATTTTAACAGTCTACTTTGGAATACAACTAAAAATAATTAAAGCTGAGCTCACTCTCAATCTAGACTCAAACAATAACAACAACGAAAAACATAGCGTGTGACGCAGTCAAAAATACAGCCTCGTTTTCTGGGAACAAAGGAAAAGAAAGAGTGAAAGAGCGGAAGTAGCAATGATGTGCAGAACAGACAGAGAACAGGAAGAATGAAGACAACATGGATAAGATAAACATTGCACAAAGGAAATATTTGGGATACAGAACTCCTCTTGCAGTTTTTTTATTGAATGTGTTCATTCGAATGGAAGTCAGAACTCTGTAGCTGTTGATAAAGGGCTAAGATCAAGACTGAATGTAATTGAATTAATCAAGACTCGGAAGCAGGATGAAATAAAATCATCTCGCCTAGAAATCTGGGACGTGGGACGTCACACAAAATGTACAATTGGCTTTATAACTGATATATATTTGAATCTGAATTGCAATTTGACATTGATAAAATGTGGTTTATATTGGACTTTAATAATTGAAAGTCAATAAAGATTATTAAACAAATAATAATAATTAAAGCTGTTTTGATTATCAGAATAGCATTGTTAAGTCTCTTTTAGTGGTCTGTAGAATACTACAGCGTTTCCGTGTGCTGCTCTGGCTCGCCAGAAGCAGCTTAGTCATGCTGGCCACATGACAAACGCCAGCTCCCTCAGCCAGTAAAGCAAGAAGAGCATCGCAACCCCAGAGTTGTTCGCGACTGGACTTGACTGTCAGGGGTCCCTTTACCTTTACCTTTTAGAAGACTATAAACAAGAAAGTCTGCATCATAGCAGGCTTCGGAATTGTCAAGCGCCCCGTGGAGCTGTCTTGAGGAGGTTAGTCAGATGAGGAGAAATGGGAAGAGATTGAAGAATCAGAGGAGGCTGACCTGGGGGAGCATCCTAACAGGCTGGGGAGTGAGAATCTGGGGCCCCAGGAGGAGTCTGACCCAGGAAAGAGTTCTGTTACCTGGGAGGTGAAGATCAAGATCTGGGGGAAGAGCCTAGTGGGTTGTCAGGAGAGTGGTTTGAACTGATGTTCTGGCCGTCCGAAAAACAAAACCCCACCCCTCCAGTACATTTGTCCATTTGAACTGTTGCATGCATGCTGTATTATTATTATTATTATTATTATTTACCGAGACTCAAGGTGGCTCGTGGATTAAGATAAGAGCAGCTAAATATATGGGGGGAAGCAATCATTTGAAAAGATTTAAACATCAATAGAATTAAAACTACAGTGGTACCTCGGGTTACATACGCTTCAGGTTACATACGCTTCAGGTTACAGACTCTGCTAACCCAGAAATAGTACTTCAGGTTAAGAACTTTGCTTCAGGATGAGAACAGAAATTGTTCTCCAGCGGTGCAGCAGCAGGAGGCCCCATTAGCTAAAGTGGTGCTTCAGGTTAAGAACAGTTTCAGGTTAAGAACGGACCTCCGGAACGAATTAAGTACTTAACCTGAGGTACCACTGTACATATAAATACAAAAGATCCTCTTGAAAGTTTGCACACATTGTCACCCTTTACTGAGTGCTGTGCCTTTGGTAAAATGGCAGCATGGGGAGAGGGGGAGGAATATACACCACAGGGCTTTAGCTAACAGGTCAGCAGGAGTCATTGTGTCCAAATATGAATCAACTGCATCCATCACTGCCAATGGCTAAAGTCAACCTGCTGAATTATTATTCTGCTAAGGAACTGTGAAGCCAACAGTAGCCCAATGCAACATATCTATAAACAACCAAACCTATAGAATTTATGAGTTTTGCTACGATAACAGGAATATATAAATGCAGAGTTTAGGGCTCAGATGTAGCACAGTATTCTACAGTCTATTTGGCTCCTCTCCTCCCTGAGTTTGCACCTACAATTAAAATGTGTAAAAATAAGCTATTTGATAATAATTGATTCACAATGACACACCCTTGACTGCACTATGCAGTCAAAGAGAAGGTGGAACAGTCATAGTTTTGAGCTTAGTTCAATTTATTTTGGTTAACCCTAATGCTGCAACAGCGTCCACACAAAGACAGAGTGCCATAACTAGGGGTAATTCTAACATGCGGATCCTTGGTCAGCCTTCTCCAACCAGGTTCTCTCCAGATGTTTGATACTACAACTTACATCAGCCTCATCAGACTATTCCTTTTTAAAAAAATAAATAAATATTAATTTAAGGTTCACCGCACAACCTGCCATGGATGGGCCCTTTGCCTACAAATTTCATCCACTTATATGAAACGTTATAGCCCTTTTAGATTTGCTGTTATACCCAATGGGAACAGAGCAGAGCTTCAGATTTAACGGATCAGATTCATGGCCTGAATAATGACTCACATTGCAATGGCACAGAGCAGATTACAAACAGGTTGGGCTGCTTCCACAAACTACAGATAGAAGGTGATCCTTACTGCTCTATCTGGTCAACATACACGCATACACTACATGGCTAACTCCAAATGCAATCAATAATTCCTAATTTTGCTTTTGTTCTTTAAGCATAATTTAGAGTTATTTTATTTATTTAGATTATAATTCCTAAAAAGAGACACATTGATTTTTGACATGAAATTGAAAATGGGCTATGTTTTTTTGTGGGGCCAAGTTTTGGAGGTAATTGTTTCTGCTTCTTAAGATGCCGCCTGATGAATAAAATAAATTTAGGAAAGGGAGGGAGCCACAATGTAGAAATATAGACCACTAAAAATTCCTGTGAGCCCACAACAAATACTTTAATTACACTGGATGTGGATAAATCATGGCTGTAGAGCAGCTGGATGCCATGAAAATGTAAATGTAGCCTAATTTGAGGATGTAGAATGAAGCTGGAAAAGGTATAAATCAAAATATCTATTGATGAAAAATACAGCGGCTTATACCCGCCACTTAGACATTTTTATATAACACTCCGTGGTTCTTTATAGTCAATATATGTACATGTGACAGGAATATAACTCTCAATTGAAAAATACAACAATAGCATTAAAAATAATAATAATGGTGACCTCTATAATTGTCTTTCTCACAAATGGGTGCACAAGTCATCTCTATGTGCTCACTAAACAGTTATTCCAGATAAAGCACTGGAATATAGCACAAAGAAACAATCCTTTCTGAATGCACATTCAGTCCCTCAACTTCCAATGTTCAGTGGTGACGGCTTGTGTTTCACCACACAAGGGGAAGTTTCAGGGAAAAGATAAAGTCTGCAGATATATATATATATATATATATATATATATATATATATATATATGCTTTCGTAGATTTTCACGGGTACAGGAATGCAGGTTTTGGTGTCCTCGGGTGTCTTCCCGTGTAAAAGTTGGGGTGTCTAGGCGACGTTTCGACGAGGTCTCACTCGTCATCTTCAGGCTGGTGCTTTCGGCTTCTTGTTACTGGAACAGAGCAGGATCTCAGTGTTTGAGTTCCTATAAATACTGTTGAGGGGGTGTGGTGTATAGCCTCCAATGTTCTGGGCAGAGAGGAAGTTCCCAGGCTAGTGTGCCTTTTCTTCTTTTGTTCCTTAATTACTTGAGGGATATCTTGAGTGATTTCTTGAGTGATATCCTGAGTACCACTTAGGTGGGTCATTAGGTGTGGATTAGTTGCTAAAGTCTTTGTGTCTTGACCTCTTGAACTTTGTGAAGAGTTTTTCTGAGAAGATGGCTGTACTGCACTTAGTTGTGCTCTGGCTTGGCTTCGTGTATAGGGGCGAGCTGTGGTTTTGTGGCCTGTGTCAGCCAGATCTGTGTAGGGATTGCAGGGGGGTGCAGCATCCGGAGGTGCCACCATGGTTTGGCTACTGGATGGTGTCTGTAATTTATCTGTGGAGAGGGTCTGGGTTTGGGTCTGGTGTGGTTGATTGGTGATGGCGTTCTGTGTGCCTCTGGATCTGGTGTCAGTTTTTGTGGGGAGGGCTAATTTCCAGATGTCTGGCAAGCGGGATGTGTCGTCACGCTTGTTCATGTTGTGAGGGTGTTTCTCTATCTCGATGGCTTCCATGATTATTCTCTTGTGGTGATGTTCCATGTTAAAGAGCAATTTGGAATCTGCAAAATTAATTTCGTGTCCTGTTTCTTTCATGTGTTGGAAAAGAGAGGAAGTTTTTTCTTCTTTTTTGACGGCATTCTTGTGTTCTGCGATACGTGCATTTATTCGTCTGTTTGTTTGTCCAATGTACGTGGCTGGGCAGACTTTGCAGGGTATTTCATAGACCCCTTGGTTTTCCAACTGGATTTTATCCTTGGGGTTTCTGAGGATATTGGCTATTTTTTGGTTGGTGCAAAAGGCTGTTTTGATATTGTGTTTATGGAGGATTTTGCTAATTTTATCTGTAGTGCCCTTGATATAAGGAAGGAGGGCCATGCCATTGTTTTCTTCTGTGTCTTGGTTTTTGGGGGGTGTTTCTTTTTGGATTAGCTTCGTAACCCTGTTTTGCTGGTATCCATTGGCAATTAACACATTTGAGAGATTCTGTAACTCAGTTGTCAAGTGGTCTTTGTCAGCCAGGCGTTTGGTTCTGGAGATGAGAGTCTTGGCTACGGAGTTTATTTGTGCAGGGTGGTGGTGTGATTGTGCATGTAAGTAGCGGTTGGTGTGTGTTTTTTTCCGGTAGATAGTGTGTCCTAGGGAGCCATCAGGTTTTTTGTAGATTAGGACGTCAAGGAAGGGAAGTTGGTTGTTGGCTTCTATTTCCATAGTGAATTGTATTTTGGGGTGTAGGCTGTTGAGATGTGTGAGGAAGTTATCCAGTTTTTCCTTCCCGTGTGGCCAAATTACAAAGGTGTCGTCAACATATCTGAGCCAAAGTTTGGGTTTGTGTTCTGACTTGTCTAAAGCATTGGTTTCAAAGTGTTCCATGTACAGGTTTGCGATGACCGGTGAGAGGGGTGATCCCATAGGTGCTCCTTCTATCTGTTTGTATCTTTGTCCATTGTGGATGAAGTACGTGTTGGTTAGGCAGTGGTTGGTCAGGTCCAAGATGTATTCGGGGGGATTGTATTTGTTTTGAATGGCTGTCAAGGCTTCATTAATGGGCACTTGTGTGAAGAGAGATACAACATCGAAGCTCACAAGTAGGTCATTAGGATGTAGGTTTTGCTTCTTTATTGTTTCTATGAACTGGAAGGAGTTTGGAACGTGTGAAGAGATGGATTCTGCATAGGGCTGAAGTTGCTTGGCGAGAAATTTAGCGAGATTTTGTAGAGGTGAGCCTATGGAGCTGACTATTGGTCTGAGTGGTGTTCCTTCTTTGTGTATCTTGGGGAGGCCGTAGAGTTTGGGGCATCTGGATGATTTTTCTCTGGGGATGATTCTTAGCTGGATTTCTTCACTGATAGGAGAGGCTTTTATTTTGGATTTGGTGGTTTTTTCCAGATAGGTGGTGGGATCTGTTTTTATAGGTTGGTAGGTAGGATCTTGGAGTAGATTTGATAGTTTTGCTTGGTAGTCCGATGTGTTCATCACAACAGTGGCATTACCTTTGTCTGCTGGGAGAATGATTATGTTGTTGTCTTTCCTCAGGTTGGTGAGTGCTTTCTGTTCTTCTTTGTGTAAATTGCTTCTGGGTGGTTTGCTGGAGCAGAGGATGTTGGTGACTTCAAGTCTGATTTTATTGGCTTCATCTGGGTTGATTTTGGTTAGGCTAGCTTCGACTCCGCATATGATGTTTTCCGTGGGGATGCGTCTCGGGGCGACTGCAAAGTTGAAACCTTTGGAGAGTACTTTGGTTTCAGTTGTGGTGAGGATCCTGTCTGATATGTTATGTACTGTTTGTTTCATGGGTTGTTGTGGAGGGTGGCTGGACTTCTGGCGTTTCTCTAGTTTGTGGAGTTTGTTGGTGTGTGTGTCTGTCTTATGTGAGGTCTCCGTTTCAGCTCTCCAGACGGCTAGTTGTTTGCATTTGTCCCAGAGTGCAGGGTGGATTTTGTTACAGAGTTTGAGGTGAAGAGTGAGCAGATCTTTGTTGGTTTGGTTTAGTAGGTATCTTTTCTTGTGTAGTTCGTTTCTGATTAGGGATAGTTCAGTTCGTTTCAGGATCCTTTCGGTAGCTGGGGTTTTAGAATGGAATTTAAGTTGGAAGCATGTGGGAATTAAGTTGTTGTCTCGGCAGTTGCGTAGGAACAAGAGATCACATAAGATGGTGGCTCTTCGGACTTCTAGTTTCTCGTAGGTTCTTGTCAGCTGGAAGGTTTCCTCCCCGTAGAGGTGAGATATTTGCTTTCGTAGATTTTCACGGGTACAGGAATGCAGGTTTTGGTGTCCTCGGGTGTCTTCCCGTGTAAAAGTTGGGGTGTCTAGGCGACGTTTCGACGAGGTCTCACTCGTCATCTTCAGGCTGGTGCTTTCGGCTTCTTGTTACTGGAACAGAGCAGGATCTCAGTGTTTGAGTTCCTATAAATACTGTTGAGGGGGTGTGGTGTATAGCCTCCAATGTTCTGGGCAGAGAGGAAGTTCCCAGGCTAGTGTGCCTTTTCTTCTTTTGTTCCTTAATTACTTGAGGGATATCTTGAGTGATTTCTTGAGTGATATCCTGAGTACCACTTAGGTGGGTCATTAGGTGTGGATTACATCCTCTGCTCCAGCAAACCACCCAGAAGCAATTTACACAAAGAAGAACAGAAAGCACTCACCAACCTGAGGAAAGACAACAACATAATCATTCTCCCAGCAGACAAAGGTAATGCCACTGTTGTGATGAACACATCGGACTACCAAGCAAAACTATCAAATCTACTCCAAGATCCTACCTACCAACCTATAAAAACAGATCCCACCACCTATCTGGAAAAAACCACCAAATCCAAAATAAAAGCCTCTCCTATCAGTGAAGAAATCCAGCTAAGAATCATCCCCAGAGAAAAATCATCCAGATGCCCCAAACTCTACGGCCTCCCCAAGATACACAAAGAAGGAACACCACTCAGACCAATAGTCAGCTCCATAGGCTCACCTCTACAAAATCTCGCTAAATTTCTCGCCAAGCAACTTCAGCCCTATGCAGAATCCATCTCTTCACACGTTCCAAACTCCTTCCAGTTCATAGAAACAATAAAGAAGCAAAACCTACATCCTAATGACCTACTTGTGAGCTTCGATGTTGTATCTCTCTTCACACAAGTGCCCATTAATGAAGCCTTGACAGCCATTCAAAACAAATACAATCCCCCCGAATACATCTTGGACCTGACCAACCACTGCCTAACCAACACGTACTTCATCCACAATGGACAAAGATACAAACAGATAGAAGGAGCACCTATGGGATCACCCCTCTCACCGGTCATCGCAAACCTGTACATGGAACACTTTGAAACCAATGCTTTAGACAAGTCAGAACACAAACCCAAACTTTGGCTCAGATATGTTGACGACACCTTTGTAATTTGGCCACACGGGAAGGAAAAACTGGATAGCTTCCTCACACATCTCAACAGCCTACACCCCAAAATACAATTCACTATGGAAATAGAAGCCAACAACCAACTTCCCTTCCTTGACGTCCTAATCTACAAAAAACCTGATGGCTCCCTAGGACACACTATCTACCGGAAAAAAACACACACCAACCGCTACTTACATGCACAATCACACCACCACCCTGCACAAATAAACTCCGTAGCCAAGACTCTCATCTCCAGAACCAAACGCCTGGCTGACAAAGACCACTTGACAACTGAGTTACAGAATCTCTCAAATGTGTTAATTGCCAATGGATACCAGCAAAACAGGGTTACGAAGCTAATCCAAAAAGAAACACCCCCCAAAAACCAAGACACAGAAGAAAACAATGGCATGGCCCTCCTTCCTTATATCAAGGGCACTACAGATAAAATTAGCAAAATCCTCCATAAACACAATATCAAAACAGCCTTTTGCACCAACCAAAAAATAGCCAATATCCTCAGAAACCCCAAGGATAAAATCCAGTTGGAAAACCAAGGGGTCTATGAAATACCCTGCAAAGTCTGCCCAGCCACGTACATTGGACAAACAAACAGACGAATAAATGCACGTATCGCAGAACACAAGAATGCCGTCAAAAAAGAAGAAAAAACTTCCTCTCTTTTCCAACACATGAAAGAAACAGGACACGAAATTAATTTTGCAGATTCCAAATTGCTCTTTAACATGGAACATCACCACAAGAGAATAATCATGGAAGCCATCGAGATAGAGAAACACCCTCACAACATGAACAAGCGTGACGACACATCCCGCTTGCCAGACATCTGGAAATTAGCCCTCCCCACAAAAACTGACACCAGATCCAGAGGCACACAGAACGCCATCACCAATCAACCACACCAGACCCAAACCCAGACCCTCTCCACAGATAAATTACAGACACCATCCAGTAGCCAAACCATGGTGGCACCTCCGGATGCTGCACCCCCCTGCAATCCCTACACAGATCTGGCTGACACAGGCCACAAAACCACAGCTCGCCCCTATACACGAAGCCAAGCCAGAGCACAACTAAGTGCAGTACAGCCATCTTCTCAGAAAAACTCTTCACAAAGTTCAAGAGGTCAAGACACAAAGACTTTAGCAACTAATCCACACCTAATGACCCACCTAAGTGGTACTCAGGATATCACTCAAGAAATCACTCAAGATATCCCTCAAGTAATTAAGGAACAAAAGAAGAAAAGGCACACTAGCCTGGGAACTTCCTCTCTGCCCAGAACATTGGAGGCTATACACCACACCCCCTCAACAGTATTTATAGGAACTCAAACACTGAGATCCTGCTCTGTTCCAGTAACAAGAAGCCGAAAGCACCAGCCTGAAGATGACGAGTGAGACCTCGTCGAAACGTCGCCTAGACACCCCAACTTTTACACGGGAAGACACCCGAGGACACCAAAACCATATATATATATATATATATGCTTTCGTAGATTTTCACGGGTACAGGAATGCAGGTTTTGGTGTCCTCGGGTGTCTTCCCGTGTAAAAGTTGGGGTGTCTAGGCGACGTTTCGACGAGGTCTCACTCGTCATCTTCAGGCTGGTGCTTTCGGCTTCTTGTTACTGGAACAGAGCAAGATCTCAGTGTTTGAGTTCCTATAAATACTGTTGAGGGGGTGTGGTGTATAGCCTCCAATGTTCTGGGCAGAGAGGAAGTTCCCAGGCTAGTGTGCCTTTTCTTCTTTTGTTCACATCCCGCTTGCCAGACATCTGGAAATTAGCCCTCCCCACAAAAACTGACACCAGATCCAGAGGCACACAGAACGCTATCACCAATCAACCACACCAGACCCAAACCCAGACCCTCTCCACAGATAAATTACAGACACCATCCAGTAGCCAAACCATGGTGGCACCTCCGGATGCTGCACCCCCCTGCAATCCCTACACAGATCTGGCTGACACAGGCCACAAAACCACAGCTCGCCCCTATACACGAAGCCAAGCCAGAGCACAACTAAGTGCAGTACAGCCTTCTTCTCAGAAAAACTCTTCACAAAGTTCAAGAGGTCAAGACACAAAGACTTTAGCAACTAATCCACACCTAATGACCCACCTAAGTGGTACTCAGGATATCACTCAAGAAATCACTCAAGATATCCCTCAAGTAATTAAGGAACAAAAGAAGAAAAGGCACACTAGCCTGGGAACTTCCTCTCTGCCCAGAACATTGGAGGCTATACACCACACCCCCTCAACAGTATTTATAGGAACTCAAACACTGAGATCTTGCTCTGTTCCAGTAACAAGAAGCCGAAAGCACCAGCCTGAAGATGACGAGTGAGACCTCGTCGAAACGTCGCCTAGACACCCCAACTTTTACACGGGAAGACACCCGAGGACACCAAAACCTGCATATATATATATATATATATATATATATGGTTAAGGTGCGGGTGAACATATCAGACAACACAGCGATTCTTCAAACAGCTCTTGTTTATTCACAGGCCAGAACAGAACTGAACTGAAGGGTTCAGCCAGCCTGCTTATATAGAGCTCCACTAGAACGCAACAGTAACAACTTTCTGTAACTATCCAATCACTGAACATCACTTTCAATTCCTTATTTGCATATGTGGACCTGAGTGAAAACTATCTACAGTATCCCCCTGCTGGCCCAGGGTGAGAACTTCAGTACATAACATATATATATATATGAAGGGAGTCTTGGGTGAAATATAAATAAATCCTACGTCCAGTCACTCTTCCCTGCTTGACTCTGCTGGGAAAGCTGACCTGGCAGGATAGCAGAGTAGCAGCGGTCCTGCGTCCGTGTGAGAAAAGGGATAAATTCAGTCCAGAGACATTTCGTTCTTATCTCTAGTAGCGTTTATTTACAAAGCAGTAACTCCATCGGAAACTTCAGCCATTTCTCTCTGTGCTTCCCAAAAGCACCGTCGCAGCTTCTGCTGCTGTGCTGCGTGTCAGCCAGAAGTGAAAGCAGATCTGAAAGCAGACACACACTGTGACGCACTTCCCTGCGTCAAGCTCCTCCCAGATACAGGACACCATGGAGTTTTAACCCTGTTAGTTCCAAACTCCACAGGGAGATAATTCAAAGATTCTTCAATGACCACAGAATGCTGACTAGTACTTGGGGTGGCGGCGGCAGGGCTGGCAGTGTTGGAATTGGGTGGGAGGATGAATGGAGGTGGGAATGGCTGGTTGGCTGAAACAATGAGCTAGCGTACTCTGCACAGCAACCCAGCTCCAGCCCTAGCCAGTTCATAGCCCAAAGAGGGGTGGCTTCCTTCCCCTGGAAGCAGCCAGGCTGCCTGCAGCTGCACCCACATCCTCATAAGGAGTAATACCTGCTAAGTGCAATAAAGCGCAATAAACAAGGTATGCCTGTATATATAGGCTCATCTTGCATTCTCACAGTGTCGTTGAATAAGATTCGGTTCCAAAATATTCAGCCAAATGCTGCAAGACGGAAATGTTCTCATTGAAAAGATAAGCCGTACATTTCCACACAATCATTCAGTACCAAATAAAATTGCACACTTAGGGAAATGTGATTCAATTGTCTACATCTAAGCAAAAGACAGTGAAAATAGCTGTTGAAGGAGGGCAATTACGCTAAAAGTATGGCAAGAGAATGACAGCCTTTCATGAAAACTAATTAACGTCTTGAATGTGTCTATAGATAAAGGATGGTCAAGAACAATCTGCTGCACTACAGGCATTAAATTATCATTATCTTTGGCATGTTACCTTTTCCAGAGGTTTTCCAAAATGGATGCTTTTTCTGGATTGCGGCTTACAGTATCAAACTGTATAGAAATATCACATTCTTCCAGGTGATCTATTTGTATATCACTCTGTATGCTAAGGAAAGAAAAACAAACAATATGCAGTCCCATCATTGCTGTCTTCCTCCTAATTTAAGCCTACTATGGGCTGTGCCTCTGCTTGCTTTGCTTGCCAACCCCACTTAACCCCACCAACCCCACTCTCCAAAGACACCCACTCCTGACTTTACAGCTTGCCAAAGCAGTGGCGTAGCGTGGGGGGGTGCAGGCGGGGCCGGCCGCACCGGGCACAACATCTGCAGGTTAGGGTTAGGGGGCGCAAATCCACGGGTTAGGGGGCGCAAATCCACAGGTTAGGGGGTGCAAATTACTTGCCTTGCCCCGGGTGCTGACAACCCACGCTACGCCACTGTGCCAAAGCCATCTCATTCTTCCCTTCCCTCCTCATCAAAGCCACCCACCCACCTATCTGCCTGCCTGCCTGCCTGTTTATTATTTCATAAAATTTATATGCTGCTTGATTGTGGAAAAAACCTCAAAGCATTTTACTAAATAAATAAATAAATAAATAAAACAATACCATTATCACTTTAAAAATTACAACCATGATTTTAAAAATGCAGAAGGTTTAAACCTCAATTGTTGTTGTTGTTGTTTAGTAAAACAAATTAAAGCTCATACAAACTTTCTAAACATCTGGGCAGGCTAAAAGCACTTTCCCCCTTTACACCTCACTCAAACCGCCCTCCCCATTTCTTTACACCTTGCCAATTAAACCTTTCCCAAAGAAGGTGAGAAAGATTTTTTTAAAAATTGTTTTTAAAGGTGCTTTTCAAATTCACAAGACAGCAACAGCAGTCAAAAAAAATCAAATAGTCAAACATCCCATCCCAAGCAGTACCAGCTTCTTCCAAAGGCAAGGGCATCCCTGCCATGCAGCTTGCCTTTCCCCAAGAAAGGTCCACCCAAGCCTTGGACTTTTGTAACACACGGAGGGGCCTCTCTTCCTTAGATGGGTTGTTGTGCCAATCTTCTGTTATCTTAATGGCTCACTCCCCCCAGGCCAGGGGTCAGCAAAGTTTTTCAGCAGGGTGCTGGTCCACTGTCCCTTAGACCTTGTGCGGGGCCGAACTATATTTTGAAAAAATGAACGAATTCCTATGCCCCACAAATAACCCAGAGATGCATTTTAAATAAAAAGGACACATTCTACTCATGTAAAAACATGCTGATTCCTGGACCGTCTGTGGGCCGGATTTAGAAGGCGATTGGGCCGGATTTGCCCCCTGCGCCTTACCGGTACTTTGCCTACCCATGCCCCAGGCAGTCACCTCACAAAGAAATTGGTTCTGACTTAATTTGCACTTAGTAATGTTAATTTTCTAGAATGTAGAGGTATCTAACACACAATTTGCAAAGTCTGCCTGACTTAATTCACTTTCACATATGCTAATTCCATGGGCTTTGAAGTAGGTCTCACATATGACCTAATACACACACACACACACACACACACACACACACACACACAAATCTATCTTAAGACAGAAGGGTCTGTTTTAACATGCCAGTCTAACTGAAATCTAACATTTACTAAACTCAGGCATTCAGTGCCCCCAGACCTATAACAACTCTCTCTCAGTCCATTCGTCTCCCAAATCCTATTGCAACTAGGGCTGGTTGATATGTCAATATATTGCCCCAAACTGGTTTGAAGTCGATATCATGATATCAGTTTCATCATTTCTGACCTGGCAATAGATCACAATCATGATTCATGTGGGTGAGTGTGCTATGCAAAATTCACAATGTGGGGAAAACCGTGAAGCCAGCCGATGCCTATACATAGCTCCATCATTATTTCAGACATTGTAATACAGTGGTACGTCAGGTTACGTCACTTTTGAGTTACGAACATGGCAAACCCGGAAGTGTATACTTCTGGGTTTCACCGTGTGCGCATGCAGAAACGCTCTATGTGCACATGCGCAGAAATGGTGCTTCTGGATACAGACTTTTCGGGGTAAGTACGGACCCCCGGGATAAATTAAGTTCATATCCGGAGGGTCCACTGTATATCGTAATGCTTAGCTGGTAATATATCACAATGGTGAAAACCAGATATTGACCACCCCTAATTGCAACACATGGCTGTAATGCTCTGCTCAGTCCATTGTCATTCATGTATTCAGATAAAGTGAGACATACACCATTTATTTTGCATTATGAACATTCTTATTTCTCAATATGTTGCAGTGAAATTAATTCAATTTTGGAAATAATAACTTTGAATGCTTTCAGAAATAGTACTTTAAGAAGACACAATGCACAACTAAATTTAACCTGTTAGTTGCTTAGTTGGGCTAGAACCTTACACCCACCCATACCTTTTCAGATATACTAGTAATATCGGTGCCTAGAGAAGAGGTTGGCCCTCATATAGCCATGAGTGAGAAGTAGATCTCAGTGTGTGTGTATCTCCAGCAGCCTAGAGACATAGGAAGCTACCTTGTACTGTATCGGGACATTGGCTCATCTAGCCCAGTATTGTCAACAATGGAAGACTGACAGCAGCTCTCCCGGGTTTCGGTCAGGGGATATTCCCAGGCCCACCTGGAGATGCAGCAAAGTGAAGTGGGACTTCATGCAGGGAGGCAGTTGCTCTAGTTCTGAGCCGCTTCTCTTCTCCCAAATGCATAAGACAAGAGACCCATATGGCAATGTAACCGCTCCTTGTCTTGGGAGCACTTTCCTGAGTTTCTCTGGTGTCTCTTTCAGATACGTTGCTCGAATAATATCAATCATTCTCTGATATAAAGGCTAGATGTATTGCTAATCTTGTCACATGCAGGGCTTTTGACCAAACATCATAGTGGTTATTTGACGTAGCAAGTCCTTGAGTGCTACTGAATTATAATAACAAGACATCAGTTTCTTGACATGACCTGTGCATAAATAAAGTGAAAATAGCCTGTCCCAGACACACTATGCTTTCTCTTAATAATGGTAACAACAACAACAACAGTCAGAGAGTTAATTACATTTCATAAATTATCAGCTTCAGGCTTTAAATTTGTTTATTTCTTCTGAATTTCTTTCCCCCCATATTTTTGCATCATAATTATATTTGGTGTTCATTAGCGGCACCTTGCAAACATTGTTCTCTCTACTTCTACAAGTAGGAAAAGCCTTGAGGGCAAACAGAGGCTACTGAATTTCTTAAGTAAATATTGCTATAAGTAGAATGATTACGTGAGACTTGGACAGATGAAATTAATACAAAAAAAGACCTCAGCTATTTTGTTTTCCTCCTCTGTGAATATTTTCATGTATTCTTGAATGCATAATGAATCAGTAAGGTTTTCTTTTCTTTTTAACTGCAAATGTCATTTACATATTTAAACAATAGAGCATCATCAATACAAAGTTGGGATAAGATCTATAGATACAACACTTATCAGCCTGGAACAAAATTAAGTGAATATAATTTTGGGGTTGGGTTATCCCCACAAAATTATAAACCTTCAAATGTATGTCTTATAAGAGAAAAACAACACAATTTTTGTAAAGTGTTGATTACAGGATGAATTATCTTTTCTTTTTAGGGGTTCCATGATCCTTTAGAGCAGGGCTGGGGAGCCTGTGACCTTCCAGATACAGTGGTACCTCGGTTTACATACGCTTCAGGTTACATACGCTTTAGGTTACAGACTCTGCTAACCCAGAAATAGTGCTTCAGGTTAAGAACTTTGCTTCAGGATGAGAAGAGAAATTGTGCTCTGGCGGCGCGGCAGCAGCAGGAGGCCCCATTAGCTAAAGTGGTGCTTCAGGTTAAGAACAGTTTCAGGTTAAATACGGACCTGAGGTAGCACTGTATTGTTGAACTGCAGCTCCCATCAGCCCCAGTCAACATGGCCAATGGTAGGGGATGGCAGGAATTGTAGTCCAAGAATATCTGGCCACAGGTTCCCCATCTCTTGCTTTAGAGATTTTTCACACACTACATAGCAACAAACCCAGGTTTACTACTGTGTATTCAACAGGGAACTGCAACCAATTCTGGTTCTTCCTTTCCTTTCCTTTCCAACTGATTTTCAGATGAGGAAAGGTTTTCAAAAGCAAAAAATCCCCCTAAGCTAAATACAAAATATAGCAATATAACAAAAAGAGCAGGGGTGCTAGCAAACACCAAATAAATAACAGTGTCTCCAAATCTTTTTAAAAAAATAAATAAGGAGCACATATTCCAAACCATCAGTGAAGCAGGTGACAAGGATTGTCACAATGCTTCTGCAGTGGTCTATGAAATTACGTCCCACCATGCAGCTTGAAATGAAGCTGGTTTCGCAGTACCACGTAAAACTCATATGTCATGTCATTTTTTTCGAGAGCACTATTCCAAACATCACACGTCACCCACAAGGGACGTGGATGGCGCTTGTGGTCTAAACCACAGAGCCTAGAGCTTGCCGATCAGAAGGCTGGCGGTTTGAATCCTCGTGATGGGGTGAGCTCCCGTTGCTCGGTCCCAGCTCCTGCACACCTAGCAGTTCGAAAGCACGTCAAAGTACAAGTAGATAAATAGGTACCGCTCCAGCGGGAAGCTAAACGGCATTTCCGTGCGCTGCTCTGGTTCGCCAGAAGCAGCTTAGTCATGCTGGCCACATGACCCAGAAGCTGTACGTCGGCTCCCTCGGCCAATAAAGCGAGATGAGCGCCGCAACCCCAGAGTCAGTCACGACTGGACCTAATGGTCAGGGGTCCCTTTACCTTTTTATTCCAAACATTATACAACCAAGAAGAAACATGGAGGTCAGGCAAAGTTTCCCATTTTTCTACAATTGAGGGGCATGCAGGCACTAACGAGAGAGAGAGAGAGAGAGAGAGAGAGAGAGATCCTTTATACATATATACATTTATTTATCAAATATAAAAGGAGTAACAGTCAAGGGGATGTATTGAATAGGGGATGTATTTAATAATTTTGGAGATTTCTTCAAAAACTTGAGACCAAAAAACTTTTATTTGTGGAGATTCCCATCGTAAGTGAGTCTACCAACCACAGGACCCACCTTCCCACCCAAAATTCAGTGTTAATCTGGAGGTAATACATGAAAGCTAGATCAGGGTCAAGTACTAGTCACTGTGATCTATAGGTGGTGTTCTCATGACTATCCTGCAACACACCAAAGTTCAGTGGCCCAAGGTTCAAAGAAAAGTTGTTGCCATTGGGGCACTTATTTTATGTAATGAGCTCCCTATGGAGATCAGATGGGCGCTGATAATGGAGGGCTTTCACAGAAAGTTTAAGACCTTTCTGTTTATCCTGACATTTCCTGACTGCTGATATTGAGTTCTTGTTTCTTCTGGTTCCTGCTGCTGTAATTGTTGAAATAATATAACTATCTAGATGCTTTAGCTGTTGTTAGTTACTGTTTTTAACGGTTTTATGTATATTTTGAACCACTTTGAGATTCATAAAATTATAAATGAAAAGTGGTACATAGGTTTTAAAAATAGATAATAAAGAATATGTAGGCAGAAATAGGATCTGTTAAATGTGTGTCCTGAGAATCTGTCCAGAGTTCTTCAAGCAAATAATTTAAAATATGTAAAATATAGTTTTCTGTGATGAGGGGGTCTGACCATGGGAAGCATTTTTTTGGCGTTCTTAAATTAACTTCTGCATAACAGAGGTGACTTATAGCTGGATCAAATTATGACAATTTGAAGGAAATGGTTTATTCATAGGGCGTGGTATCCAACAAAGTAGTTCCATTGGCACAAGCAATGAAACCTCTTCTCCTTGTGTGCTTCCTAAATCTGTTCTGGGTGTTTTCCCAACCCACCAGAGTAGATTTGGGGGCAGTGCACTGGGTGAGGAGAAATTCTCTTGCGCAAATGGAAACCCTTGCTCTAACAAAACTAATTTGTTGCATGCAACAGGGAATTGTAGCCCTGCTGTTTGTTTATTATAATGTAAGTTTCTTCAGAAATGGTTTTTAGTAGGGAATAAATAAATAAATAAATAAATATGCCTGCATATTTAAATCAATATGCTATTTACTGAAATCTCTCTCTCTCTCTCTCTCTCTCTCTCTCTGTGTGTGTGTGTGTGTGTGTGTGTGGGCTGCAACTTCAGTTTAGGTCTCATTGAGTTTATGACAGCCACATTGTGGTATTCACTGAAGTGGTTGGGAGTTCCACATTCATGGGGGAAATGGTTAGAAGGTAACCAAGGAAATAGCAACCCATGTAAATGGAAAACAAGAGAAATTAGGCATTCACAGCATTATAAATGTGATACATTTAAAAATGGATGAAATGTGCTTCTCTAAGACCGATACATTACAGTCATGTTAATGGCACTGCTTCACAAAAGAGCCAATTGCAGCTGGTGTGCAAGTTTATTCTTATTCTTATTATTTTTTAAAAAACTTAAATATTTTGGCTCTATTTTGTGTTCAGGTTGATAGCACATTATTTAAACACTATGAAATGTTTTCTCATTTATATCTTCAATAACAGTAATTATTCTTATTTGGACATAAAATAATACAAAGCTGAAACCACCATTTACTTACCTATGCTACCTTTAACCTCAATTTGCCACATGGGAATTATTGCTAATTTCTCACCATATATCTTCACCTGTCATATTTCCTCACTCCTTCTCTTTCATGCTTTCCCTTAAAGAATCTTAACTATCAACAACAATGGAAGGAAATTGTCAAGAGTGCCAGTGGCGCAACCCATCTTTGGTCAGCGTTTGACTCACTTGTGGTTTAATCCAGCATCTGAAGACCAAGGATTTCAATTATAACATGAACTCAGTTCCATTTTCCTATTAAAAGGATTGAAGGTTGTTTAAAAAAGAAAGAAAGAAAGCAGATAACTGTGCTCTTAATGAAATGACATAGCAGTCCAAAGTGATCAGTCTATTGTTTTAGAACAAATGCTAATACAAAACCAGTGGTCCTACTGTGCTGCGACAGCAATTCAGCCACTGTGCTAAGGCACAGGGTGAGTCAATGTGCTGAGGCAGCAACGCATAGGCTCAAATTCCAGCACTGGCACACGGGAACCGCTGACCCCAATACTGGCATACAGAGGCAGCACTCAGGTACTGCCAGCTAAGTCTGTCCTGAAGCCACCTTTAAAAAATCAGTTCATATTTTTTAAAGTCTTTGAAAACAGCTTCCTTGTCCCCAGCAGATTTCTGGCTCTTTTAAAATTTTAATGCTACAACCCTATACTCATCCACCTGAGAGTAAGCTCCACTGGACTCAATAGCTTGTACCAGTTATCAAATTCTGCACCAGCTTTTACCGTTAGTTGCTTTATACTATATATATAGCAGAGCTAATATTGAGCATTGGTACTTAGAAGCAATAGTGAACAACAACAACAACAACAACAATAAAAAGGTAAAGGATCCCTGGACGGTTAAGTCCAGTCAAAGGCAACTATGGGATACAGTGCTCATTTTGCTTTCAGGCCGAGGGAGCCAGTGTTTGTCCGCAGACAGCTTTCTGGATCATGTGGGCAGCATGACTCAACTGCTTCTGGCACAACGGAACTCTGTGATGGAAGCCAAAGTGCATGGAAACGCAGTTTACCTTCCCATCATAGCAGTACCTATTTATCTACTTGTACTTTTGGCGTGCTTTTGAACTGCTAAGTTGGCAGAATAATAATGATGATGATGATGATGATGATATATTTATACCCGGCCCCACTACACTCAGGGCGGCTTCCAACAAAATATTAAAATACAGTAATGCATCAAACATTAAAAGCTTCCCATTAAAAGCTGGGACAGAGCAATGGGAGCTCACCCCATCGTGTGGATTCGAACTGCTGACCTTCTGATCAGCAAGCCCAAGAGGCTCAGTGGTTTAGAGCACAGTGCCACCCGCATCCCTCTCAGGAAGGAGAGGAAGTGGGGTGAGGAGCACCAGATCCTTGCCACCTTGTGTCCCGCTCCCCTCCTGGTAAGCAGTAGCATCTCAGCTATCAGGAGGTCAGGTAAGTATGGCCCTACCACCACCACCCATTACTGCATAGAAGTATTGTCTTCTATTGACTAAAACTGAGAGCAGAGGCAACAGAGCTGGGACCTCAGAAAATCATTTCCCTAAGCATTTGATAAGCATTTACATTTCCTTATAAGCATTTAACCTGCAAGCACTTCTGCTCCCCTCCCCCCCCACTAATCCATTCTTGTCAAAAACCAAAACAACAGTGCAGTTTTAAATGGTTGAGGCTGCCATCTTGATTCAAAATGGCATCCAACTGAATCCAAACACAGACCAAAACCTGGTCTTAGGATCCATCATGCAAAATTTGGTTACGCTATCTGAAGAGGCGTCCAAACACACAGTAAATGAGCAAGCAACATTCTAAAATATATAGCAGATTAAAATTAAAATTAAATCATTTGAGTGTATAGAATTCTGAAAACAGAATCTTTGCAACTTACTTTTGAGGTTTAACTGCTGGCTTACCGTGCATTGCACTTACTCTATGACCTGCACAATGTAAACATAAATGGAGGGCTATCCTGAGGCTTGTATTACGTTTCAAGGTTGGATGTTTGGGGGAATTATGGAAACTAGGCTTTTCCAGTGGGATGTAAAAGATGCTAAGGTGATGTTTCTGAAATCTCTCTGAACTATTTCCAACTTATTGTGCAGTTGTCTTTCTACTTGACTAGTTTTTCTTAATTAATATAGCTGACAATTGTTCAGTACGAAACATGTCTCTTTGCAAAAAAAAAACAAACTCGTGGGACAAGAAAGGTGGAAAAAATGCTCAGCTAATATAATCTTCCCTGAAATATTCCTGAGCTGAGTTAATTATTTTTAATGCTGAGTTTAGAAACTTTTATTGGAATTCTTTTAAACTATGAAGATTGAAAACCAGCAGACTGAGTCTCTGCTACATGAACCATCAAGCTGGTCCTGTAGTTTTAAACGCACTTAAAGCCGGGCTTTGATCTTTTAGGTGATGAGTTCAGTCATATCGACCTGAACTGAAATAAGGCAAAGCAAGGTCATTATCAAATATTTGCCATCAGTTAGCAGGCTTTATTAGTGTGGGATTTATTTCGCACAATAGCCAATGCAATATTTATATCAAGATAGTGAAGGTTTGAGATGCATCTAAATTTAATTCAGGATGATTTGAGGAAGGAACTACAGTTGCCCTCTGGAGTGAAAGCATCTTTAGAGAAACTGGACCCTACCTAGTGGATGAATTCTAGCTAGTGGGATGACGAATCATCTGCTGCTCAGAGCACACAGGATGGGACCATAAAGTGGTCCAAGGAAGCACTTTCGCCATGCAGTTTACTGAGAGTGACTTCTGAATAAATATCCAAAGGATTGGGTCGAACATCTGACTTTCCATACACATTTTCATTAAAATCTATTCTGATCTTACGCTTTTCACACATGCTGAGCGTAATGCTAGGTGTCAGCCTGGAATTTTCAGCTATGGAAATAAAAGCGGAGCACAGCAATTTCACCAGGAACAAGGGGCGGGGGGAATGTGTGCCTCTGTGGTGCTCAGTCACACAGTCTGAAAATCAGATCAGCACTTTCATATACATCAAAAGAAAGCCCATTGAAAACAGTTTCCATATCGTGCAGTCTGACAATTCCTCTCTACAAAATAGGGACTCAGCCTTTTAACAGCCTTGCAGACAATAAGAAAGGCAGTCATGCACCATGTTGCAGGGCAAAATGAGATGGACATAAACAGCTTGTTTCATGTACAAGGAACCTTTTTCCGACTGGAGCCAACCTTCCCTGCATGCCAGTGGTGGGTGTGACCAGAGCCCCAAAAGGGGTGTGGCCAGAGGCAAGAATAGGCACAGCAATGCATGCATTTCTTGCCTTTGTACAATATGCTATATTCCAACTGAACACATGCCAGAGGTTTACACACACACACACACACACGCGCGCACACACACACATCGTGCCTGATTTATGTATAAGCTAAACAAGCTATAGCTTAGGGCCCCACTCTCTTGGGGGCCCCTAAAAAAATTAAAGGGGAAAAAACTGGATGTACATTTCCAAAATATAAGATAAAAAGCAAATAAAATAAAACCTACATACAGCAACAGTGGCAAATGGATTTAGATACCTTTTAGGTCCATAAATTACCATTTAGCAGATATACTACACAAAAAACAGTGACAATTTGTCGTTGACAAATGGCAACTGGACATATAAAGGGCCCCATTACTTTCAGTTGCTTAGGGCCTCATCAAACCTAAATCTGGCCCTACACACACACACACACACACACTTCCCATTCCATTTTTCATCTAGGCCAGTAAGAGGCATTATTACAGTTCAAGAAGCCTGGCCTGGGGAGAGTTCCAACACTAGATAGAGAGACTTCAGACCCCACCCCAGGTGTGAGGTTCCCCACTGCTGGCTTCCTGAGGCTACACCATAACCATGGGCACTTTATTATTTTATTACCAATTAAATGTGGAATTGGAGAAAACAGGCCATTAATGTCCAATGGACCTGACAGCCTTGAATGAAAAAACACACCAATTTCATCTTTCACTGGCTTAGACCACAGTCCAAACCCTTGATCCCTCATAGTGGAGTAGCCTAGAAGTGGCATAGGTCCTTCTCCCTCTTGCCCAAAACAACCCCACCAGACTTTGCCCACACAGTGATGCTGATGCCACTCCTCTGGTGTGGAGCTCCCTGTTTCACCTGCCCAAAGTGATGGAAGTACCATGTTGGGATTCCCACTGGCAGTGGGAAGGAGATGAGTTGGCTCATGATCCACTGGGTCCTGATCAGGCCCCACTACCATATCTTGATGCTGTTGGGTCAGATCTGGGCCTGATTGCTACCGCAGCTCCAGACTGCCATAGCATGGAACAAGGGCTTGTTTAACTTAGCATGCATCTGCTACAAAGTTGTGAATGCAATGATGACTGTGTATGGCAAAGGCACCATATCCTAGGGGCCCAGGTCCCTTCACCACCCAAATAAAATAATTGAGGGGGGTCACACACACACACACACACACACACACATTGATGGGCAATGCCATTGCCACTTCACTGCAAAAAAGGAATGAACACATGACACATTTAAAGCACATCCAACACACATTCAAAGCACATGACTTTCAGCAAAGAATCCTGGGGATTATAATTTGTCAAGAATTCTAGGAATTATAGCTTTATGAGGAGGGAAATATAGTTTTGGGGAAGTCCTGTGGATCTGCCCTAAATATTGATGAGCAACTTCAAGGCCCCTGCTGCTCGTGCTTTCTTTGGTTTTAAATATTTAAACTGGATGGCCAGAGCTTCAAATATAGACCAACTTTAAACAGATGACTATCCTCTGGCAGTCCTTCAGAGGACCATCCAGGCATGTCATCTAATGATAGGTGTAGGGTACCATATGAAGTATCAAATGTAGATAGTAATCAATATTTTAAACACTTCAGTATCCCACTGAAGGATACAAATATCCTTCTACGTACTTGCAACCTGGCTTGGCACTTAAGGAAAAAGCTGGAGTGCAGTTCTACTAAGTCTCAAGCCAGGTTGCAATGATGTTGAAGGCAAATCTATCTTTTCTAACGTAACAGTTGAATGGTAAAGTAGAATGCTTTTGATGGTACAACTGAGACATTGCTGTTTTTTTTCTTTTTAGCACTGAGGCTGAGCTGCTTCACAAGTTTGACATGGGGAATTAAGAAAAGGGCAGGTTCCTAAATCACTTTTGCCGGTTCTATTTTCATCCCCCCCCCCCATAAGTCTCATAAAACAGAACTTGCCCTATAATTTATTCAGTTGGGTCATATCACTATGAGAATACATTATTGACAAATATGTTCTACATAATTCAGCTACAATAAAAGCTTTACCCTTTGCCCATATCATATCCCTGAAATATTTAGTCTGCATTATGCAAATATTCTTTACAACTTTGGCATGCCATTACTCTCTGCTTGAATTTTGTAAGTGAGAAAGTCTAGCTTTACTAATGTAACAGTTGAATGAATAAGCTGCAGGGTAGAATCGCAATGGCTTTTGAAGACACAGTTGAGAGGAGTTTCTATCTTGCAAGTGTTTGCATTTTCTTTTTTAGCTCTTCATTTGGTGTCTGCCCAAATGAGATTCAGATCGTATCAGGCCTTTTGGCATTTCTAACTTTTCTCTTTCATAAGGTGCATGAAATCAACTCTAGGAAACAAATGGTGATGCTTGAAAATTAGAAAGAGATAATGATGCAAACAGGGGAAAGGGTTCTTTGTGGCCGTCCTTGAAAAACATTGCAGCCTTAAGTAGGGGAAAAATCAATTGCAATTATTATATGCAAACAGCGATAAACTGAGCATCAGTAGGATCTCCAGCATTCTTGATATTAACAATAATATATAGCCAGTTCACAGACACATTGACTGTAACAACAAGTGATGACAAATAAAGAAAAATAATTACTGCAGATAGAACTTTAGCTTCTTCCAGGCTCAGTTCAAATCAAATACTTTTCAATGGAGACAGCTAGTATGCTCAGCCTAGAGCTGAGTGATGAAATATAAGAAAAATATACTTGCATGTGTGAACTAGCTCCAAGTGTATGGATAGAATGTGTGGTTTTATCTTTTGGGCCATAAAATGTACACCCCTCTTGGCCTCAATTGTGCTCAGGTCTGTGTGGTGCTGAATACAACAGAGGCCTGACTTGTATCAATACTGTGGGCCCTCACATACCTGACAGAAATGTTCTATGCTGCAAAAAGTGTTTGATTCCAGTGGAAGAAGTAATGCAAATCCTGTTGGCTGTTTTATCTCCGTAGGAGAGAAGTTGCAATGAAATGATAGATCAGTCGTACATAGGGGTAGGGATCCTCAGGCTTGGGATCAAATGTAGCCCCCCTCCCCCAGGTTGCATCTCCTCCCCAGGCCACAAATTTCACTGGCCCTGCTCCACAACTTCCTCCAGTTCTTTAACCTGACTAGAATATGTCTTCAAACAGCAGTAATTGCACCCTTCCCTCCCTCTACTTTGGTAGGTGGAAGTGTGGGCACCTTTTGCACCCAGCCCACTACCTGAGAGATGATCCAGATGCAAAGCATTTGTTTTGCTGGGAGGGAGGGAGGGAGGCTGGACTGTCTCTGTCTGGCACCACCTCATATTTCTTTTCTGTGCATTCTGGCTAGAAACTACCTGTCCTCCCTTGAGCCAGTGTGATAACTTGTTCTGGTTACCAATTTCCCTTGCATCTGTGTACGATTTCCCTGCCCCCCACTTCAAGGTCCTCATTGGGTTTGAATCTTCCAGGTCGTCATCCCTGCATCTTGTTGGGCTAGGCATAGAATTACAATGGAAATGGAAACAGAAGCAGAAATTGCTGCACCGTTTATGTGTCCGTCTGTGGTCAGCAACAAAAATCAGTGAAGCAAATATGATTGGTATTTGTTCAGATCAGTGTTGTTGTTCCTAAGTCGGCAAATGATACATATATAAAGGTGGGGGTTACATTGTTTCAATGATTCCTTTACATCAAAATGAAAGTAGGTTCCATAAGGTATGCAAGTAGCTATGTAACTTACATAAAATAGCACTCGACAAAACCAATAATGTACTATTTGGCAGAAACTGAACTGCAGCAGATTAGAAACAGTGCTGATTGTAACAAATGTCTGTTGGAGTGGAAATCACTGCCTTCTTACATCTGTTTGTTGGGCTGGGGATATTTAGCAACTTTTAGATTTCCTTCCTTTGCCATATTTGACAAATACAGTGTGGGCTTAAGTGAACTGGGAGATGAAGGAAATATTTGTGAGTACCTTGAAGCACCTGCCAGGAGATGAAGGGGTGCATCCTCTAACCTGGTCCTCAAGCAAGGCTGAAGGGTGGGGATAGAAGCCCTGCTTGAGGACTGGCCTGCTCACTGAATCACTACCTCAAGACTGGAGGGAGGTGATCATTCCCTTGATGAAGTTAACTTGCCAGAGAGGAAGGGCTAGGAGTGGGGAGCGTACTACTCTGAGGCCTAGGACCTAGGAAACTGCCCCCCCCAAAAAAATCTGAGGCTGAGGCATTAAGAGCCTGCACTGTTTCGTCTGTGTTCACAAAACAGTCATACCCACGGGCCACATGTTCTCCTGCAATGATTTTGCAAAGTTTTTTGCTGATAAAATTGCTCAGATTCGGGAAGAAGTAGACTCCACCGTGGGAGCAGGGCCGGGGTGGGAGAGTGCTAGAGACCTGCCTAGTCAAGTTGCATGGGATCAATTCCAATCTGTTACCTCCGAGGATGTGGACAGGCTGCTTGGACGAGTGAAGACAACCACCTGTCTCCTGGATCCTTGCCCATCCTGGCTTATAAAAGCTAGCCAGGAAGGACTGGGCGATGGGCTTCGTGGGGTGGTGAATGCTTCCCTCCGTGAGGGAGCCTTCCCAGACCCACTGAAAGAAGCGGTTATTAAACCGCTTCTTAAAAAACCATCTTTAGATGCGGCCACGATGGCCAACTATTGCCTAGTCTCAAATCTTCCATTCTTGGGCAAGGTGATTGAGCGAGTGGTTGCTGAACAACTCCAGGCATGCCTGGAAGAAGCGGACCATTTGGATCCCTTCCAGTCGGGATTCAGGCCTCATCATGGGACTGAAACTGCCTTGGTCGCACTGGTTGATGATCTCCGGCAGGCCAGGGACAAAGGTGAGAGCTGTTTCCTAGTTCTGTTGGATCTCTCAGCAGCGTTTGATACCATCGACCATAACATCCTTCTGGACCGTCTTGAGTGGCTGGGAGCTGGGGGCACTGTCATACAGTGGTTCCGCTCCTTCCTCCTGCGCTGTGTTCAGAAAGTGGTGTGGGAGATGAGTGTTCAGACCCCTGGGCTCTCACTTGTGGGGTGCCTCAGGGTTCTTTCCTCTCCCCCATGCTTTTCAACATTTACATGCAGCCGCTGGGAGAGATCATCAGGAGGTTTGGGCTGGGTGCTCATCAGTATGCAGATGATACCCAGCTCTACCTCTTTTTTAAATCAGAACCATTGAAAGCAGTGAAGGTCCTGTGTGAATGTCTGGAGGCGGTTGGAGGATGGATGACGGCTAACAGATTGAGGTTGAATCCTGACAAGATAGAAGTAATGTTTTGGGGGAACAGGAGGCGGGCAGGTGTGGAGGATTCCCTGGTCCTGAATGGGGTAACTGTGCCAGGTGCGCAGCCTGGGAGTCATTTTGGACTCACAGCTGTCCATGGAGGCACAGGTCAAATCTGTGTCCAGGGCAGCTGTTTACCAGCTCCATGTGGTACGTAGGCTGAGACCCTATCTGCCTGCGGGCTGTCTCGCCAGAGTGGTGCATGCTCTGGTTATCTCCTGCTTGGACTACTGCAATGCACTCTACGTGGGGCTACCTTTGAAGGTGACTCAGAAACTACAACTAATCCAGAATGCGGCAGCTAGACTGGTGACTGGGGGCGGCCGCCGAGACCATATAACACCGGTCTTGAAAGACCTACATTGGCTCCCAGTACGTTTCCGAGCACAATTCAAAGTGTTGGTGCTGACCTTTAAAGCCCTAAACGACCTCGGTCCAGTATACCTGAAGGAGCGTCTCCACCCCCATCATTCTGCCCGGACGCTGAGGTCCAGCGCCAAGGGCCTTCTGGCGGTTCCCTCATTGCGAGAAGCAAAGCTACAGGGAACCAGGCAGAGGGCCTTCTCGGTAGTGGCACCCGCCCTGTGGAATGCCCTCCCACGAGATGTCAAAGCGATAAACAACTACCTGACATTCAGAAGACATCTTAAGGCAGCCCTGTTCAGGGAAGTTTTTAACGTGTGATATTTTAGTGTATTTTTGGTTTCTATGGAAGCCGCCCAGAGTGGCTGGGGAGGCCCAGCCAGATGGGCGGGATATAAATAAATTATTATTATTATTATTATTATTATTATTATTATTATTATTACCTCTTTGCAGGTCCTCTGTGACTCATCTCCCATGGGGATATTGGTGCCATGCCTCTTGGTTGCTTAGACAGAGAGACGACTTTTGAGAGGCTCAACTGTAGCCTACTCTACAAAGAAGAGTCACAGCCAACATCCCATACACTATTGGCATGGTGACCCCAGAAGGTAGACCACAAGGAAATCCAGCCTCTGGGCTAAAAAAAAAAAAAGAGTTCTCATCTCCGTGCTAAAGGACTTGAGTTTGGCCTTACATTTGGTGTCCTGGCAAAAGGTCTTGATGAAGTAAAGCACAAATAGCTTTGAAAATTTTCCAAACTTTAAAGGTAAGAGACTTTCCCTCTTAAGCAGCGGCTGAATCAGCAGGTTTGCTTTAACAGGTCAGCTGTGTTAATAGTACCTGCATTATTAATTGCACAAAATTAGAAGCACAAAGCAAGTGAGACAATCTCCTTTATTGGACCAATTAGTAACAATATTGAAAGTGGACATTTGAGTGAACACAGAACGCTTCTTCCAACTTTGGCATCTGAAACAAAATGAAAAATGTTATGTGTTCAGAGAACCTGGCGGGGTTGTTTTTTATGGTAAAAGAGAAGCAATGCTGAATCAGGGGCTGTTTCCTTGCTAAAAGAAATCAGGTTGCACAAAGCCCTAGGGAACAGTGTGTGCAGCTCACTATTACGTTCAATAATTACTCTGTGTGTATTTTTCTTGTTAAATTGAAGTCCAATCTGCTCAATCTAAATCCTAAACCATTTCCAGATTTCACTATGTGCGTTGTAGGGAAACAATTAGCACCATACTGTCATAGATGTAGATTGTTTCTTTTCTTCCTACATAAAATCGTATATGTTTTGTCCAGTCCAGACACTGTCATTTGTTCTTGTACAGTAATGTTAAGCTTGCTGTCACTAAGTACCATTAGAATTGGAGTCAAGAGGTTCTTGTGCATACTTACACTGATGAATGTTGCTGTCGCTCTGCATCATGGGTACTAGAAGTACCTGCAGCAACAGAAAAGCAAGAAGCAACAAATATTTGAGTTGCTATTTGGAGCTCAGCCTCTAGTTCTGGGTTGGTGGAAGTTTTTTCTCATCACGTTTCACAAGCAGGATATTTTATCTGTGCTGCAGCTGTTCAAATCATGGAACATATAACATATGTACCCGCATGGGAAAACAGATGATTTGGGCAATGGGAGCCCATTTTTTTGGGGTGGGGGGACTGGGATATGCATGGAACACAGGATGTGTTTGTAACAACCAGGCATTCCGCAACAGTTTTCAAGGCAAATGACAATTCAGTGTCATTTCTTTTTAGAGGGAAAAACTGGGCAGGAACTCTATAACAGTGCAATCTAATGCATGTTTTCTGGTAAGTAAGGCCCACTTTGTTCAGTGGCCCCTTAGTCAAAGGGAGGTCAGCACCGAATCATTGTTTAAGATAATTGGTATGTCATCACATTTTATAGTATGGATAGGAAACTGGATCCGGCCTGTGGATCAGATCCTCACCTTTCCCACAGGCCAGTTTTGACAGTGTCATCTACCTGCCAATCATTTGACATCATTATGACATCAAGAGACAGCTTCCATGGAACTTGCTTTTAGGGCTGTTCAGCTGATTGGCACTTAGGGCTAGCCTCTTTTAAGGTGTACTGTCAGTGCCAATCAGCTGATCAGTGCTGACAGTGAGTCCCATTGAAGTCAATTTACAAGCATGGTTTGAATTCAACAGACTTTAAAGGGAATCACTGTCAGCTGATTGGCACTGACAGTGCACCTTAAAAGGGGCTTGCTCTCAGCACTGAGCAGCTGGTTCACCCCAATGACTTCACTACAAAGATGGGGACTCATTAGAGCAGCTGACCTGAGTAGGGCTTCCTGCTAGCACAGCTCAGCTGGTTGGTGCTGTCCATAGCTGGCCCAGCCATGAGGCAGGTGAGGCTACTGCCAGTGACAGAAGAAGCGCTGCCACCAATTTTGGGCAAGACTGTGGCTGTTTGGGGCAAGATCTCACCGGAAATCAATGGGATCTTGCCCAAAATTGGCACCAATTGTGGTGGTGCTTATCCAGCAGTGGTGGATGGGGCAGGCACATAGTGGTGGCAGAGATGCAGTGGCAGCAATAGGGCAAAGAGGCACTTCCTGGTTCACCTCAAGCAGTTAAGCGGGACATGGTGCCCCTGTTGCTGTCTTTCCCCATTTGTCAAGGATCAAACAGGAGTGGACTTCTGTTTCCCATTACCACCCTGCTGTCACATCTATTCCTGCCCCACACTTAACATCAGATGGGGGCGTGGTTTGGGGGGGGAAACTGCCTCTCAGGCCAAGTGAGGACTTCTGCTAGGTCTGATTAGGTCTGGGTCATGAAGGCTCCCACTGCTGTGTTATAGTTGCAGGTTTGTTTGTTTGTTTTCTTTGGGAAACATTATATTACATCACATTCTGAAGCTGCTGAAATGACAAAATTATGGTCATTGCCTCCATTATGGGAAAATGAAAGTTATGGACATGTAAAATGTTTGTGTACATTTATCTTATATTTTGTAGATTTTAACTAGGTAGTTGGCCTGCATAAGGAAGTGTATCTGCTGTTTGCAATTGCAGGTAGAGAATGAAGAAAGAGATTCCTTCTCTCCCCCCCCCCCTTACAGGCACCCCAATATGACTGAGCCTTTCATGTAGCACTGCATTTCCTTATGGAAGGATGACTGATTGATTTCAGTGAGATCTGTTGAATGAGATAAAAGCTGCAAGTGTGGGACTCTTCTAAAATCGATATTTCGTACAGCAGAAGGAATGCACTGCATCTTTTATTAAACATGCAATTGAATTCGGTTATGGCTTTTGGAAAATTACTAATGTTTGGCAAATTTCCCAGATCTTGTTATAACTATATTTAAACAATCAGCATTGCAAGGATGTTTGAGTGTAACATCATTAACTTTGACTGTCTAGTAAGTTTTATTTATGGTATTCATTTAATTTTTCCAATTCTGGGAATAGAATTGTGCTGCCCATATAAAGTTATACTGCTATGCTTGCTCTGTCTGCTAGTTTTGCATCCAACTTTACATATTCTTAACAGTTTCAGGTTTGCTAGAAAGGCAAATAATATCTCTTTTGGAGGCATGACTCTAGCAGAGAAGAAGACTTATAATTTAGTAATATGCATCACCTGGAAATATTGGAGTCTTTTGTACCTGTCTGTCATGTGCTGATTTTGCTTAATGACAGGGGCCAGTGAGAACATGCCCCTAAACTGGGGTAGCCAATGTGATTCCTGCCAGATGACACACAGAATCAGAGAATTGTAGAATTGGAAGGGACCATGAGAGTCATCTAGTCCAACCCCTTGCGATACAGGAATTAATGACACTGGACTCCAACTCCCATGAACCACAGCCAGCATGGCTAATGGTCATTGAGCACAAAGATCTGAGAGTAGTTTCTCCATACAACTGAAAGTGTTTAAATGCACCCTTAAGTTTAGACATCCTAATAAGTTCATGGTTCAAGTGCAGAGATTTCTAAGCGTGTTCAGTTGAATGTGTGCCGAAGCCATCTTCAGTTCTTTACCCTCAATGTGTCAAGGTCTGAAAGGAGCCCAACACTGGTAGACATTAGGAGCAGGGCTTGCAATGCCCATTCCCAGCCCTCTGCACAAGTTTAACCCTTGGGTGATAAGTAAACATCTGAAAGGGGCTATTGTGAAGCTGCTATAGGAAAGTAAAAGTTGGGATAGGCTATGGATCAAGGGCTAATGAGAACACTTGGTACTCTTGGGTACCCTTGATGTTATCTGAATCACTCTGAAGACCAAAACATTTGCAATAATGAAAGTCTAATTAAAAATGAATGTCTTGTGGAGAATCAATTGATGCTTTAAAAGGCACTGACACAAAATGTAGCTAGCTGGCCACTCTGGGAAATGGGATGCTGAACTAAATCAGGCTTTTCATCTCGTCCAGCAGGACTCTTCTTATGTTCTTAATTAACTGCATTTCTGCTGTTCTTTGACTGAGAATTATTACTGCAGTTGTTGCTGTTATTTACCAGATTTACAGAATGCTGCCTCAAAGCATTGTTCTTTCGGCAGCTAGCCAACCTGAAATGATAACATGCTATTAATTGTTATTACTTCTTAAACTTACTAGTCACCTTTTGGGCAGTGCAACCCCATGCAGCATACAAAACTAAGTGACATGTTTTAAAACCAAAGCGTAAAAAAATCTAAAACACATTCATATTTTTAAAAGGTAGGATTAAAACATCCCACCGACCAAAGCAGGCCATGTATAATTAAAAGCCAAAGACCTGGCAGAAAAGGAATGTATTTGCCTGGAGCCTAAAGTTATGTAATGATGGTGTCAGGAAAGCCTTTTTGAAGAGAGCATTGCACAAGGCCTATTCTTGTGTTACCATTGTCCAAACCTCCTGGAGAAGGGCTTCAGATGATTATTGCTGGATCTCGGCCAGTTCATATGGGGAGAGGGAGCCCTTGAGGTATTGGGGTCCTGGGTGGCATAAGGTCAAAACCAGCATTGGGCCTGGAAACTAATTGGTAGCCAATGCAGTCAGGCCAGGTTGGGTTTTAGGTGCTTAAATCTTCTTGCTCCAGTGAGCAACCTAGCCACCAAATTGTGCACTAGCTGCAGTTTATAAACAGTCTTCAAACACACTGCAGTGATCTAACTTAGAGGACAGTAAACAAAAGAAGTTAAACTAGATAGGGACATAGCAGGGCCACCCGCCAAAGTTGATGGAAGACACTTTATGCCACCAAGTTCACTAGAGCATCAAGTGACAGGGATGGAGCCAGAAGTATCCCCAAGATATGTACCTATTTCTTCAAAGGGAGTGTAACACTCTCAAGGCCACTTTCCATCCATCTGGTCTAGGGAACCACCCACTAATAATGCCTCAGTCTTGTTTGGATTAAGCTTCAGTTTGTTGGTTCTCATCCAGTCCATTACCAAGATAAGACTTTTATCTTGAACATCTACTGCCATACTTGCAGATGTAAAGGGAAAGCAGAGCTGTGTGTCACCAGCATATTGCTGACAACATTGTACTCCAAAACTCTGAATGGCCCCACTAAGAGTTTCATGTAGATGTTTAACAATGTGAGTGATAATACTAAACCCTGTGGAACTCTACACTGAAGGTTCTGTGGAGCCAAACAGATAAGTAAGCAATTGCACATCATACCCTCCAAAAATTTTCTGAAGAAAATATGGACATCTCATTCCATAATGATAATTTTACTATTTATACCCCACACATCTTACTGGGTTGCCCCAGCCACGCTGGGCAGCTTCCAACACATATAAAAACATAATAAAACATTAAAAAACCATTCCCTATACAGGATTGCCTTCAGACAGCTCAGGGGTCAGATAACTCCATACCCTCCAACATTTCTCCAATGAAAAAAGGGACATCCTAAGGAAAAGTGGGACCTTCCAGGACCAAATCAGAATCTGGGATAGCTTCTCTAAATCAGGGACATCCTGGAAAATAGAGACATTTGGGAGGTCTGCAACATAGATACAGTGGCCTTAGAGAACTAAAAAAAAAAAAAAAAGGATTTTCTAGCACCAGAATGACCATAAAGAAGTCACCAGATAAATCTCTCTGGGAAGGCTATTCTACAACAATCTTGGCCACATACTCAGAATGGCTTTGTTTGCCACGTGTAATAAACCTAGTTTCCTATATACTTTCATCCAGCAGTCTTACCAGACTATATATTTACAGAACACTAACATGCTGTGTCTCTGCTTCCACCTTCTGATGTGCTTTCGGGAGAAGATGCTGGCTGCTTTCTTCCACACACTGCTGCTCAGCAGTGATAGTGGCAGCCTCCAGAGAATAACCTCATGAGCTGCTGCTGCCCTCTTAAATGAGCTAAATTTGACAAATAGAAACCTTTCTTTAAAAAACTGTTTCCTTCGTTCACTTATGCTTAAAACCACTTGGCTGGTTCATTTTGTATGTGTTCAAGACAAATAAGAAGAGACAATGGATGTCATTGTAAGCCCCGTTCCATGCCCAATAAGCACGAGCCGACTTTGCCCAGCGGTGCTGTAGCCCATAGATTGCAGCAAAATACTGGGCAAAGTTTTGCCCAGTATCTTCTCTGTGTGATGGGCTCATGGGAAAAATAAGCCCTTGCTGAAAAGGGGAGGGGAAAGCCTATCTATATAAGCTTTCCCTGGAGCTCACAGCCATTTTGCTTTGAGAGCTTCCTGCCTGCCTGCCCTCGGGTTAGAGCCTTCACTGAGCAGGAAATGATTTTTTTTTCTCTTAACCTGAGTGCTACTTGGTTGGATTTCCTGCACCTCCCCCTGGCCTTTCCCTCAGTGAAATTACGTCTTTGTTAGGCAGAATAGTGTTGTTTGTATGAGGGCGGAAATGGCATTGGGCAGGATCAACATAAGGGGCCTGAAGGGAGAATTGACCATGACAAACCCAAGCATGGGTTTGGTATCTGCCTGGTTGGTATCTGCACCCTGGTGAGATCTTGCCTCCTTGGCTTGTACCATGGCAAGGTTTAACACTGGTCGACTCCTGTCGCACAGGTTTGGAGCGATCCAAACCCAGTGGATCCATTCCATCAACAAGGGGCTTGTGGAATGATGAACTGATCCTGTGACCCAATGCCATGCCAACCCTTGCCCTGCCTGATACGGTCAGTAAAGCATTGGCCTGATTTTATCCCATCACTGTTGTACAGTCTGGCTATTTTGCTGCTCCCATGGGTCACATAATGTGCCTGCCTGGGCAAATCTGAATTTCTGATACAAATAGCCTTCAGAAGTAAAGCTGCAATTCTCTGCACTCTTACTTGGGGCTAAGTACCATTGAACTCAATGATACTTAGAACTCAGTTATGCATAAGCATGCATAGGATTTGGATGAACCTGAATACGGGTATTTTCTGCCTATCTTAGATTGCCCTGCCAACTTATTTTGTCTAGCATCGTGTTCCAACAGTAGCTGAAAAGATGCTTACGGGAAGTCTATAAGCAAGACTTTAGTACAATGATACTTTCCTCACTTGTGATTGCCAGCAACTGTTTTTCAGACGCATCCTGCTTCTGACAGTGCAAGCAGAACATCAGTGGCTAGTAGCCACTGATAGTCCCATTCTCCATAAATTTGTCTAATCCTCTTTTAAAGCTATGCAAGTTGGTGGCCATCACTGCATCTTGTGGAATTAAATCCCACAGTCTAAACTATGCATTGTGTGAAGAAATATTTTCTTTTTCTTTTCTCTGTTCTGAATCTCAATTTCTTGGATTAGAAGAGAGGGAGGAAAATGTCTCTCTGTCTGCTTTCTCTTATGCACCTCTATCATGCCATCCCTCTCACATTTTCTCCCCAGATGTTGTAACCTTTCCTCACAGCAGTTTCTCCATCCTCATGATAATTTTGGTACTGCCAGGCTGAGCTATGTCCACTTCTCTTCTTGTTGTCATTTCCATTTGCCTCAGTTCCTCAGACTTCCTTCTTGAGAAAGTTAGTTTACATACAGGAATCTGCCCTACATCTTTCATTGTGGAAGACAGATGCAACTAATTTATTCACTTTCTCTGCAATCTTATTTTCCTCCTTTAGCAAAACTCCGACTCACTTTTTGTCCAATGGTCCAACCACTTCCATAGCTGGCTTCCTGCTTCCAATGTGTTTAAATATTTTTTTGGTGGTGGTGGTCTTTATGTTTTTAACAATGTGCTTCTTGATTATTTATATTTTTTGCACCCCTTATTGCCAGTTTGCATTTCTTTCATCAAAGTTTGTGTTCCCTTTTGTTCTCATCGTTTGGCCAAGACTTCCATTTTCTATTAGTTGCATCATGGAATATAGAGTTTGTATCTCATGTAAGTTTGATGTCTTGCTAGAGATCTTTGGAAACTTCCTGAGAAGAATGTGCTATTTTTAAGAGCTGTCTTTTATGCCCTATGACTTAAGCCATTTCTTTTGTGAACCTTCAAGAACATCAGCTGTCTCAATAAGCCTCCCATCCTCCTCATCAATCATAGAAATGAAAGAAAAACCCAAACTCCAAGGATTGGGTTATAAATCCAGCAGTTCCATCATCTTTCAAGTCTGTTCTATAATAATCAACTCTTTGAGTACCACTTTGAAGTTTTCTGTTTGTTGGTTACTAAACACCAGGCACAGCCCTTATCACACAAAAGCATGGGCCTACACTTTGTGTTTTCCTTATTTCAATAGCTGCTGTTTTTCTGATGAGAAGAAGGAGTTAAAACATCTGCAAGTTAACTACAATTGCTATTCAAGATGCTTTCACAGGTTGAAAGGCATCCAAGTAGAGTCTGAATGTCACCAATATTCCCATTTGTATAATAATAGTGTCACAAAGAAATGCATTTATGATATTATGCAGTTGCTTTGGTATATTACATTGTCACAAATAATAGAATTTCACAGGGATAAGCGGATTAGTGTTTTTCTGAATTGAAAGAGTCCTAAAACTAAATATTTTCTCGTTTTCCTAAGTATTCTGATTAAACTCTCTTAGAAATGGATGTCAACCATCCCACGAGTCTTCTATCACATTTTTTTTATCTCCCTAAAGTCTAAGGGAGGTCTATTTCACCCTAAAATATAGGCCTGACGATAATAAATGTTTGTAACTTACGCATAATGTTTCTTAAATAACAAGCCTCTTTCTATACATGACACCATGAGTAAAATCTTTCCAAAAGAGCATGCTGAATATGTTTGACATAGCCAGGAATTAAATCTAACGCTTTGCAGCAAAACTCATTTTGTTATAAAGGCCCCCTATAAAATAAAATGTCCTTGTTATATAATTTTACAAGACTCTTCACAAAGTTCTTGTGCACTAGGGGTACAATTCATCAAGAAATACAGCACACCATGCTTACTGAAATGAATGTGAACTAAGATCACTACTGTTGATCTCATTTAGAAGCATGCAGTTGAGTTCAAGATTGTATGCCTATATTGTTTGAAACTAGGTAGTCTCTTGGGGCTCAGCACAGTTGAAAGCTGATGAATGATTCTATTTCGAGGAAATGCCTTTTATTCATAGACTCATATAGCTGGAATGGGCCTAAAAGGCCCATTTAATTCAACTTCTGCTGAAGCAGGAACCTTCACCCAGCCTAGGGGAGCCAACTTGGCCACCAGGTTATGGGTACCCAGTGTGTGTGACATCATGACCAAAAAAATGGTTCCTCCTCTCTGCTGTAAGGAAAGTCAAAATTATTACCTCTCATATTGTAGATTTGGTTTTTGTCAAGACTATGTTACCTTCTGGGCAATCTTCTTGGTGTCCAAAGTCAACATCTGTTGTTCCTGAGGCACTTCAAGCAAAACTCTCTTTCAGTAGTGGACAGCATGGTGGGGACTTAGTTTTCTTGAAGAGCAGCCCACCTCCACTCCAGGAAACATGGCAATAGTTTGTGATACAGCTTGGAGATCACCTGTTCAAAGCAGGACAGGGGGAATAGAAATTGTACTGGCAAGGCAAGTCTGTTGAGGATTTCTGCTCTTTTGAGCCCAATCATGGATTTTGTTATAGTCTACTATAAGTTAAAAATGTAAATGAATACATAAAATGTTGCACCCCAAATTCTCTTCAGACTTTCAGTGCATTGCAAATTATTTCTTGCCAAGCATCCTAATTTCCGAGGACAATCAGAGGAGCAAACTTCTGACAAATGAGCAAGACTAATGAAATCACTCTTCAGTCCTTCCATCAAGCTCCATGTACAACTATGTTTCTGCTGATCCCTTGCAATGGCTGACCTTTGAAACTGACAGAACATTCACCACTGATGCTTTTTTAAAAGACATCTATCTCGCCTGAGCACCAAAAAAAAAGAGGGTAGGAAGAGGAAGCCAGACATCCAAGACCGACTTATATTTATATGTGAATCAAACTGTCATTTTTGTTCTGCTAGTGTCTGTTATCACATCTGGACAAGCAATCATTCTCCAGGTTAGTTTCGCACAACCTTGAATTTTTAGGAAAGTCCTTGAGAGCTAATGCAGCTGCTTTATTTAGCGACAGTTCATGAGCGCAAGAGCGCTATTCAGAAATCTTGGCAGATAGGCCCACTAATAAACATTTAATTTACAGCCCGTACAATTCTTTTAGCTTAGCAAAGTGCTTCGTGCATCCATCTGCTTCTTCTGATTTATTAAAATCCTTATTTAGTGCCTTGTTGCCTTTAGGAGTTGGGGGCTGGAGGGAGAAACAGGAGGTACAATTGTAGGCAAGGCAGGGATTGGGGTCTGAAATACGTTCATGATTCAGCAGTGATGAATCCAAATTTTCATTATCCACTTATTTCAGGATTACAGATTGAATTAGTACGCAGACAAATATATATAAATATATATGTGTGTGTGTGTGTCTTTTTCTCCTGTGTCTAATTTATTGCACCGTCGTGAATAAGAAGCAGGAACTTATGACATCACTGTGCATAGAAGGGATTAAAGTAGATCATTTATACCTGGGGCACTAGGCCAAGGCCACGCTAAGTAGCCTACATGGCATTAAATACATAACAAGCATAATTTACAATGAAGGGACTGCTGAATAATCATTATCAACCGCGAGTACAAAGTTTTCTGATGAATGCCCTAGGTCACGAAGCAAACTTTGAGCAAATTAAATAATACATAAGGAGTTAGCACTGTAATATCTTACATTATACAAAAACAGGTTCTTTCTCTCTAACTATTTGCATTAATGTAGTTGGGCCAAGACTGAGGTTGTGAGAGCAAGCACATGAAACTGATATATGTTTTGCTCATCTGAAGCTGAGATATGATGCTGATATGAGTTGTGGGAGTAAGTGTATGAAGCTAGTATGCGTTGCACATCAGTGGGATCGAGAGGTTAAAACTGATCCCTTCATTGGATAAATGTGTAACAGGAATACAGGAAGTATTTGAGTTAACTATTTTTTGTGCACTCTTTCTCTTTCTCTGAACCTTCCTTATCCTGACTTCAGAAATAAGGATTGTTGTTTTTTGGAATGCTGACAAAAATTCTCCTTATCAAATGACTCACACTGTTCAACCTTCATCTAAAGCCCTCTTTGTGTGCCTCTTCCACGAGAGGTATGGAGAGTGGCAAAGCAAGAAGAAGTCTTTTCTGAGGTGGTTCCCCATTTGTGGAATGCTCTACCTTACATATATTTAGGTGCAGACAAAAAATATTCCTCTTCTCCAAGGTCTTTGGCGAATTAACAATCCATGGCCTTTTAAACTGTGTAGGTGTGTGGGGTATTGTTTTTGTTTTTTGCTGTGTTATTATGTTTGTGCTTTTATATTGTGAACCGCCCTGTGAGCCTCGGATGAAGGGTGGTATAGAAATGTAATTAATGCACTGAGTGATTTAAATCCAGTGTTCAAACATTAGAGGATGTTGCACGGTATAATAAAAATGGATATCCACAGAAATGAAGTCCATTGTTTTCTGTAATACTGCCACTGATCTACTCCATGGTGCTCACAAATATGTCTGCAATACATATCCTCACAGGTTTTGAGTCAGCAGACAAATTCAAAATATCAAATAAGAAAGTGCTTGGATGACATCTGTATTCATTTGTGCTCTTACCTCACTGTGCTCTGACAATAAGTCAGTGCCTTGAAATGTTCAAAACAGACTGGATAGCAAGGCCCGGGCACAGTTTAAGGGCAAAACTCAGAAAAGTTCTGTCATCAGCTAGGCCACTGATCCAATGTGAAGCATTCAGAACTCTATCTGCTCTGGATAGCCTGAAGAGTTGGAACCACTTACTCCCAAGGGGTCATTGTACTTCAAGTCAGCACTCCAACATCTGGCAGCTGACTGCGCATTTGCACCTTTTAGTACTTGCACCCCTCTGGACTCTGCTTCCCCCTCTGATTCTGTGCAGGGACCCTCTGGGCTTTGCAGAGGAGGTTGGGGTGCCATGACCCCCGGCAGACCCAGATTCCCCTGCTCTGTCTTCCCGTCCACTGACGTAGTCTGCTCCTCTGTAACATGTGTCACTCCTCTGTCTCAGGAATCATCATGTCAAATTTGGTAGTGATAACTTCAAAGGTGTCCTAATCAGTGCAGTATTGAAGGTCTAGTCTGCCATCTTGATTCAAAATGGCACCTTACGATATCCAGACATAGACCAAGCACCATTTCTCAATCTCAGGAACAAGCATGACAACTTGGGTGACAATATAGTCAGACCAAAGCAGTGCATTTTCGAGTAGTTCAGTCCATCATCTTGTATCAAAATAGCAGCTGGCTGTTTCCAAAACAAATCACAGGAATCGTCATCATTGTGTCATCATTTTGTGATGATAAACTTGAATTTACTTATCTGCTTCAAAAGCTGAAGTCAAAAGCTACAATACCTGGTGATTTGACAGTACCAGTTCATACAACTGTGTGGTATGACAGGTTTTATGTCTGCCCAGCAAAGATGGAGGCATATTATGGATGGACAGAAGGCTCTTTTCCAGATAGGCAACAGATAATGCCATTCACTTGCTCTAGTGGTGAGACTGATGGGCCAGCAGAGTGAGAAACAGTAGAGTTGAAAGACTTGGTCCTATCTTCTGTTTCTGCGTAAGCCAGATGTCCTACAGGAACGTTAATGACTTGCCATATCTGGCAGATATGAGCAAAGGAGTGTTCCACAGGTGGAACATGGAGGTGAAGAGGAGAAGCACAACATTCATAACACCCAACCATTCCTTACACTAACTTTTGGAGGGCACTACATTGGGTACCCCTGGCACAGAATCCATTTTGAAGTTTCAGCTCTTTAGAACAGGAGCCCTGCTTTGGCTGCCAGACAATCTTCCCCTCCAGGATGGTCTCACGCTGACAAGGAACAGCAGGGTGTAGAGACAAACAGGGCATCTCACTCTACGTTGCATGCAAAACAAATAAACCACGTTTTGGCATAAAATACAAGTACAATAAGCATAAAAACAGCTGGTTCCTTCCTACTAATTAGAGCTAAACAAATAATTCACAAGGAATAATTTATTCAATAAATTTCTTCTGTCCTTTTTCACAGCTGTTCTGCAAACAGAGTCTATTTTAGAGACTTTATGCATTATTCATAATTAACCATTTGGGGGGGTAGAGAATGAAGTATTTGCCCTGTATTGTGACTAAGTGATCTAAATGACAACCAGGGGTTTAAATTCAATCGCTGCCTTTTCTCTCTCGCTGCTGAGAATATTGGTTGCAGGTATTGTGTACGTGTTTTTAGATAAGTTAGTTATGTAATGTTCTTATGTCCTTCGTTTATGAAGTGGTATAGATGGATACCCCACAAGTGCACTTAATATGCAATGCATACTGGCTCTGCCTCAGGTATTGCAAGGCCTGCTAGCTGCCGGTGATGATGATGATGATGATGACTTCCTGCTTTCCATCATATGGGTCTTCTAGCAGCTTTCAAGAAAATATGCAATATCCACGCATTTGGCATGATTTATGAAAAAGGGAGGAGGCTTATGCATAGGTCCTCATGCAATTAGGAAGCCAGTGCACTTGGAGTTCTGGTTGTACCCAGAGCCAACCTGCACACATGCAACCTGCTCACATTGAATCGGGGAAATGTTGCCACAGGTTGCATGATGTCTGGCCAGAAGGGACAGTCTCACCCATTTTCCGTTTGTTTAGTGCACTTGTGTGGTGACCTACTGAGAAGGGATATTTGGTGGGATCCAAAGAAATGCATGCACGATGGGGCTGGTGGAAGCTCACTTCCCCAATCTTTCCTCATGACCCCCATCTCTGAAGAGGATCTTCAGATGGTTCAAAGGAGCCTGATGAATGGGATGGGATGTGGCACAGGTGAGAGGGAATGGGGCATCCCCCCTCAAACTCCATGAACAGGAGTTCCATTTGTGTTAGTTGCATCAACATTGTTTTCAGGGATGCCTCTTCTCTGCTCTCTGTGCCACAGCCCATCCCATGGAGGCTGGCCTTTGGGTGCAGCTGCTGCCAAGATGACCTCATAACAGCATAAGATTAGGCTTTCGGGTGAGTTTCCAGACATAATAAGCTTTGTTTCATATTTGCAGGGGCACTGCTAAATTCCCTCCATGCACAACCATCTTCAGCTTCACGTGCTTGCCAACGTGTGGAGATAGTTCCACCATGTGCACCAGGAATACACATATACATTTCCTTGCTGGAGTCCAACAATCTCCACTTAGTGCCTTCAGACTGGGTAGCCAGTCACTACAGACAATACAAAGCTAGATGGGCCCTTGGTCTGACTCAGTATACGGCCGTTTCCTATGTCCACCTTATGGAAATAGTTGAGCTTATACCTGTGTACCTCTGATTCACCTAGTCATAGTTATGTATATGGCCTCCAAAATGACTGCATAAAACAGCCTTTCCTAATCTGGTGCCCTCCAATAGCCATGCTGGCAGCAGCAGATGGGAGGTGGGTCCCCCAGCTGTTTGGGGGGTACATGTTTGGGGAAGGCTGGCATGAAAATAATGAGACATTTCTGCCACATGTGTGAGTGAATGATGCCTTATTAGGAGTATGTTCAGCTGAAATCAACCAGATTGAAATGCCCATGTTGACTCCAAATATTTATTTGATTTATTGTGTGGGAAAGTATAATGATAAAATACCTGGAATGAGTTGCTTTGTGTATCTACTTGTTGCCAAACTTTTATCTTCTTGAATAATGGTTATTTCCTGCTCCCCTTGCAAGATCTTTAAAGCGGCTCCAGTGATGCACAGTGGCTTCTGCGAAAAGCTATCAAAGGCATATGTCACATCTCGAGTGCTGCGTATCAAGCCCATGGTGGATTTCAGGAAGGGAACTGTCTGCCCTTGTCATCTTTAGAGTAGCCCTCATTACATTTCAAAACAATTTCAAGAGAGTGATGAGATGTGGAATCACTTTGTTCAATTTGCACTTGCTTCCTATAGGACTGATGTTTCCAAACCAATGGGGGATCCTCGGAGTCCTTCGGATTCCTCTAAATAAAATGTGCTTTCATTAATAAAATTAGCCTTCTCGTCGGGAAAGGTTGTTTCATTTAATTATCTGGATCGGTATGCAGTTAAATGTCACAGACAGCGGGATTTGGGTAGGGGAAAGAATCTCTTTACTTCATTAAATTATTTCTATTTCCAGCAGCCTTCTTCCCTGATTGTATTCTGTGTTATTGTTATTAACATTGGTTACAATCCAAAATAGCTATGTTAGGCACATCCAAGGACTTGACCATTCTCAGTGAAAACTTTGCCTTTTCTTCTCCGAAGAGAAACTTTCCAGAACTGCTGTGCCATAACTCAGACTCCATAAGGAGTCTGTCCATTGTGTGAGAACGTGGTCCTTTGAGAACTGGGGTGTAGATCTTTGTGAAGAGCATACTAGCAAGACCATTGACCAAGGTAGAGCCAAGTGATACTACTGAGAATGTCAAGGCCAAGATCTATGTCAAGGAAAGTTAGCAGAGGGTTAGGATTTCATACAGGCTCCAACTAGTGGATTTCATAAAGGCCCCAACTTCTTCCCCTATAACTTGAACACTGGCTTCTCAGGCTTCCTGTTGTCTGCCCCCTTTTTATATAAAACTATTGAGGCCCTTATATTCTGAGACTATAGTTACCAGTTTTTTTGGACCATTGGACATGTTTCAAATTTTGAGAGAGTACTGGAGGTGGCAGTAACAAAATAGGTGCTATGGAGGGGTGTTGCATGACACAAAATTAGAGAGACAGCCAACCCTGACAATCTTTTCACAGAAATGTTTAGAAGGCACCTGCACTTTTTATCCCATAAGTTTCCTCCTAAGAGGGCTAGAGACTCGTGTGTGTGTGTGTATGAGAGAGAGTATGGGGCACTGCCTAGGGGTACCAGTGAAAACTTTCACAGATACAGTGGTGCCCACAGTTGCTAGGTTGTCCACCCCGTTCCACTGTGTACACCATTTCTACAGAAGTATTATGTGCACATATCTTTGTGAATGTGTTTTATCCACTCACTCACACTGTGACTCAATTGATCAGGCATGAAGCAGTTAGGATTGCACACAGAATGTTTAAAAAAGGAAGAAGCTCAATTTTCACTGAGGAGCTGATTGGGAAAGGATGCGGAACTGCATTAAATTCCCCTTTCTCCTCTTCCTGAAGAGCATTGTAACTCTGCTAAAGCGTTCTTTAAAAAGGACTCCTTGTCTACCATCTCAGCTGCTGCATGACAGAGGAGAGACATGTCTGAACTGCCTAGCTGCACATGTGCCCCCCCCATCTAGCTAAAGGGCATGTGCTTTGAAACCCCAACTAGATTTGGTGGCTACACTTTATAACGTTTTTTTTCCTGTGATGACACAATGCATCAGGATTGAGTGGGTGGATGACTGAAACCACTAAGTAGCATAGGAGCAGCTGCCCTCCTGACATCTCCTGCTGCTTATGTGGTTGGGACCAGGATGGAGCAGTGGCAAGGTAAGGACCACATGGTTCCATCAGCTGGGCACCTACCACAAATCTACTCCTCTCACTAGTACATCTCTGCTGCCCCATCCTCCTTGCTGCCCTGCATCTGCCCCATGTAGGTAAGCAGCAATTCTGAAATGCCTTGTAGGATTTAAGTTAACATTTCCAAGGGAAACCGGCCCAGCTGGGATCACCCCACCAAGTCTTGCATGAATTACCCTTGCTGGATTGGGGATTTTGTCTTTAATTATTCCGAGGCAGTTTTGTAGCCAATTATTTATTATTGGACCTTAGACATTGTAATTGGACTGCTGCGATGTGGAACTCTGTCAAAAAGGCTTTCTTAAAACAGTGCTGCCATTAGAAAAATAGCATTCAGATCAGCAATTTCTTAATTTAATTTCAAGTGTTCAGGAGCCTTGGTATCAATCAATAACCAGCTCAAATGTGAACAAATGTAGAGATTTCCTTTCTTATGCTACTGAGGGTGTTTTTTTTTAATTGTGTGTGTGTGTGGGGGGGTATTTCAACAATTTTTCAACTGATAATGTCAGCATCAAAGATAAGGTATCTTAGAAAAAGGGAGCATTTGCATATGATCTAAGGCGAATGGGTGTGATTTTGTACCTTCCCCTTGCAGGCCTGAGGAGAACAGGTGAGCTGATCTGGTTATAGCGTACACTGAGAATGGGGAACACTGAGGCACTCAGTCATGAAGTTCATTAGGAGACCTCAGACCAGCTTAAACTCCTCACAGGGTTTATTTTATTTATAAATTAATTTTATATCCTACCCTTCCTCCCAAATGAGCCCAGGGTCGTAAACAACAAATTTTGTTGTTGTTATTGTTGTTGTTTAGTCGTGTCTGACTCTTCATGACCCCATAGACCAGAGCACGCCAGGCACTCCTGTCTTCCACTGCCTCCCGCAGTTTGGTCAAACTCATGTTAGTGGCTTCGAGAACACTGTCCAACCATCCTTATAGTTAAAGCTATGGTTTTCCCAGTAGTGATGTATGGAAGTGAGAGCTGGACCATAAAGAAGGCTGATCGCTGAAGAATTGATGCTTTTGAAATATGGTGCTGGAGGAGACTCTTGAGAGTCCCATGGACTGCAAGAAGATCAAACCTATCCATTCTTGAAGGAAATCAGCCCTGAGTGCTCACTGGAAGGACAGATCTGGAAGCTGAGGCTCCAATACTTTGGCCACCTCATAAGAAGAGAAGACTCCTTGGAAAAGACCTTGATGTTGGGAAAGATGGAGGGCACAAGGAGAAGGGGACGACAGAGGACAAGATGGTTGGAATCAACATATAGTAAAATACCAAAAACAGCTTAACAGGAATTCCAGTACAGATGTAGACTGGAGGAGGTTTCTCCTCTTAAAAAGGCTTGTTGAAAGAAGAAGAGAGTTATTGTGAGAATAAGATTATCAGAGGAGAATGGAAAGATGGGCATATAAGTGTGATTGAATAAATAAGAAAATAAGAAGAGCCTGTGAATCAGGCCAATGGCCCATCTGGTCTAGCATCCTGTTCTCACAGCAGCCACCCTGGTGTCAGTGGGAAATGCAAGCAAATAAATACATATATTTGGCCTCAATTTTCCTCTTATTAGGTAGATCACAACTGGAATCAGGCATGGAAATACACTACAAATAATGTAAATGTAAGGAGGCTGTTGTAGCTGCAGTAAGCAACCCACTGGTACATACCACAAAACCCATGTACATGCCATACATTTAGAGAACTTTGGAGCACATCTCTCCCCCCCCCCCAAGATTCAAGGGATAAGTAGTATCCCCCTCACAGAGCTACAATTCCCAGCACCCTTAACAAAGTACAGTTCTCAGGATTCTTTGTGGGCAGGATGTGCTTTAAATATGCTTAATATGCTTCTCAGCCTCAGTCACTTATCACAGATCGATAGGTTTGGGATTCTGGACTTTTGAATATCTTGTCAATTCCTCTGTTTCTAACCTGCAAATTTTGTATCCTACCAGGACGGACGCACAATTCTAAATTACGAATGCGTCACAAAATATCCATTTCAATGTGGATTTTTAGGACGAAGAGGTAGTAGCCCCCAAGATTTTATGCGGAGAGGTGAGCTCTTATTTAATTATGTATGCTGTGCAAAGATGTACTGCCAATATATTTCAGCTAACACATGTTCTGGGACTTTGCTGAGACATTGCCATCCAGAATATATTGTTCCCTCTCTGTGCCCTATGAAGTCCCAAAGCCCATGTGATTTCAAGTCATCAGAATATCCTAATGAGGTTGCCAAAGGTGCTAAATCTCAAAATGAGAGGAAGGCTATGCGTGTCGGTGAGGAAGAGGCATAAGGATACTGTATATCCTGACCTTGTAAAAGTTTTATGTTTGGGCCTCAGCTCAGAGTAGTTCCTTTATTTTCCTTAAACCTGTCTGGTCATCTCTGTGTGACACATTGGTTAGGTATACGGTGCGATCAAAGCAGATATATGATGGGAGAGCTGTTCCAAAAGTAAGTGTTTACCATTTAAAGCAATAGATTAAGGAGAGTCAAAAAACTAAGTGTGTGGAACATTACATTACAGATGATGGATTGAAGGGAATAAAACAGTGAAGGACAAGGCTGTTTGTTTCAGCACATTCTACAGTGTGAGATAATACCATTAGTGAAAGAAAAGGCAGCAGAGGTGAAGAATACCGGGCAGGCAAAGAGACGAGGGAACAACATGCTAACTGTTAGAACAGAATTCATTAAAAAAAATTTTTTTACCAAGAAAAGGACCATTAATGAGACTTTGGATTGCAAGCATCTAACTGAAAATTAAGCTGTATATTCCTCCCCCTTCATTTATCAGGTCCACAAAAGCACAATTCTGACAGGAAGGAGAAAGAAAAATGAATAATAATGCTGTAGGATGGATAAAAAATTCAGAGCATTTAAAACAGGATAAATGTAATGGTTTGACGCAGAGAAAAAATGACCGCAGAAAAACATGGATAGACATGTTCATCATAAAATATACTGTAGGCAGTAGCATTCTGCAATTAACATCAATAAAAAGATAATTCCATAATATACAAGGTGTGATTTGGGGTGTGAGCACTTTCTCTTTCTTTCTTTCTTTCTTTCTTTCTTTCTTTCTTTCTTTCTTTCTTTCTTTCTTTCTTTCTTTCTTTCTTTCTTTCTTTCTTTCTTTCCTTCCTTCCTTTCCTTCCTTCCTTCCTTCCTTCCTTCCTTCCTTCCTTCCTTCCTTCCTTCCTTCCTTCCTTCCTTCCTTCCTTTCACATTTTTATTGGTTGCCAGGATTTCAAGGTATACCTTCTCTGGATCATCCATTCACAGATGAGGCTGAGAATTGTAAACACTTTGAAAAGTGCTGTAAAATTATGAATAACAACGACAATTGCTTGAAAAGACAAGCATCCTATCCGTCTTTGGCAATATCTAAAGTACATACCAGAAAGGTGAGAGAGCAGGGCAGAGGAATATTTGTGGCTGCAAGAAGACCGTTCTGAGGCACTTGGGAAACACAGAGTTAAGGCTGCACACATCCAAGAGAGGTTAAGGCAGATCACAGGCCAATGACCTGCATTACAGGTATTAAACTCCCAAAGGCAATCCAGTGCTCTGGCCTATATAAGGGCAGCCGTTTGTCTCAGAAAGGTTGAGAGGAGGAGATAAGTGGCAGCAAGATTTAAGTGGCAGAACAGATTTGAGACAAACAAGCAAATCCCCAATATTATATAACCCCCTATACTGGATTGTAGCAGTGTCACTTCCCATACAGGGCAAAGGAAGCTGCTACACACCAAGTCAAAACACTGGATGTCAGTATTTTCTCCACTAAGTGGAGGTGGCTCTCTAGAGTTCCAGGCAGGTGACATTCCCATCCGTACCTGGAGATAGGGACACAATGTGGGACCATCTGCATGGAATGCAATTGCTCTCCCACTGAACTACAGCCCTGTATGGCCTTAGCAACACTGTGAGGATGTTCTCGCTGAGTTTACCTAAATCAAGGGTTAACTAGGGTGCTCCCATACGATCCCCATATGGAACAGCTGCATATTCCTGCATTGCAGAGGGTTGGACTAGATGATTGTCAGGGTCCCTTCCAACCCTACAATTCTATGATTCTAAGGGGGGTTGTGCCTTCTGGGCTCACTTCTTGGTAAACAACGAAACGTGGACTGTGAGAAGAAATCTTCAGAGCTACTGAAGCTGTTTAAAATATGTCAGCCTCTTTGGTTTTGCTTTTCCAAGGGAAACGCATACCTTTTGTCTGAACTAACTGAAATATGAAAATATCTGACTTAAGTTTTATTGGATTTCATTACCGCTTAGAGGAGAAGGCAATGGCTGTGCATGATGAGGTCACCTACCGGTGCAACCCACCAAATGCTGCAGTGGCGGCAGCAAAAGCCTCAGTTTGTTCGCGATGAGCATCTGCAGCACTCCTACATGTCATCGGAGGGGAGAGAGGTTGTTTTGCAGCAAGACTCTGTGGTCTAACTGAAATGAATGGATGCTGCAACACTCAGGACTGCTTGGGCAATTGCACCCTGAGTCATCTACTCTCATTTAATGTAGCAGACCTTGACCTTTCCTGCTCATTAGTCCATCCTGGTTCCACACTCCCAACTAGTTCTAATGCTCGTGTGAACTCTGAAGGGCAGGGGGAATTGCTATTCCCAATGCCACTAAGGCTAAAAACAACAACAGCAACCCCACAGTCAGTCCATGCACTAATTTAGTGGAGCGCTGCTCACAGATGTGTGGCTCTGCTTTGATTGGAGATTTTTTTCTCACTGAGTTCTGCTCACTATACAAATCTGTTATAAATATATAAATAAGACCCATTTCAGCCAAATTCTCTATCATTTTAACCCACCGAATTTACATATTATCTCCTGCCTTTTCAAAAATGATTTGAAGTAATAAAATATTTTAAAATTTACAAGGCAGCTAGTAAGCCATGAATTTTTTTGTGTTTATTACTTACAGGTTGGCAGCGTTCATAGGAGTAAACTCCTAGGGCTGTGGGCCCTTCACCCCCCCCTAAAATATTTGAGGGAGCTAGCCCCCCCCCCCAGTTAACAGGCATTGCCATTCACATGGTGTGCATGCGCCACATCTTGTGATTGATTATGCAGAGCTGGGCTTAACTCCACCCCACACAATATTTTATTCAACTTGGCACCCCGGCAATGTTCCATGCCTTTGTGAAAACCCCAAACTAGTTTCACAATGTGAAATGTGATACATTTCATGTGGATTTGTGCCGCAAGGCCCCCAAGCTCACCCCCAAGTAAATCATTTCACACTGACATGTAAATTTGTTTCAGGGGTTCAGGAGCGGAGGCACAGGGGAAGGAGGAAGTGGAGAGCGAAGGGGAACAATCCGAGGGCAGTGTAGGTGAGGAAGACAGTGGGGCAAGAGATTCCATGAGTCTGTCCAGTGAGTCGGAAGATTCACAGAAGGGGGCACCCATAGCCAGAGCAAGGGGGTTCCCGGGAGGGAGGCACCAGAAGCAAGGAACCAGCGGTGACTCCCAGAGCAGCAGCTGGAGATCGGGACCAAGTTCCCCACCAGAGCGTAGTGGGGGGGAAGAGTCCCAGGTGTCAGGACTGGTTTCCACTCCAGGGGAAAGAGAAGATGAGTCAGGGTTGACCACGCCCCTGTCGCTGAGTGAGGGAATAGAGGGGAAGTCAGATCCAGTTAGCCCCCCCGAAGGAGGGAGCAGTGAAAGGAGCAGTGTAACGGTCAGGAGGAAGGTTAACGGCTGGGCGCGCGCGCCAAGTTCAAATGCACAGGCGCGCGGGACAGCCGGGAGCGCAGACTGGGAGCCAGGTCCTAAAGCGCGCCGGAGGCAGGGGAAAGAATCCGGGGACTCGTCAGCATCAGCATCAGAAGAGTCCAGAAAGGGCAACACCCCAGCGGGCAGAAGGACCCAGAGAAGAAAGGAGCAAAGGAGGAGGTGGAGCAAGGCTAGGGTCTTGAACTGGTGTCTGGGGGGAGGAGATTCAGACGGAGCTTCAGCGGTCTAGGGTTGAGACGTAGAGCTGCGCGCCGCGGCTTTGGAATCGAAACTGAACCTTAATAAAGACTTTTGTATATAACAAGAACTGGTGTTGGTCCTCTGTGAGCTGGGACCTTGGGCAGCTCTGACAATTTGGTTTCAGGTTAATGGGCAAAATTTAGGCCACAACTTTATTGATTACAGCAAAGTGAGCGGTCTTGGCTTAGGCATGGGCAACAGACTATAACTGACTCCTGCCTCTCTGGCAGATAGTCTGGAAGGGTAAACACCAAACGAGGGAGCAACATTGATGAAAATCAACTGAAGCTCACCCCAGAGTTCCTGTGGTCCTGGCATGGCCCTAGCCCCTCAAATGGACTTCGGACGAGATCCAGGACCCCCAGATACCTTTACCGGAATACCCTTATTCATGGAGAGGCAGGTGATGGCTGCATCTCCCCTCCCACACACCTATATTTGTTCCCTGTTTAATTATCTTGGCTTGCAAAGTTCATACATTTTATATTTTTACATTCTCTTTTCACTTTGTTTTCTTTTTGTATATCTGGAGGGTAGGACCCAAACCGATGGATTTAAATTACAAGAAAAGAGATTCCGACTAACCTTTAGGAAGAACTTTCTGATGGGAAGAGCTCTTCAACAGTGGCATGGACTCCAACGGAAGGTGGTGGACTCTCCTTTGTTGGAGATTTTTCAACAGAGGTTGGATGGCCATCTGTCAGGGATTAGTCAGCTGTGATTCCTTCATTGCAGGGGGTTGGAATGGATTACCCCTGGGATCCCTTCCAGCTCCGCAGTGCTATGATTCTTGGCTCCCTTCAATCTGCTGCTCACAAGTCCTGACAAATCTGCGACAAGTGTCTTGGTTTATGAAATGGAGCATTTGCTAGAATCTGCGTGCAACGATACAACTTTTCTGATATGGCGAAAGTATATTTCGTATACTGATCAATGCTATTTTAAACTGGATGACTTGGAGGAAGTTAGCAGCATGTCAGCAGGCAATGTTGTGTTCAGAACAGAGAAACCATACAAGTAAAGTCTTGTCTATCCTTCCTCACTTAGTAATTGTACTAACTCTGATACTGATAAAGACACTTAAAAAACTGTTTTTATGAGGGAAAATAAATGTAGTTGTTCAGAGTTGCCTTTTGGCCATTTCATTTTTCACACATTACTTTGCTGTTATGTAGCAGCATCACATGCATTAGTCATAAGCAGCAATGGCAGAAGACTGAAGAGAAAGCGAAAAGTTTCATATTGTGCTAAGGTTATTTATTGTATGGAGGCTTCCCATAATGGCAAGGCTAGCAGGTGGCCACTTCTCACAAAGCCTGTGAGAAGGGAAGCGGTGTCACAGTGATAGCCAGAGTCAAAAGCAACATCAGAAGACAGGCGCTGGGTCAAGAAGCCACATGAACTGCCCTTAAGGAGCAGAAACAAATACAAGGCGATGGTGGACTCTTCTTCCTTGGAGGTTTTTAAGGAGAGGTTGGATAGTCACCTGTCATATATGATCTAGTTGAGATTTCTGCATTACAGAGGGTTGGAACATATGACCCTCAGGGTCAACTCTACAATTTCATGGTTCTATGATTCTGTGTAGGGTGTTGTGATGGCCTGGAGGAGCTACTGAAGCTGTTTATCTTCCCACCTACACCGGCTGTGTGAGATGAAGCCCAGGCTTGCTGAAGGATGGTGGGAGTAGAACAACGAAAGCAGGAGAAGTCTTCTTTCTGCTTTATAAGCCACAGAGGGACAGGGAGAGAGGAGGCAGAACAGGAAGAGAAGGAAGCAGAAACACATATCTAGAAAAAGTTTGTTATATGGTAGGTTAATGGATTGTGGTTATGCCAGAAGGGAGTAGGGAGGGACTTGACAGGAAGTCAAAGTTGAAGAAAAGATTTGGGAAGATAAAAGGGGGGGTATTTACTTTCATTATTATCATTTTGTGTGCGGGTATCGGTGTGTAGGTGTCTGCACATATGTGTGTTTTTGTATGCAATGTTTGGGAGGAAATAAGACAGTAAATAACAAATAACAAACTAAATATTGATGTATGTAATTTTTATTTCTTAATTATATTTAGTGGTAGTATGGCTGCATTGTTTTTTGTAACATAAAAACATTCAATAAAAATTATTTTTTTTAAAAAAAGAAGGGAGTAGGGAGGGAGAAACTGTCTCTTTCCTGCTCTCTGATGAGCTGGGGTTCTTAGGTCCAAGATATGGAAGCCAAGAGTGGTTCTAATCCCTGTTTCCTGGTGTAAAAAGGGGACTGCAAATGCTCTGAGGGTTGGGGGCTTGGGAGAACTTACCACAGGAGGTGATCAGCAGTCGTTTTGTCCTCCCTGGAGGGAAGAGTTACTCAAACTGAAATACAAGAAACAGTGGTGTCTAAGACACAGTGAAGCATCATTGGTTTCCTGGGGTTTTCAACAGGCTGCTCAAGCTGCAGTTCTTGGCCTAGTCATTGTAGATATGCTATGCCTATACTTTCGCCAGTCAGCCAGCAGATGTCTCAGTCCTCCCCAAGTTCTACAGAGATGTAGCATAGAATCATAGGCCTAAACACATGGAATTTGCCTGAATGAGCATGGTAATGCATACCCACCCAACACCAAGTGTGTGCAGGCTGCCTATTAGACCACTGTCCAATCATTATAAGGGTCAATAGAAAACAGTCGGAAAAAACAGACACATCGGAAACGTTTGGGAAATGACATAATAGGTTTAAGATGCTACATCTTTGAACCAAGATGGGAGAACCATTGGATATTATTGTCCCTGGATAAAAATTCTCTATGAAGGACAGGAAAGGGAAGGGTGTACTAGGGGTGTTGTTCTTTATGTCAAAGATGACATTGTCAAACTAACATGGGACATCAGAGCTGACTGATTTCTCCACAGAATGCTGTGGGTAACCATAGCAAGCCTCAATAGTAATTTAGGACTCTGAATATACAGTTGCTACCTCTGACCAAAATGCTCAGATTGATACTGAGTTCATATTGTTTAATAGTATGCCACTTTTCCAGTTTACATAATTCACTAATTATTACAATGCATAACAAAATTTAAACAGTCATAAACAACAGGCAACTTACAGTATTAATATATCTACATCAGGCATGGCCAAACTTGGCCCTCGAGATGTTTTGGGACTACAACTCCCAACATCCCTAGCTAACAGACCAGTGGTCAGGGATAATGGGAATTGTGGTCCCAAAACATCTGGAGGGCCAAGTATGGCCATGCCTGATCTACATGAAAGTCAAACAGCCTACTGTTAAGTCATAACAAGGTCTAAGAAAATTCAAGGTCAGAGTAAAAATAATGCCCCTCCAAAATTAACTAACCCCAGCAATGACCCCTAAATATTACCCTACCATGCAGGTCTGTAGTAACATTGAACAGCAGAATCAGCATTTGCAGCAGGAGTCAGTCATGGCCCCTTTCTCCAAGCCAGATAGAAATGGGCAAGACAATGATTAGGAACCAGGTGTTGAAAGCAGGCAGGCATCAGAAGAGGAAAGTGCTTAATTATTGGCTGACTTCAAGTACTGTAACAGAGGTTGGGTAAGTGCAGGAAAGGTACCACCAAGTTCAGGAGGACGCCACCATTGGTAACCAACAGTCAAGGAAGATATTAGAGGTAAGAAGGCTTCCTTCAGAATATCAACCAAACGTGAACAAAAAGGAACAGATCCAGTGGCAAAAGAAATGCAAGCAGACAATAAGGGCTGCTAAAAAAGGAATATGAGAGCCATAAAATATTTTGGTACATTAGAAGCAGGAAACTGGCAAGGGAGGCAATTGTTCTGTGTCCAGGGCAGCTGTCTATCAGCTCTACCTGGTACGCAGGCTAAGATCCTACCTGCCCGCGGACTGTCTCGGTGCATGCTCTAGTTATCTCCCGCTTGGACTACTGCAACACGCTCTACGTGGGGCTACCTTTGAAGGTGACCCAGAAACTGCAATTAATCCAGAATGCGGCAGCTAGACTGGCGACTGGGAGTGGCCGCCGGGACCACATAACATCGGTTCTGAGAGATCTGCATTGGCTCTCAGTACGTTTCCAAGCACAATTCAAAGTGTTGGTGCTGACCTTTAAAGCCCTAAATGGCCTCGGTCCTGTATACCTGAAGGAGTGTCTCCACCTCCATCATTCAGCCCGGACACTGAGATCCAGCACAGAGGGTCTTCTGGCGGTTCCCTCATTGTGAGGCTACAGGGAACCAGACAGAGGGCATTCTCGGTAGTGGTGCCCGCCCTGTGGAACGCCCTCCCATCAGATGTCAAAGAGATAAACAACTACCTGACATTCAGAAGACAACTTAAGGCAGCCCTGTTCAAGGAAGTTTTTAATATGTAATGTTGTACTGTTTTTAACACTTGATTGGGAGCTGCCCAGAGTGGCTGGGGAAACTCAGCCAGATGGGCGGGGTATAAATTATTATTATTATTATTATTATTATTATTATTATTATTATTATTATGATTCAACAAGCAAATTAAAGGATGCTAAAGAGGATATTCAAAGGGTGGTTTCACCATGGGTTTCCATAAAGGCATTGTGACATTAATAGTTTCCATATATTGCTAGATATTCTGAGCAATTTCAAGAAAGAGAATGACATATATATTGTTCATTAAAATTGCTATGGCATTCAGTCAAAAGAGCAGAGCGGTAAGTGACCCAAGAGTCCAGCATTTCATGATATCAGAAAGTAACTGAAGCACCTTATTTCTGTAATATTTTAAATGGAGTTCAGAGGCCTTGGAACAGCCATCCGATTTTAATGTTTTTCAGTCACTACTAACCTGAGGCTTGATGCGAACTACTGACCCGTATGTGAAAGGTTATCCTGCTATCATCCCCGCCTTGAGTATACTTGCTATCTTGCCTGCTATTTTTTATGTACTACTATCCAAAATCCACGAAAATTTAAGTGTCAAACTTGGGCTTAAATTGATGCAAGGCAATCTGCAGGACAGCTCAGATTTTCCACTGCTAATCCCAGAAAGTGACAGGGCATTTTATCTTGGTTTTACCTGCCTAACTGAATTAGCTGTTCCAAGTTTTGAACAAAGCGATGAACACAGTTCCAGCGAGGTCTGCATGGTGCAGTTTTTAGGACAGGACTTGATTTTTATAATGATTTTCTGAATCTCAGGATCATTTGGGTTCTCTACTGAAACCAAACAAAAGTGAAAGGGCTGTGTAAACCTGACTATGGATAAACAATGCTTGTAGCCTTCCCAGGAGCATCTTGGATGGCCACTGTTGCAGCTGAAAATCTGGCAGTTTATGGACCAAATCCAGATCATTGAGGGCTGCTGTTTATTACACCAGTTGCTAGCACAGAGATGAAATAGTCTTGTGGAGGAAGTGATAGAGGTGAAAATGGAATTTTGGAATAACCCATCTAAGAGACAATACACCCCACCTTATTTTCATAGTGGCACTTTGGCAAACTAAATTTTTGACCAGAGTAAGGTCTTATTGCTGCAGTGCTTCAGCACTGTACCTCTCTTAAAAAGACAAAAGAAACAAAGAAACAACCCCCCCTTTTCTAGTTGGTTTCTGCCCTGGGGGATGGACAAATCTTTCAAATGCGGGTTATCATTTTTGCAATCCTAACATCAGTTCACTCTGTTTCTGTATCAGCTTGCTTAAAAAAATGCATGAAAATTCACTTGCATTGTCCTGCAATTTTCCCCCAATACTCTTTTAACACAATTTTCTATAATACACTGCACTGCTGTACATATTTTGCTAATATATGCATTTTTCCTAGGAGAAAAGGAGTGCAAAATCCAGAGAAATGAAAATTCCAAAGGTTTTGGTGTGTTTGGGTCAGATATTGGTTCAGGAAGTGCATTTTGGGTAGGTTAGCATAAATCAAAAAGTGTCCAAATTTCACACTCAGTGGAACCTGTAAAGTTTCTTTGGATTATGTATGGCAGACCATATCTAGTATGTATTGTGCCTGCTTCATTATTTGTGGCTGATTCACAAACTGCATAACTGTGTCTTGCCCTTCTCTTTTTCTTAACTTATGTTCCCCAACAGGATAACTCACCTTGAACGTTGAAGTAGGATAGGTATAAGTATAAACAGATTATATAGTCTACTCCACTAATGATCTATTGATTGTGGCAGTGAACAAGGCTAGACTAGTTCTTTCCAGTCACAGTTCTGTTTTCTGTTGAGACTTTGATCTGACTTCTGACTACATTACTGAATGCGAGCTTTGGGGAAAGAAACTCTGACCATTTCTGCTAATATTGTAAGCATGCCAAGATCAAGTAGTTCACAAGGTCTTTGGAAGTGAAATCCGCATGCTTTGCTATTGACTTTTTATCATCCTTAGCTTCAGAACCCGCGAGATGGAACAGAGAAGCAAATTTGTTTCATCTTTTCTGCCAGATTATGATCTGGAAATGCCTCAACTTTTTTGTTATATCTTTGTGGCTCGTAATTTTGATTTCAGAGGAAGGACTGTGGGCATTGGCCTGCCTCCATAGAGCTGGGTAGTACAGTAGGAGAGTTCAGCCATGAAACAGTAATACATCAATAAGACAGAACTGCTATCCACAAAGAATGATGACACACTGGTTTTTCACTTTTAGAACACTGCTGGGCTTCCAAAAGTAGCCAGCAGGGGAAAGTATTCCACATGCTCAACCATCTTATCTCACAAACACCTGAAGTAGCAAGTGGTTGATCTGTAAAGTATAGGAGAGCAGAACAGGAAAAGTGGCATTCAGTTGACAATACTGACTATGAATATGAATAGGCTCACTCTGAATCGCAGACACTTTCCATCCATTGTGCATCCATTGTATTGTTTTGCTTTGCTTTGATTCTGTTATTCAGAAAAGAAAATCTCCTGTGACAAGGTACAGTAATTCAGAGAGCCGGTCAATGACCTTTTTATCTTTCCACCATGGTTCAGTTGCAGCCCTACTAAAAATGATAGAAAAACAAATCAGCAATTGATGTAAAAGGTTCCAGGTCCATTTATGGTGTTATGTCAGGTCAGATGAACTTGCTTCCAGTTCATTCCACATGAGAGAGCCAGCACGAGACAGGAGCTCGTGCAGTACAAGAGGGGCATTCACCTGAGACTCCAGTTTATGAGACAGAGATAGCTTTCTTTGAGAAACAATTGTAAGTTAGTCAGAAACACACAAAGCGGATAATTACTAATGGTATTCATGGTTGCTAATATATGACTGGGGGTATATAAAAAAGGAATCTCCTTTGAAGAGGATTTTGTGTGTGGAGTGAATAAGCAATAAACTAAGTGTAGAATATTCTGAATAACAATAATAAAAAAGCACATCTAACCAACTGACCAAAACTTCCATCCCTACCAATCGTTACTTGCTTTGGCTGGTAAATCTCCCCCTCAAAGTTAATTATAAGCTTGAGTGGGCTCAAACTTAAGAGCAAACTAATTAAATAGAAAACTGGTGGTACGTAACTGCCAATGACTTGATGTTTTGCCAGGAGCAGGTATGGAAAAAACCTAGGACCATTTCTGAGAGCATTCAAAGCAAAGTATTGGACAGTACCCCATCATTCACTCTAGAGCCATTGAATTGTATTCAACCTAGGTGGAATACATCCATCTAAACAAATGAACCAAAGTTAGTTATAGCTATTAGTGTCAATGGGTCTACTCTGAGTAGGAACTAACACTGAATACCACCCATTCAAAACAAGGAAGAGTAAGCGTGCCACCGTCTCCCCTGGATTGTGGCCATTGTGTTGGTTTGAAGATGATGAATGCTTTGTTTGTTGAGGCTACTTAGAAGAAACTGAGTCTTCATCTGTGTTAGGGCATATTTACATGACTCATTCTTTGGTGATTGGATGTGCTGCTTGCAATCTTCACAATTTTTATTATTATGATTTATAAGCATCTCAACCATTTTTCCTAAGGGGACAGTGAAATTCATCAAGCAATATAGTCCGGCCCCCCACAAGATCTGAGGGACAGTGAACTGGCCCCCTGCTGAAAAGGTTTGCTGACCCCTGTTTTAGATTGTTTGCTGGTTTTAACCTTTTAAACATGTTTCAAGCAGTTGTTTCTAACTGTTTTTACTCCTCATTCTATTTCTTTCTTCTTCTTCTTCTTCTTCTTCTTCTTCTTCTTCTTCTTCTTCTGGCAAATTGCTTTGCTTTAAGCTGGTTGCTGTTGTTGCTTTCACAATCAAGCGGTGTTTTAAATTTCGTAAAATAAATAAATACATGTTGAGTACCAAAAGAATGCACCATGGGTATACAGTGGTACCTTGGGTTAAGTACTTAATTCATTCCGGAGGTCTGTTCTTAACCTGAAACTGTTCTTAACCTGAAACTGTTCTTAACCTGAAGCACCACTTTAACTAATGGGGTCTCCCGCTGCCGCCGCGCCACCGGAGCACGATTTCTGTTCTCATCCTGAAGCAAAGTTCTTAACCTGAAGCACTATTTCTGGGTTAGCGGAGTCTGTAACCTGAAGTGTATGTAACCTGAAGCGTATGTAACCTGAGGTACCACTGTACAAGCAATAAGCACTGTATACTTATTGTCAACCTAGCAGTTTGAAAGCATGTCAAAGTGCAAATAGATAAATAGGTACTGCTCCGGTGGGAAGGTAAACTGCGTTTCCGTGCACTGCTCTGGTTCGCCAGAAGCGGCTTAGTCATGCTGGCCACATGACCCGGAAGCTGTCTGTGGACAAACGCTGGCTCCCTCGGCCAATAAAATGAGATGAGCGTCGCAACCCCAGGGTCATCCGCCACTGGAACTAATGGTCAGGGATCCCTTTACCTTTACCTTTACTCATCACTTCCATAAGTTAGCCCCACAAAAGTGACATGGGCTGTAGAGCTCATGAGGATAACTGTTCCTTGGGAGGCTTCCTTATTTCCAATCAGACCAGAAACGCCTCAGGAGTAGCCTGTCTTGCTCATGTTATCCTGCAGATTCTGACAACTATTATTAGAAAGGGCAGGCATGTCAAAGTGAAAATTCATGAGAAAAAATATAATCTGCAGAGATTCAGTTTGGATTCAGCTCAAGCTTTGGATGAAAGTTTTAGACTTGCACTCTCTGTAATAGTTCACTTGGTGCTTTCTGCAACAAGGAGGGTGATAAAAAGACAGAATGAAAAACAAAAAAACAAAACCACACACCAGGAAATCACAAACAATAAATTGAAGAGTGCTGGCTCTGTGTGTGTCTCTCTCTTCTGCAAGTTAGAAATGGAAGTTAAAGGCACAAAACTCTCCCATATAGCTGTCACTTCCTTCACTGCTGAGCGTATCACTAGCGGTGACATGGATTTTCATGGGAGTGTCTTATTATTAAGCTTCCATCACTTCCACAGTAAAAGACTGTTGCATGCATTGAAGGGAAGAAAGAGGCAAGGACCATTGCTTGCTGACAGCTGAGACTTAGTATTCTCTTTTAAAAGTGCTTTCCCCAAAACTCCCTGCAAGAAATAGACTCCTTGGGGAGTCTTCTGTGGCCTGTACTTGTGAAGGTGTGACTCCAGCGTCAAGTGCAGAAACAAGTCAGTTTTCTTTGCTGTACTAAAAATGACACTGTCAGGATATTTTCAAGGGCAGCCCCATGGATTTTGTAAGGGATAGCAGTCTTGGTCTTCAAAGACTATATGTACTGTGTTGCAGTGCTCCATGTTTTAAAAGTGAGACAAAGGCACTGTGTTTCACTCCAACCCTTTAAAATAATTTCATGTCAGATGTTCAGGGAACCTGTCTGCTTCCCTCAAGTTGTCTTTCAAATGGCAATGTGGAGATCTGGTGGGAATGTGCTTGATGCCAAATAAAGATCTTCCTAGTTCAGCATCGCCTACACTGACTGGTAGCCATTCTCCTGGATTTTAGATAAGTCTGTTTCCCAACCCTACCATGGTGCCTACCTAGGGGCAGTGAAGGCATACTTTGCTGCCTCCATTGCATCCTCATCGTGCCATCCAGCAAAGATTTTCCGGGTAGTGTGGGGCCTCTTGCAGTCTGGCCCAAAGGAGGTGGCAGAACCAAAGGCAGCTTGCTGTGGCTTGTTTGCAAAGCATTTTGAGGATAAAATTGCTTGCACCCACCAAGCAGATGGATATAGCAGATGAATCTCATGGGGTGTACAGAGCACAGTCTAGTCCAGGGGTCAGCAACCTAAGGCCCATGGGCCAGAAGTGACCAGGGGAGGTTGTTTGACCGGCCCATGAGCAGCCCCCGAACTGAGCTGCTTGCTCGCACGCTGTGCTAAACTGGTGCAGCGCAGTGTGGGGACTTGCTTCCGCAGCGCCAAAAATCGTGCCTGCACAGATGCTGAAAATTGTGGTTGCACATGTGCAGATGCCAAAAATCACAGGGGGGGCAATTTGGCCCACAGAGGGATCTCTGTGGGACTGATCTGGCCCAGGCAAGATAAACCTTGCTGACCCCTGGTCTAGGCCTGTTGTGTTTGATGACTTTCAGTTAGTAAGGCTCAAGGATGTGGACACAAGGTGCTTGGACTCTTGCTCCTCTTGGCTGATAAAAACTAGCAGGGAGAGCACAGCTGGCGTAGCCAGGGAGGTGTTTAATGCCTCCTTGTGAGAGGGGGTGGTTCCTGCCTGCTTGAAGGAGGCATTGAAAAAACCACTCCTCAAAAAGTCCTCCGCGGATTCAGAAAATCTAAGTAACTACCAGCCAGTTGCTAAGGTTGGGCAAGGTTCTTGAGCAGGTTCCAGGCACTCTTGGAGGAAACTGATTTGGCAACATCAGCTTCTAAGTGCTTTATAAAGAATTAAAAACCAGTACATGAATATTAAAGCGAAAACATCAATTAGAACAAGGCAGCAATTAAAACAGGAGCCTCAGGTTGAGAGATCAGGGGAATGCCTGAGCAAAGAGGTGTGTCTTTAAAACTCATCGTAGGAAATCCAGTAGTATAACTATGCACTGTGTGAAGAAGTACTATTTGTCCTTCCTGGTTCTCCCACTATTCAGCTTCATTGGAAGACTATGGGTTCTAGTAATATGATAGAAGTTGAAAAACTTCTTCCTACTCCCTATCTTGACACCTTGCATAATTTTATACACCTTTAACTCATTGCACACTTATTGGCCTTCGCCCCCTCTAAACTAAAACGTCCCAATCTACTTTAGTCTTTCCTCCTAGGAGAATTTTTCTGGTCCTTTGATAATTTGGGTTGCTCTTTTCTGTTCCTTTTCCAGTTCTACACTATCCATTTTGAGGTGTGGTGACCTAAACAGTACACAATATTGTAATCTATAGTATTGATTGTATGAGCTCTCAGCTGCTGTCCAAATGTTCTAGAAATAACAGTAAATCTGAACCTGGACTTTTAAGTCTTGGATCATATGTTTCATTGCTTTTTTAAAAAAGGCAAAACTATTCCTAATCAGCCTATATGGCATAATCAGAATAGTGTATGTTCAGAATAGTAAACGTAATATGGGCATAGAATATAAATGTTCAATCCTGCTACTGCCAAAAACCTTGCAGAAGAGATGACATTTTCAGTGCTATATATATATTGCTTATCTAAACCAATCACAGTCTGACACCCACAGCTCTGGGAAAGATCTTAACTCTTATGACTTGGCAGAACACGAACTTAACAGATGGACATAAGAGTAAGTAGCCAAAAAGCTTGTACTCTATGTACATTTAGGGTGATGGTTGATGACAGGATTCCCAGACTGGAATTTCCAAACAGCTGTCAATCCTGAATCTATAAGCCTATGTTTAAAGGGATATGTCACAGCTAATCCTATTCTGAGATAATTCCATTTACAAAGACAATAATTTCTAGAAGTAGCCCAGGAAATCACATTGTCTGTTTTGGGAGTTGTTGTTTTTGAAAACCCAAACAACTATCTGTAATATCTATTTAAAAAAAATATATATCAGTGAATAAGAATCCTTTACTGTTTTACATTTTAAAAGTGTAAGGAAGAAGGAAAGCTAAATGTATGCATTTATTTTATTTATTTAGGAAATGCATATTCCTCTATTCACTATACACCTCAAAGCAGCTAATAGAAAAATAAATAAAGCATGCAATGTATAAACTTTAAAATAGAGATTGAAGCATCAAAAACAGGACATCGGAACAAGAATGGTGCAAATTTCCTTGAAATGAAATCATTTTAACCTAGCACCTGAAACTTAGCAGATTTACAGAAGCCATCCTGGTTTCTGATTTGATCCTGGAGTGTCCCACTTTTCCTTAGGAAGCCTCCATTTTCTTCAGAGAAATGTTGGAGGGTATGCAAACTCATGGAACATAAGGCTATCAATGGCTACTTGCCTTGACAACTATATTCCATCTTCATTGTAAGAGGCAATATGCCTCTGAATGCCAATTTCTGGGATTCGTGAGCAGAGAAAGTGCATTTGTCCTTAGCTGCATGCTTTCAGTTTTCCATAGGCATCAGGATATTGGGCTAGATGGGCCTCGGGTCCAATCCAGCAGGTTCTTCATGTGGAGAGCAGGTTGCCAGGCGCACATGAGTATCACCACAAACAGAGGCTCTTATGTATGGCGATCCACCAAGGGTTTGGCAAATCTTGTTTCTGCTGCCTTAGAATTGTCAAAATAAGAGCAGATGTGAAGCATCTGTTGAGTCAGGCAGCGATGTGCGGTTGGTAGACAAGTTTCATCTTGGTGGATTTTAAGTTGTTGGGCAGGCCTGCCTTGCATGAGGGTTAGTAAGTGTGAGGCCTCATATTTCAAAAGAAATTGGGTGAGTTGCTGTGCGGAGGGTGCAAATGATTTAGTCTCAAGGTGGAATAGATGTTACATTGTTCATCCACTTGATGGCAGTGACATGTAATGGAAGTCTCTCTCCCTTACAAGTAGTGTGTGACAGAAACTGAAAGTCATCTCCTTGACTATTCTTTCAGGATGACAGTGTCTTCTTAATACTTAACAATTATAGCAGCTTCCACAACCACTTCATGACAGAACACCTCTTAGATAAGCGCAGGCAACCTACAGTCTTTTGTATTTATTCAGAACCAAAACAATTTAAAAATAGCAAATAGTTTTCTTCTTGCAGAAGCAACTGGAAAGAAAAAGGCAACTGCAAACTGAACTGTAAATGTTGCTATCTATATAAAATTCTGGCAAGAAGTTGTGTGTGTGTGTGTGTGGCAGTTTTAAGTCCTGGTGCCAAACAGAAATACTGGCATTCACCAAGGGGTGTGGATATCTGAAGAAAACATTGCCTGATAACATTTAGATGGAACATTTCCAAACCTGATACATGACAGACAATATTTTAAGATAGGTTTGAAAATGAAATGGTATATCTTCTTGAAAAAAAGAAAAAAAAAGATTGCCCACAAATCTAGATGGCCCATATTTTAAACACATCCTAACTCCACACAATAGGTTTCATTTCTCTCAGTAATGTACATGTATGGGTCTGTTTATGTGGTGGACATATGTGGGTTCAGTTGTACACCTTGTAGCATAGGCAATTTGATGAGCATTCATTTGTGGGGAGGTCAGAAGATGCTGCAATCAAAGCAAATGTTATCCCACACTTCCCAGTGCATTTTCCTACCACTTTCCATGATGTTAAAATACAGGTCTTTTGGGGAAATGGGTTTGTTGCACAAGAGCAGGCATGGGCAAATTCGGCCCTCCAGATGTTTTGGGACTACAGCTCCCATCATCCCTAGCTAACAGGACCAGCGGTCAGGGATGATGGGAGTTGTAGTCCCAAAACATCTGGAGGGCCGAGTTTGCCTATGCGCGCACAATAGGTTAATTATGTAACCTGAATTTGTTGGTATGAGATCACATTGCAGGGGGTTGGACTAGATGAACCTCGGGGACCCTTCCAACTCTACAATTCTATGATTCTATGACTTCTCTTCCACCGTTAATGTTGGAAATTGCCACACTGTTAAACGACTCCAGAGCTATGCAGCAACTGTGTCCCACATGGATTGACATTTTCATCTCCAAAATGGAAGTGTGAAGCAGCCCCACTTTCTTCTGACCTGTGCAGAATGATACAAAAGGAAATGCCTCTTGAAGGAATCTCTGGGCTGTACAGGTAACAGAACACCATGTCCTCACCTGTACTCTGGCAACTTGCCTGCCAGTTCTCGTTTTCAGCGGTTGGTGGTGGCATCAATGGTGATGGAGGCAAGCTATGCGCCTAACATACCTTCATGTGAAAGTTCTGTTTGGCACACCAGAAATAAAGCAGGTTTAAACAATGCAAAACTCTTCCCACAACACACCCTTGTTTAATCTCAGAGCTGAGAAAAAATGCTGTGTGAAAAAACAACAGACTAGGAACAAGCATCACATTAATCTTCCCAGACCTCCTGCAGAACGTTTGTAATGGAGTGCATTTTCCTACTACCGCATTTTTTACTTATCTGCAGAGAAATCTGATAGGAAACATTTTTGTTCTGTGGGCCATGAATGTTGCATGCCCATGAGCACACAGATGCTGTAGATTCCTTGCCTGGTGAATAAAATTCCAGAATAGTTATTGCTTTGCTAGATCTAACCCAGTTGTCCAAGTGATTTTGACACTTTCTGCCCTATCGTATAAAAAATGATGTATTTGCATCAAATAAATTCTCTCTCCAAAGTAGAAATGAAGATAAAGACTTAGAGGAGGGTGGAGCTCAGCAGTTGGGCTATCCTTGGAGGAGCTGGAATTAGATCACATTAGATAATCAGCATGTGTCCTAAACAAAAGTGATGCCATGGCTGTCAAGTGAGGAGATGACCTTTTCACTAGTCTTTTGTATAGCTATGTATGTTTCTTTAATTTGCGGTGTGGAGAACCACCAGATGCTGCTGAACTACAACTCCTCTCATCCCTGGCCATTGGCCGTTCTTGGTGGCGTTTTGGGAGTTGCTGTTTAAGAACATCTGGTGGGCCAAAGGTTCCAAACCTGTTTTAAATAAATTTTAATGTTTTCTGGTAGCTGGGAGATACAAACCAGCTGGAGTAGGGGGTGAAATTAACAGTTTGACTGCTTAAAATATAGTTAGACTAGAAAACAGGGATCTGAGTCTTTTCTTGAGGGGAGGGGAGAGGGAGAGATCTGCTGATGGATGCTGTTTGCTTTGCAGAAAGCTGACATTGCCTTTTGGCATGCTTAGTTGCTTCATACATCTGTGAACTGCCCTGAGACCTCCGGGTATAGGGCGGTATATAAATTCAATAAATAAAATCATCATCATCATCTTTGTAAATATTTTTGACCAAAAAGTAAAAGTTCTCATAAGGAAAATGACTCTGTTAACACAAAAGACAGATAATTTAAGGATATATAGAACTTTACAATATGCAGAGAATAATATGTGCTGAGAAATCAGAGAGAGGAGCTGAAGAAAGTCTTGGCGGGGAGGGAGGGTTTTTTTGGGAGGGGGAAAAAGGGGGAATGATGAAGATAATATGTTTTGTTAATTTGTTATGTTGAAATTCTTAATAAAAATTAATTTTTTTTAAAAAAAGGAAAATGACTCTGTAGTGGTAGCCCACTTCTACTCTAAAAAGTAGGGAATACAAAGGGCATTCTGTCTTCTTCTATTTGTGAGCTGCCTTGAGGCCATTTACAATGAAAGGTAGGATAATAAATTATATAAATGAAAAAAAAGCTATTTCAGAGTAAATAAATACAACATAAAAGAGGCAGACACTTCCAAAAAGTGAGGGATCAGGAAATACTCTTTCATATAAGAAGAGAATAAAATTATGTTCATCTGTGAATCTGGTGCATAGGGTGGAGTCAATCTAGAAGGTTCTTCACTGAATAGGTGCAGTAATCCAGTTTGCCACATGGGGCAGTGGACAGCAGCTCCTAGCAGGCTGCCACTCAGACTTGGAATGGAGACTTGCAGACTCCTGGCCCTGGTCCATGTGGTGAGAACTTCCAAATATGACAGAAGAGAGAGGGGAAAGTTTTCAAAGGGAAGGTGTTTGGGGACCATTATTCTGGCGAATGTAAAAGTGTCTTCCTTCAGCCCTAAGAAAGCCTCTCAGGACTGATTCATGCAGCTGTGAGAAGATGCTTCCCACGAAGCAAGAATGCTTTTTTGGTAATGTCACAACATGATGACGCCAGGCACTCCTGTCTTCCACTGCCTCCCGCAGTTTGGTCTCATGTTGGTAGCTTCAAGAACACTATCCAACCAACTGGTCCTCTGTTGTCCCCTTCTCCTTGTGCCCTCAATCTTTCCCAACATCAGGGTTTTTTCCAGGGAGTCTTCTCTTCTCATGAGGTGGCCAAAGTATTGGAGCCACAGCTTCAGGATCTGTTCTTCCAGTGAGCACTCAGGGCTGATTTCCTGAAGAATGTATATGTTTGATCTTCTTTCAGTCCATGGGACTCTCAAGAGTCCCCTCCAGCACCATAATTAAAAAGCATCAATTCTTCGGCGATCAGCCTTCTTTATGGTCCAGCTCTCACTTCCATACATCACTACTGGGAAAACCATAGCTTTTACTATACGGACCTTTACTGTCAAGGTGATGTCTCTGCTTTTTAAGATGCTGTCTAGGTTTGTCATCACTTTTCTCCCAAGAAGCAGGCGTGACTAGCTGCTTACAAATGCCAAGATCATGGAGAAGGAAGAGGTCGTTATTCCATGGCAGAGGATCTGCTTTGGATGCAAATGGGCTAAGGTTCAATCCTGGCTTCTTCAGGTACGGCTTAGAGAGAGTCCCGCCTGAAACCCTGGATAACTGTGGCCAGTCATTGTAGACAATACTGAGCTAGATTGACCAATGGCATGACTCAGTATAAGGCAGTCTCCTAGGTTCCTAAGAGCCCACAGGAAACAAGGGGCCAGTGAAAAATAGAAGATTGGTCCTGGTGTGGGAGGAAACTCTCCCATCTCTTTGCGTAGGTGCTAGTGCCACACCTGTCATGATAAGCTCCCTTCAGCTGCACCAAAACAGATGTTCCATCTGTGTGCATGCCCGGGGTCATATTAAGGCCCATAGCAATGAAAAGATCTTGATGCCCCCATATATATCCAAATATAAACAATAATAAACCGAAAAATAAAACTGTATTTTTCAAAATGAAACAAAACCTACAGTAAGATGGAAAATAATGTTTCTTTTGGTATTCGTCCACTTTTATTTGAAAAGTTCCCCCCTACTTTTCATGTCTCTGATCAGATCCTCGAAACTAATCATACATAACACATCTGCTTCTATACTTAGTAGACATAAGGAATCCAGTTTCCTTGCTGCATAGTTGTTCTGTTGGGATTTTTAATGTACTTCAACTGAGAAAATGAACGCTCAGCTGAGCATTATGTGGCGCCCCCTTCCTTTGATGCACTAAGTGTGTGCTTATTTTGCTTAATGGTTAATCCAGCCCTGCACTTGCCTTTGTGTCATTCAGAAGGGAGCAGGGGCATTATAAAAGGAGAGATTGGGCAGGATGGATGGGTGGGGAAGAGTTTCTGTAAACACAGTTCTTCTCTGCTTGCAATACATAGGGGGAAGCCTTCTACCATAGTAACTCCTGAACAGCTCTTTCCTAAATATGCTTAGAAATTGAACCTAAGGGAGACAGTGGGCCAGAAATGAATGCAGGGTGGTATTCTGCATGCTGCATGCTAGCATTTACTCACTCCTCACATTTCAATGTTCCCATATACAAGAGCATCTAAGTACATATAACAAAATACACATGATTTTCCTATTACAGATAGGTAGCCGTGTTGGTCTGCCATAGTCAAAACAAAACAAAATTCCTTCCAGTAGCACCTTAAAGACCAACTAAGTTAGTTCTTGGTATGAGCTTCCGTGTGCATGCACATGAAAGCTCATACCAAGAACTAACTTAGTTGGTCTTTAAGGTGCTACTGGAAGGAATTTTTTTTTTTTGTTATGATTTTCCTATGTGTAGTTTGTATCCTTCATGCATGGAAAGTGTATGGATTGTGAATACTTTTTAGAATTTAATAAATAATTCCTCTACCTCAAGGATTTCAAGGTGGGAAACTCCATGTGAAGACGACACATGATGCAAATGAGACCTCGGCCCAGTATACCTGAAGGAGTGTCTCCACCCCCATCGTTCAGGCCAGTCCAGCTCCAAGTGTCTTCTGGTGGTTCCCTCACTGCAAGAAGTGAGGTTACAGGCAGTGGCGAAGCCGCATGCTCTGGCACCGGGGGCGGAGAGTAGGCTGGGGTGTGACTGGCGAGTGTCCCGGGGGCGTGGCACGTCACCCACAGGGGCATGGCATACATCCTGGGGCGCTGCATGCGGGGTGTGGCTCCCGGCATGTTGGTGGGAGTGTGCAGCGTGTGTCGGGGACGTCCGCAATGGTACCCCTGTCCCTGATGGTGCCAGGGATGGTGCGCTGCCCCTGCCCCCAGTTCCTCTGCCAGTGATTACAGGGATCCAGGCAGAGGGCCCTCTCGGCCATGGCACCCACCCCGTGGAATGCCCTCCCATCAGATGTCAAGGAAATAAACAACTTATCTGATTTTTAGAAGACATCTGCAAGCGGCCCTGTTTAGGGAAATTTTTAATGTTTGATGTTTTGTCATGTTTTTAATAGTTTGTTGGAAGCTGCCCAGAGTGGCTGGGGAGGCCCGGCCAAATGGGTGGGGTATAAATATATCATCATCATCATCATTGGGACAGGGAGCACAATCCTTATTCTCTTGCTCTACACAAGAGGCTTTGGTCTCCTGATTTCAGTGTGAGTTTGTATTTTAAAGCAAGCATATTTAAGACTGTGACTCAGTGCCATATACTTGACTGTGCCACTGAAGTTTAAGCCAATATTGGATTTTGGTGTGCTTAAAAAAGAAAAGAAACAACAGTGAAATTGGAATTGATTGTGATGTACAAAGCACACTTACTTAGAAGTCAGTCACACTGAAATCAAACGGGCTTGTTTCCAAGTAAACATGTTTGGAATTGGACTCATATATGATGGAAAGGAGGTATGGGTGATAAGAACATAATCTGCTGAACCATTAATGGGATTAGCAATAATGGATTATTATTACAGTAAATTTCTTTTGGAGGCAAAATACACTTAAAAGGATTTATTTCAAAATGGTCCTAAATTCCTAAGCCTATCATGCAGAGACAAACATTCAATGTTTTTGCATGGAATCTAATGAAATTAAATATATCTATAATGATGATTCAGCTTCCAGCAGCAATGTTTAAAATAGTTCAAATCTTAAATTAACTGAAGCTCTGCAAACAGTTTAACATAAAAAATTAAGAAAACAGCCTGAACCATAGTTCTGGATTAATTAATCCTTAATATGAAGAAAATTGGTGTTGTCAACATCTGCAATCTACATTTTATTCAGAAGACAAAGCAGAACTATCATAATATAATAAGTACTAATGGTGACCCTAAGGGGTAGATGCCCCCCCTCAATGAGCCCAATTCGAACTGAGCTTGTTGGTTGCAACATGCTGTCTGTTTGGGGGGGGGGCAGAAAACTGGAAGGGTAGGGGTAGTGGAATGGAATGGAATATCCTCACAAAGGGCATGGGCAGTTGGCTGAAACCTGAACAGGTCCCATTATAAAGCTATAGTTTTCTCCAAGATCACCCTGCCCCATACTATTTAATTGTTTTGAAACCTCATTAATCCCAGCCCAGGCTCTGATATCTTTAGCTGTGTGGGTGGTCACAGTAAATGCAGCGTTGAGCAACAGCTCTGGCATGTCAAGAGCAGGCTCCGAATAAATCTTCAGCTAAGAATTAATTATTTCATTTCTGAGAGGTGTACAACATTTTGCCCAAAGTGAATTTCTAGTTTGTATTGTGCTTTGGGCAAGGGATATTTGCCACCAGCAGGGCGTGCACCTGAGAAGAAAAGGTGAGAGCCTAATTTGGGGGATAGAGGGAGAGAAAGGAGAAGAGCTGGAAAGAAAGCCAGAGAGGGAGAGCTAGTTGGTGCCTGTGTGTTTCTGTGTATTGGAAAAGAGAGCTGGAAGAGGTAAAATTCACATTACATTTCACATTGCCATTCTCCATGATGTTTAGTTAGAACTGCCTTTCTTATAACTTGAAGCCATCGGTTCAGGTCCTATCATCCAGAGCAGGAGAAAACAACTTGGCTCCATCTTTCATATGACAACACAAATCATGGGTAAGCCAGCACCTGGAATTTCTGGAATCTTGCACCACTCAGAGATTGTTGTGGGCTGCAAAGTTAATTTTATCCAGGAATGTAATATTCCAATAGTTAACAAACAAGGTCCTTCCCCCCCCCCAATAAAATTGATGCACATCCTTCAATGTCTCTTTTGTAGCAGGTAAATCGCATCAACAATGCTTAGGATCGCTGTTTTTGAGTGCTCCATGCTAGACCTCTGTTTTTATACCGTGATTTTTATTTTCTAACCAGGAAAAAAGACAAACCACAGCAGCAGATGCACAAAAACATATGTAAGATGTGTTTTGCTTGTTCCCAAAAGCCCCTTAGGGAACGCTTTGCAAGGAATAGTTAGCAGAACTAGCCATCCATTGCAAAATCTCGCTGCCTGGCATTTCATCACCATGCCATGGAGTCGCTTCCTCAAAGTGAGAATGTATTGACTTGAAGCAACAGTAGATACCAAATCATCCTAAAAGCTTTGCAGAGCTGTTAGACAATAACTCAGAACAAAGTCACAGGGAATGCATATTTCTCTGTGCAACTAGATGATTAAAAGGAAAACATTTGTTCACACTTCATTTACATTTATTAAAGTGCCAGGATAGCTGCTCATTGCAGAGTGGGTATATTCAGGATAAATAAGTTAAATCTGAGAAATTAATTAGTTCCACTAATTATGCTTATTCTTGTATAAATTAATAAATTCCAAGCAAACATGAAAAAATTAGCGTATTTCTTTGCATCTGTAATTACCTGCATAGAGAGCTTTATAACAAATCATGACATGGGGGCTGTACAGCAAGCTTGATTTCTTTCTTTTTGGTAACAAGAGATAAACTTGTGAATTAAGTTTTGCATGGTATCAATTTCAGTTAGCAATGAAGTAGCCAGACAGGTTAAAAACATGCAGAGCCCTTTCCTTTATCGGGACCTAGAAGCATAGCAAAATGCTTGTGGGTTAATGCTTATCTGCAGCGAATGGCTCAGGGCTGGTCATATTTTGACAGCCATCTGTTGACATTTTACAGATGGTGAAGGGCCTAGAGACCAAGTCCTTTGAGAAAAGGCTGAAGGAGATGGGTATGTTTTGCCTGGGGAAGAAACAATTAAGAGGCTATGTTATAGCCATTGACAAATATTTGAAGGGCTGTCGCGTAGATGATGAAGCAAGTTTGTTTTCTGTTGCTCCAAGGGTCGGACCCAGCCAACAAGTTCAAGCGATGTGAAAGGGGATTTTGACTGCATTATGAAGAATCTCCTGACAGTACGAGCTGTAGAACAGACTGCCATGGGAAGTGGTGGGCTCTGCAAAACCGAGGCTGGGTGCCTATCAGCGATACTGTCAAATGGATTTCCTGAATTGGTGGGAGGGTTATGACCAGATGAGATTCTTTCCACCTTTATAATTCTGTTGCTTCAATAGTGTGTGCAGGCATGAGTCTTGGGAACAATACCTGCAGCTCTGCTGCAAGACCATACAGAAATCTGTTTCCAAAGTATTATTTATTATTTGTTGGTCGCATTGATAGCCTACCTTTTCCTCCAAGTTGTGGCATGCAAGGTTATCTCTCCTCCTCATTTAATAAAGCTAACAGTGGCTACTACCCGCACTGGCTGTGTACAACCTCCGGTGTCAATGTCAGCATGTCAGCATAGCAGTTGCTGGGTATCACAATGGGGGGGGGATGCACTGCCGTGCTTAAGTTCTCCTTTTGGGCTTCCCATAGGCATCTGGTTGGCCACTGTGAGAAGAGGATGCTGGACCAGCTGGGGAACCCCTTAAGGAACCCTCAGAGGAAGAAGGCTCAGAGCCAGGGGATTGGTGCTGGGATGATGAGGATGTTACGATATTCTGTTCCACCTTAACAGATATGTGGAGTTGTTGTATGTCACATGTCTGTTTACATTCCAGAACAGCTTGCTGGGAACTTCCGTTGTGTGTATAGCTTTTGCTTATGCTTCTTGCTTGGACATGAAAGGAAGAAGACATGTTTTTTCCTTTGTCCTGATGCTGAATAAAATGCCTGTAAATACACTTTGTTGTTGTTTAGTCGTTTAGTCGTGTCCGACTCTTCGTGACCCCATGGACCAGAGCACGCCAGGCACTTCTGTCTTCCACTGCCTCCCGCAGTTTGGTCAAACTCATGTTGGTAGCTTCAAGAACACTGTCCAACCAGTAAATACACTTTACACAGCCTCTATCTGCCCTTCTGTTGCGAAGAGTTTTATTCTCTGCTGGTTTCTGAAGCTCGAGTCACAGTTACATGCTGATCCAAGGACCAGAGATCACCCGGCTGCCGGCGGGTGGGCTGGAGCCAGCTGGGGTCTCCCGTTTCCTTGGACACATCCCAACAGAGGAGTGGTCAGAGGAGAAGGAGCAGACTGGAAAGAGAAGGTGGCAGAAGCAGAAGTGGTGACAAGGTTTAGTGAACAGGAAGAGTCTGTGGCACAGCACAGTTCAGACTCTGAGGCAGAAGCAGAAGCGAGGGAGTCTCCCCCTCCTGCTGCAACCAGCTCCCCTCCCCACTAGTCCCCTAGAACATGCAGAGAAATGAAGAAAGAGGAGCAGAGGCAGGTTGTGCACAGATGCAGCTGTGGGGAAGACCCTGGAGAGGAGGTGTCCTAGTTGGCACTGGGAAGGCATGGGCGTTCAGTCCTCACAACTGCTTCATCAGCGCAAGACCTTCTAGAAAGAGTTGCTGAGTCCACTAGGCAGGAGATGTGGTTTGTGTCAGGAACTGGACTGAAGAGGAGGAGGAATGGGGGAGGTCACCCCACCTTCTACTGTAGCTTCTAGAGAGGCGGAAGGAAGTCTCGAATTACAGCAGGGCCTTGAGGGAGATAACAGCTCAGAGAGAGGCAAAAAGCAGAGTTATGAGGCATTAGGAGAAGGAGGAGGGGAGGCAGAGCAGCTAGCTGACACATTACTGAACAGCATAACCGACCCCCCTTCTCCCAAACACGATGTTTATTAAGAACAAAGGGCATAGAGGCAATTGTCCACGGGCAGACGCCATATAGCATGGGTAGGCAAACTAAGGCCCGGGGGCCAGATCCAGCCCAATCGCCTTCTAAATCTGTCCTGTGGACGGTCCGGGAATCAGCGTGTTTTTACATGAGCAGAATGTGTGCTTTTATTTAAAATGCATCTCTGGGTTATTTGTGGGGTATAGGAATTCGTTTATTTATTTTTTCCCAAAATATAGTCCGCCCCCCCTCAAGGTCTGTGGACAATGGACCAGCCCCCTGCTGAAAAAGTTTGCTGACCCCTGCCATAGAGGCAAGTGTTGCTGCTAAAGGGAAGGGGGAGGAGCTCAGTGCAAGCAACACCATCACTGAGCAATGACTAGATTTCTTGTCTTTCACCGTGATGACTGAATAAAATTATAAGTAAGAACTTTCTTGTTTCCTCCCTGTGTCTTGGTGCCATCAGGGGAGGGAGAGAATTCCTCAAGCCTGACAAATTGTTTCCTTGAATAAATATTGACTTCACTGGCCTCAGCTGATTCAGTATTTTGCTGCTGACCTATGCCTGACTCCAGCCCTGACCCATACAAAGTTGCCTTATAACAAGTCAATATTTTTATCCATATAACCTAGTAATACCTACTCTGACTGGCACCATCTCCCCAATGTCTCAGGAACCTGGAGATGCTAGAAACTGAACTTTCCGCATGCAAAGTATGTGTCCAGATTGCATTTCCCTCAGGGAACTCCACAGATGCTGTGAAATACTTGCTATGAACCAAGCTTCTAGGTCTTCCTTTGGATTGCAGGTCTTTGCTTTGTTCTACGTAAGGGAAGAGACCGACTCTCTTTCATGCATCTCCCATATACAGCCAATTCCATTATGGGCAGGTAACAACTCTGGGTCCTTATTTGCCAGGTCTAGAAGGTGACAAGGAAGTCTCTGTTGTACAATGGATTCCACTTATCATAGGACAATATGAATAGTCAACTCAGTTCCACTCAGAGTAAACCTATTTAAATTAACAGGACCTAGGCCAGTCATGTCCAGCAGTTTCACTAGGTCTACTCTTGAGTATGGCTAATGCTGAATACAACCCTATGTGTGCATATTATAGCTTTCCCTATAAGGAAAAATATATATTTATATCCTTATAATAGGGATGAAGGGAGGGAGAGAAATGCTAAACTTTTACACTTTTATTTTTACCTTCCCTCATAATTTCACTGCAGTTGTAAATCAGCTAATGCCAAACATAAAACAACTGAAACTCCCAAGGCTTTTTAATGCCGTATCTTTGGGGGGGGGGGTGGAGGAGAAACAATTTATTTGTGTAATAAAACTTACACAGTTCTGATAAAGGCACAGGCGTAGAAATGTCATCTTTTTAAGCATTCAAGTCCTTCCATTTTATCTGTTTGATAAAAACGCTTTCAGGATGTCAAATCCCCGGAGCCTTTCCAAGCCAACTTTCCTGGATGAGAAAGAAAGCGCCGGCGATGTAAACTTTCTAACTAGCTCATTTTGGCTGGAGTTTCTCGAGGCAGATGTTACAAATGACATGGCTTGCCTGTTCTGGGCCTCTGCATGGAAATTATTCACCATGGCAGACGTGGTCCTTTCAGCTTTACTGCCAGTTATGAGCTTGTGATTAACACACCACACTGCCCTGGATAGTTGTTATTTCTCCCCACCCACCCTCCCCATAACTACTGGGACTGGTGCAGAATGATAAGGATATTCTCCTTGACAGATGATATTTTGAGAGACAGCTCTCTTTTTGTTCTTTTGTTCACCTGGTTTCATTCCATTCTCCTACCTATTCGTCACAGGATTCTTTATTTTCCAAAACTGTCTTGGCCATGGCCTTCAGAAGCCTTGCTATCCCCACATAGAGCTTCCAGATTGCTTTTCTGATGGACATTTGAAGATGCCCCAGAGACCAATTCACAGTTATGGCTGCAGCTATTAACATGCAGTATTTATTGCTGCATAGCCAAAGCTGGTGATTTCCCCCTCCTCCTCAAATACACCCTGCATCATTTTACCGGCTGGAGTAAAAGGTCTATTTTAGGAGGTGGTGTTTGCTGCCAAAAGATTAACTGTTTTCTATTCTTACATTACCATTTCAGTTCAATACTATGACATCTGTCGCCCAGCTCTCATGCGCTGTGGTAATGGGCAACAATATCTTGCCCAGCTATTAATTGAGCAGTGAAGAAGGCAGCTATTCTCCCCACTTTTATAAGGTATCGCCTTGGATATGCTGCACTCCCCAAGGTTCTAGGAAAAAATAAATTTTGCAAATGGCCATTATTAGACAGGGTTATTCTGCATAGATTGCTCAGATTCTTTGAAAATGATTTTTATTTTATTTTGTGCTGTAAGTGAAGAAGGAAGTGTTATGGAGAACAGTATTCGGAACATAACATGTGGATATGCTTTGCGTGTCGAGGTCCCCAAGCCTCCCCCCAAATAACTCACAACGCACACTTAATTTTTGTTTAAGGTTTTTGGCATAATTTTGGCCACAACTTTATTTAAATACAAAACCGTGAGTGGTTGTTTAGGTATTGGTTAAGACTATCTGTCCCCCCGCCTGGGGACAGAACTGACTTCCAGGCACCACCGAAAGACAGTGCGGGGGAAAGCAAGTCGGGGAAGAATTGGAGCTGAGACACAGACCCTCAACTCTCACCCGCCTGCTCCCCGAAGGCTTGCCGGCCCTAGTCCCATTCCAGGGATTGGACGAAAAGATGGCAAGCCCCAGGATTCCTTTAACGGAATTCCCTTTCCGCAGCAACCATGGAGGGGCAGGCCCAGCCTATCCTAACCCCTCCATGGAGGGGCAGGCCCAGCCTATCCTAACCCCTCCTCCACCAATTTATAACCAATGCCTAACCGCAACCTTACAAGTTGTGACGATTTGCTACGCAGTAGGCAAAAACCAAATGGCCCAGCCAATCAGCCAGATGGACAAAATTCCTACCAGGCCCCCGCTCCAAAGCAGACGACCCCATGACAGGCATAGCAAGGTCAAAGCAACAACCCCTTACTTTAGGGCGGGTGGGCGGGTGCTCCGTTGTACACAGCAAAGAGAAAGCTCCAGGCTGCATGCAGAGTATTTAAACATTTTACCCCTCCCACCAAAATTGCAACATAACTTTTACCCCAGCAACCCAGTGAACCAATCACTGCCCCAGGCCATCTTTAGAGACCCTGCCTGGTAACAGAGGGGTGGCTCAGCAGACCCCACCGCAACATGTGCTCTCCATGAAGGAGAACACGCTTTGTTACCATTGCAGTAGGAAGAAAAAGCAAAAGTCAAGGGAACGTTCTTTCCAGGCAGAAACATCCAGGACCAATGAAGGGGTGTGGCCTAGAGAGAGTTCTGATGCATTTGTGCTTTCTTAGTTCCAGACCAGAGCACATCCAGCTCTTCCAAGGTGGCTAAATATTGTGCTGCTGCATGTAAAATTCAGCAAGGACTAATTTAGCAACCTTATAATTTTATTCTGTGCACTTTTATAGTATGATACAGTTACTAGTAAATTTATCAGTAAAGGTAAAGGGGCCCCTGACCATTAGGTCCAGTCGTGAACAGCTCTGGGGTTGCGGCACTCATCTTGCTTTACTGGCCGAGGGAGCCGGCGTACAGCTTCCGGGTCATGTGGCCAGCATGACTAAGCTACTTCTGGTGAACCAGAGCAGCACATGGAAATGCTGTTTACCTTCCCACCAGAAGCTTTCGAACTGCTAGGTTGGCAGGAGCTGGGACCGAGCAACAGGAGCTCACCCCGTTGTGGGGATTCGAACCGCCAACCTTCTGATCGGCAAGTCCTAGGCTCTGTGGTTTAGACCACAGTGCCACCGGCGTCCCTAAATTTATCATTAGGGCTCTCTAATTTGTTTTGCTTGGTTCTGTTTTATACCTTTGTTCAGAGTATCTTTTGTAAATACTGGTTATTGACCTCAGTAAAGAGATTGATTGATGGACCTCAGTACATGGCAGTTTCCTATAAACCTTCTTTTAAAGATTTCCCTTTCCAGGGAAAGTCTTTTTCAAGTTCTGTTACCTGACACCCTTGGGGTTGAATATGGGGCCTTTTGCATTCAAAGCAAATGATCTACCACTGAGATTACCTTCCTTCCACAAACAAGCACGCCCATTACGCTATAGCGTCTTTGAAGTGATTGGAAGCTGCACAGCTAGGCTGATTGGGGGGGCTGTTCCCTATATGTTACCGTACCAGATATAATCATTAGATGCAATTGAAAACACAACATTTTGTCAAGGTTTCCCTTGAAGATTAGAAGTGCAATTAGCCTTTCTTTAACTATGGGGATGCTTGTAATGTTTGCCTACTCACTCTCTGTTTGTTTCCATTCTGACTTAATAAATACTTAAGGAGGGGGGAAATTAACTCTGAAACTTGAACTATTTGTAAAGCAGATGAGAAGAAAGCTAAACAAATAGATGCCTCATTTCCCCTTGCAATAGAGAAAGAGAAAGAGAGAAACAAACGTCACAGCTGTCTTTTTTTATTTTTAAGGGCGGCTAATGTTTAGGTTCAGTTATCAAAATCCACAGCATAGAGGCTGTCGGCTTTTGAAATACATAAACGGTTTCTGTCCTTTTTGTTTCTATGGCAACTGAGTGCTCAGTGCTTTAGCTGGGCGCATGAGAACGCTGGGGGGAATCTGAAATTGTTTGAAACAAAAGAAGGTGCAGGGCAGGGAGGGGGGAAACTATACTCTGAAAACGGGGGAGGAAGAACCCCAATTTGGGTTTCCTGTGAGGATATGCTATGCCTTTAGGTGGATGTTTGATACAGATCCACAATGAGAGCCTTTCATTTGGCAGTGAAAACTTTCCAATAATGCATTCATTAAGATGAAAAGTCTGCTCACCTTGAATTCACATCTCATTTCAAGCAGAATTTGTTTTTTACATCATATAGCGCTGCCATTCCAGGGTGCCACCAGAGCTCTGTAGGCTGTTTATATGCATCTTACATGTGCATGCACTAAACAGATGTTTGGTGCTAAGTTTTACGAGTTCCATATATGCCATAGGTGCCCCCCCCATTGTAGAGAGCCAGCGTGGTGTAGTGGTTAAGAGCAGTGGACTCGTAATCTGGTGAACCGGGTTCACTTCCCCGCTCCTCCACATGCAGCTGCTGAGTGACCTTGGGCTAGTCACACTTCTCTGAAGTCTCTCAGCCCCACTCACCTCACAGAGTGTTTGTTGTGGGGGAGGAAGGGAAAGGAGAATGTTAGCTGCTTAGAGACACCTTAAGGGGGGGTGAATGGCGGGATATCAAGTCCAAACTCTTCTTCTTTTTCTTCAGAAGGTGGGGTCGGGTGAACACGGAGCTGGGCCAGAAGGGGGCAGCTTCCCTGTCTTTCCCTTGCATGGCAGGGGGAGGGGGAGGATGAGGGCCACCGGCTGCTGGGGCTATGCTGCTGCCACATTCAGCTCCTCGCAATGTCGTATGTGTGATGTCAAGGACTTGTGCGACGTCGTGTGTGTGACATCAGGACGTTGCGTGGGGCTCCACAATCTGAGAGGGTGAAGCCAGGAGACACCAAAACACACCACAGCTAGTTGTTTAGACTATGTCCCAGCCCCAGCAGAAACCCTTTCCCAGCTCTTCCTGTTTAAGAGGAGCCAGGCTACAGCCTGCTCTAAACGCTGCTCCAAACCATTGCTCTGGTGGCTGCCCATATCGGGCATCTGTGCACAAAAGAACACTTCATTGGTTGTGCCCTATAAATGTGTGATGTGATACGTAAGTAGCAGTCAAAGTACAATTCCTTGTTTTCCTAGAGTGGACATGTGGGGGAATGTTTGGTCCAGCCAGTCGAAAAGTTCCTGTTTCCTCATGGCTGGGACATAATTCCTTTTGCATGTGACTAGAGGTAGGCGTGACCTTACCTGCCCAGGTAACAAAAGGGCAAGTCATAGAAAGGGATGGAGACAATTGGAAACTGCAGAGTTTAGAGAAAATGAAAGATAAAGTGCGAGACTGGTTACACTATGCTCAGATTAAGGAAGTGTTTAAGATTGATAAAAAGTTAGGATTCCAGGTGGAGAAATCGAAACTGGAGACAGAACTGCTAGAACCTAAGACCAAGGTACTTTCAAAAATGTATAACTTGCTGCTGAAATGGAACACACAAGACGAATTGGTTAAATCGGCTATGATAAAGTGGGCCCAGGATATTGGGCACAACATTATGTTTGAGGACTGGGAAAGGTTATGGACCACCGGGCTGAACTTCACAGCATGTAATGCTCTGAAGGAAAATGTAATGAAAATGATATATAGATGGTACATGACCCCAGTGAAATTGGCTAAAATATACCATTCGTCTGATAACAAATGTTGGAAATGTAAGGAAAATGAAGGAACATTCTTTCACCTCTGGTGGACCTGCCCTAAAGTGAAGGCCTTTTGGGAAATGATATACAATGAGTTAAAAAAGGTATTTAAGTATACCTTCACCAAGAAACCAGAGGCCTTCCTTCTGGGCATGGTCGGCCAGAACGTGTTAAAGAAGGACAGAACATTTTTTATGTACGCTACAACGGCGGCAAGGATACTTATTGCTAAGAGCTGGAAAACCCAAGATCTACCCACACTGGAAGAATGGCAGATGCAGCTGATGGACTATATGCAACTGGCTGAGATGACTGGCAGAATCCGCGACCTGGGAGAGGAGAGGGTTGAAGAAGACTGGAAGAAATTTAAGATTTATTTACAAAAGTACTGTAATTTGGTTGAATCCTAACAAGGAAGCCAGAGCAGAAATAACTGTCTACCATTAAATTATAATTTTTTATTTGAGTTTAACCTAAATATTGCACTTAAGAGCATAAACAAGATGATAATTTGCTTGGAAAAATTCGTTTTTAATGATGAAAGTGGAAGCGGGAGACGTGAGGGAGTCCATAATAGAATGAAAGGATGTTATGAAACCTATTCTGTTTGTTAAATATGTATCTGTAAAAAATCTTAATAAAAATTTTTATAAAAAACAAAAAAAACAAAAGGGCAAGTCATGCAGCACAATCTCTCTTTTTTGACTTCCTCCATCGTTGGACCAGCAGCTTTTAGCTAGAATTGCTCTGTTGGCTCTCAGCCAACAGAGGACACTGGGATTATCTCCATATGGGATAGTTCTACATGTAACTTTGTAACTAAGTCTGCCTTCAGGTATCCAACTGTGAACTGATGATGTGAGTAAACTTCTTTTATATACTTAACACAATATTGTGGTGTGTTTATTATTTTAAGAGGGATATAAGGGAACATACCAGAAATCTAATAGTGAGCAGCTTAAACAAGCCTGCAACCAGCTATCTGCTGTGTTTAAAAGGGAAATGTAAAACTCTGCTAAGTTATAGAACTTGTTAGCACAAGTTAGGAAGGATCTTGATAAACAATATATCCTTTCCTGCCTCCCTGAACATTCCCACAATAAAGTGATTAGAGAATAATAATAATAATAATAATAATAATAATAATAATAATAATAATTTATTACTAAATTATTATTATAATCTGGTTGGACCTCCCACGCCACTCTGGGCAGCTTCCAACATAATATTAAAAACATGATAAAACATCAAAATTAAAAACTAAACAGGGCTGCCTTCAGGTGTCTTCTAAAAGTCAGATTTCCTTGACATCTGATGGGAGGGTGTTTCACAGGGCAGGCACCACTACTGAGAAAGCCCTCTGCCTGGTTCCCTGTAACTTCACTTCTCGCAGTGAGGGAACCACCAGAAGGCCCTCGGAGCTGGACCTTAGCATCCGGGCAGAACAATGGGGGTAGAGACGCTCCTTCAGGTATGCTGGGTCGAGGCTGTTTTGGGCTTTAAAGGTCAGCACCAACACTTTGAATTGTGCTCAGAAACAATTCATTTGTCTACTTGTATAAATAGAAATGATTTTTTTTCATAGCAAATGAGTGCCTATAACATGTCTGATCTAGAAATAGTGATCAGTGCAGCAACTTTACTACTCACGCAAACCTGAGAATTCTCCAGCTGAAAACTGCTGGCAATCCGATAGACACACAGCGCTCCTGACCAGCACAGGCTTCTACTTTTCGTTTGGAATATAATTAGGTCATCTTGCATGCACCAAATATTTCCATTATAAGGGAGGAATCAAATTACACAGATCTTGACATCATTTTTAGTATTTTGTTAAATATTTTGATTAACATTCTAACTTCTTGTATCTTTATCAAACACACTTTCTCCATCTGCCTGAAAATCAAAATGAGAATGCAAAGAAGATACCTGCTGGTTTCAAAGTGGCGCTAGTGTGCATATTTATGCATCCTACACTTCTAGATTTATTTAGTCGCAGGGTTTGAAGTGTGCTGCACCATTACTCTTGCTAAATCCAATTAATGACCCCAAAAGATGCTTAAAGACACTTAAGCTGTATAAATGCTAATAAATGACCAGCGCAAGGGAAGAACACAGAGCACAGCTGCCAAACGGAAGGGGTGGGCACGTAAATATACATGCTTTACCTGTATATGTGCAGAAAATAAAAATAAGATTGTCATTGGCCACCATGAACTTTCTATGAGGAAAGGTCATAGGCAGATACATAAATAATATTAATAATCCAAAATTACTGAAATAAATATTTTTGTGTGCATGCCATTCCTCTCGGTGAGGGACAAAGAGACACATAGGAGGGAATGAGGACAATATATGACAACAGGAGGCTTAGACTAACAAAACAAAAAGGAATGAAGCACTACAAAGCAACTCTGGTGCATATACTGTACCTATTAGGCCTGGCACAAATGCAGCACTGCTCATTTTAAATGAACTGGGAGTGGGTTGGGTTGGGTGCATTAAAAAAAATAAAAATCTTTCTTTCATTTTCTTGTTTTTCCATCCTTAAGTTCAGTGCTCCACAATTCCTTTTTGGTCATTTCATTAAAATAATTATAGATAGCAACTGAAAAGCATGGCATCACATCATATTGAAGCCAACCTGTCATTCAAAGAGGCATATTAGCGCTAAACACACCTTGCTTATCATTTATAATAGTTTCTACAATGTCAAAGATTCACTGAATTGCAATCATTAGGTTTCAGTTTTCAACCAGCATTCATCTTCATTATCATTAGAGTCAGAATAGAGCTTTCTTTCTTTTTTCTTTTTTTTTGCTAATTTGGCTTTCCATGTTTTAAATATTCCAGCTTATCAATAAACATGAATTTCTAAGATTCTAAGATATTTAGAGATCGTTAATCAAGTAGGAAGTCTACATTAGTTAATCAGAAAGTTCTTAAGATTTTCAGTTTAAATAAAATATGCCTTTGCCCTGGTTAGCTTCTGGAGTATTTTGTGCAAGAAGAAGATTCACAGCTACTTCAATAAGATATGTTAATTAAATACTGTAATTAAATTTTGCATGGACATTTCGTGTAACTTTCTCCCCTCTCTGCATTCGGATTGACTCTACATGACATCGTGATGTCAAGCTGATTTGACACTAGTCGTGTTGGGGGGGGGGGAGAGACTTCAGTTTGAATAACATGAAAATAGCAAGCATTATTTTAATACAAATGTTTGGCAAGTAGGTAGGTGATGCCGAAGCTACATTTCTGCTCACACACTGGTAGCTTGATGAAAGTGGTAGTACAAAGTTATCCTAGCTTACCCTGATGCAAATTATACTTTACCCAGGTCAGTGATTCGGTAGCAGCCAGACAAGGTACCCAGGCATTCGTGTGAGCTTTTCTATCTCTTTCTCTTACTTCCATTCTTCAAGATAGTAGCACTCTGTATTGAGAACAGCCTTTGCCAAAGGTGTCATGGGCTTTGAAGACACTCAAACTCAGGACGCAAGGGAGAAACATGCTAAGAGGAAGGCATGCTTGGCAAAGACTCTCCTCCCTGCAAGAGAGGGGAGTGGTTGTGGCCGGGAGCTGGACTCCACCTCAAGCAGGGGGTGTTTGCCCCCTGCCTCCCAGTCACCTGGCTGGCGCCCACGCCCTCGGCCAGCCTTGCACAATCTGAGTTTGAGAGTGAAACAACACAAAAAGATTTAAATGGCCTTTGAAGGGTGAAAAGAATCATAGTCCTGATTTTAACTTGGGCAGGCCCTATCCAGGGGGCAGCAAACTTTTTCAGCAGGGGGCTGGTTCACTCTTCCTCAGACCTTGTGGGGGGCCGGACTATATGGGGGGGGACAACAAATTTCTATACCCCACAAATAACCCAGAGATGCATTTTAAATAAAAGCACACGTTCTGCTCGTCAGAACACCAGGCAGACCCAACAAATAACCCAGAGATGCATTTTCAATAAAAGGGCATGTTCTACTCATGTAAAAACATGCTGATTCCCGGACCGTCTGCGGGCCAGATTTAGAATGCGATTGGGCTGGATCCAGCCCCCGGGCCTTAGTTTGCCTACCCATGCCCTATAGGAATGTCCTATTGGCTCCTTGAAAACTATGGTTTGCACAACAGGAACCAGTTTTTACATGGTGGTATGCTCATGCAAACCATGGTTCCCTCATAAATTAGAGGTTGAAACCATGGTTTGAAGTGAGTTTGTAAATTATAAACATAATGTAAGCATAAGAGAACATGGTTTGCATTGGTGAAGATAGTGTGCAAACTGTGTATTATGCAGGGAACGAAAGGGAGAATAACTCAAAAATGGGGTGGAACCACAGTTTGTGAGTGAAGTCAACATTGCGTCTATGCTGGACCTTAGTGAGAGATATTTGCAAATAGATAGCAAGCAAACAAAATGGCAGTGAAACTCCATGCTTTGGATTTGTATCAAGACCAAGCCTTCATGGAAAGTATCCAAGATTCGCCAGACCAGCTTCAGGTAGTATAGGTGTTGACCGACAAAGCCTTACACGGCTCAGGACATTAAGGATCACCTCTCCCCATACAAACTGACCTGGTCCCAACACTTGTCATCTGAGGCCCTTCTCTATGCTCCCACCCCAGAGAGGTTTGTAGGGTGGCAACCTTTTCTGTGGTGGCTCCCTGATTGTGAAATGCTCTCCCCAGAGGCACTCACCTGGCACCATCATTACATGTCTTTAGGCACCAGGCAAAAACATTCCTCTTTACCAAGGCCTTCGGCTATTAAATAATCTATGGTCTGTGAAAATGTGGGGCAGAGGATTGTTATTATAATGACTATTTTATTATTAGGCTGTCTGCCAGTATGCTTTTTATTCTGTTTTTATCATTGATGTTCTGTAATGTGTTTTTAATGTTGCACACTGCCCTGGGATCTTTTGATAAAGGGCAGTATATAAACTGCAATTATTATTATTATTATTATTATTATTATTATTTATTCAGTTGTCATATATTTCTCCAATTTACTCCAGTTGTGATACTTACAAACAGAATACATATCAGCCTCTTCTTTCTGCTTCTTCCACATAACATGAACCACATCACACATAACACAGCAACCAAGCCTTCTTTTCTGGCACATCAGTGTAGTACATTCAGTAGAAAGCATGCAGCCTCTCTCTCTCTCACTCTCTGTGTGTGAGTTTGTGTGTGTGTGTGTGTGTGTGTGTGAGAGAGAGAGAGAGAGAGAGAGAGAGAGAGAGAGAGAGAGAGAGAGAGAGAACGAAATATTTTACCGGCATACCTCAACAATGTACTAGATGTAGTGCCAGGGATTACAATAATGGATAATGCCATCTGGTGATAAATTTCCATGGACAGGTAAGTGTGAATGTGAAAGATTAAAAGCAGCAGGAATTCACACAAGTTGACTAAAATCAGCCTGAGGATCTGACCTAATGATAAAGTGATACACACATGCGCACATATATACAGTATGAGGGAAATGGCAAAATGTGACTTACATAATCAGGAAAAAGAAATGAAAAGTGAAGACGCCATATGAATGATGTAGATGGAAAATTGTTTTCCTATAACCCAAGCCAGGTCTCAAAATAGGAGGATTTCCCAAATGCATTTTTCATTGAAGGAATGGTGGGGGGAGTGGGGGAAAGAATATGAAACTGGATATATAGCTATTACCTGTCTTTCTCCAAGATAGAGAAATTATATTTGTTGAGAGTTGGCAACGTTCAGATTCATGGAGAGGGAAAGGGAGAGAGAGTATGCCCTCAATTTCACTGCACTACACTGGTGTTCATTCAGCTGATGAAGTTCTCAACTCAAAGGGCAGCAAACACTTTGTTCTAAGTTCCTACCGGAATAGAAAAGCTGACAGGGGGAAACTTACACAAAGGATATTGTGCTGTGAAAGTTTGTTCAAAGCAACACTTGTCAGATCTCTTTGAAATGAAATTGAAAAGGAAAAACCAATTTTCTTTGAGGACAAAGTTCATCTCATTTGGTGTGCTGCACCTGTCTAATTTTCTTCTACGTAAAAGAAATCTTGACTAGGAAAATTTGAAAACATAGTTTATACCACTGCAGGTATATATCAAAATGTTTAATTCAGCCTAGTCTAACATTTCCAGACAATAAATAGAAATGAATCTCCTCCTGTTTGAAGCTGTGATAAATACCCGGTTGGGTGGAAATTATTGGACTTTTATTTTTCTCTCTTCCTGAATGTCACTTAAGGGCAACAACTTATAAAAATCATACATTTCAGGAAGAAGAAGAAAAGGTTTATGTTTTATGTAGCTGCTTTATCGGTAATGTCAACTTGAATGAAATCGGAAAGAAATGCAGGCTATCAGGCTGAGTCACCAGACGTAAATTGAGTTCTTTATTTTTTAAGTGTTAAGAAATATGTGGTATACATGAATTTAGATGGACTCCAAGACTAGAGCTGTATACTGAATGTTCACGTAAATATGTTCAGTGGAACAAGTGCACTTTTGGAGGGTGTTGTACCCCCATTTCATCAGTTTTTCATCCTTATTTCATGACTAGCCAATGGCAAATCTGCAGCTCCTTAAGTTCTTTTACTTCTTATGTAACCCAGGGCTGCTTCTTCCTGTTTATGTCATCCCAGCCAACTAAGGAGCAAGGGCAATAGCTAACTAAAGAGTAGTCCCACTGAAATTAATGAACCTGCTTTAGACATGTATATTATTTTCAATAGCTCTTCTCTGAGTAGGACTAGTATTCAGTACAACTCCATGTACTCAGCATGATGACATCATCACATAATATTACATAATATCCAATTGTCACAGGTGATTGAGAAGGAGGATATTGCTTCCTGCCCCAACTCTGAATAAGTAAATATTATCCTCCTTATGTACAACCTCCCTTTCCTGAAACTTGCTCAAAACATGGCGGTGCTCTGCTTCTGAACATAGCAACCAATTCCTTGGGGCTGAGATCCCTTTAGTCCTCCCAATAAAATATTTGAGGGTGCTGGAGTCCCCCAAAGTTGATGGGCATAGCCATTCAAATGCTGTGTGTGTGCAGTGTCATGTGATTATGTGGGGTGGGGCTTACCTGCCCCACATATTTTATTCACGTTAGCACCCCTGCTTCTGAATACCAGTCACTGGAAACCACAGGAGGTGAGATTTAAGAAGAGGATGTTGGGTGAGACAGATTATTGGCCTCATCAAGCAGGCTCATTGCATGCCCTTAGATCAGTGATGGCCAAACTTGGCCCTCCAGCTGCTTTGGGACTACAACTCCCATCATCCCTAGCTGGTCAGGAATGATGGGAATTGTAGTCCCAAAACAGCTGGTGGGCCAAGTTTGGCCATCATTGCCTTAGATTCTTAACGGCAAAGGGGAGACCTTTTGAAGGAAACTTCACTAATAAGCACTTCCTTGCACCTGTGCTCCATCAAAGAAACCATCAAAGAGACTGTTGGTCTTTGTGCTGCACTGAACTCATACTATATATTTACTCTTCTATCCATCAGAGATTTGTCTTCTTGATATTGGCTTTCCACACCCAAAACCCCTACTTAACCCCAACATTAGGCCCACTTTTAATGTTCTTCCCTCTGCCATGCCTCAAGAATCATCCACCAGTTGCTTCGGATATCTTGAAAAGACAAGCCTTTTGCCCAGGCTTTTCTTGACCTATAAGATCGAACCCTGTTATTACTAGATTTCTGCTTTTATCTCTGCTTTTAGTATAATGTTTTACTCTACTGCTAGGGAAGCAAGATTCACAATCCCAGTACACGAACACAGTCAAGTGAGACAAAAGCACTCAATGAAGGTGCACAGTACAGCTTGTGAAGGGTGCAGAAGGGGGCCGAGGGCCAGAGAGAGGCACTTGGAGGACCACATGTGGCCTCCAGGCCTGAGGTTCCCCATACCTAACTGAGCCCACGCAAAAGCTTTCAGCTCAGGCTTACTCACTGGCCAGAGTCCCAGGAAGACCTTATTTCTTTGCAGCATAGTAGCAGAAGTTGAGCTCTGGCACTGACAGTTGATTTGTTAGAAGTAAGCCCAACTGCATTAATGGGACTTTCTTCCTAGTAACTGTCTAGATTTCAGCCTTAAGTTTTCAGATTTCCTCTGTGAAAAAGTCATTCAAGTGTGGATAACTGGTCTGTTTATCATCTTTCGTAGTGAACAGAAATACAAATAATTAAGAGTGTTTTTCTTCTGTCTCGATACTTCTTGTTCACTTTTGTTATTTGTCAGTTCAACAGTGTTAGGGTCTTTTCCTGTTTCTGATATATTTGAAGACTTTTAAAATTCTTTGTCTTAATGTTTTCAGAAACATACTTCTCAAGTTCTTTTCTTTTTCTTTTGGTTTGCGTTATTATCATCTTAGATTGGTTTGGTCAGAGTTTGGGCCCCTTTCTCTTCCTTCCATTGACCTTGACTTCAACTTTTTAACAGAATAATTTTTGCCTTTTTAAAGTTCTTTGCTCATTAACCATGTTGACATTAGTACCATTTCTTACCTGCAGTACACATTTTATCTGAACCTTTAAAAAAATTTAAATACCCCCAAAAAATGATCTTTAAAGAGTTGACCCTTCTGACAACACCTTTCAGCTTTTCTTTTATCAAATCCCTATATTTTGAAAAGTTTCCTGTTTTGAAATTAAATGTTACCATGTCAGACCTTTCAGACAACTTTCCTCTTCTAGGCTGGCTTTGTTATAGTTACAGTAATTGTTCTGGCACCATTCAGGATTCAGTGAAGAGTTAACTCCCCTCTAGTTGCCCCCATAACTTGCTGTTCTAATGCACGGTCATTTATCTTATCTACGAATTCTATTTGTTATGATGCAAATGTCTTATGACCAGTAAATGAGAGTGTAGCTGAGGCCCTGATGCTCTCCTTTGGCTATCATCCTCAGGTTTACCTTCATAACTTTGGGTATGTCTATGTGATAGTATATCCCCAGAATTTAATTAACATCTCATTTGTAAATATTGATTGATTTTGAAAAGTGGGGATACAAATATTTAAAATATAAACTTATTTACATATAATTAAAGTTGGGTATTTCCACCCACAGGAGTTTCAAGAGTTTTCTTCTTCTTAACTTTTCTCATTTATTGGATCCAGTCTCTTTTTGACATATAGAGGAGCTCCCCCTCCACTCTTGTACTTTCCGTAGAAATTATATTCAGAAAGAACTGTATTTCAGAATTCTCCCGCCCACAAGAATTCTGATATGCTCACTGTATGTTCTCTTCTAATATGAAACACGGCAATCCTGCCATTTTGTCTTTGACAACTTTGCCATTTATACATTGCTTCTCTCTCCTAGTGTCCTTTAGGTGTGCAATTTTTATCATGCATTTCTGGCTTTGCTAAAAGGTTGTCATTCTGTGTGCTCATTGACAAGTTCTACCTTATCTCCCCTTTTGTGGATTTGGAAATGTTTACACTACCATCCACTTATAATAATTTGTGAATCAGATGCTGTGCAGATCCCCTAGAAACCAGTTCTAAAACTGCATTGTGAAAATTTTGATTTTATTTCAAATATCACAATAATCTGATTCTATTGCCAATGCTGCTTGGCTTATTACACCGTCTGCACTGAAAATGATAGAAGGGCCTGGTCTTCAGACATAAAGGGCCCATAATAGAGGACTTGCATTGCATGTTGAAGGTTTGAGCTTCAATCCCTGGCAGCAATTCAGCAAGACCCTGCCCCACCTCCTGAAACCATGGAGAAATGCTGCCAGTCAAGTGTATACAGGGTGAGATGGACCAATGGATTGACCTGGTATAAGATAGCTTATACAAATGTTATTCAGTGTACTCGGCTTGTGCATTGATTTCAGTGGCCAAATCAATGTTCTTAACAATTTCCCCAAACAAACTACATTTGGCTTTGAGGTTATCCATTCCCCAATGGATTCTATTACTGTTGATGCCTTCTCCCACGTTATATCTTGACCTACCCTTACCACATATAATGTCTGAAAGCTTCTTACCAGACGGGCAAGTCATTATGGCAACACCACACCTATCACAGTCCCATCTCTCCATCTTCCTAGTAACTGTGAATGCAGGTGTTGAAGGAACAACTGATACTTAATCACGAGCTATTAAAGTATTAGAACTAGCTTGCCACCCGTGGAAGGAATTACAGCCCACTGTGAACAAGTGCTAAGATGAATGACTTATTTAGGAACCAACATGTAACTCCCTCTTTTGCACATGCTTTTGTCTTCTTTTTGCAAAAGGGGGTTAGGCACAGAAGCATCCTTTCTTCTCTAATGGTGGTTGATGGCTCCAAGAAGAACCTGAGTCTGACAGGGAAAACTCTTTGCTTCCAAATCCCTCTGTCTTCTTTCTTTAGAGAATTATGTCAATCCTCCTACAAGTTCTAAAAATCCAATGTTTACGTTACTATCAGCAGCCAGTTTGGCAATAACCTGCTACTGGGAATAATCAAAAGCTCCTATGTGGGAGAAATGGTTTATTAATGTATGGAACATTGCTGGGCAAAGCCAGATCTGACAGTTTTGATGCCTTCATCTGCCCCCAGCTGCCACAAAACATGCCTCTCCTATATTCGTTTCTACAGCCACAGCAGGCACTGTAACTCTCCAACAGTTTGACTTCACTCCCAAAGGCACACTGCTCCACAGTCTCCCGAGACAGATGGATGCCAGCAATAAGATGCAGACTGTTCTTTGTTTTGTTATCATATCAATAGGGAAAGTACTGTATTCCTCCTGTGACTTGCTCCTCATTGTGGTTGAGCTATATAGACTTGTCTTAAAATTTTGCTTATATGTAACTGCATCTCTGTAATTTGATCTTTATACTGAATATGCTCCATGTATGGTTCTGTTATTAACAAAAAATATTCCTTCCAGTAGCACCTTAAAGACCAACTAAGTTAGTTCTTGGTATGAGCTTTCGTGTGCATGCACACTTCTTCAGATACACTAGTTCTTGGTATGAGCTTTCGTGTGCATGCACACTTCTTCAGATACACTAGTGTATCTGAAGAAGTGTGCATGCACACGAAAGCTCATACCAAGAACTAACTTAGTTGGTCTTTAAGGTGCTACTGGAAGGAATATTTTTTGTTTTGACTATGGCAGACCAACACGGCTACCTATCTGTAACTGGTTCTGTTATTGTTTGTATGGTTATGCATTAGTTTGTACGTTGTTTATGAAAAATCAATACAATTTTTTTAAAAAAGGATCTACCCATTTTGAGGCAATCAAAGCTAAACCACGTTCTATGTTTCCCCTAAAGTCTAAGACCTAACTAACCTTATTAGCAACCACCAAATCATATTCAAATGCTGGTATTAGTTTTGTCTCCGCTGCTACATCTCTAACAGTGCAATCCTAACTATGTCTACTGAATTCAGTAAGGTTTACTCCCAGGTAAGGGGGGGGAAAGGATTGCAGACTAAGCTGAGTGTGCATAGTAAGATGGCCACAGAGGTGGACAAGGTTTCAGTTGGAAAGCAACTCAGAACACAGCAAGTGTATGGAAATACTGTTTCCTCTCCATGAAATAAAATGGATGCCGACACATTGCTGATGGGGGAGGTTAAACGCATATAAACGTCTATGAAGCATCTGTGCAGCTCTTAATGATGCTATTAACAATGTGTTTACACTAAAGGAAAGAGTTGACACAAAACAAAGGAATCTGAAGCCTGCACATAAATAGTGCTGTAAGAAAGTTAAGACTTATGCTACTTCCTACAAGATGGAGGTCCAGTCAAGACAACATGGTACATTATCTGCCTGATGCAAGACCCGCCATGCAATGGCCTTCTCATCTTTTCCTTAAAGGGCTGAAACAATGCACAGGAACAATCTAGAACAGAAAAAAATAATAAAAGTGGACACCCCCCCTCTCTCTCTCTCACACACACACACACAAACACACATATTTTTGAGTATTTGTATAAGAACTGTATCAATGACAAAGCAAGCTGTTAGTCTACTACTAATTAGAGAACAGCTGAACTGGCTTGGAAAAACTGGCGCTATCTATACACAGAGTTGTTTAGCAGCATTTGGAAGCAACATTTGCATCCTATCAACCTTTTGGGAACAGCTGCATTCTCTTTTAATTGTCTAAAGCCTGTCTCCACAATCCGTTGCCTTAGGATTCCCCCCCCCCCCACACACTAAAATATAATTGGCTGCTGCTATCAGGACAAAAATATTTCTCTTTAAAGAGCTAATTATGCCTCTTGGATGGACCACACCGTGAGCTTGCTCAGAACTCCCAGGGGAATTTGTGGGGCAGGCACTCCAATAAGGAATTTGCTGGAGCCTGCACTCCTACTTCTAGCTTGTACTTGATGAGGTTACCTCCCCCACCCACAAGGAGTTGTCTGGGTGAACTGAAGGGGCAAAATAAAATTCCTCACCTGAATCCAGTGCAATGACAAGACAGCCAGATTCACTGCTAGGATCTGAGAGGAGTGTTGCCCTCGACCTAATTTCAGTGGTTAAATCCATGGTTGGTTCATACCCTGGCTTGCATTGCAGCAAAATGTCAGCAAACTGGCATAAACGCAAATAGGTTAAGCTTCTGTTTAGTTTGCAGATTGGCAAACAGACGAAGATCACTGGTATTTCAATTATTGGCGATCCAATGGGCCCCTGTGGATATGAAAGAAGCAGAAATGTGTTCAGCCTTGGAAAGCACAGTGGCATTATAACATTTGCTTGGAACGGTTTCATGTTTGAAAGGATTTGTGATGGTAATGAAGTTGGCAAATATCACCCTACCATTTCCCCCCCTCTTGGTCCTTGCAACCTCTTTGAATTTTCATAAGGCCTGTAAGGGCCAAAGGGGATTTTAAAAGTCACCTAGCTCATCCCCCTGCACTCAGGTGGGATTACCTGTTCATATACACATCTAACCGAGCACTTTGCTCATAACGTGCCGGGAACAAAGAACAGGGATGACTCCAGAAAGGAGGGAGTTCTTGCCGTGTAAACAATCCGTAAAATATGTCACACTTTGAAATGTTTGTGCTATTTATCTAAATATCCACCTCTGCCTTTTTATTTATTTATTTAGATGATTTATGTACTGCCCTTTGCGCAAGCCGCAGGGAGGTTTGCAACAAAATCAAATAGATAAAAATCCATAAAAGAACCACCAAGAAATCCCTCTATGACCATCATTATTGGTGGCAGCAGTAGCAGTCCTCTTCCTCTAACACTTCCGAAAAAAGATGCATCTTAACCAGAAACCTAAAAGGTGGGACCAGGTGCACCTCAGTAGAAGGGGAGTTTTGAAGGCCCAGATAGGATCTGAAGGCAGATCAGAACAATTAGAAATGAAAAATAAAATAAAATAAAATAAATTAAATAAAATAAATAAAATAATAAAATAAAATAATAAAATAAAATAAAGGCATATGAACATTCCTCCTCCCTCGTCATACTTTGATCCATTGTCACCAGTACTAAATCCAATTTTTCTCGCAACTGCACTAATCTCACCAACTCATAAACAAGGTTCTGCTTTGGGCTATTGTTGAGACCCTATTTAGATCCCCCCCACCCCCATTCTGCCCTAAGAGCTAGGGGCAGATTTGATACGTGCTGAGCTCAGAGCTTTCATTGCAATGCTCCAGTGAAAAAAGAAAGTTTGAGGTGTAATTGTCAAACATGTAGATCAAAATTCATCTTTCTGGAACTTGGCAGCCAAAAGCTTGGAAGGGAATAGGAAGTTTCCTTCAACAATGTGTTGACTCAGATGGAGGTGGTGTCAGGAGCTCGTCCTACACTTGAGTAGGACCCTGGCAGAGACACATGCCCAAATGGCATGTTCCCTCTCTCCTGATCGATCGTTCGGGAGCTTCAAAAGCTTTCTTCAGCCCAAACATCACAGCGACTGATGCCAACAGACATCGGCACACTTAGGGATCTGCAGAGTCTTCGCAGCTTGCATAACAGGCCTCAGCAACTCAGCATTTTGGCTAATCTGCTTTATTTAAGTATAAACACACACGGAGCACTGCAGCATGGCTCCCTCTCTCTCTAGCATCAGATAGCAAAGAGAAAGAACAGAGGACAATAGTCTCACTTCACAGAACACAGTAACACAAACATCCTGTCTCTGTGAGTTCCTATACGCCATCATGTGAAAGACAACAATCCCATGACTGCAATCACAGAGCAGGAATTCTAACAGGCGGTTCAGCAGCAATAGAATGAAGAGGTGCAGGACTGGATTTCCTACGTCACATAATTGCTAGGAACTGTGCAGATTCTGGACTGCAGTTGTATATTATTATTTGAACTGCCTGTGGCTTCCTCATCTAACTAGGAAGTCTTGTGGCACAGAAAATAGGAAACTGGTATAATTCCCAAGGCCACCCACTACTCTTGAAAACTGTGTGAAAGCTTTAAGGCACAGAAGCATTCCTTGCTCCAATGTATGGTGAGGTTTTCTTAGAATATGCAGTATACAGAATTACCTCTATGCAGGATTGGGTAAATCAGAGCATCCCAGAGCTGAGAGGCAGCATTACACAAGCATATTGCATGTACATGGCTGCTGAGGTTCTGAATCAGTGACTGGGACAGTGTGCTAGCATCTAAATGAATGAAGGCATGAAGGGATGGATGGATTGTCTTATTGTAGCTTTTTTGCCTTTGTACCTAGAAATTCAGTGGCAGTTGGAACTGAGGACTACAATTGCCCCTTCTTTTGTTTCATTTTGTACATGACAGGAACAGAGGTGAAATATGCACTGCAAATTACACAAATATCATATGCTCATAAAGTACACATGATATGCAAATCTGATTGCCATAATTTGCAGATTTAAGTGCTGCAGCTAGTTGTGTGTTGGGGGGACACAACCTACTGCTAATATATAGGTGACCCCCTAATATCCTGATACCCCCAATTGCCTGCATTTGGACAGGTGATCAGTTCTGGTTTTGGACAACATAAACACAACCAAATAATCTAAAAACTACTGTTTGTGAAGTTACATATAAATAGTTGTATTTTGTGTGTTTGTTTCTTTGTGTATGTGTGCGTTTTAATCCTTCATTACTGTGATTCTTTGTTTGAAACCCCAAAACAGTCAGGTGCTCTGTACCCTGGAAAGTCTTTTGCCATATTTGACAGCATGACAGGTGAGCACACTGATGCTCTTATCCTGGCATAGGAATTGATTAAGTGAACTTGACAACTGGTTTCCTTGTCAGATGACAGTTTTGTTTTCACCATGAGATGCGGTAGACTTGAAGTGGCTAACCCTACCAAAGAAACCATGAGATGAGTGCTCAATGGGCTACAGAAGTGCAATTTGTATAAACCTATGGATCCTATCATGTCATACTCAACCCTAGTTTGACAATCAGCTGAAAGAGAGAAACTGTGTGTGAGTATTCTGTAGCTACATTGTGCCAGCAAACAAATAAGTTGACCTGGAGACAAATGCACATGTTAAGATAGGCCATGATTCAGCATAGACTTATGGGTACTTAAGAAGCTTCTGTTAGACTAGATGGATTTAAATTGTTCGTAACAAATGGCATACTACAACCTCTGCTAGATCGTAGCTTTAGGACCAAGAATCTACAGGACCTTCTTCTGAACTGACAGTAGGTCCTATCAGTCCTTCCTCTCTGGAAGGCTTTCTGACTGTACACAATAACTGAGTGTAAACCATTAAATGGATCTATCTACTTTATATACAAGCTAAATGCATAAACCCCTTTGACCTAAAAAAAAAAGGTTCTGTGTTGATATACCACTAATATGTATATTGTGAAGTGTAAAATGAAAATAAGCACCATACGTTCTCTCAAAATATACTTAACCTTGAGTGGGCTGTGCTTAATCTGCTCCCCACATTAACAGTTTTGGACCTAACTTCCCTGTCCCAAAATCTGAAATGATGCTCCACTTCAGGTCTGCTGAGTTGTGAGAAAAATTTAGTGCATGCAACACAGAACATAACTGTAGCTTCCATTTATGAAGAAAGAGAAGCACTAAGAAGACACCTACCTCCCACATTTAATAGACATTGGCCGCACATCCATGAAATGTATCTACCTCTGTCCATTCTTTAAATTTGTAATTTCCAGACTTCATAAAGCTGGTACTTGCAGATGTGTTTTATTAACAATGCTTATCACTAAAAGGCATATGCTAAGTTTTACGATGGTTTACCACGTTAATGTTCTACAAAATGGCTTTAAAGAGCTTTTATCTTTTTTCATAAAAGATTAATACTCGCTTTGAATTTCTTTTACCATGAGCTATTTTGACTGATATCCCTGCTTGAAAAAAATGTTGAATTTTCTTCTGCCTGCACCTAAACACATGGTGAAATTATTATTTTTCCTCTTTTGTAACCTTCCACTTACACATGTGGATCAACCAGTCTGAACAACAGGCTCTTAGGGAATTAATGTGGTATATGTTCTCTAACAGTTAGCTGCTGATTTGTGATTTTAAAAATTTGCACGGTTTTCATTCTATAAATATGATTATTGTATTATGGCATACAGATTTTTTTTATAAGCAAACATTGTTTGTTTTTTATAAACAAACATTGTTTTTTATAAATAAACATTGATTCCATTGACTTCACCCTGCTAGTTTGAATGCTTCTATATGTAAAAACAAAATAATCTCATGGCAAGCAGAAAACTATAATGGCAGAGAGAATGGCATGCTCAATGTTTTGTCTCTGATATAGCAATTTCTCTCTCTTTTTTTAACATTGGTACAAGAGTGTACCGAAAGCGGCACAGTCCATCTAACCAGCTCAGAATTATGTCATCACATTCCACTGCATGTATAGACTGGTTACTAAGTCCAGGTGTTATTGTTCAATGAGACCCAATAGAACTGTAGCCATGGAATGTAGCCTATCGCCACAGAATATGCATGGGGCAACCACAGAAGTGTCTCAGCCTGTAAAAGTCAAAGAAGTACACTGGTGCTTCAGGGGTTGAATCCAAAGTTCTCAGGGTTTGCCTTCAAGACGACAACAACAACAACAACAATTTATTTATACCCTGCCCATCTGGCTGGGCTTCCCCAGCCACTCTTGGGTGGCTTCCAACAAAATATTAAAATACAGTAATGCATCAAACATTAAAAGCTTCCCTAAACAGGATTGCCTTCAGATGTCTTCTAAAAGTCTGGTAGTTGTTGTTCTCTTTGACATCTGGTGGGAGGGCGTTCTATAGGGCAGATGCCACCACTGAGAAGGCCCTCTGCCTGGTTCCCTGTAACTTCATTCTTGCAGTGAGGGAACCACCAGAAGGCCCTCAGTGCTGGACCTCAGTGTCCGGGGAGAACGATGGGGGGGTGGAGATGCCCCTTCAGATATAGGAAGCCATTTAGGAAGCTCACATTTAATCATGAATGGACTTATTTTATTTTTCTCTTCTGTAAAATGGGAATAACTTCTGCTTACTCCAATATAGGTGTAAGGAATATATCATGTGCTCCGATCATTTTTATAAATGACCGGATGCATAAATAAGCACTGCCTCCATTTGGTAAATTCTGAATTGCTGCTGCATTCGAATTTTGCCTCCTGTTTGGAAACTTTTGCAGCTATGAGTGCTTCTACAAAGAATACAGTATCTTTCATATTAATTTTTGCTCTCTTTACAGCAACAGTTCATGAATCAAAGTAATGCAGAGCTGCAATTCTGAACTGGAAAAAGAAAATCAGACTGGAAGGTGATTCCTTGCAGCTTATGTTGTACATGAAATCTCTTATGGTTCTCAGGCCTCAGGGGCTTAAAATGAGGCTGTAAGGGGATATCTCTCCCAATTTTTCTTTCATCATTTCCAATATAAGGCTGCCAGCCCCACTGCCAAATTGCTACCACTGTTCACTTTGTCTTTTTCAACTTCCTCCCAATCTGAAATCCTTGCTATTTATTCCCTGGGAAATAGTATCGTTTGGTTTTCTCCCTGAGCTTATGACAAAAAGGCATAATATATAACTGTCTCTGGAAAAGGGAAATCTTTCAGAAATTTGAGAGGTGAAGTAAACCTCCCCCCCTAATAAATATTAATCAGCTTGCTTACAAAATCAGATGGAGAACTAGATTAGCGGCTGATATTATGTATGCTGAGAGGAAAAACTATGGGGGATTTTAAACTTGGCAGAGCAGATATAGTAATGTTGAAGTGCCAACTCAATTACTGTTCGGATTCATCTGCAACTCTCTGCAACACTTCATATTTAATTATTCCAAAGTGCGGTAGGAGTGAGAGAAATTCTTTATATTTCCATTCAGTCCCCCCAAACTCATTTTCCCCCTGTCGTGGACTCACTGATTCCATTTTCTTTCAAATGTCATACTGTGTCGATTCTGAAAATGAAATAAAGAACCCAGGCAGCTCTGGGCATTTATTATTAGGCTTTTCTTTTCTAATTCTGCAAATCACTGTTTGTTCTAGATGTTAGGATATACCACAAGCTGCTTAAAGGACAAGAGGAGGGCCAGTGTAACCGGCTAGTCTAGCAGAGTGCTTGAAAATATCTAGCCCATGAGTTTCTAGACTTGCCGTGGTCAAGTCACTATCTTAGACTCATTCCACCATCTCCAATATGGGAATAGCAAGTAAGACCTGAAAGAAAATGTCGCAGTGTGGAGTGCTGCTGCTCCTTGTTCCAGCCGACCAGCCATGCATTCCTCCATTTCATTCCCCATCCAACTAGGGAGGCGTGAATCTGTCAATTTTGGTTTCCTTCACTTTCTCATTTTTCCAGGCTTAAGTTCAGGGGGTTTTTTTCCACCTTTGCACACCAGTTTGCAATTTTTGTTAAAGGCCCTGCGGAAAATTCATCAGCACTTTATGTGAATTTGCTCCTCTCGCTCTCTCTTTTGCAAAAGGGAGTTCTGTAAATATAATGCATTTTTGCATGCTACTTTGACCAATAAATCTTTATTTATAAATAAATAAATATTTTATGTACATGCATTTTTTTGTATACATTACATGGTTCGGAAACTGCACCAGAAAATCTGGAGAAGTGAAAATTTCAAAATCTTCCAGCTTTCAGCTTGCATATTGCTTCAGGAATTGCAAAGTAGGTAGATTGACATTTAAACGTGAGCTAAATCAAATTTCTACCCAATTCCTACATCCAACCCAATTTTCTGTCGGCACCCCAAATAGTCATCCAACATTCAGTGACTTCTGAGCATGCTTAGTTCTCACATGGACGTTTTTGTGGCTTCCTTTCCTTAGGATGTCCACCCTCCCCTAGTTTATTTTGTACTTCTGCCATTCTTCACATTTTCCTGAGCCTGCTGATACCATATTCTTGAGTGTGCACAGTGCAGTTGTGGCTAAATAAGGAAGCCCACTCACCAGAAAAGAAGACCTGCTAATGCATCTGGATTGCCACCATGACAACAGGAGGGAGGAGGAAACTGTACAGCCAAGGCTAAGAGCCAGTAGCTCCATTAACATACAAATTTACTATCATATTGTTTTTCTGCCTGGATATAGATGGATGCGATCTCCTGGCCATAGCAACACAATTGGACTGGGGTTGGCTGAGTGGTGTAGGGAAACAATTGGCCAGAGAACAGGAGATTGACCCAGATCTCTTCATGATCCTCTCTATATTCAAACAGATTGTGGAAGGATGTGCAGGACAGGAAAGAGTGTGGATTTGAGATTGTGGGGGGATTTTAAAAAATTGTTTGGCATTTCACTAAGCCCTGGTTGTTCTAATGGATCTGTTGCCACTGATTTTAATCAGGGAGTAGGAGAAATGAAGAGTGGAAACAAGATAACAAACTAAATACTAGCATTCAGCAGTGGCAATTCACTGTTGGATGTCATACTTAAAAGGTATCCTCTTGGTTTGCTATGAATAGTAATAACTTGGGGGGACCTTCAGGTGTACAAAGCCCTTGTGCATACAGTAGCAAAGAAAGGTGGGGGCGGTTTGCCCCAGGTGTCATCCCTGAGGGAGGTGACATCGCCGCAAGCTGCCAGTGCACCCCCCTGGAACGCTCTCCACTGCCCGCTGCTGCTGCACCCCCACAGGTGGCTAGCCCCACCCCCGCAGGCCGCTCCAGGTGCCAGAGCAGCTAGCTCCACCTCTGTGTACATACCTATAAACCTGAAAAGATACAGTACCAGGACACCCAGAAAATGAAGTTCCTTGGATTATGAGTGACTCTCAAGCTAGAAAAGATAATAGTCAAACTGTAGCACAGGAAACATTGCTGGCATAGGAGGTCGAAGCTAATGGAGTGTCTCCAAAACCACAAAGACAAATATGAAGGCAATGTACAATCGGACAGCTCTGAGAAGGCGGCTGGGGGTCGGGGAAGAGAACCTACAATCTATAACGGTGAAATGAGGCACTGCTATCAGAGAAGGGCTTCACAAGTTATATGGCCATCACAATGTCTGGGTAGAATCCAGTTCTATTCAGAATAGACCCATTGAAATTAATGGACCTAAATTAGTCATGCCCATTAATTTCCATGGGTCTATGAAAAAACTTGGATACAGCCCTCTGTCTTTAACAGGGGAGAATGTTAGCAATGTTACTATTCGTTTCAGACAGTTACTAGTGAGTTGCTATCAGTTACTTTTCTTAAGAGAAAAAGAAGCAGAATCTTGGGTGTTCGGTTTGGCTACTCTGTACCACAGAGGGCTTCGCATACATGCTGTTTCAAAGCTACTTCTTATAGTAACACCTGTAGGGGGGCAACTTCCACACTCAGCCCAGAGTAAAAAATAAAAATAAAAATTAGAATATAGAAGACCTGTGGTCTGAGGGTTTTTTGTTTTTTGCACAGGCCATTCCTAATTTGATTGCAGGCCTAAGCTTCAACTGACTGCACCAGAGTTCCCCAGAGTCACATCCAGTGCTAGAAATTAAGAAGAAGGCTCATATAGTAGCCAAGGGTTTACTGTAGACCTCTCTTTTGTGGGATTTTCTGTGTGCACTGAAATCTCTTTGGAGAGGTAGTGAATAAATTCTATATTTGACATATTCTGGTAGTGACACTGCACACACATATGTGCACACAAATACACATTTTACAGCTCTGAGCCCTTGGAGGAAAGTTGGAATGCAAATGTCCCAGAATAATACAGACAAACAGGGCAGTCAAACATTAGCTCAAATAAGCCCCAACCAAAAACACAGAGTCCATGGAGAGGACCACCCACTGAACCTCAGGGCCTCACGATTAACTTTTAAAAAAATAGTTCACCTATTCTGATCCCCACTGCATTGCATATCAGCTTCTTCCAGAACTATCACTTCAAGGCACTTCAGGTGAGCTGAGATGGTGGGCCCAGTGGGCACTGACTTTCCTTGTCTTTCCAGGGTGGAACATGGCAACCATTGGCAGAGATCAAGAAGCATCGAATGTGTGCTCTCGAGCACCTTTAATGCTTCCTAAACTTCTCCAATGCTTGTTGAGTGGCAGCCCAAGAGGGAGGTAGACAGCACTGCAGCCTCAACCAGCACTAGGGGAGACTGGAAGCATCAGAAGGTCTGATACTGAGCACTGGCCAAGTGCACATTTCTGAGGGCAGACAAAATAACCACTACTGAGAAGAGAGACAAGGTCTCAGATGAGAGGCTGGTGAGCCAGTTGGAAAGGTGTTCAGGTCTGGAGTTAGCTGTTCGCCACCCCTGTGTAAGTTTTTTGTGTCACTTCTGTGCTATTGCTTGTATTGCTGTTTGACTACTAGTAGAAGCAGCAACACACACACACACACACACACACACACACACACACACACTAGCTGGATCCAGATTTTCTGTTCCATGAATGGAAAGGCTCCTTCCATTCGCAGAAATCTTTGGATCCAAAGGAAGCTCCCTACTAGAGATAGGGGCAGAGTTGTTTTTTTAATTCCTCCTCCCTCTGCAGCCTACAGCACTGTCTTCCACACTTCCAGACCCCTCAGAGTATTCAGAGGTCTGAAGAAAAAAGGAGAACTCCCCAAAAATTGCCTTCAGCCTTCCATTTGTTTAACACTGGTAGTCAACACTAGTCCCTACTCAGAGTAGACTCCTTGAAGTTAATGAACATGGCTAACTTAGTTTACTGCTTTCAGTGGGTCTGCTCCAAGTCAAACTTAGCTGAATACAACCCAAAGTTCGACTGTGAGCATGCCTTTAAAATAAAGTCAGGAATAGTTTTCCTAGTCCTAAACTTTGCCTCTTTAAGCTCTTCTGTAACGTTATGCTGAATTGTTAAAATTACTGTGTGGTTTTGAACTTCACCCAAGAGACCTTATTTTCTTTCAATATATTAGAGGAGAGCACCTCAATTTTCAGAAGCAAATGAAAAGGATTATGGCTTTAGTGGGCCTATCTCCCCCCCCCCCAAAGCCATAAAACTCTCTCAGAATTACAAATATAATACGACGTGTATTTTCCTGGTATCAAGATATAGAATTAATTACAGCAAAACCATTGAGGTCCCTGTTTAGCAATAAAAAGCTGAAAAAGTAGTTCCTCTAAGAATTGGTTCCAAATCTTGCATAATTTAATCACCCCCCAGAAAAAGAGAGATGTTGCTGTAACACAAATTAATATGTGTCTCCAAATGACTGATAAATAAAATGAAGCAATTCAAACTATGCTTAGGGTTTTTTCCCCCTCCTCTCCCTTCATTATATGTATTAATTATATGCACCAAGGATGTTGGCAAGAGCCATCAACATCTAACTTGTAGAACTTGAATGCCAACTTTACAGAGTAATCAGGGTCTGGTGGGATGTATTATAAAATATGCCAGACTGGGTCATTATAATGTACTTTTGAAAGAATTATACATATTCATTCTCCTCATTTAGCGACTGAATGACAACAAGCAGGTGAGAACATCAGTGTGATACATCAAGCAAGACAGTTGCCATTATGAACAAAACATAAAAGAGTGTGACAAGGGTTGAAAAATGGTAAGAATGTTCCGTTCATCCCTCGCAGGCATTGTTATTCTTTGATAGTTAAATGAAGCTTGCTGGGAAGAGGGGCATGTCTTATTGTCATCACAGCGAACACTTTCCTGACAAATTACATGAGGTACACATTTTCTTATAAAATTCACCACAAGTCCCCCCCCCCCCACCCAATATATTATTATTTAAAAGAAAGAATTCTAAGGGTAGGAAAAGTACCAGTTTCTTCTGAATGCCTTTGTTCTACGCCAGAGATCTTTTTCTAAGAAATGGAGGGCTTGATTAATCACTAATGAACTGCAAACCACCGCTTTCTCTCAAAATCGTGAAAGGTAAAATTACACCGTGACATTGCTGAGTGACAAAAAAAAAAAAAAATCAGCCGCCTTGTCTAATTGCATAATGTGCTATTGGATAGCAAGCCATGTTTCATAGCCAGACATTAAATAGCTAAAAGGTATTTTACAAACACTCCCTTTTTGGGTCCCCTCTCATCTGTGTTCCTACTGACAACACATTGTTTGGCATCTCCACAGCCACAGTCTATCACTGACAAATCATATCCAGCCATCAGTCAAAACAGAGAGGGCTGCTTCTTTGAAATTAAGACTTATTGCTTTATAAGAAGAGTAAATTTGTTAGACCCAGGATGCTTTCACACTACGGCTGCATTCAGACATGGCGCTTATGGCTTCCATTTTACTGGTTATGATACAGGGCTTGTCCATACTTGCTTGACCTGTGCTAGAAAGCACAGGCCCAAGAGGTTTTCTGTTTGTCCTGACACTTTCCCTGGGAAATCCCACCATTTGCCATTGAATCGGTATAAACATCAATCCACAGAAAAACCGATAGTTCTGATTCAGTGGTAAACACAGGATTTTCCTAGAGGAAAGCAGCAGAATAAGCGGAAGTATGAACCAGTTCTAAATGGCCTCGGCTCAGTATACCTGAAGGAGCATCTCCACCCCCATCGTTCATCCCAGACACTGAGGTCCAGCTCCAAGGCCTTCTGGCGATTCCCTCACTGTAATCTTAGCATTGTTTGGAATATTTCTGTTTTCTCGATATATATATATATAACAAAACATTGGTTTTTTGAGATTGCTTGTTTTTGTGCCTCCTCCATTCTCTCTCTCCCACCCCCCACCCTGTATGTGCAACTTGCTAATTACTGATATGGAACCACTTTTCTCTTTGTTGTATGTTTTAATGAGGATTAATTTAGTGGTTTAAAAATAGTTAATGATTATTAATATAAGAGGATGTTTCTCCTAATTTTAACTAGACGTTTTAATAAACAGTAGCCAGCATATTTTACTGTTTGGGAATCGGGATATTCAGCTTTAATTAAATGTCGACATTTTTTCTTTTTTAAAAAAACACTGCCTCATTCAAATTCAGTTTAGTCTCTACAGACTAGCAGTTTTGCTATAATAAAGAGCTTACTCTGAAAGTATACATTTGTTGGTTATGTTACTATTTCTGGTGAGCGAAATGAAGGAAGTACTATTGGGGCCAATTAAAAGTGACCACCGGTACCGGGAGAATGAAAGGATTTCATTGGCATCCTGTATCTAGAATCGGGGCACATCCTCCAAGAATGTAAGACACACACTAAATGGCCTTATTTCTGAGCACACTTAATTCTTCCTCTTCACTTAATCAGAGAGCTAGGAAGAGGCTTCGCTAGAACTCAGTGAGCCTAGGAGTTGAGCCACACACCTTTGTGCTTTTCAAACAAAGTCTTCCTGATCTAACTGGCTGCATCGGCAACTGGGAGAAGCTAGCCAGGGCTATATTGTTAAAGGAACAAAATAAAACACAAAGGAGGCCATTAAAGCAAAAACAAAAATTTGGACTTATTTAAATGCAGACTTGCAGGTGAGGCCCAGGTGTAAATGAAAACTGTACAGACCATGAGGAAGCATGTGTAGAAGAGTGTGAATGGTTTATTCATGCTAGAGGGCATGCTCAGAGGTTTTGCATGTGTGGATGGGTAATGCTGAAAGTCCTGGACTGGAGACAAGTTGCTGCTGACTTCCATGAAGCAAACCATCCTAATTAGCTGGCCATGTTTTGAAGCCGGTTGCACAGAATCCAAGGCCTACTAAAGTTAGAGGAGGAATATTGCAGGTGGCGTCTTTTTGCAGCCAAATCGAAAGGACAGGAAAAACAAAAATAAGAGACTTGCCAAAGAGGCAATGATCTGGAACCAAGCGTTTGGATACTACTCCTGTAGATTTAAATTAATTATGCTTTAACCACAGAAAGTTGAACATTTCATATGTGAAATCATACCTTGGTATGATCGGTGCCTTTTTTGTGGTGCTCATTTTTTAAGTAGGGTGGGGAGAGTTTCTCATTTTTATAGTATTGCCGGATGAGCACTTTGGGAATTCTGAATATCCGACCTTGTTTTCTCATATCTGGTTTTTAACTGGTTCTTGATGCTGTGGCTTTTGCAAGTCGCTTTGAAAAATTTTCTTTGTAGAAAGTGATGGGAGATATTGTTTCATATATGCAACACTGAAATATTGTTACACACCACCCCTGTCTCCAAGCTGTGCAAGAGCCATGGATGCATGCTTTAACCCAGGGTCTGTGTTTCCTTTTGGACAATGAGGCACAGTGGAGTCTGTGGTGTCTTTCTGGTAAAGTGGTTTATTTTCATATACAGTGGTACCTCTAATTACGAACTTAATTCGTTCCATAGGTTCATTCTTAACCCGAAACAGTTCTTAACCTGAGGAATGCTTTCACTAATGGGACCTCCCACTGCCACCGCGCATCCTGGGGCAAAGTTTGCTACCAGGAGCATCTACCTCCAGGTTAGCGGAGCTTGTTACCAAAAGTGTTTGTAAGGACAACGGTACGTAACCTGAGGTTCCACTGTACTGGTATATGGATTTTGAAGACGCTTGAACTCAGGACGAAAGGGAGAAACAAGCTAAGAGGAAGGCACATTTGACAAACCCTCACCGTGAGGGTTACTGACTCACTGTTAAGACAGTGAGTCACTTACTGACTCACTGTTAAGATCATGTTCATGGAAGACAATCTTTGGCTATGAGTGATAGAAGAAGAAGAAGAAGAAGAAGAAGAAGGAGGAGGAGGAGGAGGAGGAGGAGGAGGAGGAGGAGGAGGGTATATACAACCTGAAGCCAATGGAGGAATTTGCAGGACTGCATTCCAAGAGATTCTGGTTGCTCCCATAGGCATAGCATGCCTTCAAAACACACATTGGCATTGTTTTTCTGACCCTTTCTCTAGCCCTCTGCTTCCTCCTCACCTTACATCACCAGTGCCGGATTAAACCCTTTGGAGGCCCAATGGCAGTTGAAATCTCAGGACCTCCTCATGTGCATGCTCTAGTAATTTTGCAAAAAAAAAAAAAATTAAAGATCAAATCTATATTATTTTGATCTGTTGTCACAGGGCCCCTAAGAGGCCTGCGGCCCATAGTTCGGTGCCTTCTCTGCCTATTTGGTAATCTGGCACTGTACATCACTCTCTCCAGCCCACTGCTTAGTAACTTCTGGTGCTTAAGTCCTAACTGTCATTCTAAACTTTCCCTAAAACACTGGCATTGTCTTTTAAACTAAACCCTCAGTTGAGGGAGGAAGGAAACTCTCATTTGCAGATGAGATTCACTTTTGATCGTCTATGTAACTTAAATGGCTCATCCCCACCAAGCTAGCACCTCAAAAGGAAATTATCTGAGTTAATTAGCTTTTACACTTGGCTTAATTACAGGATTAACAAGGTCTAGCACATGGCTTCCATACACACTGGGTCTGGCTTAAATACCCACATGAGTCTTGCTTTCACCTCCAAGAAATAAGCTTTGACACGTTAAATCTTAATTAAATTCTAGCACTTTTAAACCTATAACAATATATGTAATCAAGATTCAAAGATGTTCTTTGATGCACCCAGCAAGATTTTGGACCAATTAAAAAAAAGAAAAGAAAACCCAACAAAGTAGACATTTCTCCATAGTTCTTTCTTTTCTTAAATCTACTGAAAAGTTACCACAACAAGTTTTGCAATCGCTGCTGTCCAAAGACTAGGATCCGAAAAGCTACTTCTGCTCTCAAAGGGGTTTAATCCTAGCCAAGACTGGCTGGTTTATTGGCTTTCAGGCCTGTTGCTAGAAAAACAAAGGGCAAGGCATTGGAAAATACATCTCTCATAAACCAGTGCATCAAGGTGAGGGGGGGGGTCTTCCTTTTTCTTCATGCTTTGCTGCTACTGCAGCTACTCTTGCTCCTGACACTGCTAGAAATTTGAAGTAGGAGAAAGGAAGAGGAAATATGTTTAGGAGCTTTGGGCAAGGGAATGGCTGTCGGGGATGGACAGGTAGTTCCAACCAGTCCTTGGAGCAGGTTGGAACAAATTGCCCAAGTTTTTCATAGATGATAGATGATGATAGATATATAGATGATAGATAGATAGATGATAGATAGATAGATGATAGATGATAGATAGATAGATAGATAGATGATAGATAGATAGATAGATTAGATAGATAGATAGATAGATAGATAGATAGATAGATAGATAGATAGATAGATATAGATAGATAGATAGATAGATAGATGATAGATAGATAGATAGATAGATAGATAGATGATAGATAGATAGATGATAGATAGATAGATAGGTGATAGATAGATAGATAGATGATAGATAGATAGATAGATAGATAGATAGATAGATAGATAGATAGATAGATAGATAGATGATAGATAGATAGATAGATGATAGACAGACAGATATAGATATAGATAGATAGATAGATGATAGATAGATAGATAGATAGATAGATGATAGATGATAGATAGATGATAGACAGACAGTGATAGATGATAGATAGATATTTCTGGAAGAATATAGTTAATGTTCTAGTTGTATTATCTTCTGCTGTTTATGAAGGCCCTCACCACAAACTGAATAAATAGCAAATCAAACTTTATTCTTGATTAGGCCTGGGAGCCTGCACAGAGTAGTAACTAGCTCCTCCAGCCAAGTGACAGCTCTGCGTCAGCTCACTTGGCGCTGGCTGCGTGGGTTAGATCTGTTCCTCATAAAGGACCCGTGTTTAGCTGATAATGCAGACATTTTTCTTGATTTCACTGTTTTATCATCTGTAAACCGCTTTGAGGGTTGTTGTTTTTAACAATCAAGCAGTGCATGAATTTTATGAAATAAATAATAAATAGTATGCTAACGAGCAAGAAATGAATTTGCTTGACTGACTTGAAGGTGCCATAAGACCCCTTGTTGCTCATCTGTGGCATTCATTGGGATTTACCCCCATGGAAGTGCTTATAGGACTGCAGCCTAACAGAACAATGCTATCTATACATTTCTTCTCAGAAGTGAGTCTCGTTACATTTAATAGGGCTGTATCCTTAGTCACCTTCCACCAGCTCCAGGACCAATCATTTTAGTAAACTTGAGGTTAGAATCCCTAACTCTTTAATCTTTTTCATTGTAGTTTTGTTCCCTTTTCTTGCATTTCTGACCTTTGGGTGTACGTACCATTGGGCACGTACCATGACAGAAGTGTCATGAGAAAACTACTCCCTCCCACTGACATATGTTTTCTGCAAATGGTTGTCGCGTGACTTTTTAATCAGCTCCTTTAGAAGCCATTTAAGCATCTCCGAAATAGCGCCCACTGGTTTTCATTAAGTCTGACTTCATTGCCTTGCTCATCACCAGGCCAACCCTTCATTATGGAACGGCTCCAACCCCTTATGTAAAACAACCGCCACACACCTAGGCTGTGCCTATAAATAAAGAGAGAAGGTTGCTGGCTCAGCTGCTTTGCGGAGAGATGCTCATAAGCATCTACCTGTAGCTTGGCTGTATTTTATTTCGGCTTCCTTTTCAAGTTGCACGATGAGTCAGATTCATTTCCTTGCCATTAATCTAGGCACCGTGTCATTCTGACACGGAAGGTAATTAAGTATTCATTGTCAGCTTCCATGTTAATGCACCTCTCATCCCTGGTACTAGGATTACTATAACAACTCATGCATATATTGATGGACTGGGTGGCAAGGCATTAGAGATGGTCCTTGCCACATCTCCTGTAAGTGGACATTTCTAATTTTCAGATTGGGCAGGCTGGCTGGGGTGGGGGCATGGGGAATCAAACTGCTCTTTCTTTTTGAAATTGGGCATTTTGTTCTTGCTGTTTTTTTCAATTGCTTGACCGTCTTTCCTGTTCTAGAGGTTCTAGACTTTTCTCCTTTTAGAAGACATCTGAAGGCAGCCCTGTTTAGGAAAGCTTTTAATGTTTGATGGACTACTGTATTTTAATATTTTGTTGGAAGCTGCCCAGAGTGGCTGGGGAAACCTAGCCAGATGGGTGGGGTAATAATAATAATAATAATAATAATAATAATAATAATAATAATAATAATAACAACATTGTAGGAACTGTCATTCTAGATCACAGAAACCTCTGAATTTCCAGATGCATAGCTGCAGCATCTATACAGCCACAAGTTCCCCCATTCCTGCTCCATCAGCCCTGCTGTCCCATCCTCCCATTACTTTCCTGTCTTTCCTGTTAGGCCATCATTTTTCCCATTTCCCACACTCTCTTTATTTATTTTCCATAATATATGAGGGATAAAAAGAAACATAATAGTGATTTGAATTTGTTAAATGCAAATATCAAAGCAATCCCAATGAAACGTAAGGATTTGATTCTTACTGTGCCTTATTGTACCAATACATAATTAAACAGTCAATTTTTCAACAGAACAGTAATAGTTCTGCCTGCCCTCCCTGAACCGGATCACGTAACATGGTTTGAACCATCTTACATGGTTGTGCCAGCAAAATAATGCATGGTTGTGCTAGCAGACCAAGCCTAGTTCCTTGGCTGAAGCAATATGGTTTCTTCCCAAAGGCTGGCTCATCACCACAAGAAAAATATCCCTGCAATTTTACTTTGGCACATAGATACCTGCCAGAAAAAGTACATAGAGAAAGTAGTCTGTGAAATAAAAAGGAAATAAAGTCTTTCTTTCTTTCTTTCTTTCTTTCTTTCTTTCTTTCTTTCTTTCTTTCTTTCTTTCTTTCTTTCTTTCTTTCTTTCTTTCTTTCGTATATATCCCACCTTCCCTCTGAGGAACTCAAGACACTTTATCCCTCCTTCTCATTTTATCATCACAACAACTCTCTGAGGTAAGTTATTCTGAGAAACAGTCTCTGGCCTAAGGTTGTTCAGTGAGCTTCATGGCTCAGTGGAGGATTTAAACCCAGGTCTCACAGATCCTATGTCAGCATTCCACCCCCTACACCAAGCTGGTTTTTTTGCTGGGGCATTGAGTGGCAGCTTTCATTTATTAGTATCTCACACTGGCCATATGCACTTGTCATGTATTTAAACAGAGTTGATTGATGAATTGATTGATTACTCAGTTAAAAGACAAATGATAGGCCTAGTTGTTGAGTAGCAGCTGTTCTGGTGGTAGCTGTTGAAATTGCCCTACATTTCTTCTGGGTACTATTCATGACAGGGTTACCAGACGTCCCCGGTTTCCAGGGACAGTCCCTGGATTTGCAAATCTGTCCCTGGACAAATTCCATCCCCGGAATGTCTCCAGATTTGCAAATCTGTCCCCAGGAAACCTGACAGCGGCAGCCTCAGCAGCCCAGAGCCAGCCTGGTAGCACAGTTGGCTCTGGCTGGCTTCAGGAGCAGCTTGCTGCCATGGCGCCCACCATTTTTCCTCGTTGAAAGTCCCCATATGATGTGTCTTGTGCGCAACACATCATATGGGGACTTCTGGCGAGGAAAAATGGGGGCGCCACAGCAGCGAGCAGTGAGCAGCTCCTGACTGCCATTGCTGCCGCCACTGCCAAAGGGGAACCGGGGACGTCCGGCGGTACAGATCTTCTACCCCCTTCCCCCTTTGTTTTGACTGATTGGGGGAAGCTCTGGAATTGCAGCCAGCCAGCCATTGTGCAGTTTTTAAAAAACTCTGCGCATTTTTGTTTCACAGGGTGCAAAAAAAGGGCTTTGCACCTTGCCTGGCAGAGAAACCACCCACCTTGCGTCCCTCCTGGGCACCACCCGCCTGCGACTCCTGAGCCTCCCCTGACCTGTCAAAACAAGGGGGGAAGGGGGCAGATCATTGGGGAAGGCTCGGGATATGCATGTGTGCTTGGGCCCTGGGACTTTTGCCTCTCTATCCCCACTACTGACTCCCTGTTCCTACTCAGCTTCAAAAAAACAAAAACAGTGTTCCCGGATTCATTGAAAAAAATCTGGTAACCATAATTCATGATGCAGTGCTGATAGCGGAGGACTCTGACCAGCTGTGATTGTATGTTACCCCCCCCCCCCGCCCCCAATAAAGGAAAACTAAGTATTTCTTTTTAGAACATGTAACAATAAAAGGAAATGGAAATCCTCTGGACTTCTGAGCACAAACTGACAGTTGGATGAAATGCATCAACAGAAGGCGAAAAATGCCATATTTATTTGTATACACATCAGACACAAAGCAGCAAGAGTCAACTTAAATAATAACATCAGCATTAAAATTAAAAGATATAAAATGCAGCTGAAACCCAGAGCAGAGTTAAAATGGCAATGGCATTTGTTCAGGGGGAGTGAGAAGAATGGATCTTGCCCTAATCCCTGTTACACACTCACACATATTGTTGCTGGCCATGTGAGCAGACCCATGTATTTGCTGGGATGAGACTTTTCAGCCTTGGGAAAGGCACAAATAGAAGCCCATTGTCGAATTCACAGATGCCACACACTAACATTTCCCACCCAACAAAGGACAAACGAAACTTTAAAGATTATGGAACAATCTTCTCTCCCCCCCCCCCCATTGTGATGTTCCAGGGGTTCTCCCAACCCTCGAGATTTTGGAAAGGCTTTGGGGGTGCAGGATGCAGGGAGAGGTGAGTCCTTGTGCTGGCTTCTGCTAGAGGAATGGGGTAGTTGACTCCAGCCCCAAATATACTGACTGTTGCATCTGTGTGTCTATCTATCCACACACATTCAAGAAGTGTTCCCCCCGCCCTTGCTACATTCAGTTATTATTGATGCCCACATGCACCCTTCTCACTATCGACCAGTACTTGTTATATATATGTTTTGGGTAGCATTATCTCAGAACCTTGGCATTGATATCCTTGTCTTTTATACAGTATCTCTACTGAAAATTCAGTATATTGTGCTCTGACATGTGCGCAGTTGCCTAGGAGCTATATTTGTAGATGGCATTAGCAAGAGACCTGTGTTTACTACACTATTGGAAATCATTTTTTGTGATCCTGCTGAGGGGAAAAAAAGGGATAACCTTGCATCAAATGATCATGTCATACAATATATATATAGTCTAGTGACTTCGGTAGTTCTTCACCTTCCATTACTGATCCCCCCTTGTTGTTGTTCATTCATTCTCCTTGCAGGGAGAGAAATGTTTATATGTATATTGCTCTTCACCAAGCAACAGATCCACACAAAGATATCATGAGAGCTTAAAAATAAATAAATGCAAAAATATGAATCACCTTGGAGATGAATCATCTTGCTGTAAAACAAAATAAATTTACATTTTAATAACTTATCTCTCCTTTTGCCTAATTTTAAAGTAATCTTTATTCTTTCACAACTAATCTCCCAAACTTATGGACTAGTTTTGATCATATTTGTGCAATAAAATTGAAAATTTCAGCTATGGTAGGTAATCAATTTTAGTCACCTCATCTGTGTTTCCAATCTCATTACAGATTGCAATTTTCAGTGCAGATTACATGATGACCCATCAGTGACTTTGTTGTTTCTGAATTACCGATTCCTCGCCTACTGCCAGATAAGAACAAAGCCTATGCATCAGCCTGACAGCTTGCAAACAGAAAATGGGCTTGTAGGATTGGATTTAAATCCCAGGTGTAGGGGATAATTACCACATCAGTCATGCAGTAACTGAAAAATGGTATTTCAACAAGAAAAATTACATTCCTTTTATAGTGCCAACAGAAATCATTATTTGAGGCTTCATACTGATTCAGTGTATCATTACATGTGCACTATACTCATTAAATGTAATGTTTGTTGCAACATAAAAAAGTTATTGTTTCAGATACTTTTTGTGAAACAGGTAGCTTAAATTTAAGGTTTAGCAAACCTTGAAAATGTAGAGGTCATTTTAGCTATAATATATATCATGCTGCTGGAATAACACCATCACACTAGGCTTTCAATACATCATCTGTTCTGGACTACGCTGGGAAAAGAGATAGGGAGGATTGGTGGAGCATAAATCCTGCTAGTGAGAAATTCCATGGATTAAAAGCCTGCGGTGGAGACTTCTGTGTCATTAAAACTAATGCTGATCCAAAATGGTCGTGGACTGGGTGCTTTTCGCAGCCATTTCTTCTTCTTCTAAAATAGACTTCCTCTTTTAGTGATTTCCACCCCATACACCTTTGCAAAAAAGTATGAAACCCTTTGCAAGGTGGGAGGGAAGAGTAAACATACAATGTTCCTGTCAATGTATATCTTCTCCCTGATCAAATTGACTAGTTTATCCAACAAGTGGAGGATGATGCTTCAGATGTGCACTTTTACCCAAGTTCTAGCCCAAATAGACCTGTGTAAAGCTGAAGCTTGCATTACAGAAAAGGTAGGTAGCAGAATGTGGCAGGTCAGGGTGCTTTGGCCTGGTTTACCAAGGAAAAAGAATTGTACTCTCTTGTTGCTTGACTCTAGGAGAGTGGAAAGGGAGACTTCCATTTGTTTGCAGTGATGTTTCAGTGATGTTAAATGGCCTCAGCCCTGTATACCTGAAGGAGCATCTCCACCACCATCGTTCAGCCTGGACACTGAGGTCCAGCTCTGAGGGCCTTCTGGCGGTTCCCTCACCTTAAGAAGTGAGGCTACAGGGAGGGCTTTCTTGGTGGTAGATCCCGCCTTGTGGAACGCTCGCCCATCAGATGTCAAGGAAATAAGCAACTATCTGACCTTTAGAAGACATCTGAAGGCAGCCCTGTTTAGGGAAGTTTTTAATGTCTGATGTTTTACAGTATTTTTGTCAGAAGCCACCCAGAGTGGCTGGGGAAACCCAGCCAGATGGGTGGGGTTATTATTATTATTATTATTTATCATCATCATCATCATCATGGATCATCAGGCGCTTTCTCTCCATCCACAAACAGAAATGCTCTTTGCCTCTTTTGTACCTTCCCTAATATTTCCCCATCCCACTGCTATCAAATATGATTGGCTATATTACCCCATGATGTCACCTTGTTTCCTGCCTGTTCATTGATAATCTGAAATCATGCAGTGATTGAACCCTTTCAAGTGTTTTTTTTAAAGGATGCTGGAGCAGCAGCAAATAGGGGCAACAATGCCTGAGAAAAGATAAGAAAAATGCTCGAGAGTGAAAGGCAGCCCTCCCGCACAAAAAAAGAACCTTTTCCATACACCAGAATTCTAGTTTTCCCATCAAACCCAGATTAAGTCTGTGCATTGTCATGTCATTATGGTCCCACCAGCAAGGCAGAAAATAGGGCAGAATAGTAGAATCAGCAGAAATTATAATATAATAATATAATATAATATAATATAATATAATATAATATAATATAATATAATATAATATAATATAATATAATATAATATAATATAATAATATAATATAATAATAATATAATTAATATAATTAATATAATTAATATAATTAATATAATATAATATAATATAATATTTGTATGCCGCCCATCTGATTCGGATATCCCAGCCACTCTGGGCATCACAGAATCATAGAACTGCAGAGTTAGAAGGGACCCTGAGAGTCATCTCCAATGCAGGAATCTCAGCTAAGGCATCCATGACAGATGGCCATCCAACTTCAGCTTAAAAACCTCCAGTGAAGGAGATGCCCCTGCTTGTTATTAAATACTTGCTATTGTGAGAATCTAGGAGACCCATTGAGTGTATGGTACCAATTGCCCCTTCGTCCACAGCTTTTGTGTCCAACATAGTAATATGCACCTAGGCAAACTGAAAATAAGTAGAAATTAATATTTTGTTCTGCTCTGAGGAAACTAGCTCCAGCAGTGCTCCGTGGAGAATAGAATTTAACTGCATGAGTGCTATCAGCACCATACATGTCATGGATAAATTGTAGGGTCGATGCATAGCTGAATTGGGGATTATAAATTATGTTCTAAATTCATAGCATTCTGAAAACCAACATATTTCATAGCCTGCACTTTGCTTCTGCTTTCATCGTAGAATTATCCATACTCAGTCGCTTAAACTAAACAATGGTGCCCAGTCCTTTTGTCTCAGTTCTAGACGAACAGAAACACAGGAATAAATTATTTCTAAAAAAACCAAACAAAACCCACACAGAGAAAACCTATGGTCTGTCAACCAAAGAAATGTTCCCTTTATACAAAGTGCTTTCTGTCTAGATAAATGCTCCCTTATTGTTGAAATTTTTTGGAAGAGAACACTGGAAATGGCACAGAATAAGAGTACTTGATAAATATTCTATGAGATAAACATTGCCACACTGCACTGTAAAGAAGCAGAAGGGATAATGCAGTATTCCTCCCCTCCCACCCGACCGCCATTCCCACTCACAATTAATATTCCATCTTTTGCTTTGACTCCTTTGTTTATATCCTTAGGGCCACAGTTTTCAAACACAGGCAGCTAACTCAAACCCGCAAAATATAAACACAGCAAACAGGTAAATGTGCATGCAAAAACAACAATTTACACTTGCAAAACAGGTAATTTCACGCACTAGCAGTAGCCTGCACATGCAATTACTCATTTTGTTCATGCATATGCAAGATTCTAGAGCGCAATTACCTGCTTGAGGATGTGCATATATTTTGCAGGCAGAAAGTCTGTGTGCGTTAATGTTTTGCCCTTAAAACAACTTTATGTGCACATAAAACTTTTGCTAGTGCCTTCAAGGTTGATTCAGAAGCCCTCTTTTTTACTACTTGATTTTTACAGCCAGGGCTAGGGCATGATCATCTTAGATTTTTGGAAGGTCAGCTCTAGACGGCCTCACTTCCCAAAGACTTTGCTATGCTTTTCTTTTTAACTACAGGCAACTCCCAATTTATGTGGGGGTTACAATCCGAGGTAAAACATGTTTGCGTGAAATCATGTATATTTGAAACACCATTGGGAAAGCCTGAAAACACCCTCTAAACCTCTGGAAGCTCCCCCCCCCAAAAAAAACCCCTCAAAAACAAGCAGCACTTACCAGACACCCAACTCTGACAAACACCACCACAATTGTTTCTTTCCAAACCTCCCTGCTCATGCTCCAACTCTCCACAGGTCTCACTGGTCAGTTCAGGAGTTGCTGGGATTGCACTTGCAAAGGCTCTTGGTGCTTTCTTGGTGCTGTTTTAGCACCTTTCCCCCCTTTCTGGGCTCTTTTAGGGCTGCTTTTGCCATTTTTCGCCTGCCAACCTAGCAGTTCGAAAGCTTTTGCCATTTTTCGCCTGCCAACCTAGCAGTTCGAAAGCACCTCCGGATGCAAGTAGATAAATAGGGACCGCTTACCAGTGGGAAGGTAAACGGCGTTTCCGTGTGCAGCTCTGGCTCGCCAGAGCAGCGATGTCACGCTGGCCACGTGACCCGGAAGTGTCTCCGGACAGCGCTGGCCCCTGGCCTTTTAAGTGAGATGGGCGCACAACCCCAGAGTCTGTCAAGACTGGCCCGTACGGGCAGGGGTACCTTTACCTTTACCTTTTACCTTGCCATTTTTAAAGTAACGTCTGGGTTTGGCGTGATGTGCACATGTGTGGTCGTGCATCAGCTGGACATGCATAAATTGTTTGTTGCCTGTACATGCAATAAATAAATAAATACACTGGGTCTTAGGATTTCCTGCAAGAGTACATGTTTCTACGAGGAAATCAAATTACTGGAGAAGATTCAATGTATTTTCCAATGTAGCTCCAGATCAGGACAAGGAAAGTGTGGTCAGCCTTCCAGAGTAGTGAATTAGACTAGAGAAGGTTAAGGATTGCTAGATTGGACAAGTTGCAAGGCTTGAATAAGCATATGACTTGGGATATAAAATGTGGAACAAAGAAAGAGCCCTGCTGGATCCGGCCCAAAGAGCCATCTAATTAATCATGTTCTCACAGTGGTCAGCCAGATAGATGCCTATGAGAAGTCCACAAACACACCACGAGTTCAAGAGTGCTCTTTTGACTTCCACTGTCCATCGACTGATATTCAGAGACAGATCACCTCTACTACTAAAGGTAATACACAACCATCATGACTATTTGCCACTGATAGCCTTAGCTTCCACTAACTTGTCTAATGTCATTTTAAGACATCAAAGTTGGCAGCCATTGCGTCATCTTGTGATAGCAAATTCCATATTTTTAGCTATGCGTTGGGTGAAGAAGTACTTTGTTTTCTCTGTCCTGAATCTTCTAACATTAAGCTTCACTGGATGACTCTGAATTCAAGTATTATGAGAGGAGAAAAACTTCTCTCTGCTCACTTTTTCCACACCATGCTTAATTGCATACACCTTTATCATGTCCCTCCTTACTTTTCATTTCTCTAAACTAAAAGAGGCCCAGATGTTGTAACCTCCTCACATGTGAGTTGCCCCAGCCCCTTGTTGTCCTTTGCTAACTCTTTTCCTGTTCTAAAATACCCTTTTTGAAGTGTGGCAACCAGCTCTGTAGATGGTATTCCAAGTTTGGTCACACCATAGGTTTGTATAACGACCTGCTATTAAATTGCAGATTTTATTTTTCAACCTCTTTCCTAATGAACCAACATCCTCTCTCCAGCACTTGCTTCTGGGAAACTTATTCACAAGGGCTGAAGGCAGCATCCCTCACCAGCTGCAGTTCCCGGCGACTGGCATTCAGACAGTATGTCTGTCAGTATTTAATGTTTTGACCACAGGTTACAGCAGAAGAAAATGGCACAAAAGTACTACTTCTTATAAAATATGGGGGTGGGGAGTCTGTGGATGACTTTTCTATAGGTCCGCAAAACAGCAGCAGCAGCAACAACAACATCCTATTAATCACATTACATCAAAGTCTCAAAGTGGCAGTAGAAATTATTATTATTATTATTATTATTATTATTATTATTATTATTATTAAACCCATTACAGAAGTTAATAAAGCCTTAAAAGCAAATCATCTATAGCTAATAAGTGAACATTTATTATTAATATATGAACTGATGTGCAGGAAGTATTCAAAGTATCGTTTCATATATGTTTAGAAGTATTTTTTCTTTTTTCTTATGTGACATGCTCTTTTCATAGAATCATCGTATCTTGGAGTTGGAAGGGATCCAAGGGTCATCTAGTCCAACCCCCTGCAATGCAGGAATCTCAGCTAAAGCATCCATGACAGATGGCCACCCAACCTCTGCTGCAAAACCTCCAAGGAAGGAGAGTCCACCACCTCTTGTGGGAGTCTGTTCCACTGCCGAACAGCTCTTATTGTCACAAAGTTGTTCCGAATGTTTACTCAGAATCTCTTTTCTTGTGACTTGAAGCTATTGCCTCGAGTCCTACCATTCAGAGCAGGAGAAAACCAGCATGCTCCCTCTTCCATGTGACAGCCCTTAAGATATTTGAAGATGGCTATCGTATCTCCTCTCAGTCTCCTCTTTTCCAGGCTAAACATGCCCAGCTCCTTCAAGCGTTCCTCGTAAGGCTTAGTTTCCAAACTAATTCAACTAATTCAAATTAACCAGTTTTACCCTATAACATGCTGAGCTACAGTTCTCTGTCACACAATGTGAATGTTGTCAACCTCCTTCAAACCCGAGTGCAGGGGTAGGCAACTTGGTGCCCTCCAGATGATGGGAGATGTAATCCAAGAACTACAGCACCCATCATCCCTGACCATTGGCTGTACTGGCTGGGTGTTCAGCATCACCCAAAGGGCACAGTGCTTTCTACCTCTTGTTCTAGACTGGGAAAGTAAAAAGAATGGGGGCGTGTGGCTTTTCTCTCTCAATCAACTAAGAGAGTAACTTCACGACTCTCAGATCCCCCCCAAAGAGAACTGATGATCTTGCCCAAAACATTGAAGAACACTAGTTGCCGCATTTCATAAAATAAACAAGGTGCCCTATGGAAGTTCGAAGCAAGATGGCTCTCTCTACACTCTGCTTCTCTGCACAATGCTCCCAACCTCCTCCTGCTGAAATGGCAACCATCAGAACAGAAGCTGCAGGAGAGTGGCATCTGGCACCTTAGCAGGCACTGCAGGCTACTGCGTTAATGACTTTGGAGATGGGTCTGGGACTCGGAGCGAAATGGAGTTGAGCTGGCTGGCTGCGGCACACTATCCTCCAGCTCTTCACAGTCCATTCCCTCATTTGTCCTTTTACTGAAACTGGATAGACTAAAACATTGGCAAAGCCCAACACGAATGCCTTGCTCTGTATTTTCTCCTGCAACTGCCAAAGTTGGAGAGCACAGTATTACAGTCCATCTCTATATGGGTGGGGGTCTGGCCTACGGGGGTCTCGCAAACGTTCTAGGCTCTTTCTGCGAAGAGGTGATACGAAGAAAATACAAGTCAGGCATTATTACACATGGAATCGGTGGTAGCCCAGCAAACTGCCTTTCTTTCCTTAGGCTGCTCTGGAAAATGCCACGGACACTGATGCCGCTACATAAATAATAACATCATCAAATACTTATGCTCTGCATCTGACATAGCATCATTGGGAGTTTCATTAGCTGTAAAAAGTAATGGTAAAAGTCCGTTAATGCACAATAAAAGTAATCTCCCTCAAAAAGGGCAAAGCAGCCATTCTGATATTAAAACAAACTCGTAATCTGAAATTGCTTTTGCTACTCTGGAAATAATTTGTAATCCTTTCCTCTCTTATCTGCTGCTGAGTACAATCAGCCTGGCTGTGAAATTCAACGGCTGACTGGAGGGGCTGGGCATCTTTCGCAGCAGCACGACACTGTGCCAGCGCACTAGGATGCTAACTATAGTGGCAAGGGCCAAAAAGGTGCTTGAAGCAATTTTCCATGACAAATGGTGGAGAAGTGCATGGCTCTGTCCCAACTGCTAGGCACGGGACACCGTTTTCACTCCAGGTTGCACCTGGTGCTTAAAACTGCTTCTCGGGATGGAACGCCAGGATGCAGAAAGGAACAAACTAGAAAATATTCTTTTCGGGGAAGGGTATATTTGCAGATCAGACAGCTCCACCCATTCCCTAATGGAAGGCCTTCCCTTTCAGTCTACTACTAAATGTTGGGGCCTATAGCAAGGGCCTTCTTTGCCTAGGAAGTATCCTTAAAATCAACAGTCTCCCCTCCCACGTCTCCATTCCTCCAAGAAGACCAAGAGCCACATTTTCTTGGCCAAGAGTTATAGGGTAAAGGGAGGTAGCACATAAAAAAAGAGCAGAGTCTGTACATTTGAGCAGCCTTGTGATACAGCTTTGTGCAAGGTAATTGTTATTGGTCCAAACAAAATGAGATGACCATCACATTGTGCCTGGCCATAGCACAAGGCCAGGTACACCTTTGGTCTGCGGCATCAAGGAAATTTCTGTCTTCTTTCTAATACATCATCCCCATCATGCCTCTCTGGTAATACCCACTCTCAGTTAAGAATTTATGAATCAACATTAGAAAGTATCCCTTACATATACATATCATTACATATGAAACAGGTATTAAAAGTAACTGTCTTTATTAATCATTTTAATTTTTTTAATTTTACATTGTTGTAAAGTGCTTAGCCAGAACAAGGGTGGCGCTGAGCCACTAAGCCTGAACCACTGAGCCTAGGGCTTGCCGATCAGAAGGTCTGTGGTTCGAATCCCTGCGACAGGGTGAGCTCCCGTTGCTCAGTCCCAGCTCCTGTCAACCTAGCAGTTCAAAAGCATGTCAAAGTGCAAGTAGATAAATAGGTACCGCTCTGGAGGGAAAGTAAATGACATTTCCGTGCGCTGCTCTGGTTTCGCCAGAAGTGGCTTAATCATGCTGGCCACATGACCCAGAAAAACTGTCTGTGGACAAACATCGGCTTCCTCGGCCAGTAAAGCGAGATGAGCGCCGCAACCCCAGAGTCGTTCACGACTGGGCTTAACTGAATGATGATAATAATAATCATAATAATAATAATAATAATAATAATAATAATGATGATGATGAAAAATGCATATTTTGTCTAGAATATTGCTTTATTTATAAGGACACATTACAACTGATTCATCAAACCCCTCAAACAGTTACATTCCTTGCTTACCCTCCAAAATGTTAATGTCATATTAAAAGGAACCTAGAACCTAATAAAGATATTTCATATAACAAAATGCCTGCAATGTCACCCATAGATATTAAGGATGCTTATCTGTGAATAGTCTGCCATATGTGTGCATGTATATGTAAGCAAATGAAATATGAAGTATTCAGCAATAAAGCATATCAACATATATAATTTTACACTTTTTTTATCTATGCCTGTATATCCCGACTTTAATTGGCTGAAATTTCAAGACCAATTATAGAGTTCCCTTCCCTGTAGTGGCTGCTTTCAAGAGACCAACTAATAAGCACAATATAGGTATTACTGGCTGGGTAAAATGTCTTTCAGCTATGAATTATTCTCAGTGCTAACAGTGAATCTTCCTTTTCAAAGTTGTCAGTCTCTGGGTGAATTCTCCCGTGCCTCACTTACTGCAGAACCTCAAGCCTGATAAGAAAATCAATGCTGCCAGCGAAGGTGTGAACAGATGTTTTATCTCCACGTTGTGTGCACAAATGCAAGTGCTCTGATGTAAATTGATCAGACTGTAGAAACAAATCATTTAAGATTTGTGCAGTGATTAATAACAGAGGCCAGTAATCAAATTTCCCCGCCACCACCACATCTGTTAGAGAGACTTTCTCGTTTGCCCTATTATGCAAATGCGCAATAAAATAAATACATTACTTGGTTTAGCAGCTGGTTAGAAAACATTGTTTTAGGTGATTATTTTTAATGCATTGCTTTTACCACTGATAGCTGCTAATGTGAACTAATTCACTTTTGTTTATGTGAAGGATCATATATTTGAAAGGGGAGAGAAACATAAACAAATGACAGGTAGGCTTTTCTTACATTTCGCAGCTACTGCACAATTTGATGGGATGTACAGGGTTTGTTGTACATTCCAGATGCTGCAGAATGATAATGTTTATACATTAGGGCCAAGAAGCTCTGCTGTGTGAACAGAGGTGAACCTCAAAAAGGAAACCCCTTTCTTTCCACCGAGGTGGAGTACCCCAGGTGCGCATGCCGGTTGTGTACATGGAAAATTCCATCCAAATGTTTCATTGCCATGTACAGAGAAGGAATATATTCAACATTAATTTCTACACAGTTTATTTTGAATGCACAATCTGGCTTCCTTCGGGGACACTCTTGGGGATGTCTAATAGTAAAGGGTTTGTAACAGACAAGTGAGGACTCTTTACATCCCTTGACCTACTTTTTTTGCTGTCACTAGGCAAGGTCTATTTGACTATTAATCAGCATTTCACATTCTGTGTGTGGACTTCTCAAATTAAACTCTAAACAGCAATTAAATATCTTTGATATGAACATCAAAGTGTGCTGTTTAATGTTATTTTAATGGGCCTGGTTTAGCATCTTTGATTCTTGTGAAGTGATATTTAACTTTCATACTCTGTTTCAAATATGGTGACCAGATGGATAGAAATATAAGCTAGAAACCTGGTTCACTGGACGCACTCATGTGTGCAGGAAATCACATTATTATTAAAGATATTCTTCTTTTTCTCAGAAGAGTTCAAGGTGACTTGAGTGCCATCTGCATAATAATGACATAATAGTGACACCAAACCCCCAAATCTGAGGTGATTTTCCTAGTGGTTTCATACAGATTGAGGGACAAAGTAAAACTACTCAGAGTGCAGGTTTTGACTGAGCCTATTTTGCATTTTAAAACACTTACCTTGGTACGTCTCTAAAGGTCCAGAACAGACAAGCCACAAGATACCTGAATTTTGTTCAATATGTAAGAGCCTAAAGGGAACACAGAGTTTTCAAAAACCATTTGTGAAATGTTGCAGAGCAAAATGAATTTACCTAAAATAAAAATGAAAATGAAAAAGGAGTGGCCCATATTTCACATATAGCTAGCTGGGTGGAATAATCATTCAGAGCTTTGCTTAACACAGATTTGCTAAAACATCTGTACATTCTGTTACATGTACAAAAGAAAAAAGGGGGGGAAGCAGTACAGTTGAGATCTTCTGCATCCTGGCTGGAAAGTACAGGCTGAACTCAAAGCAATATTCATGCATACCTATTTCTTACTACCCTTCTGATTTAATTGGGCAAGTCCACTCATAATAACCATTCTTACATGCCTTAAAGCATACATGGTGCTCTAGCTTGGGTGTTGCCTGCAGTACAGAATTTTACTTGAAAACAAAGTTTCAGGGGTGCCTTTTTGTAGAGGCTTACCTTGTCAAAACTACACACAACTGTTCTTCAAGAGCATCTGCACCTCTACTATTTATACACACAACAGGTTGTTGGTTAATCAACATATCCAAGTGCTTTTTGCTGTGGGGATGCAGGAGTACACATAATCCTAAACGTTTTGTGAATCTTTGTACTTTTGTCCATTTACTGTATTTATTTCCCCTGATTTGAACTATAAAATGGTGATTTTCTTGAGTCAAAATGAGAGTACCTCTAAACATTTTTTAAAGAAAAAAAAGCACTGAACATATCCATCAATATTTTTACTACAGTGGTACCTCGGAACGGCTCCGTTCTCGAATGTTTCGGCTCCCAAACGCCAAAAACCCGGAAGTGCTCTGGTTTTCAAATGTTCCTCAGAACCCAAACGTATGATGCGGCTTCTGCTGAGTGCAAGAAGCTCTTGCAACCAATGGGAAGCCACACCTTGGTTTTCAAATGTTTTGGAAGCCGAACAGGCTTCTGGAACAGATGTTGTTTGAGAACCGAGTTACCACTGTACATAAAGACAAACTTGGTTACAGCTCATGCATTTTCTGAAATGAAACAAACCATGAGCCCAGGTTCAGACATGGGCTTGGCCATATGTCGTGTAGCACCAGCAGGACTGGAAAAGAACTGCAATGACCACAATCTTCTCTCTGGAAACCTGCATGATATGGCTTAGCATTATGTGAGAACTGGGCCACTTAGTAAATGGCGCATGCATTTAGGGGTTTTCACTGCTTTCGCTGTGGTTTTAAAGGCTTTACTTATAGGCAATGTAGTTACAGCTCATGGGTTGTCTGGAGTAAGACAAATCACGGGCCTGGGTTCAGAGAGAATGCTAAGTCAAACCATGGCTTAGTCCCAGGCAGCACAGCTGGATCAGAAGATGAGGGCAGCAGCATAATCTTCTGTCTGGGATCCTGCAATTTTGCTGATATGCACTAAGTCACGGCTTGCCTTAGTGTTCTGTGCAAACTGGGCCTATGTGTAGCCCACTGAGGAATGCAGCAGGGCATTTAAAAATGGTCATAACCATCAGGTGATGCCATCACAAACTTCTATCCCATGTTGTTGTTTTTAGCCAATAATGAAAAAAGCTAAAAAGAAAGAAGGAAAGTTAGAGAAGGAAAGAAAGATGAAAAAAGTTAGAGAGAATCAGCAGCTTTGTTGGTGTGGGAGCAAAGTAAATAAATTGATAGTTCTGGTAGAACAGGAATAATATGCTCAAAAATTAATATTAAGACAAAATTAGTGAAGCTGGAAATGAAATCACCACAGAACACTATGAATAATCCTGCTAGGATGAGTAGTATTAGGGGAAATGAATAAAACATGTTGTTACACAGCTGCAGCGGATCCTTTTCAATAGAGTATGTAACCAAAGAGGGCAGCAGGATCATAAAAATGGCCACCAGAGTCCACGGTAATCGGAGTTCTAAACGAAACAATAAAAAATGAAATGCAGTTTTAGTACTCATGTGAAACAAGCAGATTAGAAGGAGATTGTAGTGCCACCGTCCTCACACAAAACAATGCCTTCTGCCCTCAGCTGTTCATTTACAAGTTCATGCACAAGCGTGCATGGGAAGAAACAGATCATTTGTTAAATAAATATGCAAGCAAGCCAACAAATAAATAAATCTCGTTTGTCTTTTATAGTGCCTAGCGTAGGAGTGAAGAGCCTTGAGTTGCATACCAGGAAGCTACTGGTAAAAAAAATCTCACCATGAATTTCCAGGTTTAGCCTCTAAGCATCAATGTACTCAATATATGGATAACTAACAGTTATCATTACTGGTATAGTGTTATCAAATTAGCCTCAAATTTCAAGCCTTGGAGAATGAATTAATCAATTCTATATTTATGACTTAAAAGCTGAATTGATCCTGCTGTTGATTAAATTATTTTATTTGTTATTTGGTGATTAAGTGAGTCTGATTTTTAACTAACTGAGAAACAATAGAAAAATATGCTTGGTAGATACCCAAAGATCATTTATTCAAAAAACGTTCCCTAATATAAGATAGGATTCTCCGTACACAGAGAGCATGAATATAAGCCAGATAAATTGAGAGTCTGGAGATTAATCTGCTGGGATTTTTTTATTTATCCTATGTCCATGGCAGTAGTGAATCAGAGAGCCTGGGGAAAAAGTGAGTGGGCATAGACAGTCAGAGACAGGCAGGTGAATGGATCATGACTATATTTTCCATGATCATTAGGTAGAGGTGGCTAGCCACAAACCAGACCATTAAGAATACACCCTTACTACTCAGCAAAGTGGAGAGGAGAAACCCAATTAAAACAAAATGAGTTAATGTTGCCTAACAGCTGCTTGGATAAGCAATTCTGAAAGAGCTTCATCTCCAATTCATGAACTAGGATGGGAAGGCCATCAAATTCATATAAATTATGACTACTTTGGCATTTGGGTTCAAAAATACACAACCAAGCTGAACAATTTCCTCATAAATCACAACAAAATCTAAAATAAAGATACAAAATACCAACAGCAACAACCCACCCCAAACTACATCCGTCAGACAATGTCCCAGTGTAGCTCTTTGTCAAGACCCATCTGGAACTATGGTATACACCCCAACATTCTGCAAAATAAATTTGGGGCACCCCCAACCCCCATCTCTGTCATTCGCCCCCTCTGCTGCTGACCCCTTCCTTGCCCACTCGATCACCCCTTCCTTCCCTCTTATCTCTTACCTTTGCTGTCTTTGGCCTTTTGTTCAGTGGCCTCAAGTGACTTCGGTCAGGTTGCCCTATGCCCCACAATGCCAGGAGACATGGCACCACCGGGAAAAATCAGAGCATTCCAGATTGGGATCAGAAGCTGGGGCAGCTTCTGTAAATTCAGGTTGTCCTGATTAAATTGGGACACTTGAGCCTGCTGTGACATCCACAATGAAATTGAACAGTGAACACCTGCAAAAACTACACTTTACAGGCAGGTACAAGGGTGGGACAGCAGGGGAGAAAGAAAGCAGGAGAGCTTAGAGGAATTTGGGGATATATCAGACCTGTCACACTTCCAATGTCATTGGTGGGGGGAGGGCAACAGGGTTCTAATTGAGATTGGAATTTGGCTCGGAATAAACAGAGGTATACTCTGAGTTTTGGAAAATAGATCTTTCCACCAGTACAACTTGTGAGACTAATTTGGGGAGATCATTAATCTTCTAATCCACACCACATATCACTAAAAACGGAACAGAAAAGAATATTTCTTGCCAAGGCCTTCCTCAAACCTAGAGCCCAACTGTGGTAGCAAGGATAGAGAATGAAATTAGACATCTCTAGTAGCACAAGCGTAGAGCATAATATTTTCAAGATAAATTCAAGGTAGAGTTTTGAAACTCAAACAGGGCCCATAATGGCCAACAAAATATTTCCCCCTGCCAAATAGCACCAACATTAATCAATGTGCCATACATGACCCTATTACGTTGATTTGGTTTCAACTTCTAAACACCTGTTGAAAACTTCTACATTCCATAAGGCTTAGGAGGCTATCAAAAATACCTGTTTCCATATCAGCTTTTATTTTATTGTAACATTCTAATGTGGCTTTTATTGTATAGTTGTATGTATAATTGTTATAAACTGTTCTGGTTTTTTTTAATGAATAGCAGTACAGAAATATATTTTTCAGAAATACCGTAAATAGATTGGCAGCAAAATAAAATTGCTGCTTTTCACTTCTGATATGATGGTCCTGTTAAGACAACTTGGATGATGTACTGACGGTTAAAAGTAGATCTTAAATAACGTCACATATAACAAGTGGATACACATGCATTTTAATTCTGAGCGACAGTTCATTGGGTTACACATTTAAAAGTCCTTGGTGGGTAATTAAAGTCATTACAGTTCAACACGTTTAGAAGTCCTCGGTGGGTAATTAACGTCATTACAGTTCAACAACAACTATACCGAATAGGACAAAAACACCATTATATTGCATAACGTGGTAATATAGCAAAGAATTAAACTCAATTGGGATCCATATATGCTGTGTTGGGCTGCATAGTACGGTTTATAATTAGGTTATAAATCCGGGCCTGTCACATATGAAATGACAAATGTAACTATAAGATGAGAAGCAATCTTGCCTAATTATACATATCATGCTTCCCGTCTTTTGAAAGATGTTTTTAAAACATGGTTGACACGGTTCGCATAAATGTTCTCTTTTTTTATTAAAAGAGAGAGAGTATTGATAATATATCTCTACTTACAAGTATCATGCATATGGTTTTAGTCAGAGACTAAAAGGATGTCATGGACTTATTTATTTGATGGAATCATGGGGCTCTTCCACTTAATCTGTCACTACACTCGTTTATAAAAGCTGTTAGTGACCCAGTCTTTTTTTATGTTTTCCTTAATATTTTGGATTAACTTTTAGGGCTTGAGAACAAAATTAGGTTTATAGATTTAGTTTTTGGTTGTATTGATCCTGTCATCTGAACGCTGGTGAAAATCTATTCCATTCTTTTAAAAACAACACTCTTTTTCAAACTATCAGGGCAGCAAGAAAACCTTCCCTGTTTGTGTCTTCCACATTTGCATATACTAGAGCTGAAATTTGGTATAAATGACCTAGTTTGGTTTGGTATAAATGTCAAAAATGCACTGGAATGTAGGAGTTGCCTATTAATCCCTTCCATCCCATTAATAGCTATGGACCGAGGAAGACAGCATCTAAAATTAATGCTGCTCTTCAAGACATATCTGTTTATATACAGGTAATTCACATCCTGTGCTTATTTGCAGCTTTACATGGATTGCCATTTTTTAAATAAAAAGTGGTGGAAGAGTGGGATCCCCCGGCCAGAAGGGTAGTCTAAGATCTCACAGGAGACCTCACATGACCTTCCCAGAGCCCAGTAAGCAAGGCAGAGGGATTAAAAAGTTCTCTGCCTTGTATAGGAGGGAGGGAAGCAGAAGGCCTGCTCAGTGCTTTTTTCAGGTCAAGATCACGGTGTGAGCCCAAAATGGGTGCTGTGTTATCTCACGAAGAGATGTAGTTGGTCAGGTGTACTTGAAATTGTATCTGTGCCAGCTCAGAACCCTTAACAAACTTCATTTCCCAGAATTCCTTGTGAGAGTAGTGTGGATGAGGACATGTGCAAAACTATAGCATGCTTTCATTCCCGACCACATCCAGTAGTAGGGACTGTGTGAAAGGATTCTGACTCAGGCCTAGGAATAATGTTTTTTGTTCCTTTTTGTTTTGTTTTGGTAGCCTTAGGAACTGAAGTCACCATTCTTCTTTTTATTCCCCTTCACAGTTAGGGGGGAAAGTGAGAGGAGAACTTGGACTTAGGCCCATCATCTCTCCCAGACAGGTGACTGGCTCTGCTAAAAAGCTTATTTCCTCAGCCATCTGTTAGGCAGCTAGGAGCTCAAAGTGAGGCACTGCAATGCATGGGCAGCTTCGTGCTGCTTGCACATACTTCTGGATCAAGCCCTGAATATTTTCCTTCATGCCCATGTTTTCTAACTTTTACATTTAACTGTATGAAGCAATTCATTTTTGACCTAATTTTTGACACCTTTCAAAGGAGAAACATTCCCACTTACAGCTGTGTAAGGGAGGAATCTAACGCAAGCCATTCCATTCTGTCTTATTATACAGGTATGTTTCTGTCCAGGAATAGCACCACAGGGTTTTGTTTTCTTTGGATGAGAGAAGACTGGAGACATATGGTGTCTTGTTTTATTTATACATTTTCCAATTAGAGCACAGGGCAGCAGCGGGCAACCTGTGGCCTTGGCTCTGCTGATTTCATGGGGAGGGGGGAAAGGTAGGCAGAGTGAGAGAAGAGTGGGGAAGGAAAACTAGAGAGGGAAAGCAGAAACACACAGAGTGACCAAATTTGACATCTATCATGAACAATACGTCTCTCCGTCGTAATCCCTCAAATGTAAGAATCGCAGGGGGTTGGTCTAGATGGCTCTTTGGGTCCCTTCCAACTCTACAATTCTGTGGTTCTAAGGAGGGAGAGGAAGGGGAGAGAATGAGATGGCAGAAAAAAATGCAGTGGAGAGGTAGCATCAGCCCTATCCTCTGCAGGCCTGTGGTCCCAATAGATTGCACCTGAGAAATTGTGTTCTTCAGCAGAAAAAAGGTTCACCACCCCTAATGTAGTAGAAGCAAAAAAGAAGACTCCTATTAGAAGACAGTTAACACCAAAGCAGTTTTCTTGTGTTAGATTCCAGACAAAGAGTCCTTTTTTATTATAAACATCTTTATTGAAAGTTCAAAAAGTACATAATCATATGTGCGCTAAAAATTGTGAGACGTAAATAAAAGAGAGAGAAAAGAAAAAGAGAAACAGAACCCGCGTAGAAAGGAAAATAAAGGAGGGAGGGGGGAAACCCAAAATTGTATACTTTACAAGGTTGTTATTGTACTTCACCAGATCTTAACCTATTACCATATTTTACCTTACCGAGGAGAACAAGGCTGTATATTGTCTCCCTGCTTATTTAACTTATATGCAGAATACATTGTGCGAAAGGCTGGGCTGGATGAATCCCTAGCCGGAATTAAGATTGCCGGAAGAAATATCAACAACCTCAGATATGCAGATGACACAACCTTGATAGCAGAAAGTGAGGAGGAATTAAAGAACCTTTTAATGAGGGTGAAAGAGGAGAGCGCAAAATATGGTCTGAAGCTCAACATCAAAAAAACGAAGATCATGGCCACTGGTCCCATCACCTCCTGGCAAATAGAAGGGGAAGAAATGGAGGCAGATTTTACCTTCTTGGGCTCCATGATCACTGCAGATGGTGACAGCAGTCACGAAAATAAAAGACGCCTGCTTCTTGGAAGAAAAGTGATGACAAACCTAGACAGCATCTTAAAAAGCAGAGACATCACCTTGCCGGCAAAAATCCATATAGTTAAAGCCATGGTTTCCCAGTAGTGATGTATGGAAGTGAGAGCTGGACCATAAAGAAGGCTGATCGCTGAAGAATTGATGCTTTTGAATTATGGTGCTGGAGGAGACTCTTGAGAGTCTCTTAAGGAAATCAGCCCTGAGTGCTCACTGGAAGGACAGATCGTGAAGCTGAGGCTCTAATACTTTGGCCACCTCATGAGAAGAGAAGACTCCCTGGAAAAGACCCTGATGTTGGGAAAGATGGAGGGCACAAGGAGAAGGGGACGACAGAGGATGAGATGGTTGGACAGTGTTCTCAAAGCTACCAACGTGAGTTTGACCAAACTGTGGGAGGCAGTGGAAGACAGGAGTGCCTGGCGTGCTCTGGTCCATGGGGTCATGGAGAGTCGGACACAACTAAACAACAACAGCCTGAGCTGATGCTCCTAAACTTGATTGTGGCTCCAAATGCAACTTCAAAGCAGATTGCAAACTTTTTCTGGATTTTGTAATGCATTTTTGTTGTCTAGTAAGTGCACACAAAATTTCCATATTTTACTTAAAATATGTATACATAAATACATCTTTTGTACAGTTTAAAATGTGCATTTTATGTTTTGAAAGTGCATGAATTTTACATGTGTAAAACTTATATGCAGACTTTTCATTATTTCTTTTTAAAAAATACACACAAACTTGGATGGAACAGACCCATGATTCAGCACCAGTAAGACCAGTAAGATTAGAAATCAAGTTACAGATAGGTAGCCGTGTTGGTCTGCCATAGTCAAAACAAAAAAAATTCCTTCCAGTAGCACCTTAAAGACCAACTAAGTTAGTTCTTGCTATGAGCTTTCGTGTGCATGCACACGAAAGCTCATACCAAGAACTAACTTAGTTGGTCTTTAAGGTGCTACTGGAAGGATTTTTTTTTTATTAGAAATCAAGCTGCTGAGTGGGAAGGAAATATTCTCCAGCCATTGAGGAATATGACCCTTCTTTTGTTCGGTGCCTGACTACACAATGAAGATACATAGCTTTACATAAAGGATGGCCTTGTCACTGATTTGCCTTTTAGCTCACCTGCTTGCTGCAGTTCATTTGTTCATTTTGTAATAGAACCCGGTCGACAAAATTAAGGGTCACGTGCCTCATACAAGGAGCCAGTGATCAAGAATTAATTTCTGAGCTTCCTACCCTGGGCTACAAGTTTGTTTACAAGTTATTATTCAGCGAAAGAACTGAGGGCTCAGAGGGGGGAGAAGGCAGCTACAGATGTATTCTATTATACAGAAGAAAGAGATTAGATTAGGTACACTTGTTTCCAATATCTATAGCTAATACACTGCATTTGCAATCAGTTTAGTTTCTACAGTGACTTGAGAGTTGCTTAAAATAATTATAACTCAAGCACGGTGTCCTCTTTAATTCATATGGTGTGAATTCTAGAAGCTGCAGTCATTTACTTAGGTTTGCTTGGCTTAAAATAACATGGGATAGTCATGACTCAGTGGTAGAGCACATGCTTAGCATGCAAAATAGCCCAAGTACAATTCCTGATATCTCCAGTTAGAATTGAAGAGAGAAAAAATCCCTATCTGAAACCCTGAAGAGCAATTTCCAGTAGACATTACTGAGCTAAATTACCAGGGCTGCCCCCCCCATGATGAAACGTCACCCAGGATCCACAGGGGGAATAGATCCCAATGTAGATCTTTACCCCACCCCCCTTGTTCCTGGTGTAGATCTTCACTCACCCCTTTCCCTCTGGTGGTGGGCTGGGCGCCATTTTGCCTCAGATGCCAAAATGTCTTGCGCCGGCCATGTACATTGCCAATGGTCAGAATTCATATATGGTAGAGATGGATGGATCAGTCAGTTTTGGTTCTTTCAATTCCTCCTTTCTCCAATCTTAATTTAACTTGTCCACATTTCTGCAGCAACTTGTGAATTTTCATTTTAAAAAATCCTCGTGAATATTCTTCAAAATTTGCATGTGAATGACTTCCGATAAACATATTTTTGCAGGCAACTTTGACATATGTACACACTTTTGCAAGCAGTTTATTCCAATATTTTGTATATTATTTTCACTATTTCATTCATTTTTATGCACTCTGTTGCCCAGTACCTGCATTTTTGTAAATATTTGTTGGTTGGAGAGCTGCATTGCAAAATTTGGGAAAGTGCAATTTTTGTAGGATGGCTGTTTTGGGTCTCATCATGTTTTGGTAAGTGAAGATTAAATAAACTGAGCTTTAAATGTGAACTGAACTGAAATCCTCTCCCATCCCTAGTATAAGATAGCTTGTGGTTTTAAGAGGAACAATTCAAACAGGTTCTGTGGAAGGAACTCCCACTCCCAAAATATAATGTGTAAAGCGACTCTAAATAATATATGTGAAATCAACTACTTGGAGGGGGGGGGGGAATCAGCATTAAAGCTACAGGACTCTCCCAGTTAAATCTCAATGGTGAAAATATTTTCCAGAGGCAGAAGAAGTTGGAACTTTGATCTGCTCCTGATTATATTACTTAGAAGCAAGAGCCATTGATTTCAACAAAACTTACTTTTTTGTCTTATTTAGGGTTGCAGCTTTGGATTCAGATAAATCACCCACTAGGGGGAACCACAATCTTGTACACAAGGCCAGCGTATTATTTCTATGATCACATTCTGGTGTGGAATTCCTGTGAAATCCACGGCCATTTTGTGGAAGTTTTGGATCAGAGGTCATTAATCTTGGTGGTACGAACATTTTTGCTGCTGCGTTGTAAAAACTGCCATTTTAATGCATTTCTGCTCAGTTCTAACTGAATTTCAGTTTAGTGTATTAGACTTAGCCAGAGAGAAGAGGCTAAGGGAAACTGAATTGCTTCGTTGGGTTGCTTTTGGCAATGAAGACCTCTCTCCTGGATATCACATTATGCAGTGACAGACCTGCATTTGTTCCAGAACGAAGGCTCATTAGGATGTTGTAGCCAATGCAAGCTCGCTGCCCAGGGTACCCTGTAAAATATACATGCTTTTTCAACCTTACTTTTGTCATATGCAGTAATATATTTTACATGTATGTTTTCCAGGTACACCCCCAAACTAGAATGTGTGAATCAGGCCAAGAATCACCAGAGTCCCACTCTGAATTTATAACTCAAGGAAAATGTGTTCTGCCTGGGGCTTGCGAAGAAAGAGCTTTCTTCTAATTAGTCTACCTACCCAATCATTCTGTCCTGTGCTGTGCTGGGGCTCTAAAGCAAAGTGACTAGTATTGCTTCTGTCCCATCACTGCTGTAAGTAATGACTTTTGGAGAATGTGCCCCCTAGCTTTTCTGGCCTCAGACTCCCTTCCTTTACGTCTTCCCAATTACCATAAAACAGGAGAACTATCAAAATGTCTTTCCCTTCCTGGTTTCTCCTTCCTTTCTCTCCTGATTGCTCCCAAGCTTAACTTGCAGAGGGTTTTTTTTTATGTGCCCACACAGAGGGCCCTCAACCAGCAGTTTGGGAACAGGGTTTGAATAATTCATTCAACTCGATCTTGCAGAGTGACTAATGTGCTAATTATCCAGAAGAGCCATTTTATAAGGTTGGGTCAGGTACTCGGTGCTAAACATCATTATAAGAAATTCATGTGGTATTTGGGAATTTGAGGGAAACTGCTGATGTGATAGACATCTGTGAGGTTGGGTACTTTACTTAAAGCCAGTACCTAGTTCTGGTGTTCTGTGGTCCATAATTGCCCAGTGCAGTATGATTTGCAGATCATTTACAGGTAATGTATAGTAAAATTTAACTGAAATACAGCCAAAAGATATGGATGCGTCTTATCAAAATTACTCTCCAGAACACTCTATTAAATCCATATCTAATGAAACCTGATGAGATATTTGGTAGTGGTTGTATCATTGATTATGTAGTCATCATATTGATTGTTCATTTCATGAATATAGCCTTAGATAAGTTTTGATGAGATACCTCTGTGATGAAATTTTCCATTATTTCACTGTGATGCTGTTATAATTTATTATGTAGAAATGTTCAGTTCACAGCTTTTAGCCCAGAGGTACAACTTAATTGAGCTGAACTTAACAGAAGCAAATATAAAAATGTGCTTCATATTTCAGGGCCGTGCTTTTGTTTCCTAGCAACATGATTTGCATTTAGGCAAAAAAAGGAAAAAGAAAGATGGAGAAGGAGTTACTACTGCATGAGAATATAAAATCTGCCAACCCCTCATACTGGCTTTTGGTAACAGACTCAATGTATTTTTCCACTGCCACATCAGGTCTGCCATTTTGAAGCAATGAAAGAGAAGAAATGAAGAGTATTCATTAATATTCCCCTTAAGATCTTGCCTTTCTATTTATCAAGGTTCTGCTTGTCCAGGACAGAATATGTTTCCTTGTATGTTATTAAAATGAGTTCAAGAGTGAACATGTTTTAGTAACATGCAAGTCTACTCCCAACCCCCCCAACCCCCCCCCAAAACCCAACACCTTCATAAATCCAAAACTGTCGACCTGTTCAAATATGGAACCTTTCACCTCAAGTCAGTAGCAAAAATCCCTTAAAAAATAAGAAGAATGCCTGTCCTCCTCCTTCATGCCCATACCCACAGTCTCTATCTTTTCCCCTCAACAAAACAGAGAGGTGATAGTGCCACTGGTGAGGCCCACTTTAAGGCAGAATTTGCCTATTTGTTATAACAACCCAACCAGTTTCACGCCACTAATTTACATTAGGAAGTCTAAAGTCATACTGAAGATCTGCCATCCCACTGAATGAACATGAACTGGGCTGGTGTTGTTTTTATTCTGTCTCCACCTGCTTAACTTACTGGGGAAATGGCTAAAACTGTTTTATTTCCTCAAATAGCAGGATCTGAACGTGCCATGTTATTGCTGTTAAGATTCAAATGAATATAAACTACAGGGATAGTCTAAGAGGAAGGGATGAAACATGGTTTATGAGATGAAATGCTTAATGTGAATTGGCATTATGTTTTGAACAATAGGAGTTTCCTCTAGTCTCACATTCAGGGTATGCTCACACTTCCATTTATGCCACTGACATCCAACACACTCAGACGGCTAGTTTTTGAAGCGGCATTCACACAACATTAGCCACAATCCATCTTGATCCTGTAGTTTCTAGGCAAATACAGCTGTTATATGTGCTTTCTTCCCTTTCAAACCAGCTTCAATCTTTTGCTGCTTATTAATATTGCACATTTGGAAGCAATAGGATGAATTTCTTTTTGAAATAAAAATTGTCCAGTCCAAAAATATAGTTCAAAAGGTTTACTAACAAAACTTGCTCCAAAAAGACACAAAACAAATAACGTTACATCCAGATAGTTGCGTAATACATCTTAGAAATGTGAATTTCTTCTATTCAGAGCTGAAATCAAAGCTTTGCCTCCCCACACAGACTCCATTAGCCTGGAGGCTGTTTACTCCTGGAAAGAATCATTAGCAGTCCTTTCTCTTCAACTGCTTTCAGAACAAAGACTACCAACACACCCAAAATGGAGATCTGCAATCGAATTCCCCATGTGATCTAAGTTAAACACCTCGTGACAGAGCAGCAGAGATACATTAACAGTCAATCATTAACTGTCAGGCTCTTTGAGACTCTTTTGTTCAGCTCAATGGAATTTACCAATGGCACCCTCTTAGCAGTACAAATACAGAGTTATTTTCCATTTCAGTGCACAATTAAACAATTATACAGTGGTACCTTGGTTTACAGGGACACGGGTGGCGCTGTGGGTTAAACCACAGAGCCTAGGACTTGCCAATCAGAAGGTCGGTGGTTTGAATCCCTGTGTCATTGCTTGGTGCCTGCTCCTGCCAACCTAGCAGTTTGAAAGCACATCAAAGTGCAAGTAGATAAACAGGTACCACTCCGGCAGGAAGGTAAATGGCGTTTCCGTGTGCTGCTCTGATTCACCAGAAGCGGCTTAAGTCATGCTGGCCACATGACCAGGAAGCTGTATGCAGGCTTCCTCAGCCAATAAAGCGAGATGAGCGCCGCAACCCGAGTCGGCCACGACTGGACCTAATGGTCAGGGGTCCCTTTACCTTTACCTTTACCTTGGTTTACAACCATAATCTGTTCTGGAGGTCTGGTTGTAAACCATAAACAGGTTGTAACCCAAGGCACGCTTTCACCCCCCCCCCGAAAAAGGTTGTAATTCCCCCCCCCAAAAGAGGGTTGTAATCCCCCCCCCAAAAAAAAGGGGCACGCACTTCCAGGTTTGAAGTGGTTGTAATCCAAAATGGTTGCTAACCAAGGTACCACTGCACTTAACAAATATGACTACAGTATAAGACTCAAGTTGCATTTACTTCATAGTCAGAATGGTATGAACATTTGAGAAAGCCATCATGCATGTGCAGATGCGCATGTGCAAATAACAGCTTCATGAATAGGTATGTGGTTGCAGGGGAAGAAAACCAAAAAGATCATTTGTAAAGATATCCTTGCCCCTTTTTCTGATGTGAACAGCACTGTGCAAATGTGGCTTGAAATTTGGCAGGGTGGGGCTTTGTCACAACTTAAGCCACTAATGTGAATATATACCCATAGTCTCCAAAAATTCTTTTCAGTGGATCAATGATAATTAACAAGCTAAACATCAATGAATTGAAATGCTCCAAAAAAAAACCTCCTGCTGGCTCTAAAAGCTGATGGTCCCTATCGTAACAAGATTAGCTGCAATGCAGGAAACTATTGCTTCCCTTATCCAGCAGTTCCCATGGAAGGAACACTGCAGCTTGGAGCTCCTGCAGCACCATGGGCTTTCTTCAAAGGAGGGGAAAATATGACACACTTTCTTCTAAGTGAATAAGGAAGCCAAACCATGAGCATGGACAGAGCATAGTTCTTTGCGAGTTATTAAAACTTGTTATTTCAATCTCCCCTTTTTTTCCTAGCTGATATTCTGATAAATATCTACACACACACACACACACACTCCAGTGTAGGCCATAGGCTTAGAAGAAAGTTCATTGGTGTCAGGAGAATCTTTTTTCCTAATGCTTATTTCCCCATGGAAATAGTAGATAGAGCCACAGAGGAGAGGTAGTAGGCTGAATTCAAAGGCTCTATGAACTGGTTGGCCATGCTTCCCACCCCACCCACCCGAAACTGCAAAAGTCATGTAAAAGGTAGACAGTGGTATGTGTTTCGTTCTGATTCTTTCACAATGAATGCTAGAGTGGAAGTGGAAATAATTGGGAATGAAAGAAATAGAAAGAGGTTCTTGGAAAGTGACTTTGCTCATTAAATTCCAAATGTCTCTATTGTTTCTTTAGTCCCACATAGCCAAAAGTTCAGTAGTTTAATGTTGGGGGGGGGGAGTACCTGGTTATTCCCTGCCCACCCCACCCCTTTCTGTAAAGAAGACAGAAATGAAGGTCAAATCGATTGCTGTAAATTATGTCTAGGGACTCAGCTAGACTGGTAAAGAAAAAGCTATTTATATGCGTTGTATGTGCGATATAACGTTGTGCCACCAGTGGCGACACTGAGTCCTGTTTTTCTCTACCTGTTTTCCCTGTTTAAATTTACAACGCTTTCTCCTAGATCCAGCCTAGCAGTCACAGACAAGCTATGGCTTGATAATGAAGAAGCCAAGTTATGTATGCCAGAAATGGTCGTTCTGGCAGTTCCAGGCCATCCTTTTGGAATTTTGACATTTGTTTGTCTGAGCATTCCCAACATAAGGAGGCATCGCATTTGGTGTTATTTTAGATCAGCCTATCCCCACCTGGTGTTCTTTCAATTTGTACTGCTCTATCATCTCTGATGCTGGTTGAGGCTAAAGGGAGTTGGAATCTAAAATGTTTGGAGTGTTCCAGGTCAGGGAGGTTATGAACAGTTTTCACAGTTTGAACTAATCACTATGAGTGGCTGCCTAGAGGAGATGATTTCTGGAGAACAACAAACAGAAACCTGAAACCTAGAGCAGCAGCCATTTTGAGACCAGTTCTTATAGGATGAGTTGCACAGTATTAAGCAAAGTTTGTTCCACCTTTCAGTCATCTATGACACCATTTTATAAAGTGTGCAGCGGCAAATGGCACACGGTGTCAGAAAAGAAATTGTCTGAAAATGAAACAGTCCAGCAAAAATGAACAGCTATGGCCTTCAGGAAAGTCGGAGTTTGAAATAAATGATGCAGAGAACCACTAAAGGTAGAATCAGAGATTTGAGCAAGCAGAGCAGGTAGGAATGGTTGAAGACTTCAGGGAGCATAATTTCTCCTTCCATAGGGAGAAAAAGCAAGAGAGTTTTTAAAACATTTTTGGTATGATAACAAGGGAGTTAAGGAAAGCCAAGTTTTGATTAATTAATAAATCTAGAGTATACTGTGCACTAAGAAGAAATGTTGCCGATGAAATGCACCCGTTCTTCACTTGAACTTGGAGTAGAGGAGAAATCATAGAGCCACTTAGGTAGGTCAGACCATTGGCCAATCTAGCTGACAATTGTCTTCCCTGACTGGCTGGCAGCAGTTTTCCAGCATCTCAGGCACAAACCTTTTGCTGGTAGACACTGGGAACCAATTCAATAGCATTCTAGGTGTCCTACATGCTGCTGCAAATTACTTCACCATCCCTCTCTCATAGCACACTAGAATTGGAGAGTCTAGGTAGAATAACATCCTTTGATTATAAGCTTGACCACAAGTCCATTTTCCCTCTGTCCACCCTGGTGTTTGCTCTTCCTTCCCCACTCAGCCACCTGGCATTTTCCTTACATGGCAAGATTAGAGACATCATTTCACTTTTACTGGTCTGCAGTTTGTTGTGGTCTGAATCATCACCCGCTGTAGTTCTGGAGTGTCTTGTAGAAGCCTATTTTGCCTCAAGCCAGTCCAGAACCTCGTCCAAATCTGCAACACGTCCCTACCCAGAACCCTCTACAATATGCAATAAAGGGATTCCAAAGTGGATCCTTAACACAGAAGCTGATTTAGAAAATGTTCCCCACAGATAGCAAGTTTGACAACCGGTGCTCTATAGCACACTGACAACAGCAGTTACTTATTGTGTAACAACACACTTCGCGAAATCTGTTTGAGTTAGCTACAGATAGCTGTTCTCGGCATCCTTTTTATCTGCCAACTAAGGGAAATTTGGGGGAAGTGCCTCTTGAGCTCAACAGGGTGTTGGCCAGGTACTGTTTCTTGCCACCGATGATCGGGAAGTATAACTGGGAACTGGGAATATCTCTTATGACATTGCATAATCTAGGCTTGATCTAGCACTCACATTTAATCACCCCAGAAGCTGCCTAATTGCTCTGTTTTCTTACTTGGAGAGCAATGTAAATGTGGATAGGGATTCTTCGTAATTGGGTAGTACGTGGGAGTATTGTGCTAACAAGAGAGTCATGAAAGAAGCAATGTCTGTCTTTTCAGTGGCTATAAAAATAACGATATTAATTGAGGGATGCAGCAGCTTTGTGGCTCGTTGGTTGATCTATGGAGGCTTCATCTATTTTATGTAAGCTGCAGTGCTGACTTTACATATAAAAATAGTTGAGAGGAACACTGCCTACAGATTCATACTGAAAAACTTTTATTATCCAGGTGACCGGGAATATATGACAACCACTACTGTCTTAGTGTAACATAAGATAATAATCTGTTTAAGTTTTAAAACAGGAATGCTGGAAGGGCTCTACTTTTGAATTTGTCACTAATAGCCTGTCTTATGACAAACGAGAATAAAATCTATTTGACTACATATCCACCACTCTCAAGAACCCTGGCTTTCAGGAGGTAATCTTTGTCAAAACTTTGCTGCAAGATGTTATATATTTTTATTAATTAACCAGGTATTCTTTGTAAAATAAAAATACAAATCCAAGTGCCCAATTAAACAGCTTCTGCATATTTGAAACACCAAAACACACAAAAAGGTATTTGACAGTTCCCGATGCATCAAGGTAATTCAAGCTGTTTCTGTAAAGTGAGCTATATCAGGGGAAGAACAAGAGTATTCAGAAAAGTTTGTGTTATTAAATGACAGACTTTGCTTTGTGGAGTCTGGCCAAACAAATTAAAACCTCAGGTCTGAGTTTCTTTATGTTCAGGCTTATTAACAGCTGTAAATAAAGCAGAAAGAACTAAACATCATTTGTTTAGACTATTTAAAGAAATATAGTATGACGAATTTGAGAGCAGGATTTGCGCTATGAGCAACAGACGTAATTATATTATAATATTGTGGTTACAATTTGAAAGATAGAAGATAGGGTGCAGCAGAAGGGGAGAGACAACAACTCCATGGAAAAAGAGGTGAGACGTTGACAAAAATAAGAGAAAAGATGAAACTTTGCTATGACTGCATATGTTAAAAATGTTGAAACTTAAGAAAAGACAATTTAAAAAAGAACTAAACATCAGTGGTCTGAATGTTGGACTAGGACTTGAGAGAAACAGGTTCAGTTCCCTGCTCAGCCATGGAGCAAACTGGATGGCTCTCAGACTAACTTCTCTATTGTTGTGAGGATGCAATGGGGGAAGTTGCCAGACCTTCTTTTGGGTAGTCAGGCCTCATACAGGGTCTTCCCTTTCTCCCTAATCTAGCTGCTATTTCTTCTAGTGGGTTGCTTTGCTTTATATCTGAAAGGCTGCACCAATCATAGCCATCATGGCAGAACTTCTGCTAGAGCATTCTCTACTACCGTTGGCGGTTTCTTGACTTCTGTGGCTGCTCAGGAAGTAGCCAAGCCTCTTCCTACTGTTTGTCCTTACCCTCTTTTTTTTTGCATTCCAACTCTCCCCACCATTATGTGTAAAAGGAAAAAGCAAAGGTCAACCTGGATGGTTAAGTCCAGTCAAAGGTGACTATGGGTAATCTCAGCCGACAATGGAACAATTTGGTGTAACTCTAAGTAAAGCAGAGTGTCAGATGGGAAAGCTGTCAGCTGCTGGCACATCCCAGCAGGAAAGTGATTGTGAAGCTTTCCTGGACTTTGTTGGATCCTTCTTGCCTTTCCTCAGCTGCCATCGTTATTTCTTCCCTGCGTATTACTGTCGAAATCATGCTTCGGGGCTGGGAAACCACTTTGCCAATCTGTTGTCAGGGTGAAATAGCAGGAAAACCAGATGCTTTTTAGTTTTAAAGAACTCCATGTGGAAACGTTTCTTAAAAGTAAAAGGAAGGACGTCCCTTAAAACAGAGCTGCCATACGTCTGGTATTTAGCCCCCTTAAGCAGTGGGCGGAAATTGCCGATATGTCCAGGAAAATCAGGACATATGGCAGGCAGCCCATGCCGTTAGTGTAGATTTTGGTGATTTCCATTAAAAATAGCTCAAAAACTCATTTTGTTGTTGTTGAGATTTCGCCAAAAAATGTTCAACAACTCTTGTGTCCAGATTTTTACTTTTTTAAATATGGCAAGCCTACTTAAAAGCAGAACCAGGCTACCATTTCGGCCACTGGCAGCCAAGCTGCTCAGCTTCCTGTGCTTCAGGAAAGCCAACTGGAAGATTGTCATGAGGTAACTCCTCACAGGGGGGCTTTTCCAGATCAGGAAGCATAGGAAAAATATTTAATAGAAAGTGGGGGTGGAACCCCACAGTATTGGTGGCCACCTCTCAAGAATAAGGTAAACACAATCCTATAGCTACTGAAATGATACGTTCTGAAGTGCCTAGCAAACGAAGCATAATAAACAGGCCTCATTCAGGAGGGAAGAAAATGTTTGAGTAACTGGAGGACAGGTTTTGGCTCAACGAAAATAAGGATGACGTTGAGTTTCCCTCCTCTTCAGTTGCTGCTCTGCTATCTTCCTACTCATTAGACAAGCTCACCAGCAGCTGCTCCCTGTGAATATTCAAGATGCCTTTTTTTTGTTGTGGTTCTGATTTTGAATCTTATTTGGGCCTTTTTCTTTCCCCCGCTCCTCATGCTTTAAATAAAGAATCGCTCTGAGTAGCACAGCATTCCCATTAACAGCAAAGCAAGTTTAATGGAACAGAAGAAGATCTCTGCCTGAGATGTGACTATTTATTCAGCAGGAGTTAGGGACCTTTTAAAACCTGAGGCCCATATTCTTCACATGCAGCCTTCTGGGGGCCACAGTGCTGGATTGGGCCAGGGGCAAAAAGTAGGTGGAGCAACATAGGCAACTCCTACAGTAGGTACATTCTCAATTCAATATGCAGTCTATGGCCCCTTCAAAAGAACACTGGTTCCATATTAAAATGGTAGTGAAAGCTGAATGGACTAGTTTTAATTCTGACTTTCAAGATCACCCCCAAGAACAGAAAATATTATGTTACAAAGAGGGAGATCCCTAAAGATGATGCTTGAGAAAAATGATTTCCACTGGAAGCTCCGTTCTACAATTACATTTTTGTATTGAATGAAAGGGATGGATATGAGCCCATCTGGTTAGATTATGTGGATTTTCTTTTAAGTGTGTTTTTTAATTTACTCAAAGGTCTGAACTGTTGGGATGTATCGTATATAGGACTTCTCTTTCTGCAAGAGAAGTTGTTCAAAGGAACCTGAGAATCACTGAAGAATTCTAGAGTATGACAACCGAATGCTGGATCTGGGGCAAGTTTCTGGACAAAGGAGATTATGTGCCTGGAGTAATGGTGAAGTTGTATTTACAGGTTACAGATGACACTGCTGACCTCTTTGATCCCTGGAATGAGAGTGTTATTACCTGAAGCTCAGAGAGTCAGCATCCATGCATTCTGACCCATGACTCCAAAAGGTCCCAAAAGCTACAGGGCTTGGGGCTATTATAACAAGCTTTTTCAAAACAGTATGGGAAATTTAACATCCTTGAGTTGTTTTTGTTCCTTATTTCAGTCTTCTATCAGAAGCAGAAACATGTACAGCTTGAAAACTTGGAGGGGAAATAGAAACATCTAGTGGAAATGGATTTCATTTCCCCCAAACTTTTTCTTATATAACCCTTACATGTGTGGCAGCCAACATGCAAAGACATAGTGATGATGATGATGATTAAAATAGTGATTGTACCAAATGTTAAAAGCAGTAATATGGAAGCATGCTGTAGGACCTTCACTTTCAAGGTAAAATCAGAAGTTATGAGCATCAGGATTATTTCTGAAGATTTTGGGCTCCTGCTGAGATCCTTTCCTGTTTCTTACTATCATGTTTAGAGTAGATGCACTGAAATCAATGGGATTTCAGATACACACTAACTTAAGCCTTATTGATTTCAGTGAGTCTGCTTTAAGCATGAGCAAGTCTGAATCCAACTGATGTGGCCTCCTGATACCAATGCATTTTGAATATCTCTGGATCCATCAGCCATTGCAAGCAGCAGTGTGGAAACACAGCCCCATGATGTCCTGCATGTTACAGAGATGCAGCTGTTTGGGTGACATCCCCATGTTTCTAATACCTTGTGGGCCCATGGCTACATCACAAAAGTTGGCAGGTTTCTTTGCTAGATATCACTGAGTGCATATATACAGATTTATCGTTTTCTAAAGTTATAATATGAAGGGAAACATCCATCTCATTTTTTTCCCCTCATTTAATTTGGGTTTACCATTTCCATGCTTTGTGGTTTTTTTTACCTTTCGGATTTTCAGCAGAAATGGTGGCCCTGGGTTAAATAATGTGGGATAGTATTTTGATGAGGACACTGCACAAAACCTGCATGCATGAGCAGTAAGGTAAAGGTAAAGGTAAAGGTAATCCTGACCATTAGGTCCAGTCGCGGACAACTCTGGGGTTGTGCGCTCATCTCGCTCTATAGGCCGAGGGAACCGGTGTTTGCCTGCAGACAGCTTCCGGGTCATGTGGCCAGCATGACTAAGCTGCTTCTGGTGAACCAGAGCAGCACACAGAAATGCCGTATACCTTCCCGCCAGAGCGTTCCCTATTTATCTATTTGCACAAGACGTGCTTTCGAACTGCTAGGTTGGCAGGAGCAGGGACCGAGCAATGGGAGCTCACTCCGTCGCTGGGATTTGAACCACCGACCTTCTGATCGGCAAGTCCTAGGCTCTGTGGTTTAACCCATGGTGCCACCCGCGTCCCTATGCACGAGCAGTACTCAGCCCCAAACAAACTGCAGTGTGGAAGCACCTCAAGTTTTCAAAAAATGTAAATCCCTGTAGGCCAGTGCCCATTGGAATTGGAGGCAGGGAGGCAAACACAAGGTGACAAGTGCAGCCAACTAATCCTAGTTTTGTTTCCACCCTCCTCCCTTAGGCAGACAGGCAGAGACACCTCTGTATTAGGTAAGGAGGTAGGTGCACTTGGAGGAATGGAGACTGGAGTTGATGGATCAGTGTCCCACGTGATCTAATATAACAGCCTCCAATACCTGTATGCTGCTGCTGCTTTTAAAGAATCATGTGTATTTTTCAGTGGTTTTTAATTGATCCTTAATTTTACTGAAGAGAAAAACATTCCTTTTTTTATTTAATGTCAAATTCATGCTGTGCATATTTATCCTTCCTGTAGGTGGGTTTGGAACACCAGTCCTGTTCCCCCCATGCATTAGCTGTGTTAGATTTGCTTACTAGTCTTATTATATTTGTTTAACTGTTCTTCAGTGTACAAGGCTGCCATATGTCTGCTTGGATTATGAATTTTACAACACTGTTAGGGTTCTGTATAGTGTCATAATGCACTCTTCACTGATCTTTTATCACCAAAGGCCCCAGCCATCCATTGAAGGCTGAAACTGGCAGACTATTTAGTGTGCCCTAAGTATAACTTTGAGACAGCAGGAGCTGGTGCTTGCTGTAATTATGCTCTCCCAATTGTGGAATCTGCTCCCTATTGAGACTAGAAGAGCAGCATCTGTTGCAACATTTAGGCTAAAATTAAAGAGGTGCACAAATTTGCTGATGCATTTAACTGTAGGGAATTGTTTTAATTAAAATGTTTGAATATTTGGGTTCTTTTCATCCAAAAGATAAGACTAGAAAATGAAGTCAAATGGCGGGAATTCATATGACTATAATTAATGACAGAGTGTCACGAGTGGGATGGACAACAGGGGCTATCTTTGAAGAGCATTCTCATTTGAGAGGCTCAAAGTTAAACTGGGCCATTTTAGAAAACGTGTAATTCTGCCCCCCCCATATTATTTTCTAGTTAGTATTGTCCTTTATCTTCTATTGATAACATTCCCAAGAGCAAAGGAACAGTAAGGAAATCCAACAACGAGTGATGTATGCAAGAGACAACATTTTATGCATGTAATTTATGTCTCACACTTCTACCCATTTGGGTTCTGAAGCTGTCTTACTTCCCTGCACTGTGCCTAATAATAATAATAATAATAATAATAATAATAATAATAATAATAAATAATAATTCTTATCACCCACTTTTTCCCACAGGAGCTTCCTCACAATAATCACAAAATGCAGCCAACATAAAACCACAAGTAAAATAAAATATGCATTCAAACAAAAAAATTGAAGTGGTAGGCATATCAAATTCAGCAGTACTTTAAGCTAATGAACTTCTCTCCATCTCTGTACCAAAGGCCTGTATAGATAAAAGTTATGAATTCAACTTCCGCAGGGATGGAATTCCACAAATGGGGCACTGCCTGGTGTGTGTGTATGATTAATGAACTTGTGCCTTATAAAGAAATCTAGTGTTATGATAAAAATGATTTGATAAAACAAAAACAAAGAATTAAACAAAGAAAAACACACAATTGAGCCCATGTGTACATAAAATACATTGTATAACATTCATGATGAATTTCTTCCATCACAAAATCACCACTGCCACTCCTCACGTATTTGGGATTAAGGGGCATGGCTTCCATCCATGAAGATCAAACTCCTCATTTTTTCCAAATTAGAGCATTTTTTCCAAAGCTAGACTGAAAATCTTTGTAGCTCTTTCAGAAACAAGAAGCACCAAGGACCTTTCTAGCCCTTTTCTTATGTCTGTATCTAAACTTAGCCTTACTTTGATTCTTAGTCCAACTCACAACCCCTTACTAATTGCTGTGAGACCTTAGGGTATGATGCTGAGTTCAGGTACCAATGAGGAAAATACTTTCATCTTGGCTTTGCAGAGTTTCTTGGTTTGAACTTATCTTTAATCTTGGTTTCTGGGGCCATCTTTTGCTAGTGGCTTAGTTGCTTCATCCCTTGCCATGCAGTCCCTTTCTGAGAATCCTAGAAATGGCATAATTGAGAAGTTAATTTATCTTGTTAAATGAGAGAAGAAGTTCACTATGGCAAACATTTAAAGTTCACATTAACCAGGCATCTTAAGGTTTTTAGAGGGACGTGGGTGGCGCTGTGGGCTAAACCACAGAGCCTAGGACTTGCTGATCAGAAGGTTGGCGGTTTGAATCCCCGTGACGGGGTGAGCTCCCGCTCCTCGGTCCCTGCTCCTGCCAACCTAGCAGTTCGAAAGCACCTCAAAGTGCAAGTAGATAAATAGGTACCACTCCTGCGGGAAGGTAAATGACATTTCCGTGCGCTGCTCTGGTTCGCCAGAAGCAGCTTAGTCATGCTAGCCACATGACTCGGAAGCTGTACGGCGGTTCCCTTGGCCAAAAAAGCGAGATGACTGCCGCAGCCCCAGAGTTGGTCACGACTGGACCTAATAGTCAGGGGTCCCTTTACCTTTACCTTTAAGGTTTTTAGAAGCTTCTGAGTTGATTTTTACTCAGCCCTTTTTTTGTTGTTGTTACCTTCCAGTTGTTTAAGCACCTTTCTTATGATGTGTATCCATGTTATCTTAGCCATACATTACTGATGTTTTGCTGATATGTGGAAGCTCAACAGAACACCCAAATGGATGGGAATGCATAAATCCCCATTGCAAGTTGATCTACCATCAACTGCCCTCTAGCCTGGTGACTTTTAAAATATGTTAATATTGTTGCCTATGTTCTTAAAGTATGTGATTTGCAATGGTTGTAATGGTAGGCTGGTTCTAGATCTGGCAGAAACCACATAGAGTAGTGCAGTAGCCCTGGGGGTCTAGTTTTATTTCTTTCTCTACTTGCTTATATTGCACCTGGGGCAAGTGTACCAGATTCCCACTATCTTACTTGGTCTCCTCAGAGTAGGGGAACTGCCTGCTAAATTCCAAGTCTACTGCTTGGCAACTTCAGCCTGTCTCCCCTTCTGCTTTCCCAGCCTAGAGGACAACCAGCCCTTGAATGTGTTTTAGAAACCCCTCCAAAAACCCAGTCTAGAAATCCAGTTTAGCAGTTTGCTCAAAAAAAGTATATGTAATAAGAAGGAAGAAATAGCAAGTATGCAGCTCAGAACTGAAATAAAACACTATGCCAGGACATTGGTCAAACTGGTCATACACTAATCCAACTGACTTTAGTTGATACCTAACCCTTCCCTTGCAGATACCTATTTCCACTTTCAGGCCAAGGGATCCGGCGTTTGTCCACAGACAGCTTTCCGGATCATGTGGCCAGCAGGACTAAACCGTTACTGGCACATGGAGGACCGTGACGAGTATCAGAGCGCATGGAAACACCATTTATCTTCACGCTACAGCAGTACCTATTTATCTACTTTCACTGGTATGCTCTTGAACTGCTAGGTTGGCAGGAGCTGGGACAGAGCAACGGGAACTCACTCCATCGCGGGGATTCGAATTGCTGACCTTCCAGTTGGCAAGCCCTAGAGGCTCAGTGGTTTAGACCACAGTGCCACCCGCATCCCTACCCATCTATTACCCTGCAGAGGAGTTGAAATGCTGGATTTATCTATGTGGTGAACGCCCTCAGATAACCACCTTCCAATGCATCACATAGTAAGCTTTCAAGCTGTTTTGTGGATTTACATGCTAGAAAAGAAAAGAAAAACAACAAATTCCAGTCAATCATGCATGCATTCACTTTAGCTTTTCATTATTATCTTCATCTTAATTTTGCAACAGGAGTTGAAGAGACTATACAGGCTTTACTTATATTCTGACACCCTCCCCAACACTTTATATAGAGTTTGGGTTGTATAAACAATGCTCTTGGTAAGCATCTTACTGTAGCAAACCTAGCCCTGTAGGGGAGTTCAGCCTAACCTTTCAGAAGTTCCTTCAGATCCTGCCCCTCACTGTCAAATATTCTGGTATCCTCAAATGGTTTTTCATTCCTTTTTATGTTCCTTCTTTTTAAAGTCCCCCCCTCTTTGCTGTATGTTTTCCTTCTGTCTTCTCCTGCTGTTCTTATTATCTCGGGTCCCACAGGTATCCAGCTTAGTTTCTTTGTTTCCTCTGTTTGACTAGTAGCATTTCTGCTGCTCCCCCTCACTATGTCTCAGATTCGCTTCCAGTGTTTGCTTTCCTTCTAATCAATTCCTTTCTTGTTCAAAAGGAAGGTGCCTCCCAATTGTTCTGCAGATTCTTTCCCCCTATTGTGATGAGGCAGCTAAGTGCCTCTTGCACATTCCCTGTCATGCATTCCTCTCCCTCTCTGCCTTTTTGGTGATATGGGAGGAAAGACAATGTCAGGGAGGGGGAAGCCCTCTGACATTAAGAGACAGTGTGGCATGCTTGCTAAATAAAGATGTCAGCAACTGGCTACCTGACCAGAAATTAATGAGGTGCGGTACGGAATTACTAGAGAGAGGGCCTTCTCTCTCCCCAGAGAGGCCTGCGTGGTACCTGAATTGGGATCCTTTCATAGAATCATAGAATTGTACAGTTGGAAGGGACCACAAGGGACATCTAGTCCAACCCCCTACAATGCAGGAATTTTTCCCCCCAATGTGGGGCTCAAACCCATGACCCTGAGATTAAGAGTCTCATTGTGGCGTTTGCCCATTCCTTGTGATTATGTTTGTACAGGGGGATAGAAATGGTTAACATAGATTGACCAATTAGAAAGCTCAGAGGCGGAGCCTACCTTGGTTTTGAGGCTCAGCCCAGGGGTTTTACCGTTGGGAGAGAGAGGAGTCAGAGTCAGACAGAGCGAGTAAAAGTCGAACAGAGCGGTTGTGACAGAGTGAGAGACAGGAATAGAACTGAGGGAGAAGAGTGTGGCAGTGTGAGGTAGTGCCACATCTAGTTAAGGGCGCGCTTTTGAGAAACCGTTCTGAACATATTTAAAATTTGTTTGTTCTTCAATAAACTTTAATCTTTGTTGTTGACTTTACAACCTGACTGAGAGTAAGTATTTCACCAGAAGAAACCTGGTTGGTGGCAGCAGAAGAATAAAGCAGAGGTGTACACGTCAATAGTCCGTGAAACGACCAGGGGCTCTGTACGAACCCCACACTCATGCTCTACTGACTGAACTATCTCACTAAAGATCTTTTAATTTCCCCCAGTCCCAAGATCTTTTAGGACAGTATCCTGTTGTTGATGATGATAATGATTCTTATTAAATTTGTATACTGCACTTCATCCCAAGATCTTGGGGTGGTTCACAGCATAAAAAATATAAAAGCACAAAATACACAAGAAAAACAAGAACATAAACAAAATAAACCCATAACCCCTCCCCCAATTAATTCATCCAATCAGTACAAGAATTTTCACATGTGCAATCCCCTCTTGTCCTTCCCTCCACCCATCTACTCTGGATGGTTGTGGGAACTTCTAGAACAGATTTAGGAGGGGTGTGTGTGGAGGGGGAAAGTCCCATTGTTCAAGCAGAAATCCTTGCAGTACTCATCACTACTTGGGATACAACCTTTAGGCTGGGTATACACTATACCTACAAAGCACATTCAAAGCATTTTATTTCCCTCAAAGAATTCTGGGCACTGTAGTTTGTCTAGGGTTGCTGGGAATTGTAACTCTGTGAGGGGTAAACTACAGGTAGAACTGAGAAGAGGTTCAGGAAAGGGCAATGGAAATAATCAAGGGACTGGAGCAACTGAGACAACCCCATTCATAGACATTTGACATAACCCCATAGACAGTAATTTCAGTGGAGAATCACAGTCATAGATTTGTAGTCTGAAGTGACCCTGGTGGTCATCTAGTCAAACTACCTGCAATGCCGGAATCTCACCTGAAAGCATCCATGACAGATCGCCATCCTCTGCTTAAAAACCTCCAAAGAAGGAGAGTCCACAGGCTTCTGATGAAATCTGTTCCCGTGTCAAACTGCTCTTGCTGTCAGAAAGTTTTTTCTGATGTTTAGTTGGAATCTCCTTTCTTATAGCTTCAAGTCCTACCCTCCAGAGCAAGAGAAAACAAGCTTGCTCCATCTTCCATGTGACATACCTTTAGATATTTGAAGATGGCTATCATATCTCCTCTCAGTCTCCTCTTTTCCAGGCTAAACATACCCACTTCCTTCAACCATCCCTCATAAGACTTGGTTTCCTGACCAAATATACACATTCATCTGTGTTGCGAAATGTTGAATAATCAACTGCTGAGATATCAGATTATGTACACTCATATGTGAGCCAGCTCTCATGATTTCTGTTGAATAATATTCAGAATCCAAAGTTGTGACACTGGTCAGTATGTTCCACCAGCCAGGCAGTTCTTCATTGGTATAGCAAGTCTGGTATTTGGGTCATTAGTATTAAGTTTCTTTGTAGCCAATTTACATTTTGTTTTTCATTAAGCAAGTCTCTAACAGATTGCTATTGATGCTGGTGTTATTTTTATTCACCATATTTATACTAACACATTAACAGCATGCTTCATTTAGCATATGTAGAGCTAACATGTTCCTGCTACAGTTAACTAAACTGAGAACAGTTGCTTTTAATTACACATTTGCTGTGATTTCTTTAAACTGCTTTCAGGTTTCTCAGCAGACTTGCACTTTTTTTGAAAGGATAATCAGTGATAGGAGAGAGTGTCCAAGAAGTTGTCCCTCAAAATCTTCCTCAATCAATAGAGATCCACAACCATAAGAAATATTATGGGTCCTTTTGAAAGCCTTTCATCTCCAAACAACCCAGATTAGCCTAGGATTTCACTACAGGGAAAATTTGGTGGCAATCTAAATATGAACATTTGTAGGAAAGTATTGATCAACCTTTCTAGCCCATATAAATGAATTTATTAAATAGTCATTTCTGCCCCATTTCTACATTAATCTGTGACTGGGGCGGGGCGATCTGAGAAAAAAATATGTTTTAAGATGCATTTAAAATTTATTTATTTTGTGTGTGTGTAATATACTTTGATTGATGGGACTTATTGCATTTCTGTGCTGCTTTCCATTTGAATAAATCCCAAAGTGGCTTACAAGAAACAGTTATGGCACAAGTAATATACTATAATTGGCAAACATCAATAAAACAATTACAAATAATTATAATCTATAAAACTATCCTAACAAAAAAGCTTAAGAGAAAGCTGAACTTTATTATATTCACCCACTCGCTCCGTAATCTTACACTCTGCTCAGTTTATTAAAATACACAGCCAGCAGACCAGAGAACCCTGATTCAATAGAAACACCAACAAACAGAAGCTGACTATAACAAGCACCAAGACTTCCACCCACCAATCACATATAGGTGTGTTCATTGACAGCAGTTCTACTCTCATGCAGGCTGCTGTCCCCAAAATTAATTTCTCACAGAGAGAGCTTGGGGTAAACACTACATCCTTTTCCTTGTACATGTTTCTAAATGCATATTATCCAAAACTGCATTTTAGCCACATTTTGGGGACATATTTTGAGCAAGAAGTGCAAAATCGAAAGGATAACTACATTCCAGTCTGCACATTAGTCCATGAACTGCAGGTCACGGCATTTCACATAGTAATTTGAAGAAACATAATTCCTTAAGCATCCCTAGTTAAGTGCTCCCTCCCTCCAAAAATTGCTTTAGTTTTATTTTGCCTGACTAGGAACCTCAAGCTTCACTTTAGCTGAAATTTAGTGGCCCAGTTCCACAAACAAAGATGAGATGCCGAATGTGTTTCCAGACTACACCCCTTCAGACTCACTTGATTGAATTTATCCCCCATGCATATCCCCCCCCCTCCCCAGATACAGAAAACTTGCATGTCAAGGGGAACACTAGACTAGAGACTAATCTCCCGACATAAAATAAAATGGTGAATTCGCTGTAGCGAGATCCCACCTTCCCTTTGGTACAGCTGTGAAGCAGGTTCCACCCACCAACCATTTGTGATAATTATGCCTATAACTATTTTACTCATGACAACTGAGTTGCGGGGGCAGCTTCATTACAGTCATACCTCGTGTGGCTCGTTCTGCTCATGTTACGGACTTTCAGCTTACGAACGCGGCAAACCCAGAAGTGTTTACTTCCAGGTTCACCGCCCGTGCATGCGCAGAAGCAATCTGCGTGCTTCACACACGCGCAGAAGCGCTCAATCACGCCACACACATGCGCAGAAGAGGTGCTCTAGTTGTGGACTGTTCGCACCCCGAAACAGATTAAGTCCGCAACTAGAGGTACCACTGTATTTTTTTCTGTGCACATTGGCACTCTTTTTTACATTGCAGCTGAGTTGCTATCCCCATAAATCAGGGAGGGGGAATCTGTGGCCCTCCATATGTTGTTGGTCTACAGTGCTCATGGGCCACAGTGGCAGCAGCTGATGGGATTTGGAGTCCAATATCCAGAGGACCACAGGATAACAATAACAATAACAATAACAATTTATTATTTATATCCCACCCATCTGAATGGGTTTCCCCAGCCACTCTGGGCAGCTGAATATTAAACAGAATATTAAAAACACAATAAAACATCAAACATTAAAAACCTCCCTAAACAGGGCTGCCTTCAGGTATACTGGGCCGAAGCTGTTTAGGGCCTTAAAGGTCAGCACCAACATTTTGAATTGTGCTCTGAAATGTACTGGGAGCCGATGTTGTTCTTTCAGGACTGTTGTAATATGGTCTTAGAAGCCACTCGCTGCCGCATTCTGGATTATTTGTAGTTTCCGGGTCACCTTCAAAGGTAGCCCCATGTAGAGAGCATTGCAGTAATCCAAGCGGGAGATAACCAGAGCATGCACCACTCTGGTGAGACAGTTCACGGGCAGGTAGGGTCTTAGCCTGCGTACCAGGTGGAGCTGGTAGACAGCTGCCCTGGACACAGAATTAGCCTGCACCTCCATGGACAGCTGTGAGTCCAAAATGACTCCCAGGCTGCACACCTTCAGGAGATCCCCCTTCCCTACTATGCATCATTCAGCAGAATTCTGGATCCAGAAAATTGATGTGAAGGTCCCTCCCTTTGCTAATAGAATGGAGATCATTGTGCTCTTAAGATCATTGCACCAGCAGGAGGTTTACCAGATGCAATGATACCCCTCTTCTGTGCACTGTTCTTTGGAGGTTCTCCTGCACCTCCAAAGCAGGATGGGGGTTGCAGGGGGAGTGGGGGAGGGAAGCCCCATCTAACATCTTCATTTCAGCAGTATACTTTAAGACGTGTGGGCAGGGAGTCATTTTGTTGCTTCTATTAGCACACACTGGAGTCAGAAATCCTTGCTGATCTACTGCAAATCATCGGAAGATCTATTAGTAGACCCAGATCATCCTTCTGCCCATTCCTAAGCTAAAAACATATTTGCAATTTGGAAAATGTGTAAGTCACAACTTCACATGTTACAACAGAAGTGCAAAAAGAAAAGAAAAAAGAGAGAGGGAATATTTGAGTCATTTGTACATCTTTGCTGCAGTTAATTTTACAGAATCATAAACCTGTAAATATGTTTTAGTAAAATCTGCTCTACCTCCAGGACAGATTTAATGCTCCCTAAATATATATTGCTGAAAATCGCAGCAGGTGAGAAGGCAGTAATTTTGATTTGCTATGGGGTGGAGGGATCCTCGGTTTCAACTTTGCTGCAGAAGGAGCTCGAGTTATTTAACTAGCCCTGCTTCCCAACTTTCAAGAGCACCACCACTGACAAAACTGATAATGCTCTAACAAAACAAGGCAGTAAATGCTCTGTTGTCAAGACCGCCTCTGTGTGAAAAGAAGTAAAGGGGGGGGGAGAAAATCAATGCCTACAAAAATCCAAAAGGACAAAGAAGTAGAAATTAAAAACACAGCAGCCATTTTACACAATACAAACTAAAACATAACACCAGGAGAGAGGGGGAAGAAAGTACAATTGCAGCATTATCTTGGGCCCATGGTAGGTCAAATTCTTATACAAATACTTTCTATATAACCATTTGGCTGTAACCATTCTGAATTCACATCAATCATCTTCAACTAGCAAGGGGGCATGTCATTGTGTTCTAGGAATAATTTTTCTTCCCCCTTTTCCTGAAAAACCCTTCCCTTAGGTGACCACGTGGAATATCCAGCCATAGTCAACATGCTTAAGTCTAATTAATGCATAAAGGCATTCATACCATAGAGTAAGCTGTCCTGCTCAGCTAGGTCACTCCCCCTTACCTTGGGAGGAAGGCGCATCAAGCCTTTGTTCTTCTGTTCTACCATGTGAACTCTACCAGTGAGGAGGTGCAAGCTGGATGCTCCAAGCTTAGTCTGCATGGCTTAAGGAAGCCATCTTTGTGTTTCTATACAATTTAGAAACTCTTACTGCTTTGGAACATGTTTTACTACCCGTCATTTCTTGCTGTTGTGTGGAAAAGCACATGAATCTGACCTTTGAGGAGTTTGTAAGTAAACCGTTTTTAACTTACCAAACATGTGGTCCTTTTCTATGCAAAGAGAAGTGGAGAACTTTGGAAGCAACTTAGAAAAGGGTAATGTTTGCATTTCTCCTTCTTTTTCTCTTTCTCACTCTATCCTCATTTAACTCTCATGTTGGTACAGTGGTACCTTGGGTTACATACGCTTCAGGTTACAGAATCCGCTAACCCAGAAATGTACCCCGGGTTAAGAACTTTCCTTCAGGATGAGAACAGAAATCGTGCGGCGGCGGTGTGGCAGCAGCAGCAGGAGGCCCCATTAGCTAAAGTGGTGCTTCAGGTTAAGAACAGTTTCAGGTTAAAAATGGACCTCCAGAACTAATTAAGTACGTAACCAGAGGTACCACTGTACTGGTATTGCTTTGCATCATGTAGTTGCATCCTTACTTTGTTCCCTATGCCAGTTTGGCTCCACAGGTGTCCTTCTGATACTCTTTCTTCTCCATGGTTGGCATTAGTTCCTTCCTGTCTTTATTACCCCTTGGGTTCCACTGAATTTTCTATTTTTGCAGTAAACTGCATACTCTTATTCTAATATATGGTATGTTATCTTGTTGCTAACTTTGTCTCATGACACAGCCTGACTGTTGTCTAAAGACCCCAGAACACATCCTTCCTGAACATTCATTGTTAATGACAGGTGTATAAACCCAGTAGCACCCCCTACCAGCATATATGTGGCCACTAAAAACCAGCCCAAAGAAAATAACTTGCAACACAAAAGATACTCAGGTTTTGGTAACTGTTCAAATGAAGGGACTGCCACAGCTGAAGGGGAAATCGCTTCACAATCGTGTACAACGGCTGCCCAGGCATGGCACCAGAAGATAAAACACATGTTTGAAAATAGAGTAAATCAGCATCTCTCAGTGCTCCGCACCAGAAGGAATCTGTCTGCAATGCTGGAGAGAGAAATAAATAGAATCCACACTACATGATCCTCATCTGGGAAATAAGCGTGCGGTCCTCTTTAATGAAGTGTATGGCTGAGATGCAGCCTCACAAATGTCAACAAAGCTAACCCCAGCTAAAATTAAGACTACAGCTTGAAACTGTTATTGGAAACAACAACAACCCAAACAATCAATCAGAGGTCACTGGTATCACATATCTGTCATATTTAAGTGAATCTACAGTTACGGTTCTCCTAGTGGTTAAGTTAAATCTTCCATTTCTGAGTGCCTGTCAATGCACATGTCATGTCAGTGCACATGTCATGTCAGTCAAGAGTGCTTTTCTAAAGGCTCCTCACAGAGATGTTTCCAAGAGGAGAAGCAAGGCAGAAGCTGCTGGAGGAAACCATCATGCAACTCTTCAAGTAAGAAAACCTCTTCAGACATGTCCCTCCTTTGCGTTACTCTGAAACAATTGCAGGGAAGACAGGTGAGAAAGAATGGGGCATTTCTGCATTGCAGGGGGTTGGACCAGAAGACACTTTCAGTCCTTTCCAGTTCTACAATTCTATTATTTGCATGGCATCCCTGGATGCTCCAGCCACCATATACAGCATCCAAGGCCTCACCAGTTATGATGGGAGGAGTTATGATCATGGCTTGTTCCATAAATTAATGAGGCATTATGTCAAGGAGTTCTTTCTGCCCATGAATTTTATCAGATGACCCTGAGTGCTAGCTTATGTGAGGGAAGAAGAAAAACCTCTCGCTATCCACTTTCATGGTCCACTGCCATCTCTGTTCCAAACCCATAACCTGCCAAGTGATTCTCATATTTGTAAATCACTTAGAAGCTTATTTGAACACTAAGTGGTATATAAATTCATCATCCAAAAATGCCTCAGTTGCTTTGGCCTTTTCTCGAAAGAGGATGTGGTCATTTTTGTCATCCTTGTCTTCACCTTTTCCAGCTATATGATGTCCAGAAATGTACATAGTATTTCACATGCAGTTATACCAAAATATATGCATAAAGTCATTTTAATGTTTGTTTGTATTTTACTGTAAACCACTCTGTCATCCTCTGACAGAGGGTGGTATATAAATACGATAATTAAATAAAAATAACACCACCTTTATTTTTAAACAACCAGCCCCGTAACATTCCCTAGTACAGGACCTGCATTTTTACAGACCAAGTTCATATTGACCTGACAGCAACCAGTTGGCCTACCACAGACTGGGCTCTCCCTATGAAAAGCAAGCCAAAAAGGGAGACTTATTTGCTGCTGTCTACAACACCCTACCGACAATATACCCATTCTTTTCATTGACAGAAGAATAATTTCCAATGCAGATTCCAGCATTTAAAAAACAACACCACTGTCATCAACATTAGCAACATATGAATAATTTAACAGTTAAACTAGCTAAACATACCCCTTCGTTTCCTGCCTTAACTAGGATGCTAACATCGCGACTAGGAGGAATGCCTCAGAGATGCCAGGGCAAGGAGAGCATGATTAAAAAGGGACAGCAAATCTAATCCCCATCCAGACTAAAGAGAGGCTAAATGGTTTCCCCCCCAATGAGTTACTAAAGTATACCTGAAGGAGCGTCTCCACCCCCATCATTCTGCTGGATGCTGAGGTCCAGCGGCGAGGGCCTTCCGGCTGTTCCCTCTCTGCGAGAAGCAAAGCTACAGGGAACCAGGCAGAGGGCCTTCTCGGTAGTGGCACCTGCCCTGTGGAACACCCTCCCATCAGATGTCAAAGAGATAAACAACTACCTGACACTTAGAAGACAGCCCTGTTCAGGGAAGTTTTTAATGTTTGACATTTTAATGTATTTTTAATCTTTGTTGGAAGCTGCCCAGAGTTGCTGGGGAAACCCAGCCAGATGGGCAGGGTACAACTAAATTGTTGTTGTTAAAGTTACGAACCATTATTTCATCATCAATGTAATTTTCCCCCAAAAGCCTTCTCACACTTAGTGTGTGCCACAATTTTTTACAATGATAAAATCAAACTGGAGATAAGCAGTGAGGCTTTTTCATATATATTTGCCCCTACCCCAAAGAAGAAGAGGCAGGGAGAATGCACTACACCATTCATATCCTGGCGCATTGCGACCAAATGCAGCTGACAGTCCATCCTATAAGTTCACATGATCAGAGGTTGTTACCAATAATAAAACACTGAATTGGAATGGTTGCTTCTGAAGCTGACATTGGAAATTCAAAGATCTCATTAACTTAGGACAATCTTTCAACATAGGTTTGGGTAAGTTTCTTTTTAAAAGCTGGCCAAGAATTCTCCAGCCGCCTAGGCCATATTCAAAGAGGGAATATCCTCACCCAGCTCCACTTGGTTCTCCTGAGGTGAACCTTTCAAAGTCCACAGGGCATCGCGTGGCTTAATTCATCCCAATAGCAATTTCAGCTGGGTACTGTGCAATTCATCATCTCCTCTCCTGAAACTTTTCAGGAAGGCAGCAAACTTGCTTGGCATTTGGAAACTTCTAGGACATTCTTCTCCTTCCCCGCCTCTCCTGATAGTTGCTGGAGTGTCTAACCTATGTGACATTGCAAGCTGAATAATTTATATAACAAAACAATGACAACAAGGTCAAAATGAGCATATGAGTTTTACAATAGGGAACATTCAGTGACATGATGTCGAGCAAGATACAGCTCTGAATGTAAAATGATGCTGTTTTGCCATATGTCTCACTGTCGCTAAATGAGCACTGGTGTGCCCCAGTGTACTTAGGAACTTTGGAAATAAGAAGCACAAAGATTATATGATTAAAGGGCCAACACAGACAAGATAGCATTGGTCTTATTTCTCACAGTACAAAACCTTAGGTGGAATAATCTATATCCCTTACCTTCAGGTATTGTCTGAAGGCACAACATGAGGCCACAATCCTGCTGAAACCACATAGGTTTGAGTTGGGTCAGTGCCTGGATGGGACACCTCATCATATGCTAACTTTGAGTTCCATGATGGAAGAAAGATGAGATATAAATAGAAGAGGTGCCAGAGCTCACCATGAACTTCTCCCTTGTTCTCTTAGAATGGCAATGGCACCTACCTGAGAGGTGCCAGAGCTGAGCTCTTGTGAGCTCTGGCTAAAGAAAAGCCCTGAATATAAATAAAAGAAGTAAACGTCACAGGAGATTTCCTGTTGTGAAACTCTCATGCTCATCTCGACCTCCTTCTGTCCTGTTCTGTCATTTGGTCTGTTCAAAAAAGGAATAATTCAGCTCACAGTGACATGGGTTCTCATAACCTGGAACATCCGCCTCCCAATAGACTGTGATTTACTCAAAGTATTAAAAAACTGGCAGTAATCTACCCATTGTCGTAAAAAGACTGGCAGTGATCTACCCAAAGTTGGTGAGCTTTTTTTGGATCTACCAGGAACACCCCACGATCTACTAGTAGATCGCGATCTACCTGTTGGACATAACACTATAATCTTCTAACACCATAAGCATACACTATTGGCAAAACAGGATATGACATTTTCTCCTGTCTTAAAGCATGGATGCAAGTCAGATCAGCAAGTAACCAGTAAAGAACTAGGTAGGTCAAAATCTCAAAGGTCTTTCCTGTGTCTAGCAGCCAGCTTTGAAAATGGGCTGCTTTGCCCAGTGCTGCCGCACAAAATTTGGCTAAACATTTGACAAATTTCAAGGGAAGCCAGAATAATTCCAATAAGATGAGCAAACTTTAACCCACCCTTAGTATTGTGCATGATAGAAAACAGCAGGGAAGCTGGTAGACTTTGTGCAATCATATTCTATATTAGATACACAGAAGGTAAATCCTTTTTATTACTTGCACCTGGGTTTTTATCTTACATTAGAAACGTGCTTCAAAACCTACCTGTCCTTCTTTGTTTCAAGGTACCCTCAAATACAACATCTGCTGTGACATACTGTGACAAAGCTAGAAGAACTGGATACCATGGAGACTCAATTTTGTGTAGGTGTTCATAGCGAAGGGCAGACTTCTTTCTAAATCCACATCAGATTATTTTGCTGTGGTTTTTTTTGGTTGAACTGCCATTAGATTAGTAACAACAATCCAAGTCCTGAATTGATGCTAGTATGGATCAGACTCTGATTGTGCCTCACCAATATGTGACCTCCAATTTCTCTTACTGGGGTGTGGTGGTGAAAAGGATGGCTTGAAGCTGGTGCTACAGGCACTAAGGCATCCACAAACATCCTAGGTGCTGCTCTAAGCACACATGGTGGCATCTAACTTATGCATGGTAGCACCTTAATTGTCCTCACTCTGACTTGACTGTGTGATGTCATCATACAGCTGAATCTGATGCTTCCTGTTCTCATTCTAAAATGTCATATAGCCAAATGCAATTGACCTTGAGGTGTCCTAAAGTTATTACATTAATTATGTTATGGTAGCCAGTCGGCAGCAGTGTCTGAGTGGAAATCGGCAAAATGTCCAGGAAAATCCGGACATGTGGCAGCCCATGTTGGCAGTGCTGTTTTTGGCCCCAAAAAACTCAACAACGTTGCTTGTTTGCCTGTTTTTCACTGACGTTAGCCATCAAAACTGTTTTGGCACTGCTCAAAGGCACAAACAAGCAATGAAAGGCTTTCATGTGGTTGGTGAACAATTTGGGCCCACTAAAACCCACTTTTCTATCCAAACATATCTCTTAAGAACATTTTGCGTAGGCTTAGTGGTTTAACTTCTATTTGTTTTCTTCCTGAAACCTAGCACAACTTGGACATGGGTAGGAGCAGCGGTTTGGCTTCTTCCCATGTGGTTATGTAGCTTTTCATGTTCCTTAAGTGCTGCATTGTAGCAGGTCTCTTGCCACAAAGGCAACATAAGAAGGAAGGGGGATTATTGGTTTGGTTTTGTTCTTATTTTTATTATGTATTCTGTTTTTTAATATTGTAATTCTATGTTTTGAACTGCCCTGAGATATATGGATGAAGGGTGGTATACAATTTTAAAAATAATATCCATAATAATAATAATACCCAAATTCTACCGGCCCAGTGAAGTAGATGGTGAAGATTCCATTCCCTATCAATACTGAAGCTTTTCGGGCATGAAAAGGAAGGCAATCACACAGAGAAGATCAATGCAGCTGTAGGGGGAGAAAAATCCAAGAACAACAAAACTCTGCTCAGGTGAGCTTAAGTGAAATGTGCCAAGCATTTTTATGAAGAAACATAATTTCCCTTCCCCACCTCAATAAAGGCTTTTGGAAATCGGATAGGAACCATATCTCTTGTGCAGTTTTGTTGATGTAAAGTGAGGCCTAGTGTGGATGACGTGATCATCCTCTCGTCATGTCAGAAGCCTAAATGCATGTTTGGGGATGTCTGGCTGCATTAAGTTTCTCTGTGAATATCTGGAGTGACATTCCTAATTCTGTTTTTTATATATATATTTTATTGAGGTTTTTTCCCTTACAGTCAGAAATATATAGATTAAAGAAAAAAGAACAAGAACAAAGAAAAAAATATATATAAAAAGTCCAACTCTCCATAATGTTTTTTAACAATCCAACTAGACTTCCCCACATCCTCCAAACCCTGCGTTCTTTGTAATAAAAACGTCAGCAATTTGTTACCTTATTTCATAACTTACTGTAACCTTCAATTTATCATGTTTCTAGGTTCACGTTTTTGTATCCCAATTCTTGTATATTTAAAATAAACTTAATAAAATTATTTCATGATTCCACCTCTTCTTTCTTATGCCTTAATTTTCAGTTCTCATAATCAAGTTGCTGAAGCTAAAGTTTCCTAATCGTGCATTTTCTTAACATTCATACAGCTTATAATGTTTTTGCAAATAGTCCTTAAATTTTTTCCAATCCTCTTCCATTGTTTCCTCTCCCAAGTCTCGGATTCTGCCAGTCATTTCAGCCAGTTCCATATAGTCCATCAACTGCGTCTGCCATTCCTCCAGCGTGGGTAAATCTTGTGTCTTCCAATACTTTGCAATGAGAATTCTTGCTGCTGTAGTAGCATACATGTGACATTCCTAATTCTGGACAGAACAGAATGCAACCATTCATTTCTAGGCCATCTTTTTTGTCTGAAATCCCTTTACTCGCCCACTTTGTGGCTCATGTCTGCCTTTGTACCTTCCTCTGCTATGGTATCTACCACCACAATGAGTCTTCTCTTGCTTTTAAACCACTCTCCTTGCCTTCCTCAAATATATTCTTTGCTCTTCAGCTGCCACCTTGATTTCCTCCAAACTTCCTACTTTCAATCTCATCTTCATCCTTCCATGATTCTGTTTTGTTTGTATAATGTGGACTGCATGACCTTTGAATGAGGGTGATGAAGCCTTTGTGATCAGTACAGCGCACAACAAGTGCCTATGCAGATCTTAAATAATAGTAATAGGAATAGTTTGAAAGCTTGCAATATTCAAAATGATTAATTGGTCCATTAAAAGATACCGTTTCACTTTCTCTCAAGATAATTGCAGCACAGGAAGGAATCTAAGCTATATATTTCTCTAGACTTTGAGGCTGCAGGAAGGAAATGTCCTTACCTCTGTACAAAGTTAGCCATTCTCTGCACCTGAAACATGTGAACTATGATTATTTAAGTCAACCTACATAAAGGAAAGAATCAAGCCATAGGTTAGAGCAGTGTTTCCCAACCTTGGGTCTCCAGCTGTTTTTGGACTACAACTCCCATCATACTTAGTGAGCAAGACCAGTGGTCAGGGATGATGGGAAGTGTAGTCCAAAAACAGTTAGAGACCAAAGGTTGGGAAACACTGGGTTAGAGTGTGAAGGCAGAGGGCCTTCTTGGTAGTGGCGTCTGCCCTGAGGAACGCCCTCCCATCAGATGTCAAGGAAATAAACAACTATCTGACTTTTAGAAGACATCTGAAGGCAGCCCTGTTTAGGGAAGTTTTTAATGTTTGATGTTTTATTGTGTATTTATTATTCTGTTGGGAGCCACCCAGAGTGGCTGGGGAAATCCAGCCAGATGGACGGGGTATACATCATCATCATCATCATCATTATTATTATTATTAATAATAATATAATAATAATTTTCCAAGACAGTATACAAAAGTGTAAATAAAATTTATTTGCTGATCAGACAAGTGCATTTTAACACCAACAAATAACATATCAAAATACAACAAGAGGAAACAAGAAGACATTTAATTCATTTTTTGACACAATAAGCAGGAATGGAAGGAATGACCAAACTTCAGAATGATACTTGCAGCCATTCACTCCAAAAAGGCAGACTTGCCAATTTTTTTTGGGGGGGGGGCATAATAGGAATCATAGGAGTGGGGGTGGGGAAATGAGCCTGGATCCGCAGGAAAGAGTAGGTTGGGGAAATATCTCAGCAAGGACCCTGTTATCTCAAGAATTGGTGGGGATGGATGGACTTCTGTTCTCCTTCCCTGCTGATTTTTAGAGATTCAGGCTACTCTCCCTGAGAGAGACCTCTCCACCAACTTGCATAGCGGAGAGAAATGATATGTCCATGTGAAAACAAACATACTTTTGAATGTTTATACATCCACCCACCAAATCACTGAGATTGGAGTGCCCTGGGGAGAATTTGCTTGAATTAAAACCTGGACCGTCAGTCAAAATGAAAAATTCTTCCCACCTCTCCACCCACTCCTCAAGTTCAGGGTGATTTTCAAGTCAGGTTGGTTTAGCTTTTGAATAATAATAGTTGTCACTTTAAAAATGAGACCTTTGGGCATATCTGACTCTAGTTGTGCAATTCAATTTAGGAAGTGAAAACCTCACCCAAATCACTCTTGTTTGTTTTGTGATTTGGGGGGGACATAACCCTAGTGAGTGTCACTTCTTCTGATTTGCCTGCTTGATATCAATGGGCAGGGAGTTCCAAAGTATACCTGCTGCCACACTAAATGATCCAGTTCTTACAAATGCAGAAGGGGTATTATGTGGCATCTGTAGTAGTGCCAGTTCCACCGACTGAAGCAGAAGGCGCCTTTGGGAAGCCTGCAAGAAGGACGAGAGGCGATTTCCAGAGGCTGGTATTGGAAGACATTCCGCCTCCAGCAGTGGAGGTATGCATGTGATTAATTCAGCTGTGTCAGATAAAAATGCAGCAAAACACATTGTTCTGCCCACTTCTACTCCTCTAATCTCATTCAGCTTGGAATGGAATTTTGGCTGAAAACACTGTAACTCTTCAAATGCAGTTTTAACGGAGGCGTACTATTGCAAATGTGACCTTGGATTAAAAATACATATCCCCCCCCATTTGTATCCCACCCCCCACTTTCTCTTACTGACACCACCCCCTGGAAAAAAAAAGCCAGAGGAATTGGATAAATGTGGAGGACTATATAAATACAATTAAAAGTGAATCGGAAGATACTTTTCAATTTATTGCCCCCCTGACGGATTCCATGACGAGGGGGAAAGCTTCATCATAAATCTTTGGCAACTCTTTCCACTTGTTTGAAGTCAAAGTCAAATTATATTCTTATAATGAATTTACTGGATTGAACAAGGAGCATATTATGAATATATATATATATATATATATATAGAGAGAGAGAGAGAGAGAGAGAGAGAAACATGTTTAGCCTGGAGAAGAGGAGGTTAAGGGGTGATATGATAGCCATGTTCAAATATATCAAAGGATGTCACATAGAGGAGGGAGAAAGGTTGTTTTCTGCTGCTCCAGAGAAGCGGACACGGAGCAATGGATCCAAACTACAAGAAAGAAGATTCCACCTAAACATTAGGAAGAACGTCCTGACAGTAAGAGCTGTTCGACAGTGGAATTTGCTGCCAAGGAGTGTGGTGGAGTCTCCTTCTTTGGAGGTCTTTAAGCAGAGGCTTGACAACCATATATCAGGAGTGCTCTGATGGTGTTTCCTGCTTGGCAGGGGGTTGGACTCGATGGCCCTTGTGGTCTCTTCCAACTCTATGATTCTAAGATTCTGAGAGAGAAAGAGATTATTACCACAAAATATGGTTAGTAATGTTGTATCTCTGCCTTCTTTTTACACTTGCCCTAAAAGCAAATGCAGTTATAGTTAATAAGTAAAATAGGGCAATGCACTTCCCCTGTGCTATTTTGCTGAAAATGTTACTTTCCGTAGCATTAATTTTGATTACTATGCTCTAGCAATATAAATCAGTTCTGAGTAGCACAGCTCTGATTTCATCATCAGGCCTTTCACAACCATTTAGTGTTACAATTCATACTGTGCGGTCGCCATACTCAGAATACTCCAGATAACACCGCCTACCAAAAAATAAAAATGAAGCAGGCATGCAGAGCAGACTGTTTAGAAATCTATCACAACCTTGGAATCTAAGCTTCGAAATGCAGAGCTGATGCCTCGATGCCTAGATCTGTAAACGAGAACACCTTTATTTATTTATTTTCTTTAGCTTTTAGAACTCGTATACAGTTTTTTTAAAAAAAAGCATTGCTAAACAGAAACGTAATTCTAGGCAGTAACTTGTGTGATCTTTTTCTGCATCAAGCAGAGTGTTAGGAGACAACCACAGTCATGTGCAAATGTGTGAGATGATGCTTTGGATGTTGATGCTGATCATATCCGCTTGGCAAGGTTTAATAAGCCAGGAGGGGAACGGGTCAAGGAGACACACTGCTAGCTTCATTGTTGCATGGACCTTGTCCACTGGACACCTCACAGGAAATGGCAGTGAGTGTGGGCATGGCATCAATAATGTTATGAAGGTGAGCGGATTCATTTTCTAACTGCCTTGAGGACAGCTTACTGTGGGCTTCTGAAAGTTCTAAACTTCCATTCCCTGAAACAGATGTTTGCACACCCTTAACAATACAGGCAAAAAAAGGGAAGCGAGTGGTGCTGTGGGTTAAACCACAGAGCCTAGGGCTTGCCGATCAGAAGGTCGGCAGTTCAAATCCCCATGACGGGGTGAGCTTCCGTTGTTCGGTGCCTGCTCCTGCCAACCTAGCAGTTTGAAAGCATGTCAAAGTGCAAGTAGATAAATAGGTACCGCTCCAGTGGGAAGGTAAACGGCATTTCCGTGTGCTGCTCTGGTTCGCCAGAAGCAGCTTAGTCATGCTGGCCACATGACCTGGAAGCTGTACGCCGGCTCTCTCGGCCAATAAAGCGAGATGAGCGCTGCAACCCCAGAGTCGGCCACAACTGGACCTAATGGTCAGGGGTCCCTTTACCTTTAACAATACAGAAAAGATGCACTGGGTGGCTCCATCAGGAATCGAGCAGAGGCAGAGAAGTGGGGCATCTTCAACACCTTCACCACCACACAGCACACTTCTGTTATGTTGTTTCACTCATGTACAGCCAGCTTCCACTTCTCACAGTGGAACCTACCTCAGTGTAACGCAGTTACCATTGCATTCAGCTCCTTGCATCATAGGACAATTTTCTTGGGACTGTCTCACGGTTTTAGACACTGAAGATAAAGTATATGTGTGAAGGAGATGAGTGTGTGAACTATACAGTACACTCAACATAGAGCAAGGAATGCCTCCAGCAGTCTGCTGGGGATACGTTCCAAAACAAACCAGATTTTTCCTACATATTGTGTAGCAAAGTTTATAGGGTCATTTTTAGCAATATCAAAGGAGCCCCAGTAACACTAGTTGCACTCCTGAGTTTTAGACTTCTTAATTTCCATTCATAAGGATATGAGTGGTTCAACACTGTTGCTATTTTGCAAGTGCAACTCAGTTGCATGAGGGCCAGTTCAGATTTTGCAGTTAGAGCAAATTTGTCATAACAAACAAATAAACAAACAAACAACAACCCAGACATTTAGCAGTAAAGAAAGTGATTGAGAAATGCATTGGAAAGTGTGGAATAACAAATGTTTGCTTGGACATGGTGTAACCTCCTTGCAAACAAATCAGAATAGTGCTCAATAAACAGCCAGCACTGTATGATTTCCCCCCACAAATCAGGATGAGTGCTCAATAGACAGGTCATCTGGAAGAGACCTGTGTTAAGCTCCAGCTACTATTTTAAATGCTAATATTTTATTAAAAGGAGGGGTAATGCCACAGTTAAGTGCCAAGAATGCCCCTTTTCACGACTGTGTGGGAAATAATTCAATGCAAGCAGATAGCATTTGTGAAGGCAAAACCACTCTATCCCACAGACATCATGTATAGAGATCTGTTTCTAAAGCTAATCTAGGTTGCAAAGGAATTATACATAAACACCCTTGGGCGGCCAAACTATGGGAGAGTATTTTTAGAACAGCAAGTATTCTCCAAATATTATACACAATGGAAATTCGTGACTTCCTACCTTTTTTTAGCATAATTTGTTTCCCTTTATCTGCATTCTCATGTGCCTGCTCAACAGTTGAGTATAATCACTCTGTATGTTCAGAGCTATTTTAGTTATTGAGGTTACACACACACACACACACACACACACACACACACATTCCCCCTTTGGAGACCCAACAAGGTACTCTGCAGATTGTATTGATTAGTGCAAGGTGAGCTGTCAGCTCATCATTGCAAGGTCAGTCGTCACCATCCTCACCCGCAACCTGACTTGGGCAAGGTGCCTGACATTTCCTTGCCCCAGGCAGACCTAGCATCCCTTACAAGGCACTTGATCTTTAAACTAGAGCGCTGGGAATGAAATAAAGGCAGATTGACCATGTAGAAAAGACTTTGCTTCAAATGCAGCAGGATTTATTATGAGAATGATCCACCTACAATGTCAAAGGAGCATTAGCCCCTGCTGGCTCCAAGGAAAACAGGTCAGAATGACACAAAGCCGTTGCCTTGCACACAAGCTCATGGGCACACAAACCATTATTGTAAGCAGAAATGCCCCAATGCATTTTGGTGCCTGATGCAGAAAAATTAAAATGGCTCCCCATGGTAGCAATAAACTAAAAACTGACAATTCGCTGCCTTTAGTAGTGCCCCCAAATCTGCTGTGTAAGGAATGTTATCTCTTCATGCCTAATGGTGGGACCAGCCCAGTCTGTAAGATTTCTAGAGTTGGGCAAGTCCATAGACCAATTAAGCATCCTGTTATGATTTATCTGTGGCTTCCCAATGTGAAACTACATCCACCTTGTGTACTGAATTATTGAGGAATACCACTGTGATTTTGAGGGGACTTAGGTGGTGTGCACCAATGCTGCTCACATGTCCGAAGATCCTGTGGATCCTGGGGGCTTTAAGTGGTTAATTCTGTTTCCATCTCGTTTTTCTATGAAATATATTATTCTTCCACAGCTGGTTACATACTGAGATGATACTGTGTGGCAATTTAAATCTCTAGAATAAGCCTTAGCAGGCTTCCACAGTGGCACCTGGTAGCAGGAGTATCTGCTGGTTTCAAAGTTATCGACGTTGACTGCTTTACACATACTAAATAGTCCTTTAACCTTGCGAGGATACACATTGTCAAGGCCACTGATGTATAAACCAAATAACAGATGTGATTTATGTAACCTTGCTAGCACAAAAGTCCCAAGAACAGTTCTGATAGTTGAACTTCATCTTCCTCACAAACCTAGAGGCAGCAAAATGCTGTGCATTGGGTGACAGGAATCATGTCTGTTGCCATTCAGAAGGGTTCCTAGAGACCAAAGGAAGGGATGTAAGCTGCCTGACTTTCCTTTCCTTTCCTTTCTTCTTCATTACCTCAACTTATTGATGAAGAATGGATCTGGGGTGCTTTAAGGCCTTGTCCAAATAAAATAAAAGAACCTCTACCTCAGCCCTGTATCAGATCCTGATTATATGCGGGGGGGGGGGGGGCAGAAATAAATTAAGAAGTATACATGCAGCCCACAATACATTTGATGCTTACCTCTTGTGATACCAAACTGTTTCTGGACCAAATTCAAATACTGGTTTTTATACTTTAGATCCCCAAATGGCCTGGGTCTAGGTTTTCGGAGGACTTTTTTTCTAAAGATATATCTTGTCACAGCTATGTATTTTATTTTTTGAAGTGTTTGGATTCTATAGTACAAATTAACCTTTTAGGATAATTTAGTTCAGTAGAGCCAGCTGTGATGATGGACAGTATGCTAGCATTACTTCTAAGGTCCAAATTAGCTACATATTATCCTAAATAACATTGGGAATGGGATGAAAGCGCTAACTAGTCTACTTTTAAAGGCAGTCTTCCCTTCATTAAGTTTTGTAACATAATGTAGCGGGGGGGGACTTCACCCTTCTCCCCTCCCCTTTCAACTGAAATATCTCAGGAAAGTCTTCTTCTGAATATGGGAACGGTATTTGGGAATTTAAGTTATGTGCCGATTCTGCATTTGGAGACAGGCCATAATTCTAAGACTACTCATCCCTTTCCGCACAGCATTTTACAGTGAGAGCAGAATATGAATTATCATTTGCAATGAATACTGAAACCAGAGGCAAGCTGAAAACTTTTGTTCCGAAAGTGTCCTTACTTTCTGTGCGGGGGGGGGGGGAGAACCTAGATCAGTATTCTGAGGAACAAAAATATATTTCCCTTGGAACTGCACCATTTAATATGAGATTTGAGAGGGACGAAAACAACGACCACAACTCACATCTGATAAGTATGCTGATCGATAGCATCAGAGCATTTGTCCTGTAGCATCTCAGGTGCTCTTCCTTCCCCGATACTGATGCAGCCCTCATTAATTAAGGATGGGACAAGGAACTGTTCTGCCAGCAGAGGCTGCTAGTGCCACATCTGTTGCGTTCGCGTTTAATAGCACAGATGAGTGTCCAGCCGAAGGGGGTATCTGGTGTCTGTGTGTGTGTGTCTGTGTGCAGTGGGGTGGGGTGAGGAATCACAAAAGCAACAATTGTCTAAACTGACAAGCATTGTGGGAATAGTGGAAGGCATTTGAAAGGAAGCAACAGTAGAAAGATCCTACGACCCATCATCCGAGGAGTTCCTTTTGGTTGTGATTCCAGGAGTGAAACTGAAGTGTCATGCCTTGTGAACAGTGAAAGGGCGAATGCCTGAAGTTACGTGCTGCACTGCAAGGGCCGTGTCAAGGTTTGACACGTCTGGGTCTTCCACTAAGCCTCGGCGAAGCTTTCCTTGGCTCTAATTCCTCAAACAGAAGAGAGTTTTCAGAGGCACAGCACAGCTGCTACCCACACACTCCTCCCACACAAAGAAAACAAAAGCACAGCCGCTTTACAATCCAGGAGGAGGCGCACACCTCCTCCCTCCGACCATGTTGAGTTTAGCTCTGTCGGAAGCTGAACAGCAGTTGGTTTTCATTACTGCGGTTCCGTAATGCATACAAATCAAGTTTGGTCAACTTTTGATAACGGGAGCTGGCCTGATTTATCGACACGGCACACATTGACTCAACCTGCTGCATATGTTTGGGTGCATAAAATGACTGCTCTCCACCAGGGGTAGATCCAGGGAGGGGATAATTCCAACTTCAGTTGAAATATTATATGAGAAAATTCTGAAGAATGATTGGAAAGGGATATCAAGGATTACCGGGTCCTTTTTTGGATGCTACAGAGAGCCAGTTCATACATACTTTTGCAATCGTATCTATCTCTGTTGTGGGGCATTTGGAACATGTGAAGAATAATAATAATAATAATAATAATAATAATAATAATAATAATAATAATAATACAGTGGTACCTCGGGTTACATTCGCTTCAGGTTACATATGCTTCAGGTTACAGACTCCACTAATCCAGAAATAATGCTTCAGGTTAAGAACTTTGCTTCAGGATGAGAACAGAAATCGTGCAGCAGCGGCACGACAGCAGCAAGAGGCCCCATTACCTAAAGTAGTGCTTCAGGTTAAGAACAGTTTCAGGTTAAGAACGGACCTCCGGAACGACTTAAGTACTTAACCCGAGGTACCACTGTACTTGTACTGCACCCATCTGACTGCATTGCCCCAGCCAGTCTGGGCAGCTTCCAAAAGGCTTTCACTATGCATAGCAATTAATGTGATGTGGGGCAAATACACTTAGATTTATATGTGGGTATTTCCAGTTCCTGAAATCTTATGCAGTGGTAGCTCAGTTTACAGACTCTTCAGGTTATAGACGCTTCAGGTTACAGACTCCGCTAACTCAGAAATAGTACCTTTGGTTAAGAACTTTGCTTCAGGATGAGAACGGAAATTGTGTGGCGGCAGCGTGGCGACAGTGGGAGGCCCCATTAGCTAAAGTGGTGCCTCAGGTTAAGAACAGTTTCAGGTTAAGAACGGACCTCCAGAATGAATTAAGTTCTTAACCTGAGGTACCACTGTATTCTCAAAGCAGAATTGATATCATTGGATTTGTCATATGTGTGCACAGTTGAACACGTTTACTTCCTGCCCTGTACACTCCATCATAGTCCGCACAGAAGGGGTGCATTCATAATCAATACTACACAATTGCACAACTGTTAACAGTGCAATCCAAGATATGGGTACTTACTGTGTTAATGGGACTTATGCCCTAGTAAGTGGGTTTATGACTGCAGACTTAGGTTGCAATTCTGCACTTGCTTACCTTGGAATAAGTCTCTGACATCAGCAGAACTTATTTTCAAGTGTATATGTAAGGATCAAGTCGTGGTTGCGCTGCAAGCATCTTGTTTAGCCAACAGCAGTGGAATCATGCAGTGCAAGAACATGCATTACAATGGTTCTGAAACTCTGCTTGCAATGTGCAGAAGCCATGCTAGGCCTTCTTCAGCAAGTCCTGTTCTGCTGTGTGCTTCGTAATTCTATTTTAAATAATGAATCCGATTCTGCAGACTCACAGTTACTGTTCATCTTTGTATAATTATGGCAGATGATGGCAGTACCAGAAAGACAACCTGCAAATGAGATTGCCTTCTACTGAGTCAGAACATTGGTTCAGGGATGGCAAACCTGGGACATTGCAGATGCTGTTGGGCTTCAACTTCCACAAACTCCAGCCAAGATGCTTGATGTTTAGGGATGATGGGAGTTGTAGCCCAGAAATATCTGGATGGCCACAGGTTCCTTGTCCCTGTTCTAGCTCTCTGCTTCATTCTCCCTCACCTGTTCTCTGAGATCCTTTGAACTGGAAATGTCAGGGGCTAACTCAGCAATCCTAACATGGGGCAGGAGAGAGGCAGAAGAAAGGATCCACTGTCACATTCCAAGCCCTGTGGGCTTGTGCCAGCCAGGACAGAATGCAGTAGTGGCTCTTCCTTAGCTTTTACCACACCAGCTAAGGGCCCAAATCACAATTCCCCCACAGAGAGCCACAGAGCTTTGGGTCCAGAGTTACTGGTGCCCTAAGCCACCCCGAAATGTCCCATAGCTTTCCTTCAAGGAGTCGCTTTCCACTCACCAGGGTTCAGCGAGGATCTCCACCACAACAAAGCTGCTCTGCAGACATGCTCCTATTTGCTAGGGGTGGACGATGGAGAGACACTCACACTATGCTCCAGCCACTAGCATTGAGAGGCAGGGGGTTGGTTTGCACACTAAACCTGGGAACTTGTGCATAGTAAACATGTTCTCTAGAACTTTGCTATGGTCCCAGAGGTGGCAAACAATCTCTTTATAACCCCTGATCCATGTTGTCGTTGTTTCTCGCAGAAAATGAGAAATAGGATGAGGGTTTCAATTCCCTCACAGCTGACATTATGAAACAAATGACAAAATATATTTTTGGCATCTGATAAGTGTTTTACAAATTAGTGCCTGCTACATTTGGATTTCAAAGCAGCAATTAAAACACTATCAGATGGTTTCATCTGAAAACAAAAGCCAAGCTTAGTGTTTTATTAATATGGGGATGACTCCTATCCTGTGATAGATAATGCCTTTTTTGCAAGGGAATAATAACAATATTTCAAGTATGATCTAGTGCTACTATATTGGAATAAATTCCCTGCATAGAAATTCCCTGTTATTTTAAACTGTTAATAAGACTTTCAAATGAGGTTTTGCTTTAAAGAGGCATACATAATTAAATAACGTTAATCAATTACAAATGACTAGAGAGTCTGAAAACATTGTAATACAACAACTGATATTGGAGTGATTTCTATCATCCTCTAAAGTTCTATACTGTACGTTGCATAATTATTTCTGTCATTGTCTCCAAGATTTCAGATTGGATTTCACTAAGTATATATGCTGGTGTATGCAGTTTGTAGACTGCAATTATAACTACTAATTCATATTGTCAAAATGATTCCATTATGTGTGGCAAAAGTGAATGTTTGTGCAGCTAGCTGCTAGATAATCAATAAAATTATTCATTTATGGAATCTTTAAAACTCACTTTGCATAAATTATACTTATTACTGTACTTGGCAAGATAATTTGAATCATCACAATATTGTAAAGAATATTTCTTTAATCACGTTTACTGAGGTCCAAACTACACATTACACTTACCTCTTGGTTTTTTTCTTGAACTAGTTAATTGGTGTAGACTTTTTTCTAAGCCTTGTCACAATACTGGGAGGGAAGCATATATCTTCCTACCTCATGCATATCAATTTCAGTCAGAATTGGGGCCCTTGTGCCTGTCATGAACTAAAGAAAAACTGAAGACCTAGCTGCATGCTACACATGTACTATACAGCATAATCCAAATGTTGACTATTGGCATTTGTTCCAATTCCATATTGAAAAGTATTAGATGACTTCTAAAGTTACTTACAAAACACTGTTGAGGATATACCTGCTCACATTTTCCTTAGGAAGCAGCACATCTGGGGACTTCCGGGATAGCGCGATCCGGTAATGGCGGATTCCCTCCGAGCTCCGGAGGGAATCGGCTCCGCAGAGGACGGGTCTTGCCGTGCCGGCGACACAGGGACCCTCAAAAACCGCAGGCGCTGAAGCCTGCGGACTTGGTGACTCGGTGGGCACCTTAAACGCCCTCCCCGACCCGCGAAGAGCCTTTTTAAAGGCTGCGGAGTGGACTGGGGTGCGGCGCGGTGCTGAGAGTCCATCGCTACCTCGGCGGAGCGAAGCCGCGAGCCATGGCCGGAGAGCGCTGTCTTCCTTCCTGAAATTTGGACTGAAACAAAGAACCCGTGAGTAAAATGAAAATTCGACACTAAAATTTTACCTTTGATTGGAGTACGACCGGGGGATGTGCTAAAAGGAAGTCCACACTCCCCCCCCCCACAAAAAGATTCAAGCAAGGAGAGGAGCACTAAGGTGGAAAGACTTTTGTGTTTAGAAAGACAACTTGCACGAATTGGATTAAAAAGTTATTGTGCTGGAGAGGAGAGAGGAATATTAGAAGCTTTTGTGTAATCCCCCCCCCCCCATTCTGGACCCGGGAGTGTCCTGCGTGTGAGCCTGAGGAAAAAGAGAAAGAAAGTTTGACAGCTGTCAAAAGAGCTGTCAAACGGGCGATTAGAGGCTGGAACTGTGATATTTAGAAATTTCTTTTCGGATTAAAGGTGACATATTGTATCTGAACTGATTGGAAACAAAGTATTTTTGAACAACAAAGTAACGAATTGCTGGAAAAGAACTATTGGACTGGCAATCCCCCTGGAGGGAACAAAGGATACTGCAATGGCTGCAGAAGGAAAATTATGGGCAGAGATAGAAAGGATGTTTTTTCTCGTGGGAACTTTACAAGAGCAGACTGCAGATATGAGTAAACAACTTGTGACCTTGAATCTGAAATTGAGCAACTCTGCTGACGATACAAAGTTGGAAAAAAACCTGGCAGCCGGAAAAGAAGAGATAGCTTTGGAAATGGGGGGAAAAGAAGAAGAAGAAGAAGGAGAGGATGTTCAGATGGAAAGCACCAACCAAAAGCCTGCAGCTTTAGGAAACAAAGGAATTGAAGAAGAGGACCAGTGGACCGTAAATCTGCAAAAGGAGAGAAGGACAAAGGAAGAAGCCCCTGGAATATCTGGAATACCGGAATATAAAAAAATAAACAAACATGATTGGGACTTCTTCCTCAAGTTTGAATATGGGAGACTGGCAGACCCTTGGCAGCAATTGCTATTGACTGATTCGGTGGAAGGAAAGAACAAGCATGACTGGGACCCTTTTTTTAAGTTTGAGCATGGGAGACTGGCAGATCCTTGGCAGCAACTGCTACTGACTTCGGTGGAAGGAAAGAAGAGGGAGCTTGGGACACAACTCCTTCGAGAACTGAAGGCCAATAAGCAACAAAACAGACGGAGAAAGACTAACTGGGGCTTGAGAGCCTCGGATGTGAGAAATCCGGGCTGAAACTGTTCTTTTAGAATAGTGATTTGGGAAGGGACAGAAACCGGGCCAGGGAGGGAGGGGGAGAGTAGAATAGTAAAAATTTATGATTTATGTTCTTTTTAATTTTGATATGATTTGTTTAATATAAAAAGGGAGGATTTCGTGGGAGAGAAGGTAGGTTGACCTTAGAGAAAGGAGCTAATGTGTAAAAATTGGATAAGTAAACTTGAGCCTAACAAGAGATGTTAAATATTAAGAACAGAGGATAACAATCTAATAGAGAGAAGAGGAAATAACTTGCTGAATTAACTATTGAAATTGGAATGTGGGAAGGAGAGATGTGGGGAAGTCAAGGAAAGAGGGTAATGAAAATTATATATGTTTTGTTTTGTGTTTTGTGTTTGTATGTGTGTTTGTCTACAAAAATGTGAAAACTCAATAAAAAATATTAAAAAAAAAGGAAGCAGCACATCTGATATTTGAAAATTGCTATGATCTCCCCAATTTCATCTTGTCTCCAAATTAAACATGCCCAGATCCTTCAGCCTGTCATGCCAGGCTGGTTAGGCTTCATCTGGAAATAACTCACTCACTTTTGACCATCACATTCAAAAAAGGACATAATCAATTTAGAAATGCTTCAGAAGGTAGCATCAAAGAAGTGTTTCATGTATTGCTTTCTTTTGTTTACTTTGGATTCCCAATGCTTTGCTGGTGTAATGTGAACAGTGAGTTAAATTGCACAGTGCTTGGGCTCATGTCTTGAGTTAGCACATCCTCCATGTCTCAGTATACTGAGATAAAGGTGCCAGGTGCAGTGGGTTACTATAGCAACATGAGCCAGGTTGAGTGTATGACCTGCTGAGTATATTCACCCTCCCATTGGTTGAGGAATGTAGAGACGGGTATAATCGTCACCAGGGCATTGCCTTCATTAACTCCTGTTGTATGTCTGCGTACTGATGATGTCCTGTTTGCTCTGAATCTGTGAGAGTCAGAGGAAGAAGCTATGAATTTTACCCAGAAGCATGAGCTAGCATGGTGATAGTGTTAGTGGATCTTTACGTATGCTAACTTCACTTCAGAGACAAAGGAAGAACTGGATATAGCAGATAGTAGTGTTTAGCTGGAAGAAGCTGTCTGGCGAGAGCAGGAAATCTCTGAAGGCTTGGCTGGGTCCCCTCATCCTCTGCTGATACATCACACTGTTTGAGGTGTGGTGAACAACCAGCTGACTTCCACAAGCCACCAACATGCTTCAGGTGGGTAGTCTGTATAATTATAGCCTGGAGGCAGTTTCACTGGTCTTGCTAGCCAACAATTGTGCCCTCTGATAGTTACAGTGTCAGCTTAAACCAAGCTTGCTTGTAGAGCAATGCAAAGCATTGTTGAATTCATATTCCATTACCATGCTTTCTTATTTTCTAACACCAAACACCTATAATGCTGGTTTGACAGGTTAAAATTCAGCAAGTGCTGCTCTTATCAGCACTTGGGTGTGAGAACCTTAGAAATGGTCCGTGTTACCTTTTTAACTCAACCAATGCCAATCCAGTAAATATGAGGCTTTGCTTAAAGACAGTTTGGAAGATACAGCTAGTACAAAATGCATTGGCCAGGATGCTGCTGGGCTGTACAGGCTGGGCACATATTACATCAATTCTTAAACATATGCATTTAGCTGCCTGTCCACTCCCAAACCCAATTAAAATGACATTTAAAATCCTAAATACCAGCCCCCAGGTATCTGAAGGAGTGCCAGTTCCCATGTAGAGATCTGTCTGGGTGTTAAGAGGCTCTGCTGTCCTTGTGAAGTCTGTGGCATGGTATTGTGAGAAGGCCATCTCTGTGGTGGCTCCGCAGATGCAGAAGCATCTGACCCCATCATTCCATATGATTCATCAGCACCATTTTGCATAGGCCTTTGCACAGGAGGGTGAGTTCAGAGTATCACTCTCTCACAGTGTTCCTGCTGGTTTCGTTTGCTTTTCGTTATGGTCTAGTTGATGGTTTAGTGCTGTTATCCACGACACGGTCAACTTTTTGCTTTGAACTCTATATAACCCACCTTGAGACTCCAAAATAGATGATAACTACATATAAACATGTACTGATAGGTATTTTAATGGTGCCAACAGGTGAAAAGCATAGTTTTCTTGTAATCCATCGACAACACGATTCTTTCCCCAAAGCCCAGCTTTTCAAGATTTTTATTGTGGCAGGATTACTTAAACATAAATACCCCAAAATATGAAACTCTGCTTAAAGATTTCTGGGTTTGCAGATTAAATAATCACGGCCACATCGTAATTTATATCGCCTGGGGAGGTAAGTAGGATTTGATAAAAGTAAATAATTTTATGGTAGTGCTATGCAATTTATGCTTATCAAACACAGACACACATCACATGCAGAGAACATCAGTCAGACACATTTCTTACTGTGGGTTCTATTATAAGAAAAAGCATTAGTACTCAATTAGACCAAAATTAGTCCTGCAGCCAATTTTCCCAGCAGACTCCATGGTCTTCAGTTCTCAGTTTATTTGCTGTATCATTTATCTCCTTTATCAATTAAAAACTACAGAGCTCATTAAAGTAAAATGCAAACAATACACCATTACTAACATAAGGACATCTACTGGTGTGGCTGTTACGATGTCCACAAATGAGTAGCGTTTATCTAGCTGATTTCAAGGGTTCAGTGCTTCATGTATTGTCTCATAGCCTCATCGAATGCATGTTTGCACAGAAGTAAGTCTCACTGCCACTAGTAAGTATGCATAGTATTGCAACCACAATACACACTGATACACACAAAGGGGGCAGAACAGAACCCCCTCATAAGGGGGGATTTCCCTGTATTTTGTTCAAAAGCTGCTTTATTGGATTGTTATTCTATTTTGATTCTTGTACAATTACATATTCAGTAAACCATGCTGTTCTTTTGATGTTTCTGACTTTTTTGCATGGTGTGGTATTCCTCAAATATCAGGAATTGTTCCTTTTCATGCAATTCAAACCTTCCCCTCAAATATACCACATTATCTGTAGGGTGAAGAAGAAATGCCCACTCATCTACCAGGAAAAGAGAAGTGCCACCATACTGTAGGTAATGTAGGAATATGATAATGTTCTCCCTTTCTTAATTGCCATATCATCTATATCAGGGATGGAGATCCTGTATTCTCAACAACCCTGGTCTTTGACCATGCTGTCTAAAGCTGATGGGATTTAGGGTACTACAACAACACCTGGATGGCCACAGATTGGTTGATCTCTGCAAAAGTCTTGATAAATCTTCATTCATGGGCACAGAATTCCAGCTGTGATATTTCTGCTTAGGCAAATTTGTGCACAGGCAAGATAACTTGAGAGCCAGTGTGGTGTAGTGGTTAAGAGTGGTAGACTCGTAATCTGGGGAACCAAATTCGCGTCTCTGCTCCTCCAGATGCAGCTGCTGGGTGACCTTGGGCTAGTCACACTTCTTTGAAGTCTCTCAGCCCCACTCACCTCACAGAGTGTTTGTTGTGGGGGAGGAAGGGAAAGGAGAATGTTAGCCGCTTTGAGACTCTTTTGGGTAGTGATAAAGCGGGATATCAAATCCAAACTCCTCCTCCTCCATAACTGCCTTTTCAGGGGAGAGGAGGTGTCTTATGGCAAATTCCATATGCATGAAGCTCTATTGCACTCAACAAAAAATGCCCTGTTCGGAATGATTTGTTAGCAACTCTGGGAGCCTTTTGGGGTCTGAAGAGCTGGATGAAAAACCCTTTAAGTAAATAAAAATGGGGGAGAGTTGAGCGAAAGTGAGCAAAAGTAAAGTCACAGCAGGGATGGTCAATGTGGTTGCTTCCAGGTGTGGATGCACTATCATCCCTGACCATTTGGCCATGCTGTCTGGGAGTGATGGGAGCTGGAGTCCAACAGTAGCTGGAGGTCACTACATTGTGAGCAGTGGGAAGTCCCGTCCTCCCTGCCCCCGGTCCAAGTTGTAGCAAAAGCAACCTGGAGAAAATATGCTGGAAACAGATAAGATGTTCTCAGTACAAACAGAGAGTGAACACACTGCATCAAAAATCAACACCCAGCGCTGTTATAAAACTGCAGTGTAATTATAGGGGAATTGACTTCGTGTTCAATGGTTACATCAAGAGCAAAGCACTGAGAAAGAATCACTAAGCTACCAAAAAAGAAAGGAAAAAAAGTGATATAATTATATATCCCCATAAATAGTCGCTGGAGCCTGGATGTTGTTTGGCTTCTTTCTTTCCTCCTCTGCCTCTAACCTTCAGCAGAGATTTATAAATGTGAGGTTTAACAGCATCTCTCCAGCACTCCTTGGTAGTAATTGTATTCACCGTGGATGACAATATCTCTGCATCAGTGCAAAATATACGAGGCTGCAAGTTCTTTGTACCCTCTTTCCTTTGATCATTGCTTCCTTAAATAATATAGGAGATTGCCAAGGCTTTGCTTTAGTGTCTATTTATCACAAAGAAAGCTCCATTGCCTCTTATGGGCTTAAGTCGATGCATTCGGGTGGAGACCTATTTTTATACCAGAACTATAACGAAAATATAATGTTACTGGATTGCCATTCTGAAGATTGGATTTCTCATCAGGTGAATTGATGTGCTGATGTATTTACATTTAAACACACACACACACCAAAATTTAATTAAAATCATTTTAAATGGTGTACATTTATTTCCCAGAGGGTTCTTCTGCTTCAAATTTTAGTGGGCTTTAATATCTAAAATGTTGAGGAAAGAAGCTCTGCTTTCACAGTGTTGGTGGCAGAGAGAAACATCTGTGTGACATATTATGGCCCTCATAGAAGCTACAGCTTCAATGTAAATTTCTGTAGAACATCCAGCTGCCTAAGGTTCAGTTCTCCGATTCCATGATTCCTTACCTGCTTCCTGTGACCTGTCAAGTCTAAAGCCAAAATAGTAAAGAGTTCTGTGGCACCTTAACACACATTTACTGTGGCATAAACTTTCAAAATAGCTTTGGATTGGCCACATTTCTTTGCAGAACTGTATATATACAATAAAGATGAACCATGTCCCAAATAAATCAACAGAACTTAATAAAAACCAATGTTGCTATTACATTGAAGTTAAAAGCTAGACTGTATTAGCATATTGGATTCTATTGGACTTTGGCTCAGTTGAGATATTTAGCTGCTAAATAACCATAGTCACAGTTTCGTCCCTACTGCTGTTGTAAATGGGTTTCTCTGCTCTTCTCCTGTCCATATTCTGCTTTGCATAGAATCGTCACTGCCCAGCTTCTACCCTTTGCATTTCATGCCTTTTTGCCCTGTGGCTTACAAATATATTTCTCTACAGTCATGTATGTGCTTGCCTGCTGAAGATAACACTCTCCCACTGCTGCACTGGTGATTCAAGCTGTCAAAACCGACAGCACCAAACACAGAAGATATTCTCTTGGGCAGTCGGATTTAGGCAGAAAGCCTGGGCACACTTACCTTTCAGTAAGTCCCACTCAACTCAAGGAGACATACCATATTGAATCTAATGCACACCTCCATTTTCAGAACCTTGAAGCCAAAAGAAGTATTTGCTGGCGAATGTAAATGTGCTATCAAATCTAATGTGTGCCTTTATTTTCACAGCGTCATTTGGCCAAAAAGGGTGAGCATTAGATTCGAATAAATACGGTACTTCTGAGTTGGGACATGCATTGGGCTGTGCAGTAAAGCACAGGCATCTACATGCTCTCCTGAATGCTGCATTCAGGAGTTTTCTGACGGATAATACTGCCTGGGGACAACTCAGGAAGCATACAAATGTGCCTGCCCTATCACTCGTTACAACCTCTTTCACTCAGAAAGACATATACAGGCCAGCAACAGATGCCTCAACCAGAAAGGGATATAGAGGAGGCTCCATAGCCAATTCAGAGCCATTAATGTGCAGCAGAAAAGAGGAATAAACTCCTTTACTTAAAAACGGAGCGCTCTGCTCACAGTCCTGAACTCTCCCTGCCCTCCCTACTCTAATGATCAATTGCAATGAATTTGGCTGGTGCAAATGAGCAATGGGTGCATGGCAGACATTTTTAATTGACTCCCCCGGCAGTTCCTTCCATGCAAGATATGAGCATAACCTAAATGTGACTTTTTACAGTATTTTAAAAATATGTTTATTAAAATTATATCAAAATTGCCTTTCATAATCTACATACATACCAGGGCAGTATACAAAGGCATGGATAGCAATGAATAAAAAAGTGTGATTATAAGCTTAGCAGATGATTCATACAAATTTAGCTTCTGATATACCCTCCAACAGGACTTTTTCCCCCAGCCAGAACTCACTGGAACTCAGTTCCGGCACCTCTCGGGTGGGTGTCATTGTCATTATAAGAGAACAAAGGAGGTTTCATGGTGAGTTCCAGCACCATTTTTTCTAGAAAAAATAGCACTGTCCTTCAAAAGATTCAGGACAACATAAAAGGGATTCTTCTATTTGAATGCTCACATCAACCCTACGAAGATGAGAAAGTCATTCCCCCCCCCTCTAAGTTCCTCCTGACTCTAAAGTTCATAGCTGTGTAGAGACTCAGATTCAGACTCAACTCCAAAATAGCTGGTCAATGGCTTCTCCTCACAAAGGAGAATACAGAATTCAAAGTCGTTGCCATTTCAAAATATTAATCACCATTATTAAACAAGTACTCAAGACAATGTGCAAAAGATGGCTGAGGTTAACTGTGTTGGCCCCAAGTGTCCCTTAACAGTACCTAAAACTGACAGATCAATTGAATAGTCTTTGTGAAAGTGCCATCTGGTTTTGCATTTTTGTCACCATTATTGCTCACATGGTGACATTTTTAGAGGTATTCCAATGACATTTAATTTGTATAAAACAGTAGGACATTATCTAAAAGAAACAGGAGTCAAAAGGAGATCTGATTAATTTCAGACCCTTTATTTGTCCAAACAAAGAATGAATCTTTTGATGGATGGGCAAACAGAAATGAGAAATGGTAAGTCCATCATGGCTCATTAGCTTTTAAGAGGTTCATCTGTAAAAAAAAAAAAAAGAAGAAGCAGTAAAAAAAATATTACTTCATTTTTCACTTTTGCATGTTTGCTTAATTAGTCACAAGCCTTGGCATGGCCTGATATTTGGAGATGCTTTGAAAGTTCCCAAAGTCCAAATTTTGACTGGGACATTGGCTTCAATCATTATGCATCTGTGAATGGGAGGTCTCCTTCCATTTACAACAGATGGGATCAAGATCCATTGGGTGGCCCTGCTAACAAAAAGGGGACAGCAATATTTGGGTTTTTCCCCTCCAGCTCCCTGCACCACTTTTTATGCCGAAGGGTCCCCCAGGCCTACAGAACAAATTTTGGGGCACACAGGGGGCTGCAGGAAGAAAAGAGAATTGCTGGAAGTCACCTCTCTCCCCTTCAGCTGGCATGATTATCCAGTGAGCGGAACTCCATTTAGGGAACCCTCCAATCAGTAGAAACCTAGTTCTATCCAAAACTTCTTGTCCCATTGATCAACCAGACAGCTTCAGAATTGCTTGTATGGATTAGAAATATGTGAGCACTTGTGACCAACTTTTATTCACACACAACCCCTTATCTAGAAAGCAATGGTGTGGCCAACTTCCCAAGCAGACACCAAGTTGTGGAGCAATGTGGAGCCTGTAAAAATGAACCTCCATGTTTCCTTATTCACCATAATGGGAAATCTAAAAATGGCTGTAACTTTTTGCCCTTGGGGCAAAGTGGACAAACTTTAAGGCCCAAGAGTCCCTTCTGCCAAATTTCAGGCAAATGAGTCCAGGGTCTTTTTGGTAGGAAAAGAGATTCACTTTGAAGCAATGGGTTTCTGAGCAGTCAGTTTAAAACTGACTCAAACCCCCCCCCCTTTCTTCTTAGCATTTTTAAAATGCTTTAACTTGAGCTGTTGAGCAAATGCATATCAGTCTGTGACGATAAGGCTGGTCTTGTCCACTCTAAAGTGGAATAGAGATGACACTCTAGGTCTTATCTTACCACAACCCTGACACACAGACCTAAGTCCGGGAACAAAGCCAGAGTAGGTTCTCAGAGATGATGACCTCTTCCTCCAAGATAAGAGTAGGAAGAGGAAGATCCTTTTATGGTCAGAAGTACAGGAAGGAAGATCCTTTTATGGTTGAGAATATCAGAGCAGGAACATATGTGATGTCAACCTGCGTACATAGGCTGACGTGGTTGGGTTCCTAGGGAAGGAGGGAGAGGGTGCCTGGAGGGTATATATACTGCATGAAACTTCTCATTTCTTTGGACTTGCTGTGGACTCACCACGCAAGTGCCTTCTGCTATCCGGAGAGCAGAATAAACTCTTTATTGGAATCAACCTCAGTGTCATTTGACTCCCTTCCTCCTGTCCTGGAGCAACGCAGACCCAATAGGTGAACTCCAATAAGACTACAACTTTGCTCCACCATGTTTTGTGGTTTGCCTCTTTATTACCTTAAAAAAAAAATAAGAGGGAGCTGACATGTGTATTATTTGCTTGCACATTTTTAAACACTTTATCGGTTCATGCTGCCCCCATGGTTACATGGGTATTGCCATTATTATAATTTTTATTCCTGGACTCATTTTAGAAAGATATTTTAAACTGTGCAGACCCAGTGAAGTTACCAGATGCTCTAAGTGGGAAAGAAAGAAAGAAAGAAAGAAAGAAAGAAAGAAAGAAAGAAAGAAAGAAAGAAAGAAAGAAAGAAAGAAGCCCCTTGAACTGCTTCCTAATTGTATGATTTTGATTTTAGCAGAACTGTGGGTATTATTTTAGGATTCTCCCCCGCCCTTAAATCCACATGTAAATGGGACAGCAGGGACCTGTTCTTGCATCTAGGAGAAGCTGACACGGGACAGAAATAGGTTGATTCATCTGTCCCTATAGATGACACAAGAAACAAAATGAAAATTGGCCAAGGAATATAATTAAAAGGTGGAACTGTGCATCCCTTGAGGCTCTGAGAACTGTCAGCTTCAGCTGCTCATCCAGAGAACCCCTGTAGTATGAGAAGTAGTAAGGTTCTCACTGTGCCCTTCCCACTGACTCTTGGCTCTTTAGACCATGGTTGGCTTGCAGAGCCATCATTTGCGGACAGGGCTCTTATGTACTGCTGTGCTAAATTTTCATTATATTTGATTTCCACTGCAAAATTGTCACTTTGAAGGGTATAAAAAGATTTATTTAAAAAATACTTACTTAACATAACAAAAAATCCTGTTTACAACATCCATTGTTCCTGAAACATTCTGCTGCTTTGGCATTCCATTTATTCTTTTTGACTGAAATGATTTTTTTCATGGCATGATCCTAGCCAATCAGGAATCATGTAGTAAATGTGATGATGTCATGGATGCACATAACCAATCAGATTCCCTATGCACTGACAACACTGGGAGCAAACAAAGTTGCATTGTCGCTGCTGTTTTCCCCCAACATCATTGCTATGTGTTGATGTGCATAAAACATGTTTATTTAAAAAACCAATACTAAACAGCAGAAATTCCCATGTTTAAGAAGATTCCATAAAACCCATGCAAGTATTTTGTGCTTTTGTTGAGTGACCTATAGGGTACAACAAACGAGAGAGGAACACACTTAGACTGCAAAAATGTCAATGAAACATGCTCTCCCCACATCTCAGCTCATAACTGCTCCTGTGAAATTACCAAAATTGTAAAGAAAGGCGCTGATTATTTTTGTCCCCACTGCATCACTATAAGCTGGGAAGTTGAACTTAAAACAATTCCCTCTTCTTCCAAACTGATGGAAGAAACAGAAACAACTCAATCTATTGCATTGGCCCAGCATGTTTGTTTATTAAACAAATTTATAGACTGCTTCATAGCATAAAGCCATCTATGCGGTAAACACAGAATAAAACACAGAAACACAAGCACACAATAAAATCAATTCAGCAAACTCTAAAAACAATGAAACAATTTCACCATGCAGAAAAATAATCATCCATAAATGACTGAGTTACATCTCAGAAAAAGCCTTCCTAAACAAAAATGTCTTCTGTGGCTGCCTAAACTCCACCCTCTTAGGTGCCTGTCTGATTTCAGCTAGTAATTGAAGCCAGAGAGCTGGAGTTGCAACCCTAAAAGCCCAATTTCTAGAACAGGGTAACTGTGGCTCTGAGATTGTGTCTTCACTGTCTCTTCTATCCTTCATTCGCCTCCTGCAGTCCTAAGAGAGCTACATAGGGTTGCCCAGTGAAAAGCTGGCTTACTATTGACATCTTGGAGTGAACATTAAGTTGAATGTGGGCACATTTTGTTTCATCCATACTCTGCTGAACTGCAATCTGGCTTTTTTTTTTTTCAAAGTAGAGCACAGGAAAGTTTTCAAGAACTTGCGAACATTACCCCAGTCATATTGCAATATTTCTAAGAAATTGCACCTGTGGACTTCTCTCGGGTTTATTTATATAGTGTATCACAGGTCATTAACAGAAAAATAACCTACTGAGATACAACATTCTTGTTTACAGTGAGATGCTGGTGGTGACAGCAGGTATATAAAACATAAAATCAACAGGGAACACAGAACTAATAAAAATACAAGGGTCTATAAAGCATTGAAAAACCCAAAGCCAACTGTGCAGGCAAAAATAAAATAAAATAAAATTCCATCATAAAACAATCAAAACCTACAGAGTTTTTACAGAGGGAAGGGAGTCCAATTCCCCACTGAGCTTGAATATTTATGGGTGTTATTCTTGCAGGTAGGAAAACTGGGCCAATCCTCCAGGAATTCAGATTCAAGTAGTAGTGTATGTGTGTTTGCTTGCTTGTGTAGCATGTGTGTGTTGAAATAACCCACCACATAAGGAAAATACTTCAGAAAACAACAAGCCTTTGACAGGTTTGTAATTTTGCACTGTCTGCAGAACCATTAGATTGACGCCACTGAGCAGGAACCAAGGTTCCCTCCCCCTTTAAAATACTTGGCAAAATGAACACCATCAGTGGAAGTTGTAGCAGCCCTTGAGAGAATTCCAGCCCAGAGGACCACTCAGCATGCTGGTATTCAGCACACCTAAGAAGGAAGGGGAAAGGGGGGTTCTGGGTCCTGATGCCACTGCTTATGCCACAGGACTTGTCAGCAGACAAGCTGGAGTTGAGTGTGTTTCTGGAATAGATGCCGATGGCTTCTGGAGATGGGTGTCATGTGCTGGCACCAAGCAGCAGTCCACAGGTATGGGGGGCAACCAGAGCAAAGGAGGCTGGGGGTTCAGGACTTTGGAGAGCTCCAAGTGTGACACAGTCAGCCTTCAACAAAATTGAAAGCAAATTGAGTTGTTGTTGTTGGCATCTGTCTGCCTTAGGAGACAATGGAAAAGTGTGCCTTTAGGGGTAAGTCCAAACCATGGTAAAGTTACAGTAACTGCTGTGGCTGTAAGGGACTGATATGGGAGAGGCAGACAGGGACCTTCCTGACAGTCTGGTCTAGAACAAATCCTTGGTCTGTATGTCAGAGCACATCGTGGGAACGTAAAAGCTCAATCTGTTAACCAGACTGGAGATGATTGAGAGGTAGAGAGAAAGCAAGTGTGTGTATGCTGTGTTAGAGGAGAGGCAGTACCTCTGGGGTAGTTCATGCAGCTTTGGCCCCCATCCTGCACTCAGCTCTTACCTGTGGCTGGCAGCATGCAATGGTGGTCACATCTCGGGAAATGTGTTTGACTGGCTAGCTACACCAGGTAAGGAGAGCCAATAGGTCTCAAACCCTTGGTGAGTTAGGGACTTGTCTATCCCCTGCATGCAAAGACAGACTCCAGCTGATTGAGGGGACAAGACCAATAGTGGGTTCAATGGTCAAGAAGGCAGTTTTTGCACGTGCAGTTGAGGAAATGAGCGACAGATGGGTTTTACTGAGGTCTTATAATGCCTAGACTTCTAACTTCCTGAGAAGTGTGGCTTTTTAAGGGTCAACCGCCAGGCCTGGAGGTTGGCATGTTTCTCCACCGCCACCGCTTCATGCTTGGTGCACTCCATCTGTCATTGGGCAGGTGTTGTAGAGGAGGTGGGATTACAGAGTACTGGCCTTGGGAAGAGCAACCATGAACGTCTGCAGGCTTGGGGTCGGCTTTCAGCTTAATGAACATTACCTAGAGTCTGGTCACATTCTTCAGCCAGTAATAAGTGGCCACAGAATTAACTAACTCCTCCTCTTCCTCCATATTCAAGCCTTGGCTAAGACAACAGGGAAGAACAAGAAGGATGGCAGGAACTCTCTTACAGTGTGGACTTTGAGCTGAGCTGGAAAACTTTCTGAGCCTTCAGTGTTCATTAGAGAGCTTTCATTGGGTGAACTTCACTGCCATTCCTAGTATGGTCATTACAAAAAAAGATTATATGGGATCAAGTTAAGGTGCTGAATATTAAGGGTTGGTACCCACCAAAGAGACCTGAGATTTCATTCAATAGACTTTTTTTAAAAAAATAAAAATTAGAAGCTTTAACTTATTTTATGTTTTGTTCTTAATACAAGGGGGGGGGGGTTTGAAGAGAGTAAAACCTATCTATCCTGATCCACATAAAGATCTCTGAATCAGGGAACACATCTTGTATAGAAAGAAGAGTGTTATTGGAATCATCCCATCAAGGGCAGAAAGGGCCTGTAAAAGGGGGAATCCATGGCTTTCTGAACCATTGGAGGTAGAGCTGCCTGCATTGTCACAATTGCCATCCTTAGGATGCCCCTTAAGGTCCAGGAGTGTAACATAAGAAACTAAGTCAGGCCATTGATGCAGCTAGCTCAGTACGGTCTACACTGGCAGGCAGCAGTTCTGCAAGATTCCAGGCAGAGTTCTCTCCCAACCCTACCTGGAGATCTTCAGGATTGAACCTGCAACCTTCTGCCTATGAAGCGGATGCTCTACCACTGAGCTTCAGAATCTCTCTTGTTTTTGTTGTTGTCTCAGTGATGCTGTACTTTTGTCAGTATAGTTCCCGGCTTATGGAAGTAAGCACCACCTTGGCGTCTATTGCAGCTACAGGATAGCAGTAATCTAAATCAACATTAACAGTCTCTGCAGCAGTCAGGTGTACTCTGGGGCTGTTAGTCTAAGTTGACACATTCTCTTCTAACTGTACTTCCATGGAAGGAGCATGCTGAGTCTTTGCGGTTTTATTTTGCCTCTTCATCCTTAACAGCAACTCATCTTGTGATGCTGTCAACAAAGCTATGGGAGATAATCATTTGCTTTATATGCAGATAATGGCGAACATCACTGCTAGATATGTTTTTGGCTTCTGGGTAAGCTTTTTTCTCTTCGCCTTTCTCCTAACAAGCTTGGATCTCTGCTTCATGTGCTTTCCGTGGGTTTAAAGTCATTTTATTTTATAGTATAGCAATAGAGGATATAATAAAACTCGGACTCTTGTACTTTAATAATATTTTAAATGCTCAAATGTTTTTCTAATAAACTATGGCAGCATAGTCACTGTTGTCTAACATAATATACATATTTTCTAAATAGAATTTTATATAAATAGACTTATTTTAGACACTTTTTCCTCCCCGATACAACTAGGCACTTTCCTAATCATAAGTATGAAAGAATTATATATGGTTGTGAATGAATTATACATCAATACATATATACTCAATTATATTGGCTTTGGAAATGATAGGAAAAAATCACATATAATTTCAAATCAACTTTACCTAGAACATAAAATAAAATTGTACCTTTCCTACCCAAGACAGATCAATGTAGTCACTAATTTCCACTATAATGGAGTATTAATTTAAACTGACCCTTTTGCTTAGCTCATATGTATCCTATGAATTTAAAAGGGAATAAAAACATTTAAAGAGGAGTGCAATTGTCCCTGGAGGAACAACACTGCATTTTCAGTTCAGTTGGCAAGAATACTAATTACATTATCACATATTCAGCAGCATTCAGCAAAGTTATTTATTCATTCATCCTTAAGGCCTGGGATGCCTAGCAGGTCAGTTCCAATAAGCAATACCTTGAGAATCTCAGCCGATGGTATACACAGATAATTAGATGTAGAGCTGTGTGAAAAATCTCACACACAAAAGCTAAACCTTGGAGATTTGCCTCTTTGACGGCTTCGTGACTGAGTGGAGAAATTTACTTGTCGCCATAAGCAAGAAAAAGAAAGGACTTTTTATGGGAAAAGAAAGAAGGAAGGTAAAGAAAAGAAATTCTATGTTTTTAGAGACTGAATTTTCAAGTATGGGTTCTTAAAGGAACAGGAGGATCTGAAAAAATCAATATTTAACTTTTAGAAGCTACATTTCGGTCCAAAGTATAATGGATGCTCAGTACAGGTAGCCTACTGAAACTGATAAAAAGAAGATCAAAACAGCATTAGAATGATGTGGTGCTGAGACTAACCAGATCCCACCTTCCACTGTATTCACCAAGACTGACAAATGTACTTCATATTGCCACTTCCTGCCAGATCCTTTCTTCTAGCTGTGCTTTTAACTCTGGCTTGTTAATTTTTCTTCCTGACCTGTGAAGGGGCATCACATAACAAGGACTGTTCTTTGGCTGCACTCTGGAGCATATAAAACAAGAAGTAGAAACAGCTTCATTGCAGTCTTTTGCTTTATATCCTTTCATCGTCTTTCCCAGGCACTGTACCTCCAGCTTTACTTAGCTATACAGAAATATAAAAGAGAATCTACCAATGCTTAAAACTGTTTTGCCCCTTCTCATCCCAGAATATAACAGACTCCAACGAACAAAATATTCAGTTCACGCAATATGACCTTATCCTCCCTTCTCATCATTGTACCATTTTTTAAAAAATCAGTCAGAAAAGTTGGGGAACCTTTGGAATACTTGTCTGGCAACCAAAGAAGTTGCTGTTAGAAACAGAAAACTGGAAAGCAAAAGTGCACATCCCCAAATGATTGTCGTCAGTCTTAGTTATCTCTTGGTCTTGACCAAGATGCGATCTCCTTAGGATGTGCCCGTTTAACAGAGGTGTGCACTAGCCAGAATATTAGACTTCTTTGTGTGTATGTAGTTTTGAAAATCAACCCAATCAGTTTCAGTGCTGCTCTGTGTTTTTCCAATTCAACTCATTATTCTGAACCTGATCAGAAGGTAGGCAATTCGAATCCCCACGATGGGGTGAGGTCCCGTTCCTTGGTCCCAGCTCCTGCCAACCTAGCAGTTCGAAAGCGCACCAAAAAGTGCAAGCAGATAAAGAGGTACCGCTCCAGTGGGAAGGTAAACAGCATTTCCATGCAATGCTCTGGTTTGCCAGAAGCAGCTTAGTCAAGCTGACCCAGAAGCTGTCTGTAGACAAACGCCAGCTCCCTCAGCCTATAGAGCGAGATGAGCGCCACAACCCCAGAATCGTCCGTGACTGGACCTAACAGGAAGGGGTACCTTTACCTTTTTATTGCCATGTTGGCAGGGTAAACATGCATTCAGGTTGTGGCAAAAAGATGGCATGTATAAATATGTGACATAATTGTGCAACAGAGTCGACTAACGAGAGGTGGTCCTTGACTGGATCCTAATTGGGTGAATGAACAGTGACCTCGGTACAAGCCAATTCAATGTGGTTGTAAGTGGAAAGTCATTAAGGAAGTTCAGCATCATCTCTTACAGTTTCAAAAGATGAAAACTTCTCTGAGATGAGTTGAATTATGTAAAAGGAAGCTGAAAGGAAGAATCAGGAGGGTCAATCCTTTTCTGGGTGCTCAGAACTTATTTTAAACCACTTTAAAATAGAAGCACAGATAAAAGTATACCCCAGATTACCAAAGGTATAAATAAAGTGAAGAGGAGGTCAGCATCATTAAAGGGCAGAGTCGAGGAAGCTATAAAAGACAAGATGGCTTTCATTAGAAATTGCATGCCTCTTCCAAATGAAATGCACACACACAGAGAGAAACACCAACTCTAGTGATATGAATTATGTGAACTGACAGCAAGGCAAAAGGAAGGGGGAAAGAATTTGAGAACTTTGCTCAAAACAAACAACACAGTTTTTAAAAAACTACATCTAAAGCAGGAATACAGCCAGGGAGGCAGTCAGAATATTTTGTAACAACACTGTGAAAGGACAACTAAAGGGGTATATGGAAAAAACGGAATAATAATAATAATAATAATAATAATAATAATAATAATAATAATAATAATTTGTTATTTATACCCCACCCACTCTGGGCGGCTTCCAACAAAACACTAAAATACAATAACCTATTAAACATTAAAAGTTTCCCTAAACAGGGCTGCCTTTAGATGTCTTCTAAAAGTTTGGTAGATAACAACAACAACAACAACAACAACAACAACAACAACAACAACAACAGTCCACTGTATTTCCAGAAGTGGCTTTTATGTAGTCTGAAAGCTCAAATATAATACAGAAATGAACAGTTAGGGAAACATCAGGGAAATGGAATAAACTGCTCTGTGAATTCTGGATAGCTCAGTCAGTAGAGCATGAGAGTCTTAATCTCAGGGCCCTAGGTTCGAGCCCCAGACTGGCCAAAAGATTCCTGCATTGCAGGGGGGTGAACTAGATAACCCTTGCGGTCATTTCCAGCTCCACAATTTGATGAGTCTATAATCTAGCCTTATATTTGATATCACCCATGAGCTGTGCATTGCTTTCAGTCCATATTTCCATGACTTCCCTCCTTTGTCCTTCTTTAGTTCTCAGTCATGGCTCATTTTGAACCATATCAAAACAATGATAAAATCCTTGCTCATGATAAGGCATATTTGAAGAAAACATCGACCCATCATACCATCCCCCTTGATCTTCATGGTAATGGAACACCTGAAAGTAATTTTTTCACGTCTGTTTGTGCCTGCTTTGCAAACTACAAGGTTGCCTGGCTTGCTGGTGCTGCCTAGCACTATGCCCTTCTTCCAATATAAGTTAATGGAGGAGACATTGCACATGGGGGGATTGGAACAAGCCACTCTCAGAGCATGTGTGTGCATACTTATGCTTTGGTAGAGTGTGTCACAAAGCTGCCTTGGCTGCATCTGCTTCCTCTGCCTGTGTTCACTGTTTTTCACGCGTTGCAACACGATGGGCACACCTCTGGCTTGGCCAGTGAGGATTGGCTCCCTCTGTACCATGTGACATGTGGGTATCAAGGCTGACTCTGTCTCTATCCTAGTGAACTACCCGAGTTTCCTGGATCATTGTGGGATGTTTCTGAGAGTATCTAATTGCTCTGCTAGTCTGCATTTTTCTTACAACCCCATTTTCTGAGAAAACACTTATTGTTGTGAAGAAGCATTTGCCGTGCCACATTAGCAAATTATAAACATATTAACAAGTCAGCTGAGCAAGGTACTGAAGTGTTTAGTAGTTGATTACTGCAAATTGATTTTTAAGAAAGAAGTATTTGCTATTCAGACACTCCAGAAATGTTAATTGTTTAGCTTTCAGTTTAGTGCCAACAATTTGTCTCCTAGATGCACAATTATTTATTTACTCTAACTTTCATAGGGCAGAAAAACTTGCAGCTGTTGTTGCCAAACTCTTTCAAATTTACCCTAATTCAGATACTTTTGAAATAATTGCTATCTCTGATGGAAACTAGGTAAGTAGTTTTTTTCATCTTGTGCACCATATTCAGCTCTTTTGTATCGTGTATGTAAGTAAGTACAGTGGTGCCCCGCAAGACGAATGCCTCGCAAGACGAAAAACCCGCAAGACGAAAGGGTTTTTCGGTTTTTGCGACGCTTCGCTAGACGATTTTCCCTATGGGCTTGCTTCGCAAGACGAAAGCCCATAGGGAAATCTCCGGGGACCTCTTTTAAATGCTGGCGGTGGGGAGCAAAGCCTTTCCCCCCCCCTCCGGACTTCAGAAGAGGTCCAGGAAGGCCGGCGGGGGCGAAAGGCTTTGCTCCCCACCGCCAGCATTTTAAAAGCGGTCCGGGATAGCAGGGAAGCGCTTCCCGCTATCGCGGACGGCTTTTGAAGGCAGGCAGGGGGGAGCAAAGACTTTTGCCCCCCCCGCCCGCCTTCAGAAGAGAGGACCTCTTCCGAAGGCGGGCGGGGGGGCAAAAGTCTTTGTCCCCCCTGCCTGCCTAACCGGGGGCTTTTAAATCGCCCCGGGACTGTCCGGGAGTTTCGTTATCTATATGGGCCCATTTCCCGTAAAGGACGCACAATAAAAACAGACCACATAAACAGACTTAGAGCAAAAGGAGAGAGAAACTGAATGTTAAGTTAATTAATTCATTTTTAAAAAAATCCCCCCTGCATGAACTTAGTTCCTCTGAATACGGCAGGAACAACAGGCAATTGTGAACAGATGCAAGAACATGTGCATAGATGGTGGTTCTGGCACCTCAATCTCCAAGCAGAAAACTGCTCCTACATTTCCTCTGTGGCTGCAAAGGTGATAGTGCAGACAGCCCAGAAGCAGCTGTGTCTACGGCACACGCCTTCGTCTGCCTCCCATAATATATGGATCTCTGTAATATATCGTCAGATAAAAAAGGAGCGATCAAGACCGCTGCAATCCTGAAGTGTGCAACCTGCCTCGCCTCTTTGTACCGCGGCGGAATAATGCCCTCTAAATTATATTCCCTTCAGTTATAGCGGCAGAGCTCATGCATTTTATACATCAAGAGATCCTGCGTAGCTTCCCTTGAGATTTTGTGATAGACTGTAGCATATCGAGGCCCATCTCTCCCCAGGAAATAATGACCCTGGCCATGGTAAAATATTTTATCAGTGCAGCATTATCTCGAGATAATGGTACTATTAATGCTTGTCACCGCTGCATGCTTCCTGTAATTTGGTTTGCTTTGGGGGGTCTTTTTTTTAAAATACTGCTGTTCAGCACTCTGGTGAAATGCTTAGAGTTTTATCACACTCTCCCACAACCCAGGTCTGTTTTCTGATCCAGAATACAATGCATAAACCTTCAGAATGTCATTGTCCTGTGGCATACCTGGGTGATCTTTCCCATGTAGCCCCTTTATTGTTTATTGTATGTTTTTCCATTTATTTAGTTGATAGTTGGGCAGTCCATTTTCCCATCAAGAATGCACACTTTCTAATACATATTGCCCAGGTTATTATAAAAGTCATTTAACTACCAGGATGAAATTAGCTTTGTTGCAAACTCATCACATCAGAAACCGATAAACAGTATGAAGGAGCCACTTCAGCCTCGCACTCTTTATTTTATTTATTTAAAAACATTTCTAAACCGCTTAATATTTAAAGATCTCTGAGCCAGTGTGGTGTAGTGGTTAAGAGCGGTAGTCTCCTAATCTGGGGAACCGGGTTCGCGGCTCCGCTCCTCCACATGCAGCTGCTGGGTGACCTTGGGCCAGTCACACTTCTGTGAAGTCTCTCAGCCCCACTCACCTCACAGAGTGTTTGTTGTGGGGGAGGAAGGGAAAAGGAGAATGTTAGCCGCTTTGAGACTCCTGAAGGGGAGTGAAAGGCGGGATATCAAATCCAAACTCTTCTTCTTCTTCTTCAGTGTACAAAAATGCAACATAAAAGCAATAAAATAGCATCATAAAAACAGCAAAGCAGTATTATAAAAACAGAAAATCAGTAATAACATGGTCCAATCTTATGGGTCATGGAAAGACTGGGCAAAACCCCCCACAAGTTTTTGCAAGATGTCTGTAGCAACTGATAGAATATTCTGTTGCCCAGGCAGGCACATTATGTGACCCATGAGAGCAGCAAAATAAACAGACTGTGATGGGATAAAATCAGACCAAATCTTTATTGACAGGGCAAGGGTTGGCATAGCATTGGGTCCCAGGATCAGTTCATCATTCCACAAGCCCCATCTTGATGGAATGGATCTGCTGAGTTTGGATCGATCCAAACCAGTGACCCCCAAATTGCTCGGTGAAGGCTCTAACACGGGCAGGAAGCTCTCAAAGCAAAATGGCTGTCAGCTCCCAAGAAAGCAGCCTTATATGACACCAAACTGGGAGGGGTGGCTAAAACCCCAGAGGACAGGATCACACTTCAAAACGACCTTGACAGATTAGAGAACTGGGCCAAAACAAACAAGATGAATTTTAACAGGGAGAAATGTAAAGTATTGCACTTGGGCAAAAAAAAATGAGAGGCACAAATACAAGATGGGTGGCACCTGGCTTGAGAGCAGTACATGTGAAAAGGATCTAGGAGTCTTGGTTGACCACAAACTTGACATGAGCCAACAGTGTGATGCAGCAGCTAAAAAAGCCAATGCAATTCTGGGCTGCATCAATAGGAGTATAGCATCTAGATCAAGGGAAGTAATAGTGCCACTGTATTCTGCTCTGGTCAGACCTCACCTGGAGTACTGTGTCCAGTTCTGGGCACCACAGTTCAAGAAGGACACTGACAAACTGGAACATGTCCAGAGGACGGCAACCAAAATGGTCAAAGGCCTGGAAACGATGCCTTATGAGGAACGGCTAAGGGAGCTGGGCATGTTTAGCCTGGAGAAGAGGAGGTTAAGGGGTGACATGATAGCCATGTTCAAATATATAAAAGGATGTCACATAGAGGAGGGAGAAAGGTTGTTTTCTGCTGCTCCAGAGAAGCGGACACGGAGCAATGGATCCAAACTACAAGAAAGAAGATTCCACCTAAACATTAGGAAGAACTTCCTGACAGTAAGAGCTGTTCGACAGTGGAATTGCTGCTAAGGAGTGTGGTGGAGTCTCCTTCTTTGGAGGTCTTTAAGCAGAGACTTGACAACAATATGTCAGGAGTGCTCTGATGGTGCTTCCTCTTTGGCAGGGGGTTGGACTCAATGGCCCTTGTGGTCTCTTCCAACTCTATGATTCTATATAGGCTTTCCCCTCCCTTCTGCAGCAAGGGCTCATGGGACAGCTTTTTCCCATGAGCACATCACACCAAGAAGATACTGGGCAAAACCTTGCCCAGGATTTTGGTGCAATGTATGGGCCACAGAGCCACTGGGCAAAGGTGTCCTGGGGAAAGACGCCCTGAGATCTCCCAGTATAGGGCAGTATACAGATTTAATAAATATAATAACATAGCCTTATATTCCATAATTCACCCTATATCCTTAGCCTCCTTTTTCCTTTGCCATATATAGCTATTTGAACAATATTTACTGCACGGAATTATGTGATAGTGAGAATATACAAAGGAAAGGTGAAGATATTGGCCTGAAATATTAAGGAATTTGGGAGAGCTATCCTGGAAATAGCCCTCTGAGATAACATGATGGGGAGGTAGAATGCAGAGCAATTGCTCGCTTGGTGGCATAGGAATGATGTGCTCGCTGAGTGAACAAGGCAAGCAGCTGGCAATCCAGGTGTCCAACATCTTGGGGATGGATGTATGTGGCATCGAACTCCTCATGAAGGATGATGGCTCATTCTACATTTGCGAGGCCAATGCAAATGTAGGTTTCATTGCCTTTGACAATGCTTGTAATCTAGATGATGTAGCTGGTATCATAGCGGACTATGCCGCTCCCCTTCTTCCCCCCGGTCGCTTGACACGACGCATGTCCTTGCTCTCTGTGGTGTCCACGGCTAGTGAGACTAGCGAGCCAGAGCTGGGCCCTCCAGCTAGCACCACTGTCGACAATATGAGCGCCAGCTCCAGCTCTGTCGACAGCAACCCTGAAAGCACAGAGAGAGTTGCTCACCAAGCTCCCGGGGGGTATATTCAACATGAACCAGCTACTAGCCAATGAGATTAAGCTCCTGGTGGAGTGATGCCACATGTAAATAAATATGACCAACTTTCTTGTACATTTCTTTTTAAACAACATGATGGGGAATCAGTTGGACACCATGACACAGTGGTGCTCTGTGGAGACTGAAAAATATGTACAGTTTAGCAGGAGGAGCTAAAGACTGTATGATGTTTGGAGTGGAGATTCAACAGCTGAAGTTAGGGCAATACAAAAATTGGCTAATCCCAATTTCCAAACTTGACTCCTGCATTGAGCATTGCTCAGTTCAATTTGGATTTGGTCCAATAACAGCTGGAATTATTTCTCAATTGGTAGCATATTCCTTAAAATAATTAAAACTGGCATGTGATCTGATACAATGAGTTATATCCACAACTGGTGAAAATGACTTTGCTTCACTGAAGTCCATGCCCACATGATCATATATAACAAAAAATCTATCTCAGGCAAATTTTAATACAGTAGTATGTGTATGTTTTTTAACCATTCTCTTCAATGGTCAATTGGTCATTGTCTTCATCACCAGAGTACTGGAAGAAGGAGAAAAACCAATTACCATACAGAAGCATTATGTCCTTAACATGGAAAACATTAATCAAAACGTTGGAAGAATTTAAACATTTAACACTTAAGAAGAAATCAGGCCAGGAAGTAACTGGAATCAGATCTTAAGGGGTCTGGCTTCAATCAGACTGTGACACAACTGGCGAAGTTTTAAAGTAAATGGTTACATAATTTGCTATGAGTCATGCGAGTGCTCTATTATTTGCTGTGACTAGCTCCCTAAATACATATTGAACTTCTTTTCAATAATTAATACCCCATTCTTCCTCTCTTCTAAGCCCAAATTCCACATTGATAACAGAAAACTATCCGTTTTAAACAATGGTAACAACAATAACTGAATGAAATGTTGTTATATCATTTTCCCCATTATCAGAATATCAGGATGCAGTAGAAAATAGCTGGAATGTTACAATTAACGAGGAATATACTTTCACAGCCAGTTTCACAGCTGTCTAATAAATTTATGAATTAAGATAAATAAACAATATATTTCTCAAAAAGGAAATACCCAGAAATTTTGGGCCAGGCTATAGTGTTAACCTGGACAAATCCAATATAGACGTAAAAGACCACATTCAGTGAGCTGCTCCTACTACAGCAGTGAAATCCTGCACGAGGAGTGCAATGAGGCTTCCCTCCCCCCAAATCCCAAGAACAGCAGGACATAGCACAATGTCCAATTCCTTAGGAACCTATGCATGGATTCCTGGGAATAAGCTCCCTTGAAATCAGTAGTACTTACTTCTGACTTGCATAAGTTCAACTTGTAAAACACCCTGAGCTTTAACAGAAGATCTTTATCAGCTGAAATGCAACCTTTAGCTTTTAATTAGAAGTGCAAACAACCCTGCCAAGAAGTGTTGCCATTCAAACTAATAGCGTGAAGTTAAAGAGAAGGAAGTATCCCAACTCTGCTTGATGATTCTCTTTATCCTGTTAATCCCTCTATGCTAATGCGTCAGAAACAAACTTGAAAAGCTAATTATTGCCTCATTCACTAGCTGGACCAAGGAAAGTCCCTCAATTACCCCTTGCTCTGATGGGAAAAACAGCCATGGACTTCCCCTTCATTCCTCCTCCTCCTCCTCCACTACCATGCTATTTTTAATACCATAAAAACACCAAGAAGGGTCTCAATGAATGCAATGAGGACAAATCAGTGATAAGTCATTTCATGCAGTCTCATTCATGTCAAGGGGCTTGTGCAAAACTTCTTGTTGGCTTTTCTCCAGAGGTATGGAATCAAAAGGAATGCGGGTGGTGCTGTGGTCTAAACCACTGAACCCCTTGGGATCAGAAGGTCAGCAGTTCGAATCCCCGCGACAGGGTGAGCTCTCGTTGCTCGGTCCCTGCTCCTGCCAACCTAGCAGTTCGAAAGCATGTCAAAGTGCAAGTAGATAAATAGGTACCGCTCCGGTGGGAAGGTAAACGGCATTTCTGTGTGCTGCTCTAGTTTCGGTGTTCCTTTGCGCCAGAAGCAGCTTAGTCATGCTGGCTACATGACCTGGAAAAACTGTGCGGTCAAACGGCTGCACCCTCAGCCTGTAAAGTGAGATGAGCGTCGCAATACCAGAGTCATCTGCAACTGGACTTAACTGTCCGGGGTAACTTTACCTTTATATGGAATCACAAGCAACATATTATCTGTAATCCCTCATTGCTTTCCCCCCTACCAATCCCATGCCAGTGTTACCCTAGTATACAGGTAGGAAATAAACTGCAATTACTTAGCAGCAAGCAAAATAAGATGCATTTTACATATGCATGCCTGGAAGCATTTTTCTTCAGATGTTCTTGGACTCAGTCCTAGGATTAGGAACAGATTTTGCAGCTATGTTCTGGCACAAAACACCATTTTATTTTATTTTTTAATTTTTAGGGTTTAGCTTTTATTTTGAAGAACAGGCTACTGGGTCACATCCACATAACTAGCAAATTTGGTTCTTCTTTTTCGTTACTAACCTGGTTACCTGACAGCGCAATAGGCCAACTGAATCTAGTGGGACTCCAGGCAAGTAGGTAGAGCATTGCCGGCCAAATCACTTTAGATTTCACAGGTGGTGTTCAAGTAAGTATTTTCATGATTGCAGCCTGTGATCCTGATCCAGAGCCCAAATAAATGACTGGGGTTCACCATTTCAGCAATTTCCGAGTAAGCAATAACTTACATTCAGTGATGCTGTTAGGAAAGGAACCTTGCAGCAGAATGAGCAGGAGACCCCTCAAACACAACAAGGCTTATCATATTATGAAGGAAATGGAGAAATATATATCACTGTCTAAATCTGGCACCCCCAAACTCGGCCCTCCAGCTGTTTTGGGACTACAACTCCCATCATCCCTAGCTAACAGGACCACTGGCAGTGGCGTAGCGTGAGTTGTCAGCACCCGGGGCAAGGCAAGTAATTTGCACTCCCTAACCCGTGGATTTGTGCCCCCTAACCCTAACCCCCAGATGTTGCGCCCGGTGTGGCCGGCCCCCCTGCACCCCCATGCTACGCCACTGACCACTGGTCAGGGATGATGGGAATTGTAGTCCCAAAACAGCTGGAGGGCCGAATTTGGGGATGCCTGGTCTAAATAGTGCACCCACCCCAGAAATATTTTGCATTCAGTGTTTGTGTTTATACATATCAGGAATGGGGAACCTGGTGCCCTCTTAATGTTGTTGGACTACCACTCCCATCATGCATTAGTTAGCTCAGTTGGTTACAGCAGATCCCTTAAGGGTGCATTTTCCTTCATTGCAGGGAGTTGGATCAGATGATCCATGGGATCCTTTCCAGCTCTATGATTCTATCATTCCATCATTACCACTGGTCATGCTGGCAGGGCCAGATCAGTGTTGAGAGTCCAACAAAATTTGAAGGGCTATGGGTACCACACCAGTCCTGCTAAATTTCTTTTACAAATAAAACATACTATTACAATTACAACAGCGAAATCAGAGGAGCATATGATCAGGGACATTTTCAAGCTCAAACAAAATAGCAGACAGGTGTGAAAGAGATTTGAAAGAAATGGTGTGGTGGAGAATAATTTCAGATTGTGTACTTTACAAGCAAGTTGATAAAATAAGAATTTGTAGGGCATTAAATGTACTTGCAGGAAACCTCCCATTTCACCATTACTGTACTGCAACCTGCTAATAATTTCTTGTTCTTTCCAGTGTGTTTCAAATGACTATCAGAAGTAAATAAGCATAGCATGTGTGAAATGTATTTAATGCATATTAAAGTGCCAGCACAAAATTATATGCTGCAATGTAGGGATTAAACCCCATTCCCCTTCACCAAAATTTGGTGTGCATCTAAATAATCGCTTAGCCCTACTATGATACCCTGGTCAAAGAGATTTCAAAATTGAGGGTGTGTGTGTGTATATATATATATATATATATATATATATATATATATATAATCCCTATGCAGCACAGACTGTAGTAGATGATGTCTTGTGGCCATAGAACCACCTTCAGATCTTCTACTTCAGATGCTCTTTTACTTGATGTCTTTGCTAGCTAATCCTTAGGTTTGAGTCTATGTAGAAACATAATCTCTTTATAACTTCCTTTAGATCTTGAAAAGAGCTACTACATTAAAAAAAAAAAAATCCGCAGTATATATGATGCTTAGCACTTTTTCAATATTGATAAACATAATGGTAGTTTAAGGCTACAGTCCTATACACACTTGGGAGTAATTCCCATTGAGTTCAATGGGGCTTACTTCTGAGTAGGCACGCAAAGGATATCTCTGAAATATCTGAGTATCTGAATATCTAAAATACAAAAAATTTAAAAACAGCCTAGGGCCAGATTCAGCTAAGCTGGTGCACTAGCAGAAGCTGGCACAAAGCATTGGATAGGCAAACTCAGGCCCGGGGGCCAGATTTGGCCCAATCACCTTCTAAATCTGGCCCACGGACTGTCCAGGAATCAGCATGTTTTTACATGAGTAGAATGTGCCCTTTTATTTAAAATGCATCTCTGGGTTATTTGTGGGGCATAGGAATTTGTTCCTTTTTTTCCCCTTTCTTCCCAAAATACAGTTTGGCCCCCCACAAGGTCTGAGGGACAGTGGACTGGCCCCCTGCTGAAAAACTTTGCTAACCCCTGTGCTAGAGCTTTGGGGCTAGCGGCTATGGGTCTGCAGACTATTACTATCTATCCTGTTCTTAAGGGCGCATCACAGGATGCAAGCAGAACAACACATTTCTGAATAAAACTCACTAATTCTTTTTTTGGTTTCAAAATGGCACTTCCTGAAGTTGGCTTTGGCAAATTAGGGATATTCCTTTCCCCCTCTCTGTTGTACAATATGTGAATGCATCACAATGCGGTTCCAGCTTCTCACAATTCCAGCACGTTACAGCACAAATGACTCCATAAGGACTCCATCACACTTCTGTCAATAGAGAATTAACTATTGGCTGTTATTCCTCAGTGGTTGGGTGTGCACAGGACAGATTAAAGCAACCCCAATCTCATCCAGCTGCTGATCACACAAGATGTGTTGGAAGGAGTTGCTGGCCTGGCTTAAAACCATAATCTAAGAGGTCAGTTAATGCAGTTGGCAGCCACCATGAATGCCATCTAAGTAGGGCCCCAGCTTGCCCCTACCACACCCCCGATGGCATTTCAGAACCCTGATTACATGATAGGATGGAGCTAGGTGCTCCTTGCCACAGACCTGACCCTTGACTTATTTACTTCCAGGCCTGAGAATGGCTTAGATTATTTTGAATTCAAGTGCTCTAACTAGGCTAGCGGGTGGCAAATATCTGGAAACCATGAACTCCCTATAGTGAATTTAGTGGGTTTGGAGGAACTCCAAGGTGAGCCTCAAATTTTAGCAGCACCCTGCACAATGCCAAAATTCAGCATGTGCGCATTGTTGCCTCTCACACTCCATTCTAAGTAATACTTGTAGTGTCCCTGGAGGTGCCCCTGAGGCTCTGCACCCAGTGTGACCGAATCGTGCTCCCTTAAATCCGTCTCTGAGAAATTCTGTAAACATACATGCATTGTAATTTTAATGATAGGTTTAGTGTTATGTTTGCCTAACATATTAAGTGGAAACTCAAATACTGGGTTGGTAATGAGATGAAGTTGATGGACAACTTGGTTTTGATGCTATCACACAGCAAGAGATGGAGATCCATCATCATCTCTCCATTCTGCTCAATTACCACACTTTGTATCCTTGTTTTGACTTTCTATACTGCTGATTTCCTCCCTCCCTTTGTCATCTCATTGGCCTTAATAAATCATTCCTTATGTCCTTTTAATTATAAAACCTGTAGCGTCAAACTCTACCTTTGTCCTCCTCTGCAGTATGCCAACTATCTCCTACTATCATAATGATGCAGCTTACATTAGTCACTGTTTGAACCTTCAGAAGTCTACATTATCATTATTTCTGGGCAGATGGAGCAGGTTGGTCATTTCATGTCCAAAACCCAGTGGAGTCTTCAATGATCTTTTATCCCCCCTCCCCCGTCATTTCCTCTCCACTACATCCAGATTAGGCACAAGAGCTTGCACATAGATACACAATCCATTACAAATCAGGCAGGAATAGGACATATATCTCTAACACATATCTTTAACACCATAGCATTTTATACAACAATTCCCAACAAGTGTAATATCTTCTCTCAACACTGCAATACATATTTAAACATATAAGAAGAAAGAGCATTTATCAGTTATGCACCTCTTCTCACTAAATCCCAATCCAATCCAAAATCAATCACTGTGTGCATCTAAGAGAACATTTGGTTTTGTTGTTGTTATTTCTCGACCTGACGTTCTGCCACTCCTTTGAATATATTTTGTATGGCAAACCACTTTTGAAGCTGAGGGAGGTTCATAAGTAGTTTGTGACATGCCACACACTTTCAAAACTATCCCAGAAACCTTCCTGGAAATGGTGCCATGCGATCTTATAACATTCTTTCCTTGGGCTGTACAGGGGGGAGAGAGAGAGAGAGAGAGAGAGAGAGAGAGAGAGAGAGAGCTGCACATTGACAGCATGAAGCCAGATTTTCCACAGTCCTTGGAAACAATGCCAAGTGATCATGTAACACTATTTTCTATGGCATTTCAATTTTGAAAGCATGTGGAAGGAGGCACACGTTCTAGCTTTGCAGAGAGACTTTTCCCTTGGGGGAACTTAAAGAAAATAAGAAATGTGAGTTGGATCCCAACAACATTTGGAGTGTCACAGATTTCCCACCCTGTTCTAAAACTGTAGTGCAGGTATGGAGAACCTTTAACCCTTCAGATGTTGCTGTCCCATCAGCCCCACCAAGATGGTCAGTGGCCAGGAATGATGGGGGTTGTAGTCCAACAACTTCTGGAGAGCCAAAGGTTCTTCATGCCTGCTATAGAGGGAGCAGACTTTTCCTGGTCCTTTAATCTACAGTTTCTTCCGTCGGCTGCGTAGCACCACTGAAAACTTTCCAACCTGGAAGATTGGGGCTGGATATTTAAGAAAGAAACTTACAAGAGAAGCCCAAACTTTAATATTACGCCACCTTTACCTACGTAGTTGTAAAGGGGCAGAAATAACCCTCCTGTATCTAATAAAAATAATCATGTAGCCAGATCTGTTTTTGCTTCTGATACAGTCTGTAGGGTTTATGTTGTATCATCATGGAATAAGGACATGCCAATTTTGCATTGAGCTTACAGCATATTTAGGAATGCTTTTCAGTTGTGCGCAAAAGCTCTTTAAAAGAATAGCAGCCCTGTATCAAAAAGTTTACATAAGCCAAGTTATGTAAAGTACACATCCATTGAAACGATGTTCCTACATAAATTAATATCACCTCCTTAGCTTCCATCTCAACTATGAAAATTGGCTCCATCTGTTTCATTTCTATTACTTTTTTTAATTAGGAGGAAAATTGTCAAGGATATCTGAAAATTCCTCTTCACATTATCAAACGCAGAGAAGAAAGGAAAGCTTTTATCCTTTATTTCATTTGTCTTACCTACATGATAATGCTGATTATGTCTCTTTTATTCTTTCATAAGCTTCACTGTTTGTTTCATCACTGAAAATGTAAGCAAATTTACTGTTCTTATATCTTTGTTTACTCCTTTTTCCCAAGTTAGATTTTGATAATGCTTCCTTTCTAGTAATAACAAGAATTGGATGCTTGTTCAATGAATACACTTTTCTTCTTTGCCTTATCTTTAGATGAAAGCAGTTTCTTTGAAACTACACAAAAAGACACCTAAATTAAAATGCCATATACAGAAACTGCAAGAACGAGTCTTTCTTGGAAGGGGAAAGAATTCACATGGTTTACACCCCTCGCCTTACTTAAAATCCCAATGATTTATAGCATCTTTCAGCTTCCTATATTAGATATTTTAAAATGTTTATTAAAATAATAATTAAAAAATCTAGTTTAAAATCCTTTAAAATGTTTCCATTTCAGTCTGAAAATGTCATGCTGTAAATGAACAAGGAGAGGAACAACCCATGCTGTTCGGTCCTATAGAGGGTCTTTTTTTTACTTTCCAGCCAAGGAAGTTGTGCACAAATACTTATTCTGCAGTTTAACAGAGGCTTAAAATGGGACTTGAAAAAGATCTAGTTGTGAAAGGAGCCCTCTTGGGCCAAGATGACACTTTGAGAGCCTTTCTCCCCTCGCTGGAAAATTTGGTGTGGTCCATTATCATACCCCAATAACTCAGGAGCCACCACAGCAAGCAAGAGCAACACAGCTTTTGTCCCAACTCCAAATTAGCAAAAGGAGGAATTTTGTGCTGGGACAGGTGGGGCCAGTGTCTCTACCCTTAACACACAGATCTTGACTTGACTTACCTGATAGAGAAGCATATAGGCAGGGTTGGAATTCTGGAGAGAGGCCATTGTGGCAGGCCCAACCTACCTACTTATTTTAAACGGTGGGTCCAGTCTACCTTCTTGCTATTCTCTTGGGGTCTTAGGGTCTGTTCACGTTACCACCTTACAGTGCAGTTGTTCTTCTCAGCTCAGACATTGTACAATTCTTTCCTCTCCAGCTGTTCACATCAGCATAGCTTTGTTAGTATCAGATTAGTTTCTGTTTGGGTTCACCCCAAGGAGTGTTGAACAGCCAGGATATCTTTATCCTGTGCAAAGTTGTTTACCCCTTACCTACAAATGCATTAGGAGCAGCTTAAGAACTCTAGTCGGATTGAGAAACAATGCATCAAACAGTCATATTTTGTAACAAAGTACAGGATAGGTCGGATGTTGCCCCCAGAGGTGCATCCCATTGCCTTTCAAGACAAAAGTATGCCAACAAAATGGGAGTCAAGAGTCTCAGAACCCCTTCCCAGCTACCCTGGAACCTGCCCCTTCCCTCTATGATTCTTTTCCCAGAGTCCTACTTGTTTTTATTCATTTATTTCACGAGACAACAACATCTTAACCAACAATAAGTTTAAGGGCAGATTGTAAATTCACGTAAAATTAAGAAAGGCTCAGATTACCTTTCACATTTATGCAGAATTAAGTCCTATTCGGATACGGGGTGGCGCTGTGGGTTAAACCACAGAGCCTAGGACTTGCCGATCAGAAGGTTGGCAGTTCCAATCCCCGCAACAGGGTGAGCTCCCGTTGCTCGGTCCCTGCTCCTGCCAACCTAGCAGTTTGAAAGCACGCCAAAGTGCAAGTAGATAAATAGGTACCGCTCCGGCAGGAAGATAAATGGCGTTTCCGTGCGCTGCTCTGGTTCGCCAGAAGCGGCTTAGTCATGCTGGCCACATGACCCGGAAGCTGTACGCCAGCTCCCTCGGCCAATAAAGCGAGATAAGCGCCACAAGCCCAGAATCGGTCACGACTAGACCGAATGGTCAGGGGTCCCTTTACCTTTTTAAGTCCTGTTTGGTTCAAGAAGGAATGCATAGCATTACAGTCTATATTTAGTAGGCTTAAATCTTCTGTTTAGGGAAACGTCAAATACTGTTGAGCGGTGTATTCATGGAGAAGCCTCTTATTGTGAGGGGAATACCCTATAATGTCCTTTTCATTTTTTAGCTGCAAAAAATACCACAAACCCATATGCAGCCCGCACCTACAGTTCTCCGGCCACTTACTTCAAAGAAGCACATGACTTACTCTAATTTAAAGGTGATAATTCACTTGGTAAAATGGGCATGTTGAGTGCATGGGACTGTGCTGAGTTTGGCATGTGGTAAAGCAGTAGCTTTGTGCTTTTGGGGGTTTTTTAAACCTGGTTTGCAGATCATTTATCATGCTATCAAAGAGTTCCCAAAGGTCACTTGAGCAAAAAATGTCAGTGAAGTTGTAAGCTCGCTATGACCACTTCACCTTGTATAGAAATCAGAATGGATGTACTCTGCTCAAATTCTCAGCAGTCCAATTCAGTTGTCTGAATAACCTCTAAGCAGTTTGAGCATTATCGTTAGGGAGACTTACCTACTAGCTGGGAAGATGCAATTTGCTTTCATTATGTTCAGCTTTCAAGAGTTGCTTTCACACCAGTTCTGACCTGCCAGCCAGACATACAAGCATTTTTAGTTGGCCTCTTTGATATTTTTTTAAATGATTGAGATTAGAGCAGGCACACTAAATATTTATGGCTGATTGCAACCTCTAGCTGATTTTTACTTTAAAAAATAACATTCTGAAAATACAACACTCTTTAAATGTTTGATTAAGGATACCTTTTATTTATGTCAGCACAAAGAAGAGTGCAGCTGTACAAAACATACATCAATGTCCAAAGTTAAAAGACATTAAAATTCATAAGGTTCATTTTCTGACGTTCTCTACAAACTGTAGCTGAGAGTTTGTCACAGAGTTAACATCAGCAATAAAATTATATAACTGCTGGTGTCACATTCCTTGAGGTACATTCAGAGGCATCTACAATTTTACAGACGAGTTTTACTTATTTCAAAAATGAACATAAATTATCCTTAATCTTACTTTCTGTAATAGTAAAAGGATGTGTCAGAAGAAATCATCTATATTCCAGGGAGGTTTAGCTAAGACAAAGATGAGATTCGGGGTTGTTGTGTTTCATTTTGTTCCATTACATGCAACGCCAACAAAACTGTAGGAAGTGAAAATTATTTACAGCAATCCCCTTGTTTAGTAAAGCAGATTAGATACAAAATTTTGTGACAGACTTACTGGCACTCCAAGCAGACGGTTCAGAATTTCCTGTTGCCTGAGAAGGAATGCTATTGTGCCTTTGTCTAGATGGTGGGTTTCCAATTGGCCACTGTGAGAAAAGAATGCTGAACTAGATGGATCTTTGGTCTGATCTCATATGATCTTATGATTCACTAGCCCTGAATCTGATCTTATGGTTCACTAGCCCTGTTTGGTTGTTTCATTTCTGTGTGTGATACCACGCATGTGAGGGGGGAGCCAGAGTGTGCTGCCAAGCCCCACCCATTCCCACATGTTTCAAAGACTCATCTGTGGCCCTCCAGATGTTGGTAGACTACAGTTCCCATCATCCTTTCCCAGAGGCCATGCTAGCTGGTATTGGAGGGAGCTGGAGGGACATTGTTTTCCCATTTCCACAAGGAATGAAATCACAAGAGCCCAAGGGTAGCTCCATTGTAATATTGCCTCAAGCAAGATGGCTGTGGATAGTGGTTGAGTAAGTTCATTATTAAAGATACATCAGGGTGCACAACAGCACATACATATACTTAACTCCTTCCCAGGTCACACTGAACTTATGTAAAATGGCCACCACATGTAGTGGGGAAAACACTTATGGTACAATGGTATACAACTCCAGTAAGAAACTGAAGGCCTCGCATGCTTATTCTTACAGCTGTTGAAAATGTGACACCTCTGTTGGTGGTGATGTAAACAAACCAAAAGAATTTCTGGAAATAAATTCTAACAGCAATAAACAAGAAAGTTAATAAGAAATTTCCCTTGACCCCAAGGTATTGTTGCAAATGTATGATAAAAGACAGGTGGCAAAGGGATTAAGAGACTCTCCACTTTTATATGATCACGACAGCTAGAATTGTTTGCACAAAGTATTGGAAAACAAATCATATACCTAGGCTCAAGAGAATGGTTCATCAGATTGTGGATATGGCCATCTTGAATTAATTAGCTTGAGCTTTTCAAGCTAATCTGGGAATCATACAAAGTTTTGACCCAGATTGGAAACAGTGCAAGCAATTCTGAAGTAACAAACAAATCAACTGTTAGTAGTCATTTTCTGCTTTTATAAATTCTATTATATAAGCAGTCATGAGTTGGGGGAGTAGCCTTTTGAGATCCAACCCCCCAGTTGTAGTAAACATTGCTCAGGATTAAACAAAGTTTGTTTGCTCCACACTTCCATTTCTTGTAGCATCGTTCTACAAAGTTTGCAACAGCAAGAACAAATAAGAAATATGCTCTAAGATGACAGTCACAAGACTTGAGTGGTGATAGCCATGTGGTCGGATGGTGTGAAACACCCCACATACTGGGACATGGTCAGATTTCCAAAAACAGAAACCCTGTTCCCTAAAATTAGGGGCTACCAGGACCCCCTGATGGGTTCTAGACTGGACTGCACTGCTTGGATCTTTTGGTTGCACTTGAGAATTACATCAAAAGAATAAAAAATGGTTCAGGTCAATACAACTGCCCATGCACTTCTCTATCTATGGGCCTGGAGTCATCCCACAGGCAGAACTGGCACAGATTTGTAGATTCACACTGCAGTCTGGATGCAAAGCCAGCTGAGAAAATGCCCCCCAAACTAATTTTGTTTCTGGGCTTCTGTCAAGAACTAAGAAGCTAGACATATTTTTACATTTCTTATTTCCCTAAGTCATGGAACAGATTTATACAACCATTTTATATAATAACAATTCCTGCCAAAGGATTACAAATCATGCTGGACAATCCAGACAAATGGACTCAACATCTATTATGACCACTTTTACAACTTTAGTGTAAAGCGAGAGGTCTCTCAACTTCCTAAAAATAGCATGGAGAACTTCCACTGCAGTTCCAAGGTATTTGCACTACAGGAGAAAGTGCTTCAATCTTAACTATGGCAAGCAATGAAGAAAAATAACACAGGATAGTAGAGGCACTGATGGCAATAGAAGGCTATCAAGAGTAATAAGGAATATAAGAAAATACAGTTCTATAAAGCAAACCACAGCAGCAGACACCTTAATCGTCTAGCCAAACGCATGCTGAAATACAAAAAGCTTTTTGTCTTATTGTAGAAGTGTATGGGATGGATTATGTTTTTGGGGCTTCCAATTCAATCTTCCTAAAAAACCAAAATAGTCATTTTGAGTCAGGAATGTGTGGATTTTTGGGGGAGGGGGGATTTATGGACTCCCTCCGCCCTGTCGCCCCAGTGTCCACCATCTGGCTAGACCCGACATATCAAAAAATTACCAGATCCCACACTCCAATCAAGGGTTTTCCAAACGTGAGGATCCAACTATTTTTGGACTACAACTCCCATCATTCCTAGCTAGCTGGACAGCGGTCAGATGATGAGAATTGTAGTCCAAAAACAGCTGGAGACCCAAGTTTGGGAAAGCCTGCTCTAATCAGTCCACCTACCCATGGATCTTTATGATAACCAATACATGGCTCTGTCAATCCATTAGGTTATGATAAGCCCTAGTGGTGGTGTAGTGGTTAGAGTGTCAGACTAGGATTTGGGAGACCAGGGTTGAAATCCCCACTCGGCCATGGAGCTTGCTGGGTGACACTGGGCCAATCACTGCCTGCGAGCCTAACTTACTTTACAGGGCTGTTGTGGAGATTACACGAGCAGGAGGGGAACCATGCCTGCCATCTTGAGGTCCTTGGAGAAACAGATGAGAAATGAATAGCTCAGTTAGTAGAGACTCTTAATCTCTGGGTTATAGGTTCGAGCCCCATGTTGGACAAAACATTCCTTCATTGTAGGGGGTTGGACTAGATGGCTCTCATGGTCCCTTCCAACTCTACAATTCTGTAATTTATGAAATGCAATAAATAAATGAATGAATTAAGTTTCACAGTGCATAGAAAAGTACTGTACTCCATCCTCTATATATTCCCACCACTGTTACAGGAGGGGCTGTTAGACGGTTCATGCCTTGCTAGCCACAGTTTGGAAGTTCCTCTTGTATGGTATTGACTGCATCCATGTTGCTCCTGGTAGTAGCTGAAGGAACTGCATCTAGGGAACCAGCAACTGTGCTTTGCTTGTGATTTCTTGCATTTTTATTCCTCCCTGTTCTGCCTTCCTTTCAAACGTGGAGGTTTCATCTACTTGGCATCTGCAGGCTTTGCCTTAGTGGGGGAAAACTGGATGGCTTGACTTCTGAAAATATTGGACAATTCTTTCCAAATAGAATTGTTTATTAAATTCCTGAGGGGGCGACTTAAGAAATAAGGGAGGAAGGGAAAGAAAGAAAGGAAGGAAGGAAGGAAGGAAGGAAGGAAGGAAGGAAGGAAGGAAGGAAGGAAGGAAGGGGCTGAAAAGCAGTAGGTTGAGCTTTTGGAGTCCAGCAGAGTTGGTTCTGAGGAGCATAATTAATATCTAGAAACTTTTCTGTATTAACAGTCTAAGACAATCTTTGCTGATCTCTGCACAGTTTGTGTCCAAGGATGACCAGCTGAGAGATTAATCAAGTCATCCAAAGTGGAAAATTAAAAGCCATGGGGATAACACCGTCAGGGTCTGCAAGGTGGCTCTCCTGCAGAAACAGAGACCTTGGCGGTGGCTTGATGGTCTTTGAGACATTTGCTTCTAGGCAGTCAAGTTTTCCACTGTAGTTCTTCATCTTTCTCTCACTTTTCCAACGAAAGAACAGAGATTGCCCAAGGCACAGGAACGCCGGTCTTGAGATGTTAAGCTGTGGAATTTTCTGACTATAATGATGATAAACATTTTGTCTTCCAGATGTGAAAATAGAACAGTACCAGGAGGTGCTTCTTCATCCTTCTCCATGTCTTCTATTAGTTTAGCTATTTGTTCCTGCAGAGTAGTAGGAACCTCATAAATGAGCCTGCCTTATTCACATTTTGGTGTTTCAGTTGGGTGTAATGATCTGCAAACACATTTCCAAAAAGGAAAGGGATGACTAATGTCATATTTGCTTATATGTGCAGCCTGAAATCTTTGGTATTTATTTCTTTGATACAGAAGCCTTGTTAGGATTCATCTCAAACAGAGTACTGCTCACTGCCTAGCTGCAATCCAGTCCCCCCTTAAACAAGGCCGTCAGGGTTTTCAGATTGAACAAAGGTATCCATCTCTCTACTCTCTCCAGCCAGGTCAACTGGCCTGCCACCAGACAGGCAAACAGGAGCCTCAACTGCAGTCTCCCATCCAACAAAAGTGGTATCCCTGCCAGTGGAGGCTGCTTGGTCCCTACAACAGGGCAACCCAACAGCAGGGCTGAGCTGGCCTGGGATCCACTGGATCCCAAGCTGTTTTCACTGCCACCGCTGGCAGACAGAGGGCCTGATCTGGGCCCAACCTGAAACCTAGTGCTATCTACCTGCCCCACCCACCCACCTACTCCTGCTGCCTCCATGAGCAGCTGGGCTACAGGTGTGGTGGCATCTCAATCACTCCACAGAGTCTCAGTGGTGGCAGCAAAACGTTATGACTGCTCTGCTCAGAAGCACAAAGTGTGCAGGCGTGCCTTGCTGAATTGCAGCCTGAAGTAAACCCGAGAACACAGAGCTGAAACAACTGCCTATTGGTTTCCCCTTTGCCTTGTGTCCACTTACCTCCCCGCCTTCTATTGTTTCCCAAGCATCAAATGCCATACTGTAAGCTCCTTGGAGTAGGGGCCTCTCCTCTTGTATTCTGTTACACACCATGCACATTGACGATGCCACATGGCAGATGATTTCACAAATCACTGCTGTTGTGTGAGGGGGGAAGAATCTTTATGTTGAAAGCTTGCCTTGTGTTAGTCCCATGGACACATTTTGCAGTTATTTGTGCAGACCATTAAAAGCCACAAAAGGGGTCTGCATTTATCCCAGCTCTACACATTTATCCGTCCCTCCTCTTTCTCTACATTTGACAACAAAGGCCTCACACGCAGCAGCGCTTAAAACTGGAGGGGGGAAATGAAAAAAGAAAAAGAAAAGAAAAGACCGAGCGATTTAATTAACAAATGCAGAAGAGAGACAGAAATGGTTGAGATTCCTGCTGTAAGATTTACATAGAGGGACAGGATGGAGCTTGCTCAAGATGTGGGGAGGGTACAGTGGGGGAGAGAGTGGAAGACTCTGTCCAAAAATAAAATGAATCCATATGTGCAGAGAAAGAATGGGTAGCCATTTTGCAGTTAGGAACAGTTTGTATATTAAGGGATGTATCTAACTTGCAAATAACAGGTGGGGGCGGGGAGAGGAGGAAATTTTGATTCAGTTTGTGGCAGGGGCAAAAGTTTAAAGCTTCCCTTCCTCTATGATACAAACCTGACCTGGTACCAAATATCAAACAGCCCTGAGTAGGCACAAGCTTCAGTTATCCAGCATGCTAGTAACTAAAGTAACTTGTAACACTGAAGGGCAACTGGATGCTGATAATTTTATGCTGCGAGCTCCAAAGGTTGCCTAGCAACTGACTGACTTGCCACATCCACACCATACATTTAAAAAACTGTGGTACCACTTTAAACAGTCGTGGCTCCCCCAATGAATTGTGGGGGCTTTAGTTTGCTAAGAGTTTTTAGGATACCTCTATTCCCCTCACAGAGCTCCAATTCCAGACGTTTTCTGTGAAGAAAGATTGTTAAACCAATCTGGTTGTTAAACCTGATAATTCTAGCTCTGGGAAGGGAAAGGGGCCTCCTGCCAACCCTCAGCATCATTAGCAAGCTACAGCTCCCAGGATTCTCTGGGGGAAGCCATGACAGTTTCACATGACATCATAGTGCCTTAAATGCATAGTGTGTTGGGAAACCTCAGGCCCACGCAACAACCGTAGCTCTCCAGGCCTCTCTGTTTGGCACCTCAGGACTCCCCAGCCCTGCCCCCCCAAAGCCCATCTCTTACCAGCCCTGTTCTGCAATCTTCAAGGGCTTTGGCCTGGCTGGAACACGTCACCTGGATGGAGAATGAAGAGGGCTGTGTGGGTGTGCATGCTGAAACCTTTGACTGGAATGTCAACTATTGTGCAAAGATAAAATTTGCATGGGTTATAGCACCCACTTTTGCCTCTGGTCCCACCCACCGCTGGTGTGAAACCACTAGAAGGTCTCCAATGACTGCAACCCTCAGCCCAAAAAGGTTCCTCATCACTGGAGGTTTCAGGTAATTCAGAAATCAATGTGGAGCTGTTTGCCCTGTAATATTTTATATAGTGGTACCTCGGGTTAAGAACTTACGGTAATTTGTTCTGGAGGTCCGTTCTTAACCTGAAACTGTTCTTAACCTGAGGTACCACTTTAGCTAATGGGGCCTCCCACTGCCGCCGCACCACCACCACACGTTTTCTGTTCTCATCCTGAAGCAAAGTTCTTAACCCGAGGTACTGTTTCTGGATTAGCGGAGTCTGTAACCTGAAGTGCCTGTAACCCGAGGTACCACTGTATAATAATTTCCTTCTGCAGCTTCTTCTTTTAAAAGCACACCCAGCTGTAAGTACCTGGAAGCCATTTTTAGAGCAATTCACACTAGCTTATGCAGGCAGGGGTGACTTCCGAATATGAGTGTACTAAATGGGCAACCATTATTACAGTCTTCCTGGGGTGGTTCCCCAGCCCCCCCCCCCCCCGCCACAGACATATGCATTATTCTGCACAGGTGATCTGCACCTCTAAAATGACTAAAAGTGTGCCAGAATAAAAATTATAGCAGGTGGCAATTTGGAGAGATAGAGAAATAAAGTATTATAATTATAGTTAACAATTATATATAATGATATGCAGGCTGTTACTTTAATACTCATCTGCGTCATTCTGCAAATGGGATGCTGCACCTTTGCAACCTCTGGGACAGATGGAATTTCAGCTTCAATGAGCCCTTTGAGGAGCACTAGGGAAATATGTCTGTAAATAACAGACCATTTATTTTGGCACAGGGCTTCTTCTCTTGCCCAAATGAAGTGCTGTAGCGGAGTCTCCTTGAGAACATGACATAACAGAATGGATAATTTGTCTGTTCCCAAAGGTGACTTTTCAAACACTGTTTTAAAATAATCTGCTGTGGGGATAAGGAGACATAACAAGGCAGGGAAGGCAAATGAAGTTCAGCCTGTTTGATAGAGAAAAAGAAATTTCACCTTCCCTGTCAGCAGCTCTGTCTTATGGAAATTATACGGGTGGATTTATGGAAATTCTTTTTTTTTTTCCTTCCCTATCTCAGCTTAAAATGGAAGCAAGTTCCAAAACTGTTTCTCCATGTTGAAACAATTTCTCCAAGGGAAGGCGATTACAGTGAAGCTAAATAAATATTTGATTTCTAGATGCCCAAATCATGGCCACAGTAAGGACTGTGAATTACATCAGATTTACGTGTTTGTCCCAGGAATAGTGAAGCCGCTTTATACTGAATAAAACCATTGGTTTACCTAGCCCAGTGCTGCTCCGTAGGACAGATTGAAGGCCTTTCCCCCAGCGCTTTTGATGCATTTTAAAATATGGATTTATTCTGCAGATAATCAATAATACACCACCACAATCACAATGACACAGTCACGTCATAAACAATATCTAAACATATTAAAAATGACAACATTAGTATCTTAGAAACCTTAAAACCCATTAAACATAAAACATTTTAGATTCAAGCAAGTCTTATATTAATATGGCTAATACTGTATATCACTATTTGATCTCAGTCTTAGGATGATATCAGACAAAGTGGGCCTTGCTTGGATATGACTAACAACGGCTATGGCCCTTATATTTCTCATGATTATCCAGTAAGCTTTTATAATATCTCATTTAGACCAAAGCAATATCAAAACTTACCTATCAGTAAATTAGTAGGATAAATCAGCCTCATATAATCAACGTGCTTAAGTCTAATTAATGCATGAAAGAGTTAATGCATGGAGGGGTTAAGATCACAGAGTAAGCTGTCTTGCCAGCCTCAGATAGGTCATTCCCCCCTCACCTTAGGAGAAAGGGTTACCAAACTCTTTGTTCTCTTACTACCAGTGCTTTTTTCCCTTTTTTTAAAAAAAACCCCCGTTTACGGGTACTCTCATCTTCCTACTCATATTGAAATGCTGTACCTCAATGAAGCCAAACTTAGATTCACAAAATGTTTAGGGGTATGCATACCCCTGTGCCACCGCAAAAGGCACTGCTCATTTCCATCATGTGAACCCAGCAAATAAGGAAGTGTATGGCTTAAGTGAACCTCTCTATGTTTCTATACAAATAATTTTGAAACATTCACTATTTTGGAACCTCTTTCTGCTGTATGGAAAAGCACATGAATCTGACAGTTGAATGGTTCATAAGTAAATCATTTTTAACTTACCAAACATGTGGTCTCTTTCTATGCTAAGGGAAGTGGAGAAGGTTGGAAGCAACTTAGAAGAGGTTATTTTAAAGGTTGGCTTTACTTTGCTGCATGTTTTATGATTTCAAATCTCTGTTGGGGCTCCCTCACCAGAGTCCTTGTCCCAAACGTAGCTCTAGGCATCCAGAGAATTCTCCTTTTATAAAATCTAGTATCTTTTATCCTTTTAACAAAATACAAAAAAACCTCCAACACTTACAACACATGCCAGGGGGCAGGGTCACTGAAAACAGGACACAACAGACAAAGAGAACAAGCAAACCAGCAAGCAATATGAAGAATTTGTATCTTTCCCCCTCATGTTTTTGCAACATAGGGAAAGAATTGCTGCAACCCATATTTGCTTATTATTTTAGAAATCTCTAGAAAACCATTGTTGATACCTTTCTTGTCCAATCCACAAAATCCATTAGTTGTATTAACTGAAGATGCTGGGGACAATTTATATAAGAAAAACACTGGACAACAGCCCTTCTTATGTAATGCCAATGTTTTAGGATGTTCAAATTATAGGCAATATTGCAAATGTTATCCAGGATAGGTGAGAAGCTTGGTGCTTTCTCCAAAATCATTTTAGCCCTTTGAGAGGTGCTGGTGACCTGAAAGCAGGGTATTGCGTGGGACGGGGCAGTTAGTAAAGTCCTTGGCTGATTGCACATCTTCAAATGGGCCTGCTGTAGCCACCAATCAGCAGACAGCACAAGTGGCTGAGGGGTCCAATGAAGACTTCTGCTCTCTCATAGGCTGCAAATGATGCTCTGAGCATCATTTCCCTTGGGGTGGTAGAAAACGCTGTGACCATTATTTCCCAAAGGATTTGATTTGATATGAAGGAGAAATATCCTGTCTTTGCTCACTGGAAGGACAGATCGTGAAGCTGAGGCTCCAACACTTTGGCCACCTCATGAGAAGAGAAGACTCCCTGGAAAAGACTCTGATCTTGGGAAAGATTGAGGGCACAAGGAGAAGGAGACGACAGAGGACAAGATGGTTGGACAGTGTTCTCGAAGCTACCAGCATGAGTCTGACCAAGCTGCAGGAAGCAGTGGAAGACAGAAGTGCCTGGCGTGCTCTGGTCCATGGGGTCATGAAGAGTCGGACACGACTAAACGACTAAACATCAACAATCCTGTCTTTGTCAGTCCTCCACTGCCTGATATCATGTCCCCAAAGGGCAGGTGGCAGAGTGCAGTGTGGCATGAGCAGAATCCAGATGGGTAGCCTGCTCACTGTGTCCTGCTGAGTTGTGTTTTCCATGGGGCTACTCAAATAGATGAGCATCCCTTATTTCGGTTCTCATCCCATCCCTAACTGTCATGACAACTGCATCAATGCATAAACTCTAGGCTTAAAATCATGCAAGTTTCTGGCAGGTTTTTTAGAATTTAGAACTCTTTGTCCTGGCTGAAAAGCAAATGTATTTTCCCCCCAGACATCGAACATGACCAGCCTTACTTGATGCATTGATGTCCCAATAAGGATGGGTCACGCGTCCTACTTTACAGCAGAGAGATCTCTATTTGAAGGGCTATGGAAGGACAGTCCTCTGTTTGAAGGAGTCCTCGAATTTGAAAGGCTGCTTGGTTTAAAGCTTAAAAGCCACAAGAAAGGGAAGCAGTGGGCTTGAAATTGCCCACCAATAGTTTGCACCGGAACAGTGTGCCGAGGAGGTAATGTGTAAGTGCCCACTTTCATGCTCATTCCTGTCCCCTTATAAAGGTAAATGAGGTCATTCTTTTGAGGTCCCACTTAGAACCTAGCTGCTCCCCAATCTCCATCATGGAAACCATGCTGCCATCTCTGGTTCTTTCTCCCTATCCCCTAACCATTACTCAGTCATAGCCATTCCTATCTGAAGTGTCCCAAAACACTCCTGCCTAGTGCAGAGGTCGTTCAGCTCTAATTCAACTTTCATGGGCAGAGCTTTCCAAACGTTTCATGTTGGTGACACACATTTTAGACATGCATCATTTCACAACACAGTTTTATTAGCAAACCAGAGGTTAAACTAACCCCTTCCCAGCTCCGGGTGTAGCACAGGGGGCATTCACACGACACACCTACACCCTGCAGCCGACACAGTAATGTGTTGAGACACAGAGTTTGGAAAGCTCTGTTCTGGGGATTATTAACCATAGCTCCCCATCATATACTATACTGAGAGCCAGTGTGGTGTAGTGATTAGGAGTGGTAGACTCGTAATCTGGTGAACTGGGTTCACGTCCCCACTCCTCCACATGCAGCTGCTGGGTGACCTTGGGCTAGTCACACTTCTTTGAAGTCTCTCAGCCCCACTCACCTCACAGAGTGTTTGTTGTGGGGAAGGAAGGGGAAGGAGATTGTGAGCCACTTTGAGACTCCTTAGGGTAGTGATAAAGCGGGATATCAAATCCAAACTCTTCTTCTTCTTCTTCTTTAATGAACCCCCGTTCAGCCTTTCCTTTGATTGCACCCAGCAAAATGGTAAGCAAGGCTGGTGGATGGCTGAACTGCCACTGGTACAGATAGAAACCTGGCCAGTGAGAATGGGAATGCGAAGCCCCTTTCATGCCTCCCACCACATGTAGACTAAATATGCAGAGGGACAGTGGGCTCATGCCTAGTAGCACCACCCACAACCTCTGCTATTCAGCTGAGGTCCTGAAAGAGGTTCTGTGTGTGTACTTAGGTCCCCCATGTGGGTATCAACCCTGATTGCTTAGGATTGTGGATTGCATGGACTCTACAGCTGCTGAGAGTGGGTGGGGCCTCTGGGCACAATCCCCTCCAAATATTCAGAATGTATACTGCCTGGAAGATGTAAAGGTTGCTGGAATAGAGAGATTGTGTATGATATTCCTGGAGTAATTTAGCTTCTGGGCCCAATTGTGTGATGTTCGGAGACCTCCTACTTCAGTCAATTATGACCCATGAGTTAGTCATTTTGGAGGGGTTATTCCATCATGATTGTGTAGCCTTGGATCACAGCTCTGGGGGGGGGGGGAGGAAAAGGTAATACTAAGTATATGAGCTGAATAGTGGCTTACCAATAAAAATTAATTAAGCAAAGAAGGTTCTGCTTTTGCTGTTCCCTAACTCCCAGCTCAGCAACCAACCAAGTTCCCTTATTAATGACAGTGACTATTGACCTTCATCACCTAGTAATTTACAAGAAGCAATCAAGAAACTGCAAGCCTCTTCTCTTCTCGGTGAATACCTCCTTGTCTTTTCAGATTTTCAGTTAGCTAGCAAAATTTGTGTGCCAGTCATGTGTCTTTTCATTTCTCCATTACAAATCTTGCGACTGGCTGCAGTACACAGAAGCTTCACCCATTAGATTTGCTGACGGGAATATATGAAAAACAGAATATCTGTTGCAGTTACATAAAATTCATAACTATGCAAAACTGCTGAAGGCTAGACACAGTTTAAAATTAAATGGGATTTAGTACATAATGCATGTCCCACACGGAAACAGATAAGGATATCGGTAAAAAGTTAAAACTCATGGTGTGCCAGAAAACAGCAATGTATTTCCCTAGACTTAGAGACGGATCCTTGTTTCCCACTGTGGTGTAAGAGTTCCATCAGCAGAATTCGATCTCACATTATATTTGCTATGACTGTACAAGTGTAGGGAGGGTGAATGAAGTGATTATTTCCTGTGCCAGAATCTGCTTAGATTAATGAATGCAGATTAATCTGATAGGTTTAATTAATCTGATTAATCAAACGAGGCTTAATCTGAGAATCAAACAAGCAGTCCTGATCAATAATAAGGACTTTAACATTAGTAATATTAGTGTCAAATTCCTTGATCTCCTAGAGCCTGTCTCAGAAGGGATATTAGCAGAGACAGGGTCATTAGAGCCATTATATATTTGATCCAATTTATGAATCACTTCCCATAAAACATCTTGAAGTGATTTCACAGGAGGGGGGACAGGAATAAAAAATAAATAAAAACAATTCCACATATAAAAGCGATTTCAAATCCAACAGAGGGACAGACTAGGTTTGTTTACTCATTTGCTTACATTGTTATCCTGCCTTTCTTCCATTATGGAACCGTACAGGTAGTTGTAGGTGGTCTCCTACCCAGAAACTGACCAGACCCAGGTCCTCATTTAACTTTAGCTAGGTGCTGGTTTCATTTGCCTTCAGACCACACCCTTTGGATCACAGAGCCTCATCTGCAAAGGGAGACCCCAGGGTTGCTGCAGCACAGGCTGGGAATGGAATGGCTCAATGCACCTTGAAGGTGAGCTTCAATCCTAGATCACTTGCTAAAGCAGAGGAACCTGGTGGCCTCCAGGTGTTGCTGGCCTACAACTCTTATCATCCCTGACCATCAGCCCTTGCTGCCTGGACTTTCAGGGAGTTGGAGAGCCACAAGATACCTAGGCCTGCTCTACATTAAAGGTAAAGGTAAAGGTACCCCTGCCAGTACGGGCCAGTCGTGACCAACTCTAGGGTTGCACGCTCATCTCGCTCAAGAGGCCGGAGACACTTCCGGGTCACGTGGCCAGCGTGACAAAGCTGCAGCTGGCAAGCCAGCACCAGCGCCGCACACAGAAACGCCGTTTACCTTCCCACTATAAAGTGGTACCTATTTATCTACTTGCACTTAGGGGTGCTTTTGAACTGCTAGGTGGGCAGGAGCTGGGACCAAACGATGGGAACTCACCCCGCCGCGGGGATTCGAACCGCCGACCTTACGATCAGCAAGTCCTAGGCACTGAGGTTTTACCCACAGCGCCACCTGTGTCCCTTGCTCTACATTAGGTTAGGTTAGTTTTATATTGGTTCCTCTACCTGGTGCTGTTTTGTTTTTGTTTGTTTTTTTGGTAAATTGCTTCAGGTCATTTTTGTGAGGTCATCATCATCATCATCTTACAAACATTATCCTGTTTTTCATTACCACCTACACTCTGGGAATAAAGATGCCAATAAACCAAAATGGAAGCCTTGTAATGGGTGGGGGGGGGTCTTCCTGCAACTTAAAATACCTACTACCTATGATTGGTATCAGTCTAATCAATACGGCGACAAGGAGAGAGGGGGTACTTTGATGATGAGCAGTTTCAGTCGCTTTCAGTCACCCATAGCCTCAGTTTCAGTCGCTTTCAGTCACCCATAGCCTCAGCAAACAATATATCTCAAACGCTTAGGAACAAAGGAAGCTGCCTCATATTGAATCAAACCACTGGACCATCTAGCTCAGTATTGTCAACACTTAGCTGGTCGTGGCTCTCCATAGTTTCATGCAGGGTTCTCTCCCAGCCATACCTGGAGATGTTGAGAATTGAACCTGGTACCCTTTGCTTACCCAACATGTGCTTTACCACTGAATGAGAGTCTTTCCCGTGGTATAACATTAAGAATTAGCCCCAGACATTTTGGTTTTTTGTGGTTACTTTCACTTTCCTATCTAGTTGCATGTGAACTCATTCATCAATGAATAACCACTTGTTCTGGCTTACAAAGTGTGTTAACCCTGTCTTATATTAAATAAGAACTGAACACTTCCCCTATTACTTATTAGAAACATCCAGTTTTTCCTCTGTTCAAGACATGGCTTTATTTTTTAAGAAGTTCAATTTACTTTGAACTAATTTGTCCTGAGATACAGCATTACTTCTGCACAGAGCTCTCAACTTTTCCCTTTTCTTGCGAGGAATCCTATTCAGAATAAGGGACTTTCCCTTTAAAAAAGGGAAATGTTGACAGCTATGCTTCTGCAAACTGTCCTTTCTCACCTGCTCCTTCACAACCATTTTCTGTCTTTTAAAATGAAGATGAGAGTCACCAGCCTATAGAAAACTGTTCTCCTGTATGCATTCAAGAACAAGGCACAACCTGTCTAGGGAGTGGGCCCTCTGTTGCTGAAACGGTCTCCCTTTACTTTGTCCTTCCAAAGTCAGGAGTGTGATTATTCCATAATTCTCTCACCTGATTAATTCTTAACTATGAACATAATTACACTCTCCAGAAGGTAAATCACTCTTATAAATCAGTGGCTGCTGACAGTTCATTCTTCTGCAATTCTAGTCCACTGCAGCAAAGTCAGGCAGGGAAGACTACCCAAAAGGGACATGTTTACTAAAGCTTGCAGCCCTCTCAGAAGAACTCTTTATTAATGAAGTATTGGGAACATGAAACAACCCCTGAGTGCAATGGCAGAGGGAGAAGTCTATAGATCATTATAATAAAACAGAAAATTTCCCTCTGGTTAGAGAGAGAGGAAAAGAGCTGGAGGTCATGTCAGCAATGAAAAGTGTCTTAAACCAGCCTGCTGAATTGCTTTCTTTGTTAGTTCATGCACCACACATGTAGATTTCATACATGTGTGTATATCTGGGGTTTTTTTAAAAAAATAAATAAATGCAGCAATGATGCCATTTTGGATTTCAGCGAGGGGCGAGATTACATTTAAAGTTAAAATAGAAAAAAGGTGCCTATTAAGTGCATTTTGTGAGCCTCTACTTTGTTATGCCTATTATAGCTATAGCAACATGTTTCAAGCACAGGGGTTTATCCCTTTGACATGCACACCTTGCACATGGCTCCATTTAATTGCTTTTAATAATGGTCTCTCAGTGTGTAGCACTGGCTGGACGGAATAATCGCTTGTGACTTGAGACGTGAGAGGAGGGAGGATTGCTGTCCCTAAATGGCACTCGCACTATTAACGACATAGCAAGCAAATCTGATCAGCTTTTGACAATTAGTTTAGGCAGGCTTGGAGAGGGGTGGTGAGTGACTGTGTGTGTGTGTGTGAGAGAGAGAGAGAGAGAGAGAGAGAGAGAGAGAGAGAGAGAGAGAGAGAGGGAGGGAGGGAGGGAAGGAGGGAGGGAGAGCGCCTGGCAGCGATATCACAGGCAGAAGTTCAGCAGGTGCAGCATGCAAATATCATGCTGGGAAAAGCTTTACCTCTTGATTCCTGCCTTGGTGACTCTTAGTAACTTGGAGTCTCTGGACTCAGCTATACAGCTGCAAATATAACGTTTAAGTGCATTATACAACTGTGACACTAGATGGCTATTGTGAGCTTATGGCAAATTCTATACATTTTTTAAAACTTTTTATAAAGCATTTTCACAGTGTTTTTTATATGTGTCTAGATTACACTTCTGCATAGCTGTCAACTTTCCCCTTTTCTTGCAAGGAATCCTATTCGGAATAAGGGAATTCCCCTTAAAAAAGGGAAAACGTTGACAGCTATGCACTTCTGTCTCTTAAAAGGTTCAGTTTAACAGAGATGCAGGCAGCTGGCAAAAACATGACTGGGAGAGCATCCATGATACCAAAGGCCAAGGTTAACTTCCACATATATATATAATGTCAAGAGAGGGCTGGATTTTCCTTGCAGCATTATAACTGTGAAAGCATTTAAAAAACAAACAAAAACAAATCACAAAACCTTTTTTAATTACCTGGGACAGTTGCCTGATAAGTGGGGCAGAGTTGGGTGACCCTGTCTACTTGCAAGACATGGAATCTCATTTTAGCCATGGCAGCATCTGCTGCTACCTCTGTGTTTTTGCAATGGAAATGGATTAAGGGCTGCCCGATGCCCATCATCCTATTTCAACATAGCAATTGCCTTCCTAAAGTGGATTCCATGTTACACAAAATCCTGCATTTGGCAGAGACTTGCACCATATGCTTCAGAGAAAAGCAAAGAGGAAAATCCTAAAGAAGCTTGCAAGCCACACACAAAAATACTACACAGGGAAAATTCTTCTAGACTCCAGCAGATGATTAATTTATGTCCTCCAGCACAATTAATAGCCCTTGCCATTTTGGCCCCCAAGACTGCAGATGTGGTTCTGAAAGACTAAATCTGCTCTCTGAAGAAGAAAATAATGATGGCTTAGAAAAAGCCTTCTTTTTAGTAGAAGGAACAAATGTTAGAATTAAGGACCAGTTACATGATGCTGTGTGTTTGCCAGCCCAGCAGAGAATCATGAAGTGAAGGAGTCTTCACTAGGTCACCATTTACTAAGCGTATTTCTTCCATGCATATCCCCCCACTCCAACACATGTTAAAAAGAATAAAGAACTGGCCCCCATGTTGAGCATTATTTTGATTCCATGATGGGCCTGAAACTTTGATCATTGGATGGCTCTTGCACTGAACACACAATAAAAATATGTGGAAACATTTACTACACGATGCTTATATCAAGCACATGGTTGGAGCCAGTCTTCCTGAAGAGCCTTGAACCCCTCTGAACCATATTGCTGATCTGCAATAGAGCACATTAATTTACCATTGTTTGCACCAGTTCTTCGGAATTCTCTTCTAGAAATGAAGCAAGCCCCCACACTGTTGTGTTTTCAATCCATTATTGAAAGCTTTTCTCCCCTCCCACCCAAGCCTTCTTGAATTAGCTCATCCCTCCCCCTGCAGCATTTAATTATTGCATGTGGCTTTGTAATCTCAGTGTTCTAAACACTGTTTTATTATTTGCACTGTGTTTTATATTCTAAATATAATTCTATATATATTCCATATATCAGTGCAAGTGGCACGAAACTAAACTAAACAGTGTTTCTGTGCACTCTGGTCCTCCATGCGCCAGTAGCTGTTTAGTCATTCTGGCCACATGACATGGAAAGCTGTCTGTGGACAAATGCCGGCTCCCTTGGCCTGAAAAGTGTGGTGAGTCCTGTACCCCATAGTCACCTTTGACTGGACTTAACCATCTTTCCCTTGCTATAGTCTATATGTGTACACTGCTCAGGTATTTTTAAATGTAGAACATTTTATACATTCTTCGAAAAGTCAGGCAGTATACACATGAGAAAGTGAGCATGTGATGGTGGAAAGTGGAAACAAGTATACATCTGTGCCCTCTGTCCCTGTTTTGGTTGCTTTCCAATGCACAGAAGGCAACTGTCTGAAGTTGGAACCTTTTCCATTTGTAGTAGTTCCCTTCACATATTGGGATCCTGGAAAATCAGGCTTCTGAAATTTATGGGAGAGCATCCATGGTACTAAAGACCAAGCTTAACTTCCATATATGTGTAATGTAAAAGAGGGCCAATGCCATGTATAAGTGGCATCTAAAAAGTTGTATACAAATGGCTGTACTGCCAAAAGCTACCCCAAATATCTTCAGATATTTGCTATCTGACCCACTGTTTGCTATGTCGAATGAGACTACCTCTAATAACTTTCATCCAGCAAGAGCTCTTCATCTCCCATCCTTGAACATTATTGTTTAAATAGTCAGAGGTACACTCATTCCATTTCATTCCAGTGTCATAGATTAAAGTATATAAGACTAATGCATTCGGACATTGCTTTTTGAAGATTAATCTTATATTTCAAATGCCCCCAAATTCCAATTTGTGGAACTTGGTATGAACATCCACACACACCTGTCAATCTTTGTGACCCTTTAACAAGTTATCCAATTTCTTCTTTAGAGAGGTAGTCTATAAGTCAGAAATAAGTTTCTGAATTTCTTTATCCATATTTATCCTGACCCATAAAACCCATGTTTGAAGATCTCTCAGAAAAAGTCATTAACAATCCAAACTAGGTAGCATGCCACCATTTATTGGACCAACTAAGCAAGAAGCAAACTTTTAAGTTTCTGCCCAACCGAACTCAATGGGGCTTACTTCTGAGTAGATATGTATAAGTGCCCTGTAGTATTGAGTTATTTCCATGCAAATTTCAGTAGACTTGATCCAGTCATTTGATCCAATTAAAGTATTCCCCTTACTGAATTCACTTGTTTCTATTCAGGGGGTCTGCTTACTTCTGAGATATAGAAAAGGTCTTGCTTGTCAAGCTTATTATCTGGATCAAAACTCAAGTAAAGTTTTGTCCTATTGGGTATTCTATAAAGGAACTACTTCAGAGTGAACAAATCCCTCAACCTGCTTATCATGCAATAGCTGGCGACAGCAAGTTGATTCATATAAGCCATACCTGACTTATATGAAGCTCTTGTGGTACCATATGGGCTCCACTTACTTGACAGATGGATATTGATATTTGTTCTCCTCTGCATAAAAAGTAGCTGAAGCATATGCATAACTCCTAATGGCATTAAAGCTCTGCCAATTAAGAGCATGTTCAAGCATTTGATATAATACTTGAGAGCATGTTTCACAAGTTTCATTTTCCATTTTACATCACAGGTTTGTCTAAATTTTCGTAGCTACTGTTGCTAAACCAGATGATTACGTGGAACACATTTTGTAAAACCTTTATTGCTTTATCACCAATAAAATATAATGGCTTTTTTAAAAAATCAGTAAAGTCAACTCAATAGTGTATGAAAAATTAAAAGGAGGAGTGAAACTGGTCAGTTCTGCCTAAATTTGCAGTTTGAGTTCTGGTGTGCAGTTAAATCAGAAAATAATATAAACAGGATCCAGATTTACAGAGCAATCCTCCCTATGTCTATTCAGAAATCTTTTTGAATCCAGTGGGGCTTAGTCCCAGGTAGGTAGAATATGGATTGCAGCCTTAGTCGTGCATGATATTCCACTGAAATCAAAGAGTTTAAGTACATAACTACTTTAAGCACCATTGATTTCATGACTAAGTTGGGATCCAACACCAAATGGCCCTGCTGTACAATGATAAGTTGTTTGAAACACACCTGGGCTTATAGTAAGTAATGGACACAATGCAAGCTGATTACTTCCTGGCAATCCACAGTTCCCACAGCAAGCTGGATGATGTAACAGATGGGGGTTCGAGCCTGTAATATATTCAACCGGAATACAAATAGAGGATTAGAAAGTACATGTCTATAGTTTTATATCAGGTTGGGGAGGGGCCTTTTGGCCCTCCAGAAGTTGCTGAATGACAACTTCCACTGGTCCCAGCAAGCATGATCAATGGCCGGGGGTGAAGGAAGCAACATCAGGACGGCCAAAGGTTCCCCACACATGATAATACAATAAACTGAAGACTGACAGGGCTTGTTTGTTTTTAGCACCATATACTAATCCAAAATTAACTCATCAAATTGAAAGCATAGAGGGGAAAAGCTGGAAAGGATGAGAATGAAATGAAAATGGTAATGTCCAGATCCAGAATCTGAGTTAAAAAACAAACAAACCCAAAATTATAAGCATTATGTGGAGAATGTCCTCTTAGCTGCCACCCACTGTGGCTGTTATAGCTGTATGAGCGGGACAGTATGAATATGATGCAGAAGGAAAATCTACTGTACTTGGCATTAGAGAAATCTCTGCTTGGTCACCTCAGGTTCAAGGCCCACTGTGGGACTGTGTCTCAACAATCTACTGTGGAAAAGAGTAGAAATGGGGCATCTGAACTACAGAGAGTGTTTCTTAAATGTGTCAGACCGGCATTGTTTGAGAAGCTCTAACATTCTTTTTCAGGTGGTTTCATTCCTCCTCCAGTACATTGATAACTTTCCAGATTACTCTATGAATGAAACTGTACCTTCAAGGAAGTAGATGGAAGTCCAATATTCATTTATGTGTCTATGTATCTATGGAGGGTATGTGTGTGTGAACCAGGTGCATACACACTACCGTGTTTTGCTGTCTTGTATGTGCATACAACCTGTATAAAATACATGTGTTTTTTTTAAGTGCTTGCTTAATGAATGACCACCCATAGCTGATGATAAACTTAAAGTGCATGGTGTGCGCAGTCAAGACTTTGTTGCACAAACATTTGCTTCAGTCAAGTTTAAATAGAACAACTATCTCTACAGATACAAGCTATCATATATTCAAGGATATTTAATCACAGTATTATTGCAGGAGACAGGACATGGCAATGTATGTGGTTCATTTCTACTTTATAGCCTTTTGAAGTCTTTTGAAAGATGTTTTGGAAGCTGCAGCTGGTGCTGCCTAATTATATACCAGCCACTATATTATTTTCTTCCATCTCCACTTCTGCCTATGCAATTCCAAACTCCATCTAAGGTGTCGTTCACTTTTAAAGCACAAAATGGCCACTCACCTATTCCCATGGTGGACCCAACATGGAGCTTCCCCCTCTTCCTGTGGCCACGCCATTTTCTTTGAGCTGTTGCTGTGCTCCCACAGCTGTCAGAGTGGGTTCTGCTTTCCAACCAAACCCAGATTCAAATTCAGCCAATCCACGGCGGCTGGGGGGTGGGCAATAGGAGCGGACTGTTTCATGAGGCTTCACTCCAGTCTACTCCTAGCATTTTAAAAGGGGGGCAGTGCAGCCCAGCCACTTAGATCATCAGAAGGAAATCTTAGGATGCTGGGTGGGTCCTGCATTGACACCACCCCTGTGGAACTCCCTGTCCCTGGAGATCCATCATTCATAATCTTTTGTCCATTTTTATTTGGTGTTAAAGACAAACCACTACACTCAGGCCTTGACATTATCACAAATTAGGGATGCCATAGCGGAAGTTATCCAACTAAAATCAAACTTAGAATAGGTGGCTAAAACTTTAACCTGGGCAAGTTAAAGCAGGCATATGTTTGGGGGTTTGTTTTTGAGGTTTGTTTGTTTGATTGTGTTTGTAAAAATGAGATGCTGGTACCCAGTAAAAAATGCTATGGGTGCCAGCACAAATTAGCTGCCATGAGTGGAATGAGAGGATGGTATTTCATGCTAGCGAGTACCATCACAAAGAAAGCACTGTGTGTGCATATAGAGAGAGAGATGGTGCTGATGGTATTTTTAAAATCCTGATAATATGCATCTTCTCTATGGTCGTTTCATGTACTTTAAGGGCAGCAGTTTTGAATTTGAATAATTTCATAATGTCATACTGTTTTGAAAACTAAATTCCTTGATTATTATTATTGATTTCAACCACCAACACTTTTTAATTTAAATGCAAATCTGTTCAACTTTAGCCTTTGTATTTAGAATCACATCTCTCCCTAGCTTTGCTCTGCACTGTCAGAAAAATGTTTGCTCAGAGAAGATGAATCAATATCAATTTACCTTGTGGTATTGTGCTAGCACCCATCCTTAATACATGAATTATGCCCTTTGCATCACACCTTGATACAATGAAAAGGTGTTCAGACTGGATAGCAATCACATCTGATACTTCTGGGACTTTGGCACAACAATCTGTGTCTGCTTGGGACTACTAAGAAAGCAAGATAATGCAGATGCCATGCCAGAAATATAAAACAGGGAAGAAAGGACCAGAGATGCCCTGAAAAACTGCTGAGAGCAATTCAGTTTGCTTTCCCAGCTCATATTTCTAAACACTTGTTTCTTATTATTGAAAGCATTCAACAATCAGCTAATTTTTGCATATATTGCAAGTGAGATCTGAAGAATGACTTATAATAATGCTTCCAGAAAACCACAGTCAGTCACTGCCAGCAATATGTTGAGATTTTTATTAATAAATATTTAAAACACTATATTGCTCTTCAGTTTAAAATGTCCCAGATGCATATCCCAAAGGAGAAACAAGAACAAAACCTGTACACACTTAACCAGATTTTGTTTGCTAAGACATGAGAAAGCAATTAAAGGTCAGGTAAGAAAGATTCGTTAAAAGTAAACCTGGGGACAGTTGGAATTGTATCTGTATTCTGTATTTTCTTATTATCTGTATTCTGTATTTTCTGCAATCTGTATTTTCTTATTATATTGAAATTGGTAGAATTAAGTGATTTAATGGAGAGTTTGCAAAACCATGAAGCTGCCGTAAAAAAGTTGGAAGTTGAGTCAGGTATCTGGCTGAGAATGTCTAATTCAGAAATGTTAGAGATGAATTTGTGCTTTTGTGGATGATATGTCAAACTATTCTTTTGTAGTTTTGCTATAATATTGTGTTATAATTACATTTCCAGACGTTTAAAACTGTGTATTTCCCCCATTTGTAAAAAATGAGCAATAAAATATCCAGGGCAATAACAGCAAGTACAAAGACAATCACAGAACCAGTACTAAGGCAAGGGCCTTTTCAAAGTGGCACCCCAGTCGTGGAAAGCTTCCCCAGAGACCTGACACATTATTTAAGGCCATTTCTGTGCCAGGTGAACACTTAAAAAAAAAAATCATCCATGCCTTCTCAAATCTCTGGTCTTAATTTTAACCCACTGCTTGCCTTTTCTGTATTTTTAGCTATGCTATGAAACTGGCTTGCTAACAATCTTATACTACAAGTTTGTCTGTTTTTATATTCATCGTATTTTAATACTATATTTTATTATTTTGTGAGCTTATCAGAAAATATTGCTACTGGGAGGGCTACATCAATGGTGCAAAATGGGAGTCACCTAAAGATATTCCTTCCAGGAGGCCAGCTCTGGTCCTTAAGTGGAAGCTGGAATGTTGCTCCCCAAGCATGACTCAGGCTTCCTGTCTCTAGTTCTGTACCTGCAGTTTCTCCTCTCTCTCCTGTTCAGAAATCCTCACTAGCCAACACTTTTGCCTCTTACCATTTGCTTAATGAAAGGTTTCCAGTTTACCTATGCCATCTTTCCACTAGTTCCAGCCCAGCTTGGTAGTTCACTGGAGAAACCACAGAGGGTCGATAACCTGACACCTCCTGTCCTTACTACATTTTGTTTCTAAAGTAGCATAGAGTACATAAAGAAATTCCTTAGAAGCTTAATGATCTTTTCTTTGTACAGTGGTACCTCAGGTTAAGTACTTAATTTGTTCTGGAGGTCCGTTCTTAACCTGAAACTGTTCTTAACCTGAAGCACCACTTTAGCTAATGGGGCCTCCTGCTGCCGCTGCACCACCAGAGCACGATTTCTGTTCTCATCCTGAAGCAAAGTTCTTAACCTGAGGTAATATTTCTGGGTTAGTGGAGTCCATAACCTGAAGTGTATGTAACCCGAGGTACCGCTGTATATTATTAATTTTCACAATGAGGTGGATACATTTTAATGTGTTCCAAAGGAATACTAATCCCTGGGCAGTTGAAGAACCTTTTAGATGTGTGTGAATGTGTGAACTTTTCTGGATCCTTCATTGTATTTATTACAGAGGATGAGTTTTCCAACAGATCTGAGTGTGTAAGGCATACAGCAGTGAATATTGTGTTACTGTTTTGCCACCAAGAACGAGGCTGAAATTTCAACCGAATTCATTTCTGTGCTAAGTTCTGGAATGTGTTTTTCCACCATAATATTTACTGAAAGACCAGCACTTCAGTGAGTAATAGGGTATGATGCAATCTGTATTTTCTTATTATATTGGAGTATGACTTGGAGAGAGAGGAAAAAGAACGAAAACAAATATTTCTCAGATGCTGGAAAAACAAAGTGAAAGCATTACACAATCTCAGATATTAAATGCTGCCTAGTCACTTAGATTTTGAATGAGGGAAAGCTGAAGTAAAATGGGTCAGACACATCTGCTGGATCCACAGATAGCCTTCTGTGATGGTTAGTAGAGCCAGACCAGAGTGTTGTGATGCAGTTTCTCTGAAATTCCACCAGAATGCTGGAGCCTCTTTCTGATTGGCTACAGAGTCAGCTAACCACAGGACAGCACTTTGGGGGAGTGGGATAAAATGACCAGCTTTCTGAGGGAGTTGGATAGGGCTAGATTTGAGAAGAGGGATAGGATTTGATTTGAGATGTTAGACAAGTTTCAGGTTGGGAGATAGGGAGTGAGATAGGGAGAACTTGTTCCGAGTGAGTGAAAATCAAGACTTTTAATTTATCCCCAGTTTATCCCCAGTAGGAAATCCAGTTCCTCAGTTATCTGACACTATTAAAACAATATTCACTGATACGGCAATGTACTTTCATAGAAGGCTATGTGAAAATGTATCTGCAACACAAATAAAGACAAAATTCTGAATTTCATGAGGAAAATAGGAGCCTCTGATGGGAGGAAAATTCAAAGATTTTTTCATATTTCTTCTTGTCATTTCCAAGATTCAATTTAACTGACTTTGTGTCATCTTAAGTATTGCTTTATTTTTTATTTTTTAGTTTAGTCAGTGCTCACCACAAGCTACGTTTCCCATCATGCTCTGCTTTTCCCTTTCTTGTTAGGTTTCATTTAAAGATCTTGGGCTAGGTTTGATTTACCTCAAGGCTCACTTACTAGTGCTTCCACCAGCTGCTATTTTTCCTCATGGTTGACTGCAGAACCTCAAGGAATAGCCATGTAGTTATTCTGTCACATCAGGAAGTCAGTGTATACTTGACTTCACAATGTGTATATTTGTAGCAGAACAAAGATTTGGATTCCAAGATGCAAAGTGAGAATCAGTCCTAAACTGCACCATCGAATCCAAATTCCTTTCACACAAGGCTTTCATTTGACATTTGGTCCATCCAATTCTGGATAAACTAAGTAAAGAGAACACTCTTAAGATAAATATTATTCTAATGTCTTTCAAACATTTCAAATAATCAAGTTTAAGCTCATTATTTGTACTTTTCAGCTGTTATTCTATACACACTTATGTTTAGTTGTCATCTGTGAGTTAAATCAGCAAGAGAGTGCAATACATTTTAAGAAGGCCTGGGTTTGTTTTTTTCCCACAGGAGCACATCTTCCAGCCATTCTCTTAAACCACCAATATGAATTAACAACAGCATTTCAATCAGTATTATGAAAGCTGAAAATCCTCAGAAAAAAATTCTGATAAAAATATTGGGGGGAATCCCTTCCTGTTTAGCTCTTCCCAAACTGTCCCAAAATTTCAGCCCTCCCCTGGATAATATTCAGCAAAATCCCATCCCATTTCACCACCAACAAGTAGCATGGAGAATTTTAGGAGTCCATTTTCACTCAGTCTTAGTTCTAACCTGCTTGTAGCATTGAATGAAATGGATTCCACATGGATAAATACAAAAGTAACATTTTGAGACTGAAGATGTAAATGTGCAAAACATGTTTATAGTCTGAGCCTCTTGTACTTTATCATTTTGCAAGATTTGTACTGAATCCTGTCAACTTGTTATATCCAACTTGGCAAATTTTCTTTTTCCTATGAATATAATACAGTTAATACTCATTCGGGTGAACTGCACATTTATCATGGCATTAGAGGGGAATCTGACATCCCCCTGGCGATTTTTGTTATGAACATTTTCTCAGATGTGTTGTAGTTTGTAAAGCTGCCAGGGGACTCCAATCGCTTCTGTGAGATCTTTCCTCCTTCTGCCGATGCCATTTCAGCAAACTAAATTGTATCTTGATGTAGTTGCGCTCATCCATGACGGACACTATGCTTCTCATAGAAATGTGTTTATCAGTTGGGATAGAGGTGTCAAGATTATTCAAGTATGGTAATGCTGGTAATTTGATCCTTTAAAGAAACTAAAGGCACAAGCTTGAAATGAACTGAGTGTATGACACATACTATAAGCTTTCCACTGCAGAAATAAGAGAGTACAGAATAAGTAGGCAATCACCAGATTCCCTCCACCCCAAACTTTGACAAACAGTAGCAATAGCTGTCAGATGTTGAGAAGGAGGAAGATCAGCCCTAAATTGGTGCCGTTCCCCTATGATTGGTCACCTAGTCCCAGATGACTTCCTCCCCTACTCACTCTTGGAGATTCCACTCCAAGTCTCCTCCAGGTAAGACAGGTGGTCCTGGAGCAAATTCATCTCCTCTCATGGCAGGAGCACCATAGGAATAGCTATTCTCAGAAAACACCCTATATATTAGTAGATGACTCATTCTCCTAGTGTGTGTCCTTATCCTTATGAAGACGAAAAGTTTGGATTTGATATCCCGCTTTATCACTACCCTAAGGAGTCTCAAAGTGGCTAACCATCTCCTTTTCCCTTCTTTCCCCACAACAAACACTCTGTGAGGTGAGAGGGGCTGAGAGACTTCAGAGAGAAGTGTGACTAGCCCAAGCAGCTGCATGTGGAGGAGCGGGGAAGCGAACCTGGTTCACCAGATTACGAGTCCACTGCTCTTAACCACTACACCACACTGGCAAAATAGCAAAATCTACCTACAAGGGTGGTGGCATCAGCAGGCTTCGGGGAAGAGAAAATCTTAAGGTTTGCAGAAGTACAAAAAATATTTGAGGGCATAAAAAAATCTACACAGAACTCATTGAAGACTCAGCATTTACAAAGGCCACAAAATATTTGTGGACTGTTCCAAGGTGAGGGGAACACACAAAGGAATTAAACACTGTTCCATCAAGGCGAGCATTTTGATTTGCCAAGCAAAATGATTCCCCTCTCCTCCCCCCACCCATGTGCTGTCCCAACACATCTTCCACCCCTGAGGCAATTGGGGGGCTGTGGGGAGCACAGGAGGAAGAGAGGATGGGAAAGCCTTTCTGCACATGCAGAAGTTCTTGCACAATGGCTTCTGTTGATGGGACTCATTAACTGAATCCTGTCCATAAAAGAGAGCTGCGGGAGATTGAATGGGGTATCCTGAAAGAGGATGTAGTTGATGGCTGGAACCCTGAACAGGAGCACAATGTAACATTTGTTGTAGATCTCACTTGTTCTACTAACCTATAGTGAATAGCACCTTAGTTCTGTTAACAAAAAGGCAGCTAAGATAAGGCCACTGTAAGCGGCAAGAGAACTTGATGAACTATGCCGAGATGGCAAGACAAAGAGGGAAAATTAGGAACCAGCAGGACCAGACTTTCCTAAAGGGATGGAAGAAGTTTTTGACATATCTGGAAAGCAATTGTAATCAATTGACATCACTTGTAGGGTTAAAATAAGTTTTGCGTGCTGAGGTCCCCCAAAACACCCCTACCCCAATAACTCACACATCACACATAATTTTTGTTTAAGGTTTTTGGCATAATTTTGGCCACAACTTTATTATCATACAAATTGTGAGTGGTTGCTTAGGCATTGGTTATGACTAGCTATCCCCCCCGCCTTGGGGGACAGCACTGACTCCCGGATTCCAGCGAGAGTCAGTGTGGAGGAACAAGAACAGGGCAACTGGGGCTGAGACACAGACCCTTCAGTTCCTCCCCGCTTGCTCCTTGGGGTCTTACGCGGCCCGCACCCGATTCCAGGGGTTTGGACAAGGGGATGGTAAGCCCCAGAATTCCTTTAACGGAATTCCCGTGCAGCAGTAGCATTGGAGGGGCAGGCACAGCCAATCCATACCCCTCCACCAACCAATTTAACCAATGCCTAACCGCCAACCTTACAAGTTGTGACGATTTGCTACGCAGTAGGCAAAACCCAATCGGCACACACTAATCAGCCAAAAGGAAAATTCCTACCAGGCCCCCGCACCAATGCGAACGACCCCATGACAGGCATAGCAAGGTCAAAGCGGAAGCCCAATCAAGGGAGGGTGGGCGGGTGATCCGGTGTCCACAGCGAAAGAGAAAGGAACATGCTGTGGACCTTGCTTAAATAACCACTGATCCCACCCCTAAATTGGCAACATCAAATTTACCCCAGTAACACCAGCCACCAATCTGATCCCAGCCCCTTGAATCAGCCTGGCCGGCAACAGTGGGTGTTTTGTCTGGCCCCATCCGCAACACGTGCTCTCTTTTTAATGAGAACACGCTTTGTAAGGAGTAATTTATAAATTATTGTGAAGAGAATTAAGAATAGATGTATTGGAAATTTGAGTTTATAGCAACAAAATGCATAATTAGAAAGACTTTAGAAAACCATCAGTCGAGGTTGAAGGAAGTCTCAGGCTGTGATAGCCATAAATTTCGAAATGATGTTTAAAAGGATGTTATGCTGGAAAATATGTGTGAAAACTAATAAAAAAATATTTATTAAAAAAAGATATGGTCACTGTTTTAAAATGGTCTTGAACTGCTGGTTGGAAAAACGATTAAAAAACTAAAGGTATGAAAAAATATTTTGGATTTAGCAACACATACTGAGGAGTGCTGCTTCAGGTTTCAACGGCGACAGCAAGAAATTTCAGGGGGATAGGAGCCAAGATTCACAGCAAAGTCCAAAGGCCTGTTCTTGTATATATAGTCAAGTTTAAATTGTAAAGCAGACAAGGCAAAACAAAATCCTGCTTATTATCGGCGTATTAAGCTGCAGTCCTATACACATAAATAAACATGCAAAGAATTGATCAGCTAGCTGAAGTAATTTTTAAACCACATGAAGCCAGAGATAAGACGCTCTTGAGAAATAACCACATGAGATAAGAAACACAAGGCCAGGGAACAGCTAAGTGGTGCCCTTCCAAATGAATGCACTTTGGCCTTATTCCAACATAAATTAAACTCACTGAAGCCCATTGATTTCAGTGGACTTAAAAATAATAATGCAATAATGAATTGTGGTCATTATATAATATGCCTCTCATGAGTGGTGCCAGCCACAACTATTATTTATTCACAGTATTTATAGCCCACTCTTCACTGAATATTTTCAGTCCCAGGGTGAGGTGTATTTATTATTAGAACTTTATATATCTTTCTATCCCGTGGGCTCAATGCAGGGCTTTTTATTCTTCAAAATGCTCTCTGTTCCACCCCTCCCCCATCCCTGCACTAGAGACCCAATTATAGCACTTTTGAGATTCTTTGCTTTTATTTACAAATTTATCAGCTTACTATACCTGTGTGTGTGTCACTTTTTTATGAAGTCCAGAAGATAAGAAATGCTACACTAGGTCTAGAAACAAGCTATGTGTTTTTGGTTGCAACCTAGCCTTGGGGCCTCTTGGATATTAACATTGTGAGTGGGGCTTCATAAATTCATCTGCAGCAAAGGAGGACTCAATGAGAGTCAAGCTGATTTCCCTCAGCATTAATTTGTTGAGTGGCATATGCACTAAATATTTCATTGTTTTCATTGGATTTATCTCAAGAACTGATTAATACTTTTCATAACATGCTGCTGAATGTCAAAGCATCTAACAAAGAGACTTACCTTGCTTCTTCCCATATTGTTTCAAAATAACATGATGATGCCATGGAACACAAGTTGCTTTAGGAAGATAGAGAAATAAAGCCATAAGAAACCAAAGCAATAAATGCCATTTCAGGCAGACATACATATCAAGTCCCACTACTCCAACAACAAACACACCAAGTTATTGGAATATAAATGTAAGAAGAGCTCTGCTGGATCAGGTCAAAGATAATCTGGTCCAGCATCCTGTTCCCACACTAGCCAGCTGGATGCCTCTGGGATGCCCAAAAGTGGGACCCAATTGCAACAGCCCTGTCTCCACTTGGGACTCCGACCAACTGCTACAGGCAGGCATAGACCTTCCCATACTATAGTACAAAGCCATCATGGCTAGTAACCATTGAAAGCCTTGTCCACTACAAATTTGTCTAACCTTCTTTAAAGCCATCCAAGTTTGGGGCCATCACGACATCATGCGAGAACAAATTCCATGGTTTAACTGTGTGTTGCTTGAAGAGCCTCCTGAATCTTTAATTTCTCAGCATTATTGGATAACCCTAGATTCTAGTATTAGGAGCAAGAGAGGGAAGTCTTCCTATCCCTTTTCTTCACACCCTACATAATTTTATACACTTCTGCCATGTACAGTAGCCCTACCAATCTCTCTTTCTAAACTAACTCGCCCCAAATGCTGCAGCCTTTCGTCACTGGGCAGTTGTTCCATCCCCTTGGATCATTTTGGTTGCCCTCTTCTGCAACTCTCTAAGCTCTACTTCTTTTTGAAGCGAGGTAACCATGGTTTTGCATAATGACATGATGACATTGGCAGTATTATTTTTATCTCTTTCTTCATGATCTTTAGCTTGGAATGTTATTTGCCTTTTTTTCACAGCTGCTGCAGACTAGGTCAACATTTTAACTGAGATACCCACCACAACTTCAAGATCTCTTTCCTGGTCAGTCAGGACCAGCTCAGACCCCTGTTAGACCATATGTGAAATTAGGATTTTTAGCCCCATTGTGCAGACCAAGATGCAAAAAAGATCCAGATCTGCTTAAGAATGGGGGGGAAATTAGATTCAACTCCCATTTAAAGATGAACCCATCTTACATATGGGATATGGTTCACATGCCACAAAGAGGCTTTTTTGGGTTGCATGAGGCAAGTGAAATACCTATTTTAGCTCTCTGAGTTATTCTTGCCACTTGTCTGATCTACTTAAGAAAAATTCAAATTTATTTCCACACAGCTGAGAAGCCAAGGATTATATCTAGACATCCAACCTTCTGATTGTGCTTAATTAAAAGCACTCTTGTTATTTATTGAATAATTGAAACTAGATAATAAGAAAGCAACATACTGAAGACAGAAGATTCAAACTAAACACCAGAAAAAACTTTCCGATGGTAAGAGCTGTTTGACAGTGGGACTGTCTCTCTCAGAAGACTGTGGACCCTTCATTTGAGGTTTTTACCAATCAATTCTTTGATTCTATAAGATGGGGTTTGCTTCCAGTGAGTGGAAATGTTTATTTAGCAAACTGTAGATCAGCATACCCTTCTTTCCATAGCTCAAAAGGGCACCTATACTGAGGTGTTGGCAATATGCAAATATGTTTAAATGCAATCAGTTCATTAATTGGTTAAAAGGCAGGTGATTAATCAACTTTAAAAAATCTTTAAATAGTTGAGAGCCCTGGTAATAATTAATTTACAAACCCAGTATATGTGAGGAGAAAATATTACAGCCAGGCTGTATGTTTTTCTGATGTCCTCTAAAGAACACAAACCTACCTTCAACAGCCAGAAGGTTACTTCATACACACACAAAAATCACCTTCCTTTTCAGCATAAGGTTATCCTTCATGAAAGGCAGGTGTGCATAAGGAAGTTTGACACACAAGTGGATACTTAATGAGATTTGAGGGAACAAACTTCTTAATAGGCACAGGTGAATCCAATAGCTCTACAAGGGCATCCATGAGAGGAAGAAACACTTTTTAAGAGAGAGTTGTAGCTTTCCATTAGAGACAGGTGCTGTACCAGATGCCAGAGGTAAATCTCCAGTCTTGAAATCTTTCGCTGCAGAAGTAAAAGGTCCATTAAAGCCAAATGTGTCTCTTTAACCATTCATTACACAAGTGCATTAGTTGTAGTCAATTATTGACTTCCTGAGTGACTGGAGTTGCTCAAGGTTGCCTGGACAAAGTAACTGAAGTTTTGCTTCTAAAAGCAGAGGAGAGAATTGCAGCTGTGCTTTATCTTTTCCTTGAGAAGGTACACAATATATAGGTGCAGTCCTATAGACTACAGGAAATGTGTCTAGCACCAAAAGTCCCACATCTATCCTTCTGAAACCTGGCAAGTTTCTTTCCCAGGGGCATCTTATTTGTGTATGCTGTTTTCATACCAATTGCTTACAAAACAATAGGGAGGATTAAATTAGTCTCTTTTTCAAACCATCCCCAATCCACAGGGGCAGCGAATCCCAATGCAGATCTTTATTTCCCCTTTGTTCTTGCTGTCAATCTTCACTTGCCACTTCTTCCTGGTTTGGGAGGGAGGCACCATTTTGTGGGCTGCCTCAGGTGCCAAAATGTCTTGAACTGGCCCTGCCTAGTTTTTCACTATTGCTAGTGCTTCCACTGGACTATTTAAAAACTGATGTAAAGGCTGAAGCTAGATTCAGCATGGATGCCATCGTGTGGGAGAAGTGCCTTACTGTTGAAAGAGAGGTTAACATATTTTGGAAAGCATTGATCCAGGAACATTGTGGAATTGTGAAGGGACCATGACAATTATTATTATTTTGTTGTTTACAATTACGCAATATACGTTTTCCATAACAGTTCTTTGTTTTGTTTTGCCACTTAGAGCATTGTTATGCATTTTTTCATTATTCCACATTCTAATTAATTTGCAGTAGTTAATTTCTTTCTGCTATATGGTGATCCCAACTCTCCACCCCGTTGCATGGCAATTATACAATTAATTTGCCTGCGCCTTCTGCTAAAAGCTTTTTAATTTATCCAGCATGTCAATAAAGGTGTCTTCACTCTGAACTCTCTCCGTAACAATGATTCAGAAGCAGGTAGAAGTCTTACTAATGATGTTTACAAGGCCAATCTCTGCATGAAGGGTATATGTTAGTTGCTCTATTTTCACTTGGTTACAAAAGAAGATGCATTGAGACAGCTCTGCCACTGGCCTTTAGGAATTAGCTTTAATTGAAAAGTGGACAAGAAATTCTCTACATTAGCATTCACATGGATCCTATGCACATAACATGTGTACTCCTATCCTGTATGTGCCATCGTATACCCTCTATTTGTCAGGGTATAAAATATTTTAGACAGAAGTATACACTCTTAGGATCCATGCAAATAGTATACACAATTGACATAAGCAACATAGAGGTTGGAGGTGGAGCTTATAAGCATGACCCAATCTCATTTTCAGTTGTTTCCAAATGAATTAGTAGATAAAGTTTATATTTTCGGATACACACTCATCTAGAGGCAATCCATTTCCAAAGTCTCAAAAAGTTTCACTTCTCTCTTTAAAGACCACATGGAAATATTATTTAGGCACCAGCAGTCTCTGGCTGTGTATACCTTTAAAGGACATTCTTTTCCTCAAAGAATTCTGGGCACTATAGTAACTCACAGAGTTAGAGTTCCCAGCAGCAAACCCTAACAAACTCCAGTGCCCAGTATTGTTGTAGAATGTGCTTTAAATGTGCAGGTATGTATATATACAGCCTAACTAAAAGAGACATTTTGACAAACTTTTTTTTTAAAAAAAGAATGTTTTCCCAGAGATCCCTTACATTATAGATTACTTTGGTCACTTTAGTTTGTCTTCACAGTACAGGACAATTCTCTCACTTGAATGAAGTATACAATATGATCACCCTGATAACATGATGCTGCTCTGTACTATATCCCAACTATCAGCATCTCTCTGTCAGGAAAATAATTTGTTCCATAACCTGGGACTAAACAATCCCAAAGGATAATTTTGATCAACTAAACTTTGCAATTGTCCTTAAAAAAAACAACAACCAAAAAACAAAACAAAACCTGACTACAAGAAGGCAGTGAGCAGCCAAATAAGCCAAACTAGTCTCTCTCGGCTCATAACTTTGGCACTACTTTTCCCAAACAAAACACCAATGTAGCTTTTCCATGTTATTTGCTCTGGTAGAAGGAGGCACAGTGGGTGACTTTGCTGTCACTGCACTTTGTGATGAGTTAGATAAATGAAATCGGTGACCCATGAGCTCATGCTGAACCCTCAAGACACAGCCAAAATGATTATTACAGCCCACCTTCTGTAAAGGCAAGTTAAGGGGGAGCAGGTGGGGGAAGCACAGGAAATTTGCAAGGAATTGAAAACTTGGGCACTGTGTTATATAAGCTTATATCAAGTTCTCTAAATTTGTGTGTGCATGTGTATAAGTGTAAATGGCAGTAAGAAAATTAGTGGTAAGACTCTTGAGTCTTTCGGTAGAGAACTTGTTATGAAACATTCTGCATGCTTAACTTTTTTTTCTTTTTTTTTTTTTTTGCTAATTTTTGGCCTTATCTTATTTTGCAGGTCTGTTGTAGTCCTGCTTTGAGCTCTTTGGAGAGAAGAAAGGTTTCCAAATGTAAGTAATAATATTCTAGACACAGAAGACACAACAAGCACACAAGACACTCATATGCATCAGTGTGTTCAGTTTAACCAAAACAGGGAGATGGTTTTACACATCCACCTGTGTGTGTGTGTGTGTGTGTGTGTGTGGCACTGCAAGGGGGTACTAGGCTAAATTACAGAAAGGATTTGGGCACTAACAGGAAGAGGAAATGGACATCTGCAGTATGTAGACTGAATCATACTTGCAAAATTATTAGGGATGGGCTGTATTTCAGGTTTAATTCTTGGTGAACCCTAGGTAGGGCTGCAAACCACCCCTGCCAGCAGGAATGCCAACTTGAATAAAATATTGTGGAGGGCCGGTAAGCCCTGCCCTGCATAATCAATCACAAGATATCACACACACACACACCATTTGAATGGCAACGGCCATCAACTTTGGGTTAGGGTAGGGTCCCAAACCCTTCAAATATTTTATGGGGGGAGGCGAAGTGACCCCAGCCCCTAGGAGTTGGCTCCTATGCCTGCCAGAGACCTTGAACAGCTGTTGGCCAGTCACTATCAAGTGGGAACTTTAAAGGAAAGTGGTTTGCAAAACCCTCAATGAGTCTCTCCCTCCTAGGGTTGCCACGTTAAAAAAAATAAAAACCAGGACGCCCCGAAGGTTGCTGAGCGTTTTTATTCAAAAATGCCCCAAACTTGCCTAAGATCTAGGACCAAGTGCCGCCTCTCGGAAATTCCCCCCAGGAGTAAATTCCACCTTTGAAATCCCAGTAATGTCCAGGAAAATCCATACGTATGACAGCCCTACACCCTCCCCCTTTAAGGCTGGAACAAGATCCTGGACAAGAAAAGGGAAGGGAAGGGAAGGGAGGAAAGACTCACAAAGTCTGTTGCAAGCCCACTTCACTTTTAAGTTTCCAAGATTAAGTTTCCAAGCTTAAAAGTCAAGCAGGAGGAGCTTTAAAATCAAGATTATTGATAAGGATCTGAGCCATGGAGCTGAAAAGCTCCCCCCACCCCTGCTGTAGATGATTCTGAGCTAGATAGACCAATGCTTTGACTAAGGCAGATCCGTGTGTTTCTATGCATTCATCTATTTGTTTAACGCACGTATGCCCTTCCGTTCAATAAACTGTATTTCCAGGCCAGCTTACAGGATTTCATTAAAAGCAACAAAATACTAATCTATATTTTGAGAAGAGTTTTCGGGGCCAAATTTATTTCGCTTCAAATAGTGTTCCTCTAATCTCGGTTCTCACAGACACATTTCTTTCAGCAGCATACGGTATTTCATTTGTATTTGATTTGTGTGGTGTGTTTTTTAATTGAATAAAGTAGTGACAGAATTAAGCACTGTGAATGTAGATAGTGACAATCTGAATGGAATAGCAGAGATACCTCAGCTCTTTCTTTTCCCACTGCCCCTTCCAAAAAAGCACACGGCAATGCTGAAGTTATCAGACCATATCAGGCTTTAGGGACATTAAATGTCAAGAGAGCAGACATACTATAGAAAGCTGATGGGAGCTCAGGGAACCTTTAGTATCAAATGTTCTCCTGTATAATGGGCGGCAACATCAATCTCAGGAATGCTGCTACAAATGTCAGAGAAAACCTTACACTGTATACTGATTAAAGTTGGAGATAAAAGTGCAGGCCCAAATCAAAGCCTTTGCATTCTTTCACACAGAAACCTCGCTGCAACAATTGCAGTTTCTTAGTTATCAAAAAATAGAATCGGGAACACAGAGCTCATAAAGTTTCAACGTTTTGGCATTATCAAGAAAGCTTAGGTTGGGGTGGGGGAGAGTAATTTTTCTTCTCTGAAAATGCAGCAAAATCTCTCTTAAAGAAAGAGAGAAGCATTGATGTTTACTTCAGGGTTTCAAGACACAGACCAACTTGCTTGGTAAATCCAGTGAAATGGTAACCCTTCGGTTCTCGTTTGAGAGATTCCCTGTGGTGCTGCATGCATTTGAGGGAGGAAATACAAAATCGTATGTCTTGATGCAGCCTTGGTTGCGCTGCTCATGGATTAAAAATGTCTCTGAAGAACTAAATCAAACAGTGCTGTGGCAAGAACAAAACAGCTTAAGGAATCATTACAAGCAAAAAGAAAACATTAAGTCTGTGATATAAAAGCCTAGAAGTTTCAGAACAGCTTCAGTCAGCTAACTAAGTGACCCACAGTGACTAAAATACTGCAGGCCCCAATTTCAAGGATTCCAATAAAATAAAACAAAACACCAACATTTGTCAGAGCTATAAGGCCAAACTAGATGAGATGTTTGTTTTGGTGTTCACCTAATATACTAGGGGTTGGTTGGTTGGTTGGTTGGTTTGTAAAGGAATCGTTAGCCCAGAGGGTCTGAGTTCACTTAAGACCATTGTCAAGTTTCCTCTAATGAGAGAGCCCAAAACAATTACCTTACTTCAAGCTTTGCCTAGTGGGTCCCTCAGACCTTGAGAAGTTGGGAATCCTTATTGTCCAAGGGTATTTCTGGAGGGGTTCTCTGAATTATGACTCTAATTTCAGCACACAGACTTACTACTGCATTTTTACCCTGACCTCTCTTGTCTTTCCTACCTTATGTCTCCATTTCCCTTCCCATAATTTTCTTTGCTCCTTTGGTTTAATTATTCCTGTTCCTAGTTTTGTGCTAGCTTCACTCTTGCCCTTCTCTGTAACACTTGGTGTCAAATTGCTCTCCTGCTCCCATCACTTACCTCTTATGCACCTGTAGTGTGTTTGAAAGTCTGCTGTTAGCTTCACTGTTGCTTTCCCACCCCACCTGTGCTTATGTCCAGTTGGGTCAAAATAGCAAAACCATAGGGACTGATGACAACTCCCATCTCACAACCACATCTTGAAGAGAGGGGGGCTAAAACCATTTGCCCACTGGGATCCTGACTAGAACCGCTGACCCCATTATTCATAACGGTAAGAAAGCTTCCGTTGGCACCGACTACCCTATCATGAATAGCGGGCATGATCAAGATCCTGGCAAGCTCCACCCCATGGACCTCATCTGACTCATCTCATCCCCACACAGTAGCTTCTGACAAAAAATCAAATATTGCAGAGTAAAGTATGTGACAAATGTTGTGCCCAGTTCTGCTGGCCTCTAGGTGTCCATGGAGGTGGTAAGCTTCTCTCTTTTTTATGCTACTTTATACTGCAGGTTAACTTGTGTTAACACTGACCTAATTGACACCTCCCAATTATTATCCTCATAATCATCATCTGGATTTCACAATTCTCCGAATTTTGCAATACAGTTCTCGGCTTTAAAAAAATATGTCAAAATGCATTAAAATGCATATTTTAGGATACCTTTATAAAATTTAAAATGTTGAGAAACAGCTTTGTAATAAATGCTGAAAGAGAGAATATATTATTAAAAACAAGGGGGGAAATAAAATAGAATTTCAATATATAGGCATAGATATAAAATAAGGAGCACGCTACTGTTAGACAAGAAATCAGTACTCATTCTCCAATTGTAATTGAGTCTGAAGTGAAGATTTTCTGAGATTAATGCCCTTTGAACTCCATGTTGTACTGTAAGGCTGTTACTGCTTTCAGATGCCTTTAAAGATAGTGTAGCAGTCAGAGAGTCAATGCAGGAAGCATTGTGAATAGAGAGAAGAGAATGTTAGTCAGTCCGCGCCCCCCCCTCCTGCCCCAGTGTATCATTCTATAAGGCTCTAATGGCTATTGCTCCTCAAGGTCATTTCTGAACCAGGCTAAAGGTAGCATATCTCTAGGACTGCATCATCCTCAGGCTGCCTGAGAAGCAACTGCAGTCATTAGCAACTTCCAGAAAGACATGATAGACAGTGTCATGTAAATGGCCCCCTTGCCCCAGGTTACACTGTTCATCTGCAGTCTGGGTCAGCCTGTGCTGTCCAGGCACCCTGTGGCAATGCTCTCCCTGATCCAGTAAGGCAAAGGATCATAGCCCAGATACATAGAAACCCTGCCATACTTAAGCGGCATAAGGCAGCAGCAACCTTGTGTCACTTTGCTGAAACGTCTTGAATATGATTCAGCATTAGAATGGTTATTATAGTCTTCCTATGACAGGACGAATGGAGGCGATTAAGTAATCAGAGTCGCTAGCATGCTTCCCGCGACAGCCTGATGGCTCATGCCTCAAGGACAATGGCGTATTCGGCAAATATGCCAGGGAGCACAGATCAGACCACTAGTGAGACAACAAATGTAGCTCACGCCCTCCAGCAACTTCAGCAATGATCAGAAAAGGAATAGGTGTCTCATTTTCTCTACTAGTCAGAAATGCGCATGTATCTTTGAACTTGCATATCCAGGCAGGTGTCATGCAGTGGCGAAGAGTCTGAGCTATGAAAGTTGAAGTTTCCTATTCAAGCTCTCACTGTGAACTCACCAGGCAGCCCTAACCGAGGCTACTCCACCTAGGCCTCCTGGGTAACCCAGCCAGATGGGTGGGGTATAAATAATAAAATCATCATCATCATCATCATCACCTGTAAGAATTACAAGACCACAGATCTGTAGCAATCAGAGTGGTTTACTAAAGAATAAAAAAAACACAATTACAACAAAAGCATTGAAAACAGCAGCTCAGAGGGAAATAAATGTATTTGTTAGCTTGTTCTGATTTGGCACTTCACAGGAGAGGTTGAGTGGGGCTGCACATGCTCTCCCCATCCACACTGGTTCTACTCAAAGAACTTTGCACATGGGGTGGAAGTCTATGCCCGGGGAAGCCATGTGCATTCAGCTGGATATGTGTGGGTTTCGCCACATGATCAGGAACCCTGAACGCTTGGAAGAAAACACACAGAGAGACACATACACATGGGTGCTGAGCATACTATAAAATACAGAGCTGTGTTTTAAAGTCTCCCTGAAGAAGAAATACATTTCAAAATGAGTTGGCACAATAAAATCTTTATTGGGGGGCACCCTTACGGCGTCAGCTCTGCCCTTTCTGCCCTGCTATTTCCTCCTCTAGTTTCTCTACATTTGAAGCAGGCCAGCATCTTCCAGCCTAACCAATCTAGATTTTGAACAAATCCTTTTGCTTCAATACAAGCGAGAGGAGACAATAAACATTATCAGCTATCAACATCCGTATTTTGACTTCAGCGGTAAAGTCCTTTACTTCAGTACTGTCTATGCTGCCAACTCACTGGTGAGTCCCCACTGAGTTGGCATTTTGGTGGAGAGCACAGACGTGAGGGACTTCAGTGCTATTTGAACACGGCGTGCTGTTATTAATTTAATTAGTTAATGTTACAAATGTTTAAACCACTTCACAGCCTGAAGCCACTGAAGAGGTGCACAAGAAGATAAAAAGTGAAAGAATATACAATAAATGCAAATTGATTCCAGAGAGCTGGAGCTGCAACAGTAAGCACACCTCTGGGTCATGAGGCATTCTCAGCAGTGCCACAGGCACAGAAAAAGTTGAAGCTAATGCTCTGAAAATGCTAGTACCTTTACTTTCATTGTAAGTTGGGTTCTTCTAGGTTTTGCTCAATCTGATGAAAAGCTCTTTGGCCTTTTCCTTTCTGCCTAAGACATGAAATGATGGTTCTGGAAATCCTGACATTTTTGACTCAAATACTTTCCACGCTCAGCAAAACAAGATGCTTCCTGAAGAGTCAGATATGAAATTCACCAAGTGTTGAAGATTTCAAAACATTGGAAGGGAGTCACCTAACAAACCCCTCCAGTGGAAGCCCTGATCAAGAGTTTCTGCAATTGCAACTGGGATTTTCTCCCCCATGCCTCTGAAAATTGGTTCTTGGGGTTTCTTTTGGGAGAACCCCCCGCCCCGAAACTGTGTGCAGTGGGAGGGAGGAGAGATCATTCCATCTGGAAAGCTGACATGCTTCCACAGACAGAATGTTTGTAATAGCACAGTGTTGAATTCCGCTCGTTAATTGCATGCACATGGAGTGGGGGAATATTTTTGTTTTAATTCTACACTATCTGTATGAAGCATGTAATAGCTGAATACCTTTCCTTTTATGATTTCTCTTTTTCTGGGTCTGATTAATTGCGGTACGAAAGGACCTGAAGCCCCAAAGAGACGTCACCCTTGGTCGTTTACTTTACAAACTAACATGTTCCCTGGCCTAGTACCCACAGGAATATTGATGTAAACAAATGAACATCTTCTCCACATTTTCTGATTAATGTCAACCATCAGGTGTTGTGAATAAAATCTCATTAGTGTTTAGATTTCATTCAACGAATGCTTCATTACCATGCAAATAGAATAGGACCTTGTTTCCAGCCTGGCTAATTGCCACCAAATATATAATACCAAGAATCAAATTCCTGTGTAAGGGACACTCTGTGCAGCATAATCAAAGTCAGGAACTTAAATAACTGGATGAAGTATTTAACTCATTATACAGCACAGGTAAAACATCAATTGTATAAGACATGGGTCAGCCCATTCACTGCTTCTCACATTATATTTCCCCTAGTTACATTCTGAGAAGAGAAGACTCCCTGGAAAAGACCCTGATGTTGGGAAAGATGGAGGCCACAAGGAGAAGGGGACGACAGAGGATGAGATGGTTGGATAGTGTTCTCGAAGCTACCAACATGAGTTTGACTAAACTGCGGGAGGTAGTGGAAGACAGAAGTGCCTGGCGTGCTCTGGTCCATGGGGTCACGAAGAGTCAGACACGACTAAATGACTAAAAAACAAAGTTACATTCTAATTCTCCCTTGCCCCCGCTATCTTACCAGCTGACCCAACGCTGCACATGCAAGCAACTTAAGGTAAAGGTAAAGGGACCCCTGACTGTTTGGTCCAGTTGTGACCAACTCTGGGGTTATGGTGCTCGTCTCACTTTATTGGCCGAGGGAGCTGGTGTACAGCTTCCGGGTCATGTGGCCAGCATGTCTAAGCCGCTTCTGGCGAACCAGAGCAGCGCACGGAAGCACCTTTTACCTTCCCGCCAGAGCGGTACCTATTTATCTACTTGCACTTTGACGTGCTTTCAAACTGATAGGTTGGCCGGAGCAGGGACTGAGCAATGGGAGCTCACCCCTTCGCAGGGATTCAAACCGCCGACCTTCTGATCGGCAAGTCCTAGGCTCTGTGGTTTAACCCACAGTGCCACCCACAAGCAACTTACAAGTAAGCAAAAATGTTCTTGAGTCACATGCAAGGGGACAAACCCACCTGCTCCTTTTGGCAGGGCTGCTATCCCCGACCAAAGTGGTGACATGCTAGCTGTCGTTCGTGTTTCTGCCTCTGGATATATTTTAGTGGTCTGCCTAGCGAAAGTGTTGTTCTATCAAGATATAATTATTACCGTCCGAAAAGCCAATGTGTAATGGTTACAGCATTTGGGCCTTTTCAGTTTAGAGAAAAGAGTAAGAGGAAACATGGTAGAATCATAGAATTGTAGAGTTGGAAAATACTTCAAGCATCATCTGGTCCAACCCCCTGCAATGCAGGAATCTCAACTGAAGCATCCGTGACTGATGGCCACCCAAGGTGTTTGCAATGGCCATCCAGAACTGTATATAATTATGTGTGGCATGGAGAAAGCAAATACAGAAACGTTTTTCTCCCTTGTAGCACTGGAATGGGACGCAGGTGGCGCTGTGGGTTAAACCACAGAGCCTAGGACTTGCCGATCAGAAGGTCGGCGGTTCGAATCCCCGTGGCAGGGTGAGCTCCCATTGCTCGGTCCTGGCTCCTGCCAACCTAGCAGTTCGAAAGCACGTCAAAGTGCAAGTAGATAAATAGGTACCGCTCTGGCGGGAAGGTAAACGGCATTTCCGTGCGCTGCTCTGGTTCGCCAGAAGTGGCTTAGTCATGCTGGCCACATGTACGCCGGCTCCCTCGGCCAATAAAGCAAGATGAGCGCCGCAACCCCAGAGTCGTCCGTGACTGGACCTAATGGTCAGGGGCCCCTTTACCTTTACTTTAGCACTGGAACTCATGGACACTGAAAAAAGCTGCATGTTGAAAGATTCAATATTGACAAAAACATAGTAAGAGCATATAACTAAATTATGGAATTTCTTGCACAACATGGGATGGTGACCACCAATTTGGATCGCTCTTAAAAAGTTAGCCTTATCTTTCATGAAGTTTTCTATCAATGGCTACTAACTTTCTGCCTCCAATGTCAGAGGCAGTTGTTAGAAACTGCACAAGGGGAGAGTGCTGTTGCACTCAGCTTCTGCTTGTGCCAGAGTTCCCTGCATTAGCCTTCAACCTCTGCCAGGCTATTCTCATAACCACTAGGTTCTAACTTGGTTCTCTTCCTCATTTGCCAGCCTGCCTTGATTCCATCCTGGATCTGCCCTTGATGTAACAGATTCTTCCAAGCTCTCTTCGCCATTGTGCTCTTTCTTGTTTTCTGCTGCTCTAGCTCTGCTGGACAGTCACAGGACCAGAGTGGCGTACTCTTTAGAATGTGTATTAGGACTTGAGAGACCCAGGTTCAATTCTCCACTGTTGTGAAGGTCCCTGGGTGAGCCAGTTACTACATCTCAGCCTCAACTGCCTTTTGAGGGTAAAATAGCAGGAGAGAACCATGTATGCCACCTTCATTCGTTCGTTCTATTTCTATGCCATTTTTCCATGCACAAAAACCGTTCTCAAGGTGGCTTACAACAAAGAAACAGGGATGCATTTGAGCAAAGTGGGATGAAAATGTAATAATGCATCAGGAATATGTCTGGGTGCCAACCTGCTTCTGATAGGTGCTCCCTATATATTGAGAGTTAGTGTGGCCTAATGGTTAGAATGCGAACAAGTAGGAATGTAAGTGAGATGCTACTCCGCAATCTACGCTAACCTCATAGGGAGCAGAGCAGAGCAGAGGGGAGAAGCCCATGTATCCTGAACTTCTTGAAATAAGGGTGAAGCAGACATCTTAAAATATTGTGAGTAAATTTTCAGCACAGCTACAAGAGATTGTTATGAAAGCCAGGCAGATTACAATGTGTTGGTCTTTAGTTTCTGTAGCAGAAACTGCTGCTGGCACCACAACAGCTAAAGTACATACATATGGGTTAAAAGCACATATAGTATGCACATACCATCAGCCTGCTAGTGTTTTTTTTAAGCATTGGTAATAAATCCACATATGAGATGGAGCATAACATTCCATCCATTGTCACTGATAGCATCTTCTATTATTTCAGCAAGGCACAAAATAAAACATAAACCACAAATACTGCATCAATTACATACCCCCAGTGCATAAAAAGATTTCCTCTGGAATCAGTATTCAGAAGTAGAAAGAAAGAACTAATGAAATGAAACCATCAGGTTCCATATGCAGATTTCCATATGTAGATTTCCAGATCATCTGAATTTCAGCTCCAATAGCTAAAGGCATAGTCTATATTTGATTATTATTATTTTTTTAACCATCTACACCACTGGGAGGCCTTCAGTAATAATCTCTCCAGCTAGCAAAACTTGTTTTTCTTCAGCTATCATCAACCAGCCCAGCTGTCATCCATAATCTTCCTGATAATGTGAGCTGCTGTAATACCCCAGGACTCGATTATTTTGTGCGAAGTTTGTTGAAATCTGGCCAGAAAGACCAGTCAACAGATCTGGATTCTCAAGTGAAATTACAGCTTTAATTAACTTAAGACTGAAGCATTTTCTCTGGCATTTCCCTGTTTCGATAAGCTTATCAAAATGTTATTTGGCATGGCAAAATTAGAATCACCATTCAGGCAAACAATCAGATAAACAAACAATGCTCTTCTCTTAACTATATTCATACCATCTCCATGTCCAATTCACTGCTATATTTAAGCTGCCTTGCTTCTCATCCCGGAGGCGTCACCCCAGGGATCCTTCTCCCCAAGCTATTTTCTCAGAGCTACATGGAGGCTTCCCCCTCCCCTTTCTAAATCTTCTGGGATAAGAAGTGAGAATATGAAATACAAGGCAGGGGATCAGAAAGTGAAAGAATACATAAGAAAATAAATGAGGGGAAGCGGAATGGATTTAATAAAACAGTGGGACACAAGAAAATGGGAAAACAGAGGGCTCTAGATAAAGTAGAATGCCTTCATCATCCCTGAATAAAATTCCCAGGATTGATTATAAGATTATACACACTTACTTGGAAGTAACACCCATTGAACTCAGTGGGACTTGCTTCCAAGTAAAGACACACAATGGTAGGTTGTTAGATATACACAGTCCTACTTTAAGATAAGTAAATGATCGGTATTATTATTTTCATTTTTTTATTGCAGTCCACCCCTACCCCCCCCTAATAGACACAGGCACACACCATCTAAGCAATGGGAGGATCTGCATTAAGCGTGAAACTCCACACACCACCATTCACCTGCCTGCAATCAAGTGGACTGAATCCAGCTGCCTCCCACCTTCATAACAATCAAAGTGAAAGTTAATATACCTTAAAAGAAGCAACAGGTAACAGGCAATGAATGGCATCACATGGACAAGTCAGGGAACCTGACCCGCATTGCAGATGGTGATCTGAACTTGACAGGGACTTTAACTGTATGGGCAGCCAATGACATGGGCAATAACTGAATCAAAGGTTTGCCACTTTGTAGCTGAGCCTCTTTGCCATTTCTCCAATGTGTTTCTTCAAGCATTTGCTCTTCAATAACTGGTTAGCTGGCAATTTTACTATTTATACCCCACGCATCTTACTGGGTTGCCCCAGCCACTCTGGGCAGCTTCCAACATGTATATAAACATAATAAAACATTTTAAAAGTTCGCTGTACAGGGTTGCCTTCAGATGGCTCTGGGGTTGGATGACTCCATACTCTCCAACATTTCTCCAATGAAAACAGGGGCGTCCTAAGGAAATACAGAACATTCTGGAATCAAATCAGAAACTGGGACGGCTTCTCGAAATCAGGGACATCTTTGGGAAATAGGGACAATTATAGGGTCTGGAAATACCTGAGCCCTTATTTCCCAGTTGTCCCGTGTGTTACAGATTCCTCACTGTCCCTCAAGAAGTAGTTGGACATTTATCATCGCTGCTCCCAAGCTCTGGAATGCTCCTCCAGCAGAAATTTGATTTGCAGGTATCTCTTAAAGACCTTTTTAATGTAGGCAGGCCAATGCTATTGTTTATTTTTAATATAATATTAATAATAGTAAGAATAAATTTGATTTATATCCCGCCCTCACCAGCCAGAACTGGGCTCAGGGCATCTAACATCAAAATATATAATACATTAAGACATGAAATTCAGCAATCTACTGAAATACAGCTTAAAATCGGATTAAAATCAAAATAAGATCACATGGCTTCCCGCAAATTATAACTATAACTATAGGGGTTGGGAACCTTAAGTACTCACCAGGCTCAGCTATTTGTATGAACCGGTGAGAAGAGTAAGAGAGGCCACTTATATGCAAGGTCTTGTAAAAGGAGAGGGGTCAGACTGAGCCCCGACCAAAGGCCTGATGGAACAGCTCCGTCTTGCAGGCCCTGAGGAAAAAAGTCAAGCCCTGCAGGGCCCTGGTCTCTTGCGACAGAGCGTTCCACCAGGCTGGGGCCAGGGCCAAAAAGGCCCTGGCTCTGGTTGAGGCCAGTCTAACCTCCTTGAGGCCCGGGACCTCCAAGATGTTATCGTTTGTGGACCGTAACGTCCTCCGTGGGGCATACCAGAAGAGGCAGTCCCGTAGGTACAAGGGTCCCAGGTTGTATAGGGCTTTAAAGGTTAGAACCAGCATCTTAAACATGTCCCTGTACTTCACCAGGAGCCAGTGCAGCTAGTATAGCACTGGATGAATGTGATCCCACGGCAAAGACCCCGTAAGTAGTCTTGCTGCAGCATTCTGCAGCTGTTGGAGTTTCTGGGTCAGCTTCATGGGCAGCCTCGCATAGAGCAAATTACAGTAATCAAGCCTGGAGGTGACCATCGCATGGACCACAGTGGCTAGATCAGGAAGATAAGGAACCAACTTCTTAACACAGTGCCTTTAAAAATGCTGCCTTTGCTGTAGCTGTAACCTGTTCCTCCATAGAGAGGGAGGCATTGAGGGTTACACCCAAACTCTTGACAGAAGGTGCTGGCACTAATTGTGCTCCCTCAAGGGATGGGAGTTTACCCCCCAACCCCATGTCATCTCGACCCAACCAGAGGACCTCTGTCTTTAAAGGATTTAGCTTCCCACGCAACCATCCAGCCACAGCTTCCAAACCTCTGGCCAGTGTATCTGGGGCCGAATCAGGATGGCCGTCCATCAACAGATAAAGTTGGGTGTCATCAGCATATTGATGACAACCCAGCCTGAAGCTCCGAACAAGCTGGGCAAGATGTTAAAGAGCACTGGGGAGAGGATTGTGCCCCGTGGCACTCCACACGCCAAGGCGTGCCGCAGTGACAACGCCTCCCCTAGCGCCACCCTCTGTCATTTTAATGCTCCTGTTGTGCTGGGTGGGTTTTTTTGGTGTGTGTTTTTTGCTGTTTTCTTTTTTATTGCATATATTGCTACAGTAACTGTCATGTTACATTGTATGACTTGGTGGGTCATAGATACTTTTCTAAATAATAATTTAAAAAAAAAAATTGTCATTTTTGATGGAGAAAGGACCCACATGCTATACCAAAACAAGTTTCATTTAAAAAGTCCCATTGCAACTGAGGAAAAACAACACCCTCCCCCCCCCAAAAAAAAACTTCTGGTTCTTATTTTTCTGAATTTCTCATATATTCATACAGTTAGCATGAGCAATGAATAGTTTTAGTTGAGCAATTCTATATCCTAAGGGTTTTCTTCCCCAAGTCATTTTCATAGCAGCTTTGATAGGAAATCCGCTGAGAGATGAACTGGAAAAATAAACTAGAAATCAGGGCCCCAAGTGAGATGAACCATAAGAGGGGGGAAATATGAAAGTAGGATGCAATAAATAAAGCAGCTGGGTTCATGAATATGAGGAGGAGGAACACACACCTCTAAGCTATCTGCATTCTTAAAGCCAACTCATGGGGTTGAAGAGAAGTTTCAGACCAAACTAGCATTTCGGAGGCAAATGCAACATGAATATTAATATATAGCATTCCTAGGAATAAGCCAAACCTAATCATGGGTTTTCACAAACACACACAAAAATCTTTGTTTTGTTTAATAAAATTTATATACCACTTGATTGTAGGGGGAAAGAGCTCTTCTTCTATTGATGTTATTAAAACCTCCATGGATTTTTGTATACCTCAGCTCTACCTGTTCCAACAGGACATGACAGAAGTTCATATTCACCTTTTGAAATGTATTCGTTAGCTTTGACTATTTCAACAGCTTATACACTGCTTCTTTCTGCAATCCAAACTTCTTTGCACAGCTCATGTTTATGAGAAGTCTGCTACCATAAAGATGTTTGTCCTTTGGGGAAAGGGCTGTAGCTTCATGGTAGAGTAATATGCTCTGGCTGCAGATGGCACCACATTAATCTCCAACATTTCCAGGTAGCGCTAGACAATTCATCTAGGCAATACTGAGCAATGTGGACCAGTTTCCTATGTCCCTATATAGCTGGCATGCATCTGTTTTGGGAAACAACGGGGGAGTGTGCCTTTGCAAGTGAGGTCAAACTGTTGGCAGGTTGAAGCGCCTATAAGCAGGAAATGAAACCCAAGAACTCAGTGCCTCTGTGTTCTCGCAGCACATGGGGAGAAAGAGACCCCAGCATGTCAGAATAGTGGCTAAACCATGCAGTGATGATCAAGCAACACACTTGCATAGGATCTTTTTCTGGGATCAGAGATAGGGAAATTAATTAAACTCCATTAAGTACTGTCAGGGAACTGACATCTAAAGCGCCGCAGGTGCAAAGGCTCCCTGAGGTTGAGAGAGCAGTAGCAGCGGAAGAGGGAACCAGTAGAGGGCGAGCAAGAACTCCAAGGGAAAGTGAGTCGGAGGGATGGCTCAGAGACGCTTCAAGCGAAACCAGTGGGGAGGTCTCAGGACCTCCTATAGGGACACCCACACCTCGACGGAAACTGTCACGCCGAGAGGCCAGACGACGTGTTTCCGTTAAGGAGCTTTTATGTTGGAAACGTTTCCGAAAGCAGCCACTTTCGGATTCTACTAGTGATTGACGCAGCCATGCTGGAGGGGCTCCGTCACAGGCAGAGGTTTGAAAACCTGATCAAACTCTGAGGGACTTGCATTTTACGCACAAGCAGCTCATCGTCCCATCACAGCAATCCGAAAGTCACCGAAAGCCAGCTTGTGCAGAGAGAAGCATCATGAGCAACCCAGCCGGAACCGGGGGTGCAGGAGCAGCTGGAGGGGGTCCAAGCCTGGAAGAAAGGTACAGAGCGTTGGAGATCCAGTTGGCGCTGCAAACGGCGAGGCTTGAGGAGAGGAGGGCTCAGGATGCAGAAAAGGGAAAGGAGAAAACCACCCCGCTCGCCAGAAAGGTACCAGGATTGGTGCAGAAATTCGGGGGGGATCCCAGGAACTATCATGCCTTTAGAACAGAGATGCAATACGCTCTAAACTTGCAGTTTGATGACTTCCCCGACGAGGAATCGCGAGTGGCGTATGTGATTGGCCATCTCGAATCCGGGGCGAAAGATTGGGTTAGACCCCTGATGGCAGCGAATAATGAGATCTTAAAGGACACGAGGAAGTTTTTTCGTGCCATGGACCTGATGTTTTCCAGCGATATTGAGCAGGGGGTGGTGCGAAGGCAGTTAATGGCTTGCCAGCAAGGAAGCAGATCTGTCCGTGAGTACTGGACTGAATTTACTATGCTGATTCATAAATTGGGGTGGGACCTATCGGCGGAGCCCATCCAAATGCTTTTCGAAGAGGGGCTTTCTTCAACCGTCAAAGATGAGCTTTCCCGGGGGCCCAGGGCGGAGTCTATGGACCAATTAACCAAATCTGCGCTGGCCATAGGAGCGCGCCAGGAGGCGAGGGCTTTGGAAAGGCGGGAAGGGAAAGGAGACCGTTGGAGGGAGTTCCGCATTCCAGACATTCCAGAGCCATCTTTCCCGCCGGCAGAGCCGATGGAAGTTGGAACAGCGCGGGCGCGCGCAGTTTCAAATCCCAGTGAAGGGCGGAAGAAGGAGGGAAAGAGCGCCAAGAGATGTTATCTCTGCCAACAGCCAGGGCACTTTGCCAGAGTCTGCCCACAAAGAAAGGAATGGCAAGGGATGGCAGGAGCGGTTGGGGGAAAGGAAGAGGAAAGCAAGGAGCAAGTAAAAGCCAACGCCTGGCTGCCACCGTCGGGGCACAGCAGCCAGGCCAAAGAGCAATGAAAGTGCCCATGCCAGAACCTCCCAGACCTGCTTTAGTGATAGAGGTGTTACTAGAACTGCCAAACGGACACCCACTAAAGGTCAAGGCGCTTTTGGATTCAGGCAGCTCCTGTAATTTCATGAGTAAGGAGTTTGCAGCTGAGCACCAGATACAGACCATCCCTTTAAGTAACCCCTTGCAGGTGACTACGATTGACGGCAGAGAGCTGTTGGGGGGAGAAGTTAGCCAACAGACTGTCCCGATGATAATGAGAGTGGCAAGGCACACCGAACAGATAGCGTTTAATGTGGCCATCCTGGGAGGAGCGCCCATCATTTTGGGGATGAGCTGGCTGGCGCTACACGATCCGCTAGTGGGCTGGCATCAGAGGGTGGTCTCCTTTGGGTCAGCGCATTGCCTAGAACACTGCAAGGAGGGGAAGGTCTCGGGAGGAGACAGAGTCACCCTAGCGGGGATGGAAGTGATGGGCAAAGGGAAGGTGCCCCCGCAATACGCAGATCTGAGCAACGTATTCAGCGAAAGAGAAGCAGACAAACTGCCACCGCATAGACCCTTTGACTGTCAAATCAACCTACTCCCAGGGGCCCAACTCCCAGTAGGCAAGCTGTACGCCATGTCAGACAGGGAGATGCAGGAGCTGAGGGAGTTCATTGACAAAAACTTGAAGCGAGGTTTCATCAGAGAGTCCCGAGCGGTGGGGGGCAGCCCAGTGTTTTTTGTGGACAAAAAGAACACAGACAAACCGAGACTGGTGTGTGACTTCAGGGCCCTCAATGCAGTGTCGGAGCCCCTGGCTTTCCCTATGCCCCGAATTGACGACATTTTGACCAGAGTAAGGAAGGGAAAGATTTTTACAAAACTGGACCTGCGGGGGGCGTACAATCTGATACGCATAAGGAAGGGAGATGAATGGAAGACCACCATGTTTACCCCTTTGGGAGCCTTTGAATACCTCGTTATGCCCTTCGGTCTACAAGGGGGCTCCGCCTGTTTTCAAGCTTTTATAAACCACGTTCTGGGACCTTTGCTCTACAAGAACTGTGTGGCCTTTTTAGACGACGTGTTGGTGTATTCGGAAGATGAGGAACAGCATGTGAGGGACGTTCGAGAAGTGTTGGGCAGGCTGCAAGCCAACCAGCTGTGGGTGAAACTGGAGAAGTGCCAGTTTCATACCAAGGAGGTGGAATTCCTGGGGTACCGCTTGTCAGACAAGGGATTGGCCATGGATCCAGGCAAGGTTCAAGCGGTACTGGAATGGAAGACACCGAAGACCAAGAAGGACGTGCAAAGATTCTTGGGGTTTGGGAACTTTTATCGGAAGTTCATCAAGAACTTTGCCCACTTGACGGCGCCCATCACCGACTGCCTCAGCAGCAAGAAGAAATTTGTTTGGACGGTGGAGGCGGATCGAGCCTTTGAAGAACTGAAAAGGGCTTTCGCCTCGGAAGAACAACTTCTGCATGTGGATTTACAAAAACCCATGAGAGTGGAAACAGATGCATCCGACCGGGCTATAGGGGCGGTCCTTCTTCAACCGGGGAGGAGTGCGTCGGAGTGGAGACCGTGTGCATTCTTCTCGCGGAAACTGAATAAGTCCGAGAGGAATTACACGGTGTATGACAGGGAACTACTTGCCATTCACGAAGCATTCCGGAGGTGGAGACATTTATTAATTGGGGCACAACACAAGGTGCAAGTGTGCACCGACCACAAAAATTTAGAGTATTGGAGAACAGCTCGAGTGCTCAACCAACGACAAGTGAGATGGGCACAGGAATTCTCCAAATTTAACTTTGAGATTTGTTATGTGCCAGGCCCAGAAAACGTCAGGGCGGATGCGCTCTCACGCAAACCAGAATATTGGGAAGGGGAGGAGGTGATCGAAGAGAGACATGTCATCCCGGAGGACCGCTGGGTGTGTGGGGCGGCGCTGGTGGGGCAACGGGAACTGGTGGAGGAAACGGAAAATGATGAATATGCCCAGGATAAGCTCAGAGGTCTCAGGGGGGAGGGCGAGAGCCCCGGAGGTTTTGAGGAAAGAAATGGGGCATTGTATTACAAAGGGGCACTGTATATACCCGAAGGTGAATTGAGGGGGAGAGTACTCAAGCAGTTGCATGATAGCCCCACGGCGGGACATTTTGGGCAACACAAAACCATGTGGTTGGTTACCAGGGAATTTTGGTGGCCTAAGGTGAGGGAAGATGTAAGGGAGTATGTAAGAGGGTGTGACCAATGTCAGCGAGCCAAAGGGGAAAGAAGGGCGCCGGCAGGGTTATTAGAACCTTTACCCACACCAGAACGGCCTTGGGAAGCGATATCAATAGATTTTATGACGGATCTGCCAAGGTCCAAGGGGAAAACAGCCATCATGGTAGTAGTAGACCTGTTAACTAAGATGTGCCATTTTGTAGCATGCTCACATGCAGTCACAGCGGAAGAAACGGCGAAGTTGTTTGTGGAACATATCTTTAGGTTGCACGGGGCTCCCTCGAGGGTGATCTCAGATCGAGGCAAACAATTTACTTCCAGGTTCTGGAGGAAGCTCATGAGCTTGCTACACGTGGAAGTTAATTTTTCAACTGCCCGGCACCCTGAAACCAACGGGCAGGCGGAAAGGGCAAATGGCATTCTTCAACAATATCTTAGGTGTTATGTCAATGACAGAGAGAACGATTGGGTCGAAAAGTTGGCGTTGGCAGAATTTGCCTACAATAATGCGGAGAATGTGTCCACAGGGATGAGTCCCTTTTTGGCTAATTACGGGTGTCACCCCAGGGCATTTCCAGGGGAAGGAGGGGAGAGATGGAGCGTTCCAGCGGCCGAACATTTTGTAGAAGAGATGGAAGCCATCCATCAGCAGCTCCAGCTCAACTTAGAAAGGGCCAAGGCACAATATAAGAAGCAGGCAGACAAGAACAGAAGGGAAGGTGAAACCATAAGGGTGGGGGATCAAGTGTGGTTGTCAACCCAAGGGTTGCCGTTCAAAGGGGGTTGTAAGAAACTGAGGCCCAGAAGATTGGGACCCTTTGAGGTGATTCAGCAGGTCAACCCGGTAGCTTTCAAACTCCGATTACCCAACCACATGAAATTGCACCCAGTGTTCCACAGGTTGTTACTGTCACCATACAGGGGGGGACGTGAAGGGGAGCACGTCAGGGGACCAGCCTTGGAAGAGAGGGAACGCCGCAACCATGTAGCGGAAATCCTCGATTCCAGGTGGAAGGGTAATCAGGTGGAGTATTTGGTGGCGTGGGAAGGGGAACCGGAGTCAGAAAACACCTGGGTAAGTGCAGAGGAAGTCAATGACGAGGTTTTAACAGAAACGTTCCACCAAAGGTTCCCGAGGAAACCTCAGCCTATAGCAAGGTTTAGGAGGGAGTATTTCGGCACCACCGATGAGGAAGAGGAAATGGAAGGGTTCGCGGAGTCGGAGTTGGAAGATGGAGTGGACTCTGATGACGAAGAGTACCTAGAGAGTAGGAACAGCAACAAGTGGAAGGAAGTGTTCGCGACGTCGGAAGATGAGGGAGGTTCTTTCAGGGGTTTTACCTCCTCACCGCCAGTAGGAGAGGAGACGGGAGGGGGTGAAGGGGGCCCTGGAGGGGAGGTGGATGTCAGGGAACTGACATCTAAAGCGCCGCAGGTGCAAAGGCTCCCTGAGGTTGAGAGAGCAGTAGCAGCGGAAGAGGGAACCAGTAGAGGGCGAGCAAGAACTCCAAGGGAAAGTGAGTCGGAGGGATGGCTCAGAGACGCTTCAAGCGAAACCAGTGGGGAGGTCTCAGGACCTCCTATAGGGACACCCACACCTCGACGGAAACTGTCACGCCGAGAGGCCAGACGACGTGTTTCCGTTAAGGAGCTTTTATGTTGGAAACGTTTCCGAAAGCAGCCACTTTCGGATTCTACTAGTGATTGACGCAGCCATGCTGGAGGGGCTCCGTCACAGGCAGAGGTTTGAAAACCTGATCAAACTCTGAGGGACTTGCATTTTACGCACAAGCAGCTCATCGTCCCATCACAAGTACTAAAATGAAGACTTGGGCACATTGCTCGTTTAAGTGCAATGTGCTATTTTTTATTTTGCAAAATTTAATTGTAACTATTTTAAAACATTTTCCAGTGAAGCTTTGAAACTCATTCTTGTGATGTAGAGCATTCATTCCTACTCTGCACAAAGTCCAAAGTCAGGGGTTCTGTTGCAATAACTCTTAACACTCCCAACTCTCAGTTCTTTATCTAAAAGAGCTACTACTTGTGTGTGTTTTTAGACAACCAGAAAATTCATTGTGGCAAACACTAAAAGCCTCTGGATTTTCTTGCTTCTCTTTTTGTATCTAGGGTTTTTAAAGAACAAAAAACAAGAAAAATTAAATCACTAATTACAAGCTCTCTTGGGAAATATTTTCTTTTACTGTACAAGATTATCCAGATGGCTAGAATTGGATCACAGGAAAGATAGTTATGACTGACAGTTTTTAAAAAAACAAGAACCCTCAGTGATACCAAACAAAAGATTTATACACTGTACACAAGCTGAACACTGAAGGTACAATTCTCAACTGAGCTCATTTGCTGCTGTGTACAGTGAGACTTGGGCTGGCATCGGAAACACATAACCAAACTGGCACATTTGGCTCTCTATCAGGCTGCTTTCCTTTTCCTCTTTCATCCTACATCTAAGCCTTTCTGCAAAACCCATGGATAATTCATCTCTGATTAAACTGAGGCAAACATTTGCAACCAATCTAGGGCAAAAAAGGGAGGGGAGGGCTGTGTAATCTTTTGACATCGCAGCGAAGGTGCAGAGCCCAGAAAATGGAATTGTTTTTCTATCATCAGTTTGTCATGTAACTTTTAGCAGATATCTTGTAGATGTCATGATGACAAATAGCTAATGAAATTCATCCTTCAGCATGAATCTATGTCATATTGAATATTTTGCTATTGCTTCAAAATGTGGAAGTGTTATACAAATATTGTATATTAGTGAGGTTGCTCATAGAAAAATGCCCATTTAGATTTCCACATAACCATAAAGCCTCTGTCCTAGACACTTCAGGTAAAACCCAAGGCCTACGTTTCCTCTTCGCCAACTCTTTAGGGTCCATGCATGCAAGTTCTGTCCCCAGTGTCCCTAGGCATGTGGACTCCTCTTTAGTGGGCTGCGATGAATTTCTAAGGAAAATCAATAGATGCTAAATACATGAAGGTCCAATGAGGCACTGCACAACCAGCACCATTGAGGGCAGGGCTTGGAGGTTCACCCTGCTCCCATCCAGCTTTTTAGCCCTTATGTGTTCAGGCAAATGCCTGTTCAGGACTGTGGTCTATTAAAAAATGGATGCTGTTATCCAAAACAATCATTTTTTCCAAAAATAGGAAATGTATAAGTGTTACTTACAGAAATATAATAGTAGTGCAATATCTATGGCAGCATACGAATGACCCTTGTTTAAAGTGACAGCTAAGGTAAAAGGTACAAACTTTTGTAAGAACGTATTAGAAAATACAGAAAGAACAAGGTAGCATATTCATAGAAGAATATTTGTACACGAACACTTTCTTTTTTGTCGAATTAAGAGTGTGTATATTATTTATGTTATTTTTGAATTTCAATAAAGTTTAAAACAAAACAAATGGATACTGTATAGATCCAATTACTTTTTCTGTGATTCAATCTAGAAATTCAGCTCAGAATGGCTTCCTCTGGTAGAGGTCCCTGAGTATAAAATGCACCTGTGTTACATCATTGGAAAAGGCTCATCCATGTATTTTATATTGCAAAAGTGGATAAAAGAAGGTTCAGATTTGCAAAAAATAAATAAAAATAGGAATATGCTAAATTATAATGCCTATTTATAAATGATTACTATAATTTAAATAAAAATACAATAATCTCACCATAGTGGGGAAAACTGTGACCAGGTGATCCATGTGACTGTTCAGTCTGCTCTCAAAGTAGTAGCAACTTCCTTGCTCTCTCAATGTGCGGTTGAACAGATGTGGACAGGACAGCACATCAAATAAACAACTCCTTCAAACAGAAGACTGTCCTCTGTAAAAGATGTTTAGAGGAAAGACAAGTAGGAGATGACACCATAGAAACTTATTAAAAAATATGCATGGCACAGAGAGTGGATAGAGAAAAGTTTTACTCCCATAATGCTAGAACTTGTTGACATTCAATGAAGCTAAAAATTAGAAGATTTGGGAGAGATCATGGAATCATATAGATGTCTTGTGCATCCCCCTGAGATGCAGGAATATTTTTGCCCAATGTGGGGCTGAAACTCACGACCCTGAGATTAAGGGACTCGTGCTCTACTGGCTGAGCTACCCTGTAGAATAAGAAAGTACTTATTTACACAGCCCATTCTTAAATTATGGCATTTTCTCCCCCAGCAGTTAGTGATGGGAGAAGGCTAAGCAACGGCTCCTAGACATGATGGCTATGCTCTGCCTCTATGGTTGGAAGAAGAGTTTGGATTTGATATCCCGCTTTATCACTACCCTAAGGAGTGTCAAAGTGGCTAACATTCTCCTTTCCCTTCCTCCCCCACAGCAAACACTCTGTGAGGTGAGTGAAGCTGAGAGACTTCAGAGAGAAGTGTGACCAGCCCAAGGTCACCCAGCAGCTGCATGTGGAGGAGTGGGGACGCGAACCCGGTTCACCAGATTATGGGTCCACCACTCTTAACCACTACACCACACTGGCCATTGCTGGAGGCAGTAACACTTCTGAATACCAGTTGCTGGGAGCTGCAGGAGGAGAGAATGCTTGAGTGCTCTGTTCCTGCTTCTGGACTACTGACAGGCATCTGGTCGGCTGCTGTAAGAACAGGCTGTTGGACTAGATGGACCATGATCCATCAGGATGTTCTTATGCTCACACACAAGGGGCTGAAACTCTGCATTTAGATTGTAAGCTTCTAATCTAACTACTGAGTCTTGGCTTCTCACGAGTTCAGAAAAATCTAACACTGCTCAGGAGGAGTTCTGAATTAGCATTCAAGAAGTAAGGTAAGGCATATTAATACTGCTGAAACTGTTTCAAACAAAGAATGAGTTTCTGTCATCAATTTCTTGTTTAATTTATACCACACGTATCTAGAATAAAAAATTAATTTTCATTTAATTTTAATGCATTGGTGTATTAATTTTGATATAATTAAGCCTAGAGAGGATACATCTCTTGAGCTAGCTCTGCTCGGGTATTTAGCTGTGTGCTGCACATTTCCTACTACCTACTCAAGGCAGAGCCCTATGAGGAGAACTAAAGATAAATTATTATTGGAAGCTTATTTGATGACAGGAGAGATTACAAATGCTATTAAAGATTTAGCAGTTGGAGGGGGGATGATGGAATACCAGTCAAACTATTTTTCCCCCAACTGCCGTAGGATATGTGAGCACCACTATTGTTATAATTAGAGAACTGCTATGAACTTATTACTGGAGGGGTAAAGATTCCACCACTGCTTCCCAGATTTAAAGATTTTATCCTCCTCTAACATTTTTTCTCTCTCCTTCGGTGCAAGCCTTTAAATACCATATTAAGAAGCAAAGCAGAAAAGGGAGGAAAATGTGGTGGTATTCAGCTAAGGGTTCCTCATTGGAATTAATGGGCCTTAATCACTAATTTCTGTGGGTTTACTCTGAGTAAAACTTAGTTGAATTCCACCCAAGCTACCACAGAGCCAAGAAAAGTGTTCATACTTTAGAAGTCATCAGAACTAGATAAGTTAGCCGAAGGGACACTTTTGATATTCTTTGCATCTGGATGTTTGCAGTCTTCTTTCTTCCAGGCAAGGTTAAATGATAAAAGCATGAAAGTAACAAACTGCAACATAAAAATTAGCAGAGCGAGAAAAATAAATAAAACTAGTTTCATACAACGACTGGACATACATGGTCCATAAAAACTAGTGTTGCAAAATGTTCACAGATGTTCTAAAGAAAGTCTGGGGGAATAAAACAAAATCTGCCCCTGGTGCCGGAAGGAACAGAAATAAGGCGCCAGGTTGGGCTTCTCTGGGGAGGGCATTTCACAGCTGGGGTGCTAAGCACTGAGAAGGTTGTCTTCCTGTAACCAATGCTACACGTCTCACAACACTTGCCAGGGTTTGGGAATTCTGTATTGCCTGGTCTTGTCTTCAAAGTGAAAGTGAAGCATTTTGAATAATCCCTGTTCCGATTCCCACCCACTCAAAAAATTGGACAGCACACTGCATGCACAACAGTTTTCAGTTCCCACACACACTTTACAGAAGCAGACATGCATATCAGTGAAGTACTGCCCAAAACACCATTGCTGTGATTAGACATGTGGTTGCATCAATCGTCTTTCATAGATGTCAAACTTACACAGATAAGAATGTGCAGTAACAAGTTACCATAATACAGTATACCCCAGTGAAAGATGTTGTTATTCCAGATACATACCATCTCGGGACTATTTAATTGCTCATCGTCTAACATTGTGTATGCCATCAAATGCCAACAGTGTCCTTCAGCTCTCTATATTGGACAAATAGGCCAGACCTTACGCCAAAGAATAAACGGACATAAATCGGACATCAGGAATCACAAGACAGAGAAACCAGTAGGAGAACACTTCAATCTCCCAGGACATTCTATACAAGATCTCAAAGTAGCTGTTTTACTACAAAGGAATTTCAGAAATAGACTGGAAAGAGAAGCTGCTGAATTGCAACTTATCACCAAACTTAAAACCATGGAGAGACCTGGTCTGAACAAAGACCTTGGATTCTTATCTCATTATACATGACAAAGCCATTTTTCACCTTCTCCCCCCTTGCTTTTTCCTGTAAGTCGTCAACAGGCTCATCACAGCTATCTGCCAATCACCCATTCCCACCACCCTTCTGAGTAATACCCCTCCCCACCTTCTCACTATATAGAAGGGTCTGGAAACTTCTGTTTCAGTGTATCTGAAGAAGTGTGCATGCACACGAAAGCTCATACCAAAAACTAACTTAGTTGGTCTTTAAGGTGCTACTGGAAGGAATTTTTTTTTTGTTTTGTTATTCCAGAGTTTTACGTGAGTGTGCAGAGGGTGTCACACTATTGTCCATCAAGCAGGTAGCAAAGAGGTACCAAGTTTTTATAAAGTCAACTGCTTCTTGATTACCCCATCAACATTATTGTAGTATGGTGTTCTGACATGCTTGACATGCACTGATAAAACAAAACAAAAAATCAAAACAATTTTGATGTACAGTGGTACCTCGGGTTACATACGCTTCAGGTTACATACGCTTCAGGTTACAGACTCCACTAACCCAGAAATAGTGCTTCAGGTTAAGAACTTTGCTTCAGAATAAGAACAGAAATCGTGCTCCGGCGGCGCAGCAACAGCAGGAGGCCCCATTAGCTAAAGCTTCAGGTTAAGAACAGTTTCAGGTTAAGAACGGACCTCTGGAATGAATTAAGTATTTAACCCGAGGTACCCGCTCCGGCGGGAAGGTAAACGGCGTTTCCGTGCGCTGCTCTGGTTCGCTGGAAGCAGCTTAGTCATGCTGCCTACATGACCTGGAAGCTGTCTGAGGACAAACGCCGGCTCCCTCGGCCAGTAAAGTGGGATGAGAGCCGCAACCCCAGAGTCGGCCACGACTGGTCCTAATGGTCAGGGGTCCCTTTACCTTTACCTTACCACTATAATGCTATGTATAGTTGTATCAAGAATCTTTCGCAGTGCTTCCCATGGCATATGAAAACCAGACAAAAGAAATATTGACGCTAAATAATAATAATAATAATAATAATAATAATAATAATAATAATAATAATTTATTATTTATCCCCCACCCATCTGACTGGGTTTCCCCAGCCACTCTGGGTGGCTTCCAACAAAACATTAAAATACAACATTCATACAACCCATGCAATCAATATTGCTTTTTTTCCCCCAACGTTTCACCATCAGTGTCAATACACATTTAAATAAGCTGAGTGGTGGTGGGCAAATTAACTGAGATAAATAAAAGCTGCAGCAAACTGCACATGTGTCCCAATTCCAGAACTACATTTTGAAGCTATCCTAGTTCAGCTTTCCCCAAACTGGTCCCTCCGAGTGTTTTGAACTAGAAATCATGTTGGCTGGGGCTGGTGGGAATTTTAGTCCAAAAACATCTGGAGGGCACCAATTTGGGAACTCTGAACTAGTTAAAGCAGAGTTTGCTTATTCAGTGCATCTCCCCTCTTCACAAATTGTTCAGTGAAGCTTATAGACATATTAAAAGCAGAAAATGCATAAACGATAAAGAAATATAAAAGATGAAACAAAACAGCAGATAAATGTTTGATTTTTAAAAATTAAAAGAAGAAATAATCCAAAGACAGAAGAAATGAAACACAATATAATACGTCAAAGTCCTGAACAGAAATAATAAAATCAGGATTTTAAAATGTGCATGAAACCTCCCCCGGATTGCCCCCCACTTAGCGGACCATGATGCAGACTGGGGCAGAGCTAGGGCACTCTTCCCCACAGCCCCTTTTAAGTCAGAATGCCTCTCATTTGCCCAAGTATTGCCATGAAATCCGTAGAGAGGAAGAAAATGCAAAAGAGGAAGACTTTTCACTTTGAACAGAAAAATAAAGCAGAAGAATGCTGCTAGTTTGAAGTGTTTTCTTAGAGATTTATTTGGCCTTATTAAATTTGGAACCACTAAAGAAGAATCCAATAGCTGTCAACATCCCAAAACAGAAGCCAAACAGCCTCTTAAGAGCTTTATCATTTTTTACACACACTACGTACCAGATATTAACTTTGTTTTATCCCGTAGCTGTTTGGCACAGAACATAAGGGAAACATAGCTAATAAATACAACAGGAAAATGATTCATCTTGCATTATTTCTGTTTACCTTTTAAAAAAATGTATGTACACTTTCTGTAAAGACAGAGACCAGAGTTCAGTGGTAGAGCCTGTACTTTTCCTGTAGAGAAACCTGCAGGGATAGAGAACTTTTTGAGCCTAGAGGGTCAGTTTCTTATTGGTCGCCACCTCTTCAGATGCACTTTGACTGACAGCCTCCCTGTTAGTCACCTGGTGTCATTATATCATCAGAAGACTGACTGATGGGCTGCCCCACCCACCTATAAAATTTCCATGCACAGCAGCTCTTATGTAACCAATGCTCTTCTGGTTGTCATGCACTCAGAAACCACATCTGGAAAAGCTGCTTTCTCCAATGATCACCTGCACAGTTGAGTTTCCCATGGCTGTGCTGCTGATCCAGCAGGATTAAATTCACCACCGACCAGCTGACTTTAACCCACCTTTCTGTAGGAATCATCTGCAAGATTGACATATGGCATCAAGTGTGGTGCTGGTGGTCGTGGTTTAGGAAATGGAGACGGCTTTGTGGTCCAAATTGGGAGCTGTGCCTGATCAGATCTGGCCTATGAGGTGCAGGTTTCCCACACCTGCTGATGTAGAAGTTCCCAGGTTGGGTTTGGGAGTGGCCCACATGGTGGGGTGGTATGACAGGGCCACACTCCTGATACCTACAGCTGTTTACTGGAATAGTGTGGAGGTAGGTCAGGGCAGTGGAGAGGCTGAGTGAACCCACCAGTGAACCCAATCTGGCACTTCCATTGGTGTGCCCTACCCTGCCCTTGTTGGCATGCAGATGGTCACAAAGCCAGTTGGCTAGCCCCAGCTGGGTCATCTCCTTCCAGCCGTCCCGCTGCAAAGACCCATTGGCCTCTGCTCCGATGTAAATCAGCGACCCAGGCTACAAAGCCAGGGCAAACTATATCAGCAGAGCGAACTGCGCACACAGAATAGGCATGAGGCTTGTGGAAGCATACTACAACTTCTTAATCATAAATCAGGACAAAGAAACACGTCGTCTCTCTCTTTGTCTTCTCAGAGACAGAGAAAACCAAAAGCTATACACGTAACGGAAGTTCCCAGCAAGCTGTGCTGTTATGTAAACAGACATGTGACACGCAACAGTTCCATGTCTGCAACTAAAGGTGGAACAGAATTTTCCAACAGCCCCACCCTAGTAGGCAGCAGTGGATCCAATATTGGGAAGGCAGATCTTTGACAGTGCTCCACTAGGTGAGCCTTTGCTGTCCCTGGCATCTCTAGATAAAAAAAGGAGTAGATATCAGGTGGTGGGGAAAGGGCCCTCTGTGCCTGAGACCCTGGGTTGCTGGTGCCTCTCAGGGTAGAGAGAAATGGCTTCATGCAGAGAGCATTGTACACTGTTTTCCTGATGTTTCCTTACCTCATAATTTCCACTTTTTATGTGATCGTTCACATGACATCAAAAACCATGTGGTGGAATCTCGAAGAAGTTTATCATTTCCAAGATCATTGTTTCCAGAACCAAATCCATTTGCAAGCCCAGCAAATCAGAGGAGATTTGTGCTGTAATTTCACATGATGAAATTTGGGGTGGTATCCTACCATTTAAAATTTGGCATGGCATGGAATGGCAGAATATGGATCAAAAAGCCACATTTATATAAACACAACTGGTACTGCAGTGGGAATGTTAGAAATTGGGGGCAAAGGGACTAGCATGATAACCAGCAAAAGCAACACAAAATAAACCCCACATTTGAATGCAGCCTAAGACAGCCATTGCAGACTGGTGTGGTATGGTTCTGAACTGGTGGTTAATGCTTAATTTCTGACCCTTTTCAGACAGTTTTTACTTCCTTTCACTCTGTAACCTCCTTAGCCTCTCTTTCTTTTCACGGTTCTTCAACTCTCCCCCAAATCTCCTCAGATGCTACTCCAATTTGGGCATTGTCCTCCTCGTGGTCTTAATTGTGCTAAGGAAATGGTGGCTCCACTTCTGCTGGTCCCAGCCCCTGATATCCACACATTGGAGAAGGTCTGCAGCTGGAAGTGTGCTCCCTCTGTGACTGAGAACACTGCATGGCTTTGTTCATTATACTAGTGTTCCTTTGAGGAGTACCTAAACTGCATCTGGTGCAATTTGCCTTGTGTTGATATGGCATGTGGACACAGAGGACAGAAATTAATCCAAACCACAAGCAAATGATGAATCCATTAGAAGGCCTGCCCAAATGGGACATTAGGCCAGCAGAAAGATTAGGCTAGAATTATATGGACCATGCAAAAGGAGAAGAAACTCTATATCTTTACAGAAAATGAGTCTCTTAACTTCAGAAGTGAGCACATCCTGATATAAAGCTCTTTAGCTTCAGATCTAAAGTGATATCACTCCAAGAGAGCAAAATATATTCAACCTCACCACTATCTGTTGCTGAAAGGCACTTCAAGAACACTTTTAAGAAACACATCCATTCAGATGTAAGATCCATTGAGATCAATGGAACTTATTTCCAGCTAGGTGGGTACAGGATTGTGATCTTAGTTGTGGATGCACTATGCCTTACATAACTGGAGAAAAGATGCAATTTTAACACACAAAAGTTGCACACAATTAACTTCTATTGCTTTTAAATCTGACAAAGGAAACTTTATTAGAACTATATATTGAAGTTCAGGATCTCTTAACTTCTGAAGACAGAAGATTGATGTTATGTACATGATAGCTTAGCTGGTAGAGAATGAGGTTTGAGCCCCATGTTGGGCAAAAAGATTCCTCCATTGCAGAGTTTTGGGCTAGATGACCCTCGTTTGTCCCTTCCAACTCTACAAGTCTATGATTCCAAGTAGAATTGTACAGAGCCCATTTATATTTGTCTTGACCTTTGGTCTGATCTATTGTTCAAAAGCTCTGTAAAGAATCTGTGCTGCAGTATTCCTGAGCTGCGAAATGGGCCAATACTCTGTAGGTGGAATAAGAGCAATCAGTACAGTGCATATGTGCAGCTTAGGAACTTGATTCTCCATGTCATGTGTGGCATTCCTTGCTGCTGCTTTTGTCATCTGGAGCCTCCTCCTTTCATGTTCGTTTCCGCTGTGTGCCTGTGTCACACTTGAGTTTGGATTGCGAAGCATCAGCATTGTTCATTGTAATGTCACATTTCTGCGCTGCTAGATTCTACCCACTCACAGGAGTGTCTCTGCTTTCATCCAGAAAATTCTGAAATTAAATAGGAGACCTAAGCATGTGTTTAGTTCTCCAGCACTGAAACCAGCGGGTCTTTAAAAGCATGTATCTCTGGCTAGGTTATACATGCAAGATCACTTTACTGCATGTATGCCCAATTGACCACTTTGATCTGTGGAGCTGACACTGTTACAGGTGTAACATTCTCATTCCGCATGTGTAAGAATTCAATATTTTACTGTGGCATCACCCAAACTTTGGATCTCCCTGCCTATTGATATTAGGCAGACACCTTTGCTGTACTCTTTTCGGCACCAGTTAAAAGCATTTTTGTAGAGGTAAACCTATCCAGACATTTAGAGTGTTGACATGTATTTTATCATTGATTTCAATAATTTTTAAAATGTTTAAAATAGTTGTTTCAAACTCTTTATTCAGTGATGATTTCATTGTTTTATTCTTTATATAAACTGCTCTGAGGTTTTATTACAATCAAGCAGTATATAAATATTGGAAATAAATAATAAAACAGTAAATATACCCGGCAGAAGAATCTTGATCTTGAGAATCACACTATTTAAAATAGTGTGACCTTGCATCCGAGTGAGCTGAAACCCTATCAGAATTATGTCATGCACCTAAATAAGGCGGTTGCAGAGTTGGCTGGAGAATGCTAGCCTTGAGGCTTCTTCTAGCTTCTCTGGTTCATTAATTTGACACCTTTCCCGTCATTGAAAAAGAAACTATTCCCTCTTCTCGAACAGATGAAATTAAAATATCATCGACAATTTCCCCCTTTTGATCACTGTGAAAAGCAAAGCAAAAAAGAAATTGCAGGTGGCAAACACCTGTTGCATTTAAACACTGACAGGCATTCTCCATGTCTGTAAGAACCAAACAAATTGGAGAATGTGTGGACTAAAAGTGGAAGTGATTTCTAAGCTGTGTGCCTTCCATTTTCCTTCATCAATTTCACACCGAAGATTGGTGCCAGACAGGCCAGGGAGCGGATGGGTGGGGGGAATAGGCAGACAGAAAGCAGCTGAAGCATAAGATAGAAAGTTGCTGGAAGTATTCCACATAACAATATCAAGTTAATAACATCAAACTAAATTGCATGAGGTGTTAAATTAGCAGAATTTGGGATGCAAATCCTATACCTACTCACCAGGGAGCCCAGTGGATTGATTTAAATTGGTGATTTTAATAGTGATCGAAATCAGCAAGAAATCCAAGTTTCCCACTGATGCATCTCCATCTAATTCCAAAACAATGGTGCAAATCTGACCATTAAGCCATGTTAATTTACAACTAAATGGAGTGTTGTTTATACAGTGGTACCTCGGGTTACAGACGCTTCAGGTTACAGACTCCACTAACCCAGAAATAGTACCTTGGGTTAAGAACTTTGCTTCAGGATGAGAACAGAAATCATGCTCTAGTGGCACGGCAGCAGCAGGAGGCCCCATTAGCTAAAGTGGTGCTTCAGGTTAAGAACAGTTTCAGGTTAAGAACAGACCTCCAAAACAAATTAAGTTCTTAACCCGAGGTACAACTGTACTGTGTCATTCTTGTAACTAGAGCTTGCATCACTTTGTCACCCTGGCCCTGTTCATGTCTCACGCTGAAACACAGTTTACAGTTTCACCTGGGCTGTTTTGCTTCATACAGCCAGCATGCAGAGGAAACAAATCTGGACCAGGGATTGTGGTTTGTTTTCACTGAAACAAACCACAATGGGTATGTCAAAAACAAACCTTGGTGTATCGTTTTGGTTTGTGTGGAGTGAAATGAACAGTGACTCCCGGTTTAGATATAATGCTAAGCCAGGAACTGTGGAAGAGCAGGGAGGAGTGAAGTGAAGGTGATTGGCTCATGCATGGCAAGCCATGGTTTCCTATGACTTGTCAACTAAGGCTACATTCAGACATGGGAAATCATAGAATCGTGTAATTGTAGAGTTGAAAGTGACTCTGAGGATCATCTAGTCCAACTCCCTATTGTGTTCACAAGATAATGCTGACACAAGGCACATGGCTTGAACAAACTCACAGTCCATGGGATGCGCCACCATGGCGCCAACGCCTAATCTGATCTGACACTACATACTAGTACACAAGTATACAGTAACGAAGTCCAGATCTTTACTGTCAAAGCCTTGCAGTGCATACGGACAGGGATTTGCATTTTGCCCATGGCCATTTTGCCATTAGGTGCCTGGTAGGATGGAAGGCACAGTGTGTTCTTTGCATGACAGCATAGGGCTGTGACTGAGGCAGAGCATCTGCAGCAACATCAGGCTTGTGCTTCCAGCAGTGCCACAGCCCCATCCTAACTGCTGTTACTGCCTCCCCCAGCCCGGTCAGCTGAGACAATTCTAGGGTCAGGATGGATCTGCAATTCTGTGCCACCACACTGGCCATGACTGGGGATGCAATTTTGTCTTCTCTTCCTCTTTCAGTTTTACTCCTTTTTCTTTCACTCTATGGCTGCCTTGCTCCAGTGGGCTGTTCTCAGAAGCTCAGGTCTCAGTCTTGGGAGGTAAAAATGGACCAAGAGAGTGTGGTTTGATGTACAGCATAGCCTCAATGAGCAAAGACCAAGCACAGGGGATTCAGCTAGGTCCAAAATGTGATCCAGAGGCTGAGCCAAGCAACAGTCCAGGGTAAATAACACAGAACGTTCAGGCAGGGTAGGTGGCAGCTCATGCCCCCTGCAAGCCCTACCCCGCTTGCAGGGCTGGCGTGCTCCTGTTGTGTTCTTCTCAGCTGCTGGAGGTGGCTGGGGGAGGCAGCAGCTCAGGTGCCCTGCAAGCTGAGCCCTGCATTGCTTTTGTGAGCGGAGCTGGGCTTTTGGAGCACCTGGGTTGCTGCATCCTTCTCAGGTGGAGGGCAGCTGAGAAGGGCACAGCGGCTCACGACACCCTGCACCCCCCCAAAAAATAAACTGCACCCAGGGTGACAGCCCCCACCCTAACCTCCATGTAGCAGACAGCAGCCTTATTGTACCTCCTTCTGTCAGCTGCCCATGTGGAAACCACAAGCAATGATGTATCTGCAACCCGCTCTTTAGGCAAGCTGCCTTGTGACCCAGTCTGAGCCCTGCATTGCTTTCTATATATCCGACGTGCAACAATGAAGCAGTATGAAAGTGAGTGAAATAATAAAGAATATTTAAAAAGTCTTATCTGTGAGTACGTGCTCCATTGGAAATAGTGAGAACTGCTTCCAAGTGGAGATGCATAGGATTGTGTTGATCTCTGGGAAACTGGACATTAATTATTTCTGTTTCCAAGTGCCCATTTTTTAAAGCAAACAGGAATGTTGAAAATCCCAGAGATAAAATATAGGACATCTATTTCCCCCACAAGTATGCACCAAATAACAGGTATGAGCTGTAAATAAGAATCAAAGCAAATACTTCAGGGCTGTGACATACATTTTCTTTGGGAGGCCCTCAGCTGAAGCCTCGCTACTCCCATTAATGTTAATGTGAGTTAACCTAGTATATGGGCTGACTCAGTAGAAATAGTAACAAGGTGATCATTCAGCAAGAGTTTTCTGCATGGTGTTGAAAACTGAACAGTAAATCAGCCCTTGCCTTCCAAAAGAGAAAAAGAGAGAAATTATGTATCTACACCTCCTTCCCTAAATGGAAGCTCTAACTCCCAGGTACATGGGGGAAATAAGACCAGCCTCTGAACATCCAAACTCCATGATGGACAGTACGATCCTAAGCATGTTTACTCAGAAGTAAGTATCACTTAGCACAATGTGGCTTACCTCTTAGTAAGGGTGGTTTAGGATTGCACTATTAGTCTTCCATGCAAAAAACTGTCAAGACCTTTGTTTACCCTAAAACCTTGCAATGCATCGTTAACAACTTATCACTGTGACGATTTATTATCATAATCACCATCACCACTGTTATCCTCTTTTCACAGGTTAAGTTTGGCGTATGAGAAACACAAATGTGTCGAAAAATATATTCATATTGTTTTAGCTTTCCTGTTGTCAGCCTATTTCTGACACACCAAAAAACATGTATGTTTGTTTGTTTGGTTGGTTTTAAAAATGGCCAACTTGCCCACAGTGAAACATGCTTGAACTTTTGGCTTTGCTATTTGTTTGTTATTATGCTGTTCCACTGACTTTATTTTTTTTAAAGATGCTTCCATGCAGGTAAACAAACACCTGGGCATGTGCCCACAATGGACCTCAGGTTTTCTGCAGAGTAGGGAAGTTGTAACTGAGGGAGAGGCACAATGTACTGTGCAAATACACCCCATCAAGCACCACCTGCTAATGTAGATGGGAAACATCAAGACAGAGTTAACCTGAAAGCATCCATGTGCAGATAAAAATGCACAAAAGCATGCACAGAAATATCAGATCTGTGCAACACATGGGCACATCAATACTCATAATAATAGAGAAGAATGGGCAGCACATTCAGTGAAAGCAATGCCACATGTTTCCTTTTTGTTTAAAAGGGAGTAGATATGGGCCACAGTACCAGAAAGACTGAATGCATTATCAGCACTTCTTACTCCTCTTTCCTGGAGCCCTAGAAATGCAAATCCCATTGAACTTCTCGAAAGTAGCAACAAAATGTGTGTCTCTTGGTGACCTAATTTCAGGAGTTCAGAACCTTGCAGCGGGCTTCCATTGCAGTCGACAGAAGCAGAGGGTTTGCAGGACCTTTAAAAGCCTGTGTTGGTATCACTGGGAGTGGGAGGAATTGCTTTGTGCATTCATAGCACATAATGCATCCCCAAAACTTTGGCTATCGCTATCACATTGTCTATTCACTGTGTTGAATAGCACACTGCAGTGCTTATAAGCACTGGACCATTCATGGCACCTCCTTGAATGAGAAAGTCAATAATGCGATGTGTTGATTGGGGGAAGAAAAGTAAAAACTCTGAATGGTTACAGGAGTCTTGTATTATTCACAGCATTATTATGGCACGATGCCCAGTACTCATAAAAGATAAATGAGGTTTGAAGCACAAAGGGGGGGGGGAGCCGAAAACGAGCGGGAGAAGCAGAGAGAAAAGGAGTGAGGGAGGTGGTGTTAAATTTAATAGAAGTTCCTCCTTTAACTGGCAAGGGAATGCAGAAGACATCAAAGCAGTTTTCCTATAAATCTATATGAAAATGAACTTCGGAGGCTACTTTTCTCCTTTTATTGCTCTAAGTTCTCCTAGAAGCTGAAAAGGAGCATAATTCAGAAGCTTTTGAAATTGCTTTTGAGATATATAATAAAGCCAGCCTATATAGGGGGAGCATTTATAGGCCTCGTTCCCTCTCTCTCTTTGGTATGGGCTAAACATATACAATCTCCAGATTTTTCTTTTTGCAAGATTTATTAAGGTGGCTCCTGAAGACAGTTTTCCTAGCTCTGCCAGTGTATTTCACTCTAAGGTCATCGATGGTTTTTCATCTGGCCATGGATATGCTATATTAATTAGATAAATCAGATGCCATCATTTTGGATATAAATTGACTTGAGGGCAAATTTAGTTGAAAAGGGATGATAGAGGCTGGAGCTTCTCAGTCTGCTTTGCATATGCACAGAGGTGTAGTGGTAGATTTTGAAGTGTGGGTGCTCGTTGTCACAGCCCTATAGCTGCACCCTCAGTGAGAGTTGATAGCTTTTACGCAGAGTTACCTGGAGGTAATCACCAGTGAATTTAGTGGTGTTTTCTACTGACAATGTCAGTTTCATTTGTCAACCACACCAAAAGATCTATAGCAGTTGGGATGCAACCTTTAACTGCTAATTAGAAATGTAAATAATCTTGTAAAGGAGTGTTGCTATTTAGACAACTAGTGTGCATTAGAAACCACATCAGGAAAGAAGGAACAAACAAATGAAAGAGTGAATAAATGGATATATGAACAAAAGAATGAGCCCACCTTAGCTTATTCTATGCCAATCTCCCAGAAACCATTTTGAAAGCCTTGTTATCACCTCTGAGGCTACATTTCCTTAAACTCGTGTCCCCAAAGATTGTTGAATATCTCATCATTCATGACCACTGGCTATGTTAGCTGGAGATAATGGAAGTCTTGCTTCTGGGGACTCAAGGTTAGGTAAAGCTCTTCTTGCCTCCCTTGTTTAATGTTAGTGTCTCTTGTCTAATAGTCTAATCTTCCAAAAAAATTAAATCCAGTTTGGTGGGTTGCTGGAAGTTTGAATGAATGGCAAATCAATCAATGTCAAGCGCTGGCAAGAATAAGCATTTTAAATTCAGGAGTAGCATAATTTCACCAACTCTGCTTTCCTTTTTCAGATACAGGCGGGTTTTCCCCTAGTAAGATTCACACTTATCTATAATTCACATCAGAGTCTACCCTTAAGGGTTTGAATCAATGTTTTAAGAATTAACCCACTTAATGCAGTGAGAAACACATTTAAGTAACTGCTAGATGAGTGCAAAACAGCTCCTTTTAGCAGGTATTCCACACACCTGTGGGGTACATTTGACAGCTGTTCAAATCATTGAGCACTGATAACATTACAAATGAAGCACACTGGCCAATGTCCTTTCCCTCCAGGGATGGGTAAAAAAAAACTACCTTCAAAAGGTCATATAAGAATATTCCATAATTTCCAAGTCGGGGTGGGTGGAATCTCTTAAAATGCAAAAGATCTGTACAAATACTTTGAGTGAGAAAAATATCGTAACACAGGACCTCTGACTTACTGGAGAAAGCTGGCATTTAATTCATTCCTCTGTAAAACAGAATTATATTCAAGTATTAAAAGAATAATGGAGGGGTTGCAGTATTCTAAAGAAAATGTTGCGAGATAAACACAGGTTGATGGACTAAATTTTAATAAGCTGCGAGAGTGTAATCTATCCCCACTGCAAACTGCCACTAGGATGGGGCAGGCTGTATGCAAGACTGCAGCTCCCATCAGCTCCAGCCAACATGGCCAATGGGAGTTGTAGTCTAGTAGCACCTGGAGGACACCACATTGGCTCTTCCTGTTTATGTGTGCCAGGGACTACACAAGGGTAGGGCCATAGTTTAGTGGTACAGCTATACTGTCAAGTGACCCGTGATCCTCGGATTAAGGGTGTTATATTTTTTTTATAAAAAACAACAACAACAACATTTTTTGGTGTAGAAGGTCCAGGTTCAACACCTGGCATCCCCAGATAGGACTGGGGATTTTCTCTGATGAAAATAGGGATGTCCCATTCCATAATGATAATTTTGCTATTTATACCCCACACATCTTACATATATAAGAAGGAGGGAGGGAGGAGTCCAGTTGGGAGCAATGCCATGTTAAGGCTTGTTGGGTTCTTTTGTCTCTCGCTATTAAGATTGAATAAAACTCATTAAAAAGGACTCTCCTTGTTTTCTCTGCTCTCGCTGCAACCCGGGGAGGAATAGCTTTCCCAAAGCCTTGGCAGAGCCTTTACAGGTTCACACTTAAATGCAGACAGAATCGAATTTTCCCCCTTTTCCTTGACTCTAGTTTTCATAGGACTCACAGGTCTTGTGAGAGCTAGATCTGAAGAGGCCAGACTGTGTTATATACCGTAACTGGCTCTTTTCTCTTCTGTCTTAGGCTTCTCCACCCAGTCCAGGAAGTTCTTAAAGCCCAGTCTATTGTTTGCTACTACCGATGGCAGGACTGACCCACACATGACAACTAGGGCAACCAACCGATGTCCATAGCAAGGTCAAGAGCAAAACTGTCCTAAAGGGAGGGAGGGAGGGTGATCTGTCACCGCCGAAGAACCAAATGAGGCTTGGGGGCTGCCGTGTCCGCTCGAAAGCAGTTAAACCCTGCCCCCATGTCAACCCTATTGGCCAACCTAAAAGGGGGCGGCACGGCAGCCGAGAAGTGATGCAGGGGGCCGAACACGCACCCCTGCTAACACGAGAAATGGCTTCCACTCACAACACCTCCACTCCGGGAAGAGGAGAAGCTTTGTGGTTCACCTCAGGTGCCAAAATATATTGGGCGGGCTCTGACAGGTAGGTTCAGGAGAATCAGTTTTGCTGGACAAGCCTAAGTTCTAGTGTTGTGATAGGGAATAACCTCTTTGTGTCCCTTCTATCTGCACCATTCTCTGTAAACCCTGAACATTAAACTCACTCACTTGTGTTAGAAATGAAGAAGCAGTGTTTCAACAAATTACATACCAAATCTTTGCCGTGCTACATATATATTCAAGGAGAGACTATTTGCAAAAGAGGATGCTTGGGGATACATTCCTGGCAAACAGTGTTGTGGACATTAGTAAATTAATTTTCTCATTGTCTCACAGGGTTTAGACCTAGAAGGAGTTCTAAGTAATCAGAGGTTGTAATAGAAGGTCGAAGAGGACAATTAAATGACTATGGAATAAGGCACAGCCAATTAGTTTCCTTATGGACTTAAGAAACGTGAACTTCAGAAAATTCAGTTTGGATGCTTTAATGCAAAGACTTTGCCTTCAGATTACCTGAACATCTTTTGTATGGTTAATTTGGTTTGTTCCAAACCAAATGGCAACCTCTCAAGCTCTTTGGTCAGTGAACTCGTTGGAACATTTTTTTTTTCTATTTAGCACCCTTCAGTCCTGCTTTAACTGCGGGAGGCAGTGGAGGACAGAGGTGCCTGGCGTTCTCTGGTCCATGGGGTCACGAAGAGTCGGACACGACTAAACGACTAAACAACAACAAAGTCCTGCTTTATAGGCTCTCAAAGTGTCTTGCAAAAGATTTTCTAGTCTAGTATAGAAACAAAAATTCCATGGTGTCCATAAAGAACCAGGATTATTCAGGTTCTCATCTTCATTCATCCCTGGTGTCATTGCAGGCAGCAGCTCCCATCAAGAGCCCTTGAGCTAAGAGAGTGGGGCTGAGCAGGTGGAACTCATTCAGCCTGTAATGGAAGTATTCTCCAGTTGCTGGCAGTTGCCAGGCAGAAGGTCTTCCCAGACAGGACCTGCCCAGTATGTTTTTGCCACCTAAGGCAGAGCAGCAAATGTCACACGTCAAGGTGCCTAGAACCCAAGGTCAGCCAAGGTATTTTAGCACCTGAGGCAGAAAGTCCCACATGTATCACCATGCCTCCCTGGAAGTAAAATACAAAGAAGAATAAATTAAATGAATAAGGATTTGCTGACCTCTTGTAGCACCCAAAATCCATCATCTGAAACTGCCACCTCAGTCTACCTAATGCTGAGGCCGGCCCTGCTTAGAGGCAAGGGAGCTCAGATGTAATTTGCTTAACCCCTGATGGAAGCAGTCTTGCCTTGCTGGCAGTGGGTAGGAATGGTTAGAATTTCAGCATTGGTTGTAGCTGGTTTTATTGTTCTGTGTCTTCTATAGCAGCCTGGGAGTTTTATACTGAAGGGCTGCTTATACATTTACCAAACATATCCCAACGGGAATTAATGTGTGCAATTGCATGTATTGAGGATTGTGTGTGTGTGTGTGTGTGTGTGTGTGTGTGTGTGTGTATGTGTGTAAAACAGATGATCTTCAGAATTCATGAAACTCCTTTGTTCCTCTTGTTGATGCTCCTGCAACAGGAAATGTGAAAGTTTTATATATATAACTCCATATGAGTCATAGAATCAGTCTCTGTGCCAGCTATTTTCATTCCAAAGCCTGATTGGTGACTGGTTCAAAGAAACAAATCAGAGTGACTTTCAACAGATCAAGAAATTTATGTTGTTCATTTTCATTATTTAAGTGAGCAGAATTAAATTAGCTCAGTATAATTAAGCATTATGCTTGTGAAGTGGAAGAGCAAGCTCTCTTGCTTGTTCTCAGCTTTTGATACACTTCACTTTAATATTCTCATCTTTAAAAGAAAAAAGAAGACGACCCGTCAGTTATTGCTTATCTTATTCCCAAGTTACTTTTTTGAATTTCATTTGTTAATTAACATGGGATCCTTTCTGTCTCGTGCCAGCAAATGAAACTCCACATTAGGTTTGTTGACATTTTTCTGATGTAATACCCTGGATGGTTTTAGAGTCTCCCTGCCCAGTGCAGAAATGCATCCAGCAGTCGTGGGAAGGACAGAGCTTCCTGTTCTTCTTAGGGCAGTTTATTCAGATGAAAGGAAGAGGGGATGGGTCCCAGGAGGAGGACTGCGGTGAGGAGGAGAGAACTCAGACCAGATGGGAACTGAGAGTGCCCTGCTTTAGATGTACAAACAAGTGGCAATGGCAGAACTGTGAGCCATGCCGCCAAAGCAACTTCTAAAGCTTGAATTGTCACATTGAAGATGCAAACATCCCAGGTGTTGGAGGAATTCATGCAGTTCTGGAGCTCCTTCCCCTTTGTGATGCAGCTAGCAACCAGTCTTTTAAGTTTGAGGTGTCAGCTGAAAATCTGGTGATTTGCCCAGGCTTTTAGTGGAATCTGATGCCAGTATTGATGTGTTTAGTTGCCTGGTTGTGATTTAACCTGCCTTGTTTTTAGTAACTGCATTGTATTTAGCTGGCCCTGGCATGGAGAAATCTCATGTGACTCATTGTGTAACCCCAGTGTGAACTTTTACATGAAGCACTACAGAGAAACTATTTTTTGGTAGCAGGTAATCCTTGGGGGATTGCGGGTGGCACTGAGGGACGTGGGTGGTGCTGTGGGTTAAACCACAGAGCCTAGGACTTGCCGATCAGAAGGTCGGTGGTTCAAATCCCTGCGACGGGGTGAGCTCCCGTTCCTCTGTCCCTGCTCTTGCCACGTCAAAGTGCAAGTAGATAAATAGGTACTGCTCCAGCGGGAAGCTAAACGGCATTTCCGTGCGCTGCTCTGGTTTGCCAGAAGCAGCTTAGTCATGCTGGCCACATGACCCGGAAGCTGGACGCCGGCTCTCTTGGCCAGTAAAGCAAGATGAGCGCCGCAATCCCAGAGTCGGGCACGAATGGACCTAATGGTCAGGGGTCCCTTTACCTTTAATCCTTGAATTGGTCCTGCTCCTGAAATGATGGTGATCAGAAACCTGAACAGATAAGAATTTCTATAGCTCTAGTCTGTGGGTTGAATCCAATAAAACTATTACAAGTGCAGAGTGACTTCCACTCAGGAAATGGAACTTGCCCTTCCTCTCCTGTCATTGTCCCATCCCAAATCTGCTCCAGGTAGTTGGAGTAACCCACAGAGCAAATGTGGGGTGCACAAGGGGAGGAAAGGAGGAAACATTCCACAGTATTGCCAGAACTTGGTTGGACACAGCCCTCTGTCTGGTGAAACTAATAAAGAATACAAGATATTTCAGCTTCTGGTAAGCAGAAGGGACTGCCTGTAAGCAGAACCTCTTAATGGATAGATATAAGGTCAGTATATGTTTCTCCAGGGTTGTGTCAGCCCTTTTTAACAATATCTACATTGCCTTGGAATCCAAGGCTTGGAAGATGAACATCTGGCCAAGTAATTTGCAAACCAAAACTATCAACTGAAATATAGATTCCTGTATTGTGACAGCAGGTGTTCTCCTCCCTATCTGTCCTTCAACAACAATCCAAGCCTTGCTTGTTCTCTTTACTTCTAATTTATTATAACTTACCGGTAATTTATTTGCCCTTTATATTCTGTGTAATATTGAATCCCCCCATGTATTTTCTACTCACCTTTTCTACAGAGGGATCACATGCTATTGTTCTTAATCTCTCATTTAAGGCAATACACATTTACCTGTTAGTCCCATTTAACTTAATGGGGTGCACCTCTGAATTAGCATGCATAGGATTGTGCTGTTGTTCCTTGCCAGGAGGAAAAGGAGTCCTTTGATTGAGTTTGATAGGGAAACTATGAATGATGTCCTCCCTTAGAGTACTTCTAACTAGCCTTTGTATTCAATCACATAAAGCCCCTAACCCAACCTTCCACTCTATCTAGCTTTTCTAGCTCCGTTTGAAACCTGCCCTTTAGAAATCAAATAATGTAGTTGCAGTAGTTCCCATTCATTGGCATCCATTGATTATCTCCCTACCACGGCCATGGTCAAACAAATAGTGTCAGTATCATGAAACATAAGAGGTAGAGAGGCCTTTGTCTGACTAATGGAACTGGTGATTTTGGGATACTCTCTCTCTCTCTCTGTATTACAACATAGGCTCCACTACAGTATATACCAGGGCTTCAGTGACTTATGAGTCACCACAGCTGGGAGCATTTTGAAATAGTTATGTGTAAAGGTACATTTGTTAAAAGGTCAACATTTTTTTTCTTTGCTGCTCCAGGAGATTTTCAGACATTTGTTTCAAATACCAGAGATTATAGTCTTTCTTTCTCCTTCTCACACCTAAACAACACCATCCATTTCAGCACGGTGTCCACCGATGATTTCTTCTGAATTTCGGAACAAGCAACAAATTAGAAATAGAAAAGCAAACACCAATCCATTTGCCGGAAGTCCAATAAGCCAAGCGCTCAGAAACTGTTCAGAACTTCGAGATAATTAGCATGTACTTTCCTAGGGCTACAAGCTTTAAAGCAAACCTTTAAAACTCTGTTGGTTAATCTGTGGAGGTCCATTATAATGACAAATTCTAATTTGTAGGCTGTAGAGTTAGGGACACATAATTGAAGCTCCCACCAACCCCCCCCCTACAAACTAGAGTTCACTTACAACTAAAAGTTGATGCTAATTTAGGGCTTCTAGGCAAGGCGTGGTTTTTTTGGAGGGAGGAGGGAGAATACTGAAGATCTTCCCAAGGAATTTCAAGGAAAACAAAAGACTAATGACATTTCTTATGGACATTGTACATATATCTGTTTTGGAGTCACAGAAAGCATTGAAACAGATTGTTCATCTGACAGATTTACGGTAGATTCTCACTACTCTAAAAGGAACAAAATACTGTACATGAAAGGAGATTTCCTAGTCCCCCTCCTCTGTCCATTCCCAGCCCTCTGAATTGGCCCAAGTGGTTGGGAGACTCTCCTAAACAGCATAGGATGAGATGCAGCAGGGATGATAGGGAAGGAACGCAATCTGTATTTTGTGAAAGTGCCCTTACCCAATTTGTGGCACTGCCCCTGTAGCCTTATTAGAGTTCACCGATTGGGTCTGCGTTGCTCCGGGACAGGAGGAAGGAAGTCAAAATGACACCGAGGTTGTTTCAAAGAAAGAGTTTATTCTGCTCTCCGGATAGCAGAAGGCACTTGCGTGGTGAGTCCACAGCAAGTACAAAGAAATGACAGGTTTCATGCAGTTTATATATCCTCCAGGCTCCCTCTCACTCCTCCCCTAGGAGCCCAACCACGTCGGCGTACGTACACAGGTTGACATCACATATGTTCCTGCTCTGGTACTCTCAGCCATAAAGGGATCTTCCTTCCTGTACTTCTGACCATATCTTGGAGCAAGAGGTCACTACTTCCGAGAACATGCTCTGGCGTTAGTCCCAGACTTGGGTCTCTGCATCATTTGTGTTCAGAACATAAGATATCTCTGTGTCTGTTCTACTGGTAGAGTCAAGGCCAGTCTTGCCGTCAAACTGATAAGGGAGAGAGCTGTGTTCTTGTTTTGCATTTGCTCAACGGCTGAAGTTTATGCATTTTAGCTAAGGAGAAATGGGGATTTTGGTGCAGTTTAAAAGCTGCCTGCACAGTCAGTTTTGGGGTTTGGGAAACCCATTCCTTCACCCCCTCTCCCAGTAGGCACCCATGCCCTATCTCATGCTGTTCAATAGTGTATTCTGCCAACCCTCCTGATTTTTCAGGGGCAGAGGGCAATGTAGTGTGAAGTGGGAATAGAAGTCTCCCAGCATTAACTTCCTTCTCCTTACAGTAGTTAAGATCCAAGCCATTGTATTGTATGTGTCAACTTTTTCCTAGCTATGGATTTCCTGTTTATAATTTCAGGTTGGGGGGATCCAGCCAGTGAACAAAACGGAATTAGGATTTCTACCTATTTTTTTCCTAAAGCAAAATTTGGAGGTGCTTTTTCACACTCTTGCCTGGAAGAAACAGTGAAGGAGTTTCAAGAGAACAGAGAAACTTATTATACTAACATATCAGGAAGGTTTTCTGATCACTAGGAATCTCTAACAGTGAATGTCAAAGATAATAAGAACATATGGATTATTTTTCTGACAATGAGTGGCAGTTGTTTTGAAAAACAAACTGATTGCTATCTCGGTTTCTTCAATATCTCACAAAAGTGTCTATATTGAGACTTTTGCAATAAGATAAATAATTCAATTTGTTAATCAATTAATGGGTTAAAACACAGGTGATTATTCAGCTAAAAATTATTCAATTGGTAGACAATGCTAATTATTTCTCCTTTGTCTCATACCAATAGAATATTTGTGCCTCAGTGGACAAGCAGCTGAGCTATTAATAATTCTGGCTTCCACCAGAGCAACCATTTTTAAATGGCCTTTTTTTGTATGGAGCAGTCTGAAAAGATAAACAAATGCCTGCCTGGCCTTTTAACCAAGTCCCGCTGATAAATGTGAAAATGCCCCGAGAAGCAGCTTCTGAAAGAAATGAACACACACTGGTAGGCTTCTTAAAAGCAGGACTTTCTAGACAAGAATATGAATTAGTCTGCCTCTAATGTAAGAGCACATTCCAACATGTGGCTCTTAATATTCAGTATATTTGCATTTTGGTAAATCAGACTGTTTTGATTAAGTAGCAAAGGGAGAGGGACTGTGGAAATATTCTAGTGGAATTGGAGTATATTCTGAACGCGGGGTGTTTTTACAGCGCAAGCATCCAGATATTGGGAAACATTGGAAGATTCTTGGCACGCCTGCATTCTGAAAGAACATTTTATTTTCTTGTCAATGACTTTAGAGCTTGCACCGCCGCTCTTCAACGACTAGGGAAAGTCATGCCAACAGAGATAAAGCTATATTTTAAGGGCAGAGGCATGAAATAAGCACCGAGAAGACAATTGTACACCTGTTTCCAAGAGGAAAAAGGTATCTCAAATCTGCTTGGCTTTTTAAAAATTTGGCCAAGGAGTGTATTTCAAAAGCCCAATAGCCCATAACATGATTCCCAGCGCTCTGTGCTGTATGCCTAATTGGGCTTTTTCGCATTTGCATAAGCATGATGCTTCATGATTAATGCATAAGGCACAGCGTGGAGCCCTTGTATCAATTCATCTGTATATTCTTCCCTGTCTCTCTCACCCCACTGCTTCCAAACATGCATTGTGTCTAAACCACAATCCATCATACCTGTAGGTATGGCTGGATTATCGAAAATCAAACCGCACACATTTCATTAGGAAGTGCCTTCTGAATCAGAAACCTCTTTTGTCTTAATAAGAAGGGGAGAAAGTTAGATGTTACGCTCCTTGTGGCATTTACACCTCTTTTACAATGATAGCTCTCTCTCTCTCTCTTTTATTTTCAAAATTAAGTGTCAAGTGTGTCATTTTATTCTGGGGGAATGTACAAGATCAGATGAAATATGAAGATATTGTTGCATTAACAACCTAATTATGATGTCTTGTTATTGCTCTCAGGGCTCCTTTAACCTAAAGTGAACTGCGACGGGATCCTCTAAAAGAGCAACAACATGTTAATAATTCAACACCACAGCCACTCACAGATGTTAAATAGGAAGAGAAGCCACTGCGGAAAGAAGGGGCGAGAAACAAATGCAAGGAAGTCCATAAGCAACTTTCATCCAACTTTATGCAGATTTATTTGTTTTATTTAAAAATAAATTAAAAAATAAATACTGTTTTGGTTCTATTTCAAGTGGATGACAATGACATCCAATGATTTCAGGTAGTAAAAAGAAAAATGCAAGGAAGATTGAGCAGGGCTGCAGAAGGATTTCTCCAGAATGAGTAAAACAGCAGCAGCAGCAGCAGCAGCAGCAACAACAACAACAACAACAACAACAACAACAACAACAACATAATAATAATAATAATAATAATAATAATAATAATAATAATAATAATTTTTTATTTATACCCTGTCCATCTGTCTTGGTTTCCCCAACCTCTCTGGGTGGCTCCCAACAGAATATTAAAAACATGATAAAACATCAAACATTAAAACTTCCCTAAACAGGGCTGCCTTCAGATGTCTTCTAAAAGTCAGATAGTTGTTTATTTCCTTGACATCTGAAGGGAGGGCATTCCACAGGGCAGGCACCACTACCAAGAAGGCCCTCTGCCTGGTTCCCTGTAGCTTCACTTCTCGCAGTGTGGGAACTGCCAGAAGACCCTCGGCGCTGGACGATGGGGGTGGAGACACTCCTTCAGGTATACTAGGCCAGGGTGGGAGCAGTGTTAAATGCAGGAAAGTCAAGTTACAGGATGTTGTCAATGAGGTCATCATGTGTGGCTTCATCCCCCTACCCCCATAAAGTTCTTTAAACATAGAATAATGCCTGAATTGGAAAGAATGATTCCAAAATTATACCAATAACAAATTAGGAAGAGATACCGTTTTATCACATTTTAGCCCATTTGACTTTGAGTTCAAATGGCGAGCTAAGCAGAAAGCTAAAAAAAAAAAAACACTACCCAGTGTTCTGCTGGAGTCAGTTTTAGGGACAAAGTCCATTTTATTTTCAGTTCACTTGAAATTTAATTATTGTTAAAAGTAGTTGCAAAGATCAGGTGGAAACAGCAGTGCTACCAAGTGCTGCAGAGACCTGATTGGCCAGAGAACATTAGACAAAAATGTTTGCAGAGCTTCTCCAAGTTTAAATAAAAATATAAAATGTGTGTGGGACAGTGAAAAGTGTGTGGATTTCGGATTTGGGGGACATTTTAAAAAATGTGTGGCATTCTCCTGGGGAGGACTGTATCCCAGCCAATGGCCTTGGTGCACCAGCCTACACTGGCTCCATGCAAGGTTTGCTTTCTGTCCACGTATTTCACCTTTGCATTTCATTTTCTGCCTGCATGCTGTCGTGTACCTCCATGTCTATAGACAAAGGAACAGAAGAGGAAAGTAATTCCCCTTTATCCAGCATCTCGTATCAAGCACTGCCCCGATCTGATGGACAGAAGGACAATCAAATTTAAGCGGCCAGTTATTTGTCATCTGTTAATATATTGGACGTTTACTCCACTTCCCCAACACAAATAAACTTTGGCTTCATTTTCAGGAAGGAAGGATAACCCAGGGCCTAAGACATGGCACTCCCTGCATCTCTTCCACTGATAGCAAAGAACAGCTACTGATGGCCTAAAGTAGAGCTGCTATTTGCAAACAGTTGACAGGATTGTATTACAGAAGAGAAAGGAAGTAAAGGGCTAAAAACTACTGGACAAGTCAGTGCAGGAGAACAAGCAACTAACGAGTTTTAATGCTTATATGTATCATTCATTAAACATCATATTTCAGAAATCCCTGAAAATAGGGCACAGTGTTTCTAACCTCTGGGTTCCACCCTGCAAGTGAAGTCGCTTTATAAGTGATCCCCAAATATCCTGCAATCAGATGGTGTGTTTACATCCCCGGCAGCAAAACTGTGAATAGCACTGTAAGTGCTATGAATATTTGAACAAATTCCGCATTCATAGGAACGTTTAGTAAATGTTTGCTTGGGTGTTTCATGTAATGGTTATAACATAGGCAAACTTGCAGTTAGAGTGCATGAAATCAGACCTAAGGTCCAAAATTCATGAGACAATTAGTTGAAGGGTCACCATACCAAAATGGTTGGACTTGTAGGTCCACTGCCCCCAGAGGGACTGCATATGCACATCAGAGAGCTCACTCCATAAATTATGGGTAGGAAAACTAAGGCCCGGGGGCTGGATCCGGCCCAATCGCCTTCTAAATCTGGCCCACGGATGGTCCGGGAATCAGCGTGTTTTTACATGAGTAGAATGTGTCCTTTTATTTAAAATCCATCTCTGGGTTATTTGTGGGGCATAGGAATTCATTCTTTTTCTTCTTCTTTCAAAATATAGTCCGGCCCCCCACAAGGTCTGAGGGTCAATGGACTGGCCCCCGGCTGAAAAAGTTTGCTGAACCCTGCCCTAAATACTTTGTCTTCCTTCTCACACTCCACCCCTTGTTTTGCTCAGCATCCACCAGGGAAGAGTTCTGCAGAACTTGGCATCATCCTTATTACTTTAGCTGCATACAAACCATTGGTGCTTTTCTTCTAGAAAAAAAAAGTGCCGGTACCGCATACCTTTGAGTACCCCCAGAAAAAAACACTTCATATTTAATGCATATAATTCCCCCAGAGAATCCTAGGAACTGTAGCCAATGACACGACGAGACAACTAACCCCCATTTTGTCACCAATGTCCTCCCTGCTGAGTTCTACAAGGGCAACACTGAGACTAGGTTGAGAAAGGTGACAGGCTGTGGCACCCCTTTGATTGGTATAACTCAAAATAATGCCACAGTTACTAGTAGAACAGCGGACCAGACAGAGTATCACTCAGCAATTGATAAATGAGTTGGTTTGATAGCCAGAGAAACATCAATTCACTGAGCCCTAGTAAATGTGTCACCCTTCAGTGGAATTTACATAACAATGAAATGAGGAATTCAATATTAAATCAATAATACAAATGTAGTTGGTCATCTGCATGGACATTACAGCCATTCCAAGTTAGTTCATGCAAAGAAAGAAGTATACATCAGAGAATTTGGCAATCCATTCAAGGTCAAAATTAGTTAGTTAATGGTGGAAAGGTTTCTGGAGACAAATACGTTCTTGATATGGTGTTTTTGTGTGTGCCAAACCCATAGAACTCTTTTCGTTGAGGCACAACTTGTAAATGACTTGTACCTTGTTTAATCCACGGGGGGGGGGGATGCTTGCATCTGTTGAGTATGCTAGCCAAGAAGAATAGTAATGAACACTTTATCCTGAAGTACCTCAAGACAGATGTCCAAGTGTTCTCAAGAGTTTTATGGTGGCTCTTAATCGTGATGTGGATATTGAGCAACTCTTCAAACATTCAGAAAGAAAGTCTTCCAGTTCAGAATTCATGAGCCCATTAAAAGCTTATTCAAAACTCCCTCTTAATTCAGCCTCATCTCCTAATGGACTTTGGAACCCTTCCTGATACCCCTCCTTATTTCCTCAAGCAAATATCCCAGGAAGAGGGGCCAGATAACATACATTGCCACTAGGATGCATGGGAATTGTAATTTCCTATGCCACCTACTTCAAGTATTGGGTCAGAGTGAATTGGAAACTGCATCCCACCTTCCAAGAGTTACAGATGAAAGCAATGTTATAATTGATATAATCAAAAAAATGAAAAATAAGAAAAAGACTACCTTTTTAATGGGTGCCATACTGGAAGCTGTACGTTTTCCAAAATGACACCAGATTATAAAATAAAAGGCAAACTATAAAGTAAAATAGGGAAGGGACGTGGGTGGTGCTGTGGTCAAAACCACAGAGCCAAGCCTTGCTGATCAGAAGGTCAGCGGTTCGAATCCCTGCAACGAGGTGAGCTCCTGTTGCTTGGTCCCAGCTCCTGCCCATCTAGCAGTTCAAAAGCATGTCAAAGTGCAAGTAGATAAATAGGCATCGCTCCAGCAGAAAGGTAAACAGCATTTCTGTGTGCTGCTTTGGTTTTGCCAGAAGCGGCTTAGTCATGCTGGCCACATGACCCGGAAAACTGCGGACAAACGCCAGCTCCCTCAGCCTATAGAGCGAGATGAGCACGCAACCCCAGAGTCATTCGCGACTGGACCTAACGGTCAGGAGTTCCTTTACCTTTACCTTATAAAGTAAAATGCATATCTTCAGTCCTTTAAAAGGAAGTCATCTTATAAGTATTTGCTGTTATTTTAATTAGTAAGCCCACTATGATGGCACATTTATAATTTATGTTCTGTCATAAAGCTTTCTATTCCCAGATTTTCTACTACCGTTTTGTTGGTTTATTCGTCCTTCTTTCCACCTGAACAGAAGTTCAGGGCCCAAACAACAAGGCCATTAATTCATTAAAATGAATATTTTAAAACAATAAACTCTAGCAAATCATTTTTTAAATAAATAAATAACTAAATATCTGGCAATTCTGCTTAAGGTATCTTAACCCTTGCTCAGATTGATATTCAGACTATGAATAATTTCTTGCCCGAAGTCTGCATACACTAATAGCATACCCAACCACGTGTAACCAGGAGACAATGCAATGGAATATTAGAGACAACAGCTTTAATGGTTTTCATGGCACCTCTGTCTAATTTGTATCCAGATTTGGATATTTAGCAGTAACAAGTTTAAGGCATTCTGTTATCTCTCCTGCCAGTTTACATCACCAGGGAAATGCAGAATGAGAAATGTCTCACTTTCTCTGCACTGAGCCAATTTGAGGTGCAGTGTTAATTACAACGAGTGAAGAAAAAAATCTTTAATAATTACCCTTCATTAATTTTGTGATGAATAAAGACTCCTGGAAGGGATGGAAATGGATCCATGAGCTGTTAATCTGTTCGGAAGCTTATTTTTTAAAACACACACACAACCCCAGCCTAATAATAAAATAAATGCTATTTGTGGCAGGAAAATGGGTGAATGGGGTCAGGATCTGACTTCAGTTGTGCATGAAGGGAAGCAGAATAAACCAAGAGCACTTTTTATATGTTGTCTGTTTAATTAGGGGATGATGAAAAACTTCAAACTCCCTTAAATCAGAAAATCCCTTAAGCCAAGATTCTAAGATGTATTTATTATTCATAGCTGCAAGAAGGCTTTAGAAGTGTAGTCAGAGGAGTGTGGGATCCTCACCCCCACCAAACTAGAGAGTCAGAGACACAATCCAGTACAGTGGTACCTCGGTTCTCAAATGCCTTGATACTCAAACAACTTGGAACCCGAACACCGCAAACCCGGAAGTAAGTGTTCTGGTTTGTGAACTTTTTTCAGAAGCTGAACGTGCTCCATTTTGAGTGTTACACTTCCGATTTGAGTATTGCACTGAGGTCTTCTGTTTTTGCTATTTATTTTGTGCTTTTGTTTTTGCAGCTCTTTTTTGTTTTGTTTTTGTGAATGTGTGTAACCCAGTTCAGCTACTGATTGATTGATTGTGTGACAGCAGTACATTGTTTATTGCTTTCATTTTATGGTTCAATGGTCTCATCAGAGAGTAAAATTCAATTGTTAAATTGCTATTTTAGGGGTTGTTTTTAAAAGTCTGGAATGGATTAATCCATTTTACATTACTTTCTAAGGGAAAGCGCACATTGATTTTGGAATGCTTTGGTTTTGGAACGGACTTCCAGAACGGATTAAGTTTGAGAACCAAGGTACCACTAGACATACTTATCTGGGAGCAACCCCCTTGGATTGAACCAAGCTCTGGTCTTTTGCATTTTTGGTGATCCTCTATTCAGGGTTAAAGAGTGGCTAACATGCAGGTGACAGTGATGGATAGTTGACAAAGGACCCTATGTGAGAGACAGGTAAGAGAAGTTCTCCCAGGGTGGGAGGCAGTGGCGCCGGCTTGCCCCTACAACTGTGAGTGCCCAGGCTAAACATCCTTCAAGCGCTCCTCATAAGGCTTAGTTTCCAGACCCTTGATCATCTTGGTTGCCCTCCTCTGCACACGTTCCAGCTTGTCAACATCCTTCTTAAATTGTGGTGCCCAGAATTGGACACAGTATTCCAAGTGTGGTCTGACTAAGCCAGAATAGAGTGGTACTATTACTTCCCTTGATCTGGACACTATATTTCTGTTGATGCAGCCTAGAATAGTGTTAGCTTTTTTGCTACTGCATCACACTGTTGACTCGCTAGGATGATGATATTGTCAAACATTTCTGGATGGATCCAGATTTTAGAATATTACACATGATTTGATGGAACTACCTTGATTTTTATCCCGACATTTACTACAGTTCTGATTTGTGAATGATAAGGAAGCATGGGAAAATGAATATGCTGAACTCCAACAAAGACCACCAAGATTTACAAGGGACAATTACTGTTATCATCATTCTGCACAGATATCTTCCAAAAGCTTTGTAAAAATAAAAGAAATGAAATGGGAGAAAAACATCCCATTTCTAATACTACCTGAAAATATTGAGTAATCCTCATGGATTAACTAAGAGGTTTTATACTAAAATTCAGCACATTAGCTATGCTGAATCACTGAGATAACTCAGAAACAAAACAGAAGACTCTCAACTGTTAAGGTGACTCTTTTAGGAAGGTGACCTAAATGATGTGAAAAATGGAATATTCCCCCGTTTTTAGAAGAAGTGAATTAAAGAATCTGCAGCTGAACCAAAGAAAAGGGGAAAGAGGTCGTGGCAATTTGCATTTCACTTTCACCAATTCTCAGTATAATTGTCATGGGAAACTATAGCGAAATTAACCAACTGTCACGTGAAATGCGTACATTCATTGTTTAAGTAACATAGGACCCTTAGTTACTTATTTTCAATGACAGTTATTTTATTTAGATATCACACAGTGGGACTTCCCATCATTGCCTCCTATATGTAGTCCCTCAATTTCCACCCCACCCGCCCCAGATCTACTCCTGAGATTTGGGGATGTGGGGAGGAGGGACTGAAGTTATAAAGCAAAAGAGGAAAAGTCCAGTTGCATGTGATACTGTACATCAGCCAAAATAAATGCATCCATTATAAATGCAAGACAGGAAAGCACTCTTACCTGAGATGTGTTGCTTTAACAATAAGTTGTCACCATCGACTCCAGTGTCTTCCTCATTTTGAAGCTGGAGGCAATTCAGAGCTTCTAAACTTCCTGAAAGTAGGGGCATATTACTTCTGAAGCCCACCAATCCCTCCAGCCAGATTCAGCAATGTGATTCCCATCCATCTTTCCTTAGAAGTCATCATTAAGCTTTGCAGAGCAGTGGGGCCATCGCCACATCCACAATTTCATCTCCCCATCTGATAACTGATCACCCCTTCTGACAAGTGCAAGTCCTTTCACATTGAGTGGGGTGGGTGAGATTTTTTTTTGTCATGGCACTAGAATCATCTCCTTCTGTCAGACAGAATGGAACCAAGGGGAAGTATTTGTAAAGGTAGAGGACCCCTGGACGGTTAAGTTCAGTCAAAATCAACTATGGGATGCAGTGCTCATCTCCACTTTCAGGCTGAGGGAGCCAGCATTTGTCTGCAGACAGCTTTTCTGGGTCACATGGCCAGCATGACTAATTCACTTCTGGCACAATGGAACACTGTGATGGAAGCCAGGGGACACGGAAAAGCCATTTACCTTCCTGCCCCAATGGTACCTGGTATTTATTCATGCTGGTATGCTTTTGAACGGCTAGGTTGGGAGGAGCTGGAACAGAGCAATGGGAGCTCAAATCATTGCTGGGATTTAAACAGCCAACCTTCGGAAAGCCCAGGAGGCTTGGTGGTTTAGATCACAGCACCACCTATGTCCCAAAGGGGAAGTATTATTTTCTGTGTTAGTTCAAGCGTGCACATACTTTGCTCATCTCTACAGTGGTACCTCGGGTTACAAACACCTCAGGTTACAAACACTTCAGGTTACAAACACTTCAGGTTACAGACTCCACTAACCTGGAAGTAGTACCTCGGGTTAAGACCTTTACCTCAGGATGAGAAAAGAAATCATGTGGCGGCAGTGGGAGGTCCCATTAGCTAAAGTGGTACCTCAGGTTAAGAATGGTTTCAGGTTACGAACAGACCTCTGGAATGAATTAAGTTCGTAACCAGAGGTACCACTGTATATGACAGATTCTGAAGAGAAACAGGAGGTTGGAGTTTTGCTAGGCTAAACACACACAAGCATACATCAGGATCATGTGGGGAAAACGACATCATTAGATGTTTATTTTGGACATAAGAAAATCTTTGTGGAACAGGCCAGGAGCATCAGATTTTCACAGTGGCCAAACAGTGCTTATTGATTGATTGAGTTAATAAAATTTATATACCGCTTCATTGTAGAATAAAAACCTCAAAGTGGTTTTCAAATTATTCTGTTACAGTACATGAATAATGGTAGGTTTCATTGGAATGGAGGTCACTGTATTTCTGCTGGCTTTTTCAGTGATGTAGCATTTATTTACACACATATGCAGGCTATGCATATGATGGGTAGTAGTAATCCCACATATCCTGCTTTCACAATAGGCTTCTCTGGTGGTTCCTCAATGCCATAGCTCTGGAACCAGCAAGCAAAGAGGGTGAATGAGGCTCTGTGGCTTTTCCCAGCTCCTGTCTCTAAACGTACATCATGTTGTTCTCTTTCAGATAGCCAAGGGAGGGCTGCCCTTCTGCTTTATCTTCCAGAAGAGTCTTCATCTATTTGTTTGCTGGACAACTCATTGCCCTGGTTTACATTCCAAAGCAGATGGTTAACAGACCTGGCTGGGCCATTTACTTAACAAGGAAACTGATGTGACCATTTTGGCAGACTCCTTTCCTGCAGAATCCAATCTTACGGCTATAAAACCACAGGGCTAGAGAGGACCCCAAAAACCCATTAACCCCAAAGTCATTACAATATCCTGCCCTTCAATATGTCTGTCTCACTCAAATACATTAAAATAACTGGTTTATTGTGTACAGGCACACAAGCTTCCTGGTTATATTTTCGCCCCTGAATCATCTGCAAATCACTGGGTTAGACTATAGCATTTTTTAAAGGATAAATACCATTGAACATAGAGAATCCATAATGTGGACTTGGGCATTTCTATTTGAACATAGTTATTAAGGTGGTGATGATGATAAAGGCAAAAAATGCCACAAAGAGATATCTGTCAATCAGTGCTTAGGAAACTGTGACATACCTGTGCAGTTCTGTTCCCACTGAATGCAAAAGGTGTGAGGTCAGAAAAGTGCATTATAGAAAATTGACAAGAGAAAAAGCATTTTATTTTATGTTATTTACAGCTAATGCTGAAATGCAACAAGGAACTGAAACACATTCTCCACACAAAAAACACAGCACACCAGGGACTAAAATTCATCAATAAGCAAGATAAAGTTTCCAGGCAGAATCCTTTCATATTTGGCTTTGCTTTTCCATTGACTCCTTTGTTTAGCTTCCATAGAAAGCAAAGGCTTATATTTTCCCCCTCCCTCAATAACAGATCAGACCAGACCGGCTTAAATGATTTGATTAAATATTTATTTTAAATCTTTAAAGCCTCTGAGAAAATCTTACAAAACGTAAAACAATAACACCACTATCTTTTTTAAAAAAAGAAATCAGCATATTAAAACAATTCAGCATATTAAAAAGCTAACGACAAAATCAGCCAAAGGGAAAAACCCCAAAGAAAAAGCAGCAAGTGGCGGCATTATAACAACCCAAAGCCATTGGAGCTCCCAGGCAAGTAAGAAAATTAATCTGGGCAACAGTTGATTTCCATAGGCTTGCTGGAATAAAATATTGGTCACCCATTTTCTAAAAACTATAATCTAGCCTGATACACCTCTCTCAGGACAAAGGTGGGCAGCCTTCTCAACAAACTCGCAAGGATTACTCAACTGCTGCTGCTTCTTTTTTTTTTACAAAACTGAGGGGAAGGATGAAAAGATGCCCCTGCCCACAATTGCACATACAGAGTCTGGCTGCAATGGCAATGGAATATTTCTTTAATATTGATTTTGGGACAACAACCACCTCCATTTCTGAAGGCAGCCCAGTAGCCTAAGCTGTGCCAAGGCTAGCTGAGAGGACTTGGGAATAGTGAGAGGACTGTTCCTGTTCCCTGGCCACTGTTGCCCGAGCTACCTGCCTCACTTTGTCTAGTAGTGATAGGGCATCCTGTCTGGGGTCTTATTTCTCCCACAAGCCTTCTAGGGGGAGCCTAGAAAGGATGGAGAGGTCCATCCTTCCTGCACCAGCCTCCTGCATTTCTGTGCTTGGCCTAGAGGAGGGAACTTTCCTTCTTCTGAAAGCTCACTTGCTCAGTTCCTATCCTGAGTGCAGAGGAGTACATTTTAAATTTCTAACTGATTGACTTACTGCTGGAGGTGGTGGCAGGGAATGAGCATGAAGATCAACTAGGAATCAATCAAAGTTCTATGCCCAAATGAACTGAATTCATACCTAGCTCAACCCGGGAATTACAGGAACTACTTTCAGGTGTAGTTCAGAGATTTTTGAACTGGTTCAGGGAACTTGGTTCAACTGAAATAGACCATTCCAAGCATGGCCCTGGAGACAGTGAGAAATGGCTTCTTAGCACGAACAGAGAGAGATGCGGACTGAGAGATTTGGACAAAAGCCTTCAGACATCCTGTCCCAGCCACTGGATTCCCTTCCTCCTCCTACCTAGTTCCTTCCCCCTCTTTTTGGGAGGTGATGGACTTTCCTTCCTTGGAGGTTTTTAAGCGGAGGTTGGATGGCCATCTGTCATGGATGCTTTAGTTGTGATTCCTGCGTCACAGAGGGTTGAACTAGATGACCCTTGGGTCTCTTCCAACTCTATGATCTTTCAACATTCAGTGATATTATTATGGGGAAGTTTGGTTGTTGCTCTTTTTGTCCTCCATTTTTTCGTACATTGAGTTTATTCTGAGTATGGCAGTGCTTCCCCCTTTTACATCATTGGTGTGGCTTTGGCTACCTAAACACAAGCATGGAAAGACCCAAGGTATATGTGGTATATAGATCAAAACAAAAAAAAAAATTCCTTCCAGTAGCACCTTAAAGACCAACTAAGTTAGTTCTTGGTATGAGCTTTCGTGTGCATGCACACTTCTTCAGATACACTGAAACAGAAGTTTCCAGACCCTTCTATATAGTGAGAAGGTGGGGAGGGGTATTACTCAGAAGGGTGGTGGGAATGGGTGATTGGCAGATAGCTGTGATGAGCCTGTTGACGACTCTTAACGACTGCAATAGGTATTACAGGAAGAAGCAAGGGGTGAGAAGGTGAAAAGTGGCTTTGTCATGTATAATGAGATAAGAATCCAATGTCTTTGTTCAGGCCAGGTTTCTCCATGGTTTTAAGTTTGGTGATAAGTTGCAATTCAGCAGCTTCTCTTTCCAGTCTATTTCTGAAATTCCTTTGTAGTAAAACAGCTACTTTGAGATCTTGTATAGAATGTCCTGGGAGATTGAAGTGTTCTCCTACTGGTTTCTCTGTTTTGTGATTCCTGATGTCCGATTTATGTCCGTTTATTCTTTGGCGTAAGGTCTGGCCTGTTTGTCCAATATAGAGAGCTGAGGGACACTGTTGGCATTTGATGGCATACACAATGTTAGACGATGAGCAATTAAATAGTCCTGAGATGGTATGTGTGATGTTGTTGGGGCCAGTAATGGTGTTGTCTGGGTGTATGTGGCAGCAAAGTTGGCATCTGGGTTTATAGATGGGTGGTATATAGATGTAATGAAATGTGAACAGTGTTAGTCCAAGTATGAGGGGTTCCTCAGCAAAGTTCCCTCAGATGGGCCTTTTCATATATAGGTAGGCTGTCTCTAGCTAGGTTGGTAGCAGTGGTGGTGTTGGCAGGTAGCACTTAGGGGCTAGCTCTAGGACAGGCTTCCGCAACCTCAGCCCTCCAGATGTTTTGAGACTACAATTCCCATCATCCCTGACCACTGGTCCTGCTAACTAAGGATCATGGGAGTTGTAGGCCAAAAACATCTGGAGGGCAGAGGTTGAGGAAGCCTGGTCTAGGAGTTACCATTTTATTTTCACACAATACACTTGATGTAGGAACATAGGAAGCTCCCTTAGGCCAAATCACATCAGACTTTCTTCATCCAATCTTTCTTCTTTGGCAATCACTCGTAGCTGAGTAAGATTGTCTTCCATGAACATGGTTTTAACACTGAGTCTATAAGTGACTGTGGAGGCCAGTTCTGGATCCACACGTCCTTCCAGAGTGGGGACATGGGTTTCTGGGTGGGAGTCGATCACGGTGTGGATTTGCCAAGCGTGCCTTCCTCTTAGCACATTTCTCCCTTGCGCCCTGAGTTCAAGCATCTTCCAAGCCCATGACACCTTTAGTAAAGGCTGTTCTCCAATTGGAGCACTTGCAGGCCAGTGTTTCCCAGTTGTCAGTGTTTACAGTATACTACATTTTTTAAGATTTGCCTTGAGAGAGACTTTCATCAGATTTTCTTCATCCAGTGTGGAGATGATAGGGACTGAGACCTTTTTCATAAAAGCATTTGCTCCACAGCTGACCTGTGCAGCATTTTCCCCAGGGCATTGTGGGAAATTAAAGTGCCAGGTCCCAGACCCAGCTGTGCCATTTATAAGCCAAGCCTGATTGTAAACATCTGTGTTTTGAATCTCAGTAGGATGGATTCATGTCAAAAACACCAAATGCCTTTTCTTAACATGAGAGCCAGCGCTGATCTTCAACCTTTGTGTAGTACAGCCCAATACCCGAAGTGATCCAACAGTCTTACTCTTTATTGTCCTTGTAGCATCATGATGAGGCAGACACAATGAGTAGACTCAGAGCAGCCAAGTTTGTTTCATGGGCAGGGTAGAATTTGACTCTGAGTCTCTCTGTAGCCAAGGCCGTTGATGAAAAGCCCTTGAGAAAGTGTCTTAAAATTTAAGGTTTTCTCAGTAGTGTTTTGTTTTTAAAAAATCCCTTTTAGAAACTTTCAAATAAATAAAAACAGAAAATGACATTTAGAGATGGCCAAATTAGCCGGCCTATTTCCTTCATTATTCTTGATTATTATTGTTTTTTAATCTATTCATTTCTGATTGTTCTTTGGTCATAAATAGAGTCTCATTTCTATTAGTGTATTTGTTCTATCTAATTATTCACATAATGATTTTGAACAAACAGTGGTGGGCCTGTGGGATTTTCTAGCCCATTTGCACTGGCGAGTTGCTATTGACAGTCTGCTTTGAGTCAACACATTAACATTATATTTTTCTGCTGCTTGATTGGAGAAGTGAGGGCTTTTTTCAAAAGCTGGGAAGAATGGCAAGTGAAAAGTCATGTGCACTATGACCAGCTGGTGAAGGGCAACTAATAAGTTGTTGTTGTTGTTAGCAATGATTTCAGCTGGGAAGGGAGTCCTGCAGGTGCCAGAATGGGCATCTGAGGCCACATGTGCTGCCACATATGTTGGCAACCCCTAACTTAAACAGACCAACTCTATGTTTCAAAGACCCAAATCCCCCCCCCCCCGTTTGTGTTTAATTTATGTATCAGTCTCTTTAGCTCAAAATCCTCAGCCTCCTGTCCCCCTTTCATTTTTACTAGCTAACTGAGGCTCTCTCCACTGGTGTGTCCTGTGGGTGCTTTAGAGCAATGTTCTTATTCCTGTCAGACTACTCTGTGGGGCATCTTTCCTCAGTCTAATTAATGGCTCAGTGTTTAAGAGCAATTAGTGCCAATTTGCCTTATTTTGCATGAGAAGCAGAGACCTCATAGTGATGTCCACACCTTGAATTGGCAGCTAAAAGCCTGGCATCCCTTGCCTGAAAGGAATTTGCAATGTTTTGAAGGAGCACACCACGCCTGCCTGCTAAAGGGCAGGGTCTGGGTGGGTCCTGTTGGATCTCTGGCTTACAATGAAGTAAGCCTCTGGTTTTTTCCTTTACTTCTGCATTCGCTCTGGGACTTCAGTCATCCCTCTGCCCCTCATCCAAATCCTGAAGCCATTTGAAATGTTTTTATTTTATTTTAAGATGGGTATTTAAGGCCCATTTGAAAACATTGTGGGCCCACTGCCAAATATGTCCTGGCCAATGTGCCTCCCAGTCCACCTTAATTTACTGGCAGGCACTTCAGTAAAGCTTTAGAGACAGGTGTTAAGGCATAGGCATCCTGGTGCAGATGCAGGTGGAGACCTTTAAGTAACCTGGTGCCAAACCACTCGGGTCTTTGTGCAATATGGGTGCATCAGATATTTTTATCTGCTGGGGTGGTTTTGTGTGTGCAGGATGGACAGGAGAAGATTTATGTTCTGTGGGTGTGCCCCTTCCCCTCAGTCATACACTTATATTTTCTTACACATATACATATTTACACATTTATGCTACGATGCATATGTGTGTGTTAATCCATAACTATTAAAAGGAAGGATGTCTCATGAATTCCCCTAATCATTCTTCCATCCTGCCCTGCTGGCTTTCAACTCAAGCTATCTGGGGCTCATATGTGCGTTCCACTCTTCTTGTCCCCACCTTTTCTACTGAACCTGCAAATTGAAGTTGGCAGGCTGGTCCACACTTGTGGTTAGAAGATGGTGGTCAGGCCTGCTGCATCCCTGAATCTGCTGGCTCATTCATTTATCTTTCTCTTCAGCTCATAAGCTTTGCATGCCAAAGGTTGCTGGTTCAGTCCTCAGAATCTTCAAACAGAGCTAGGAATTATACAGGGCCTTGGCACAGGATACCTGAAGGAGCATCTCCACCCCCATCGTTCGGCCTGGACACTGAGGTCCAGCTCCGAGGGCCTTCTGGTAGTTCCCTCACTGCGAGAAGTGAAGCTACAGGGAATCAGGCAGAGGGCCTTCTCGGTAGTGGCACCTGCCCTGTGGAACGCCCTCCCATCAGATGTCAAGAAAATAAACAACTATCTGACTTTTAGAAGACATCTGAAGACAGTCCTGTTTAGGGAAGTTTTTAATGTTTGATGTTTTATTCTGTTTTAATATTCCGTTGGGAGCCGCCCAGAGTGGCTGGGGAAACCCAGCCAGATGGGCAGAGTACGATGATGATGATGATGACCCTGAAAGCCTGGATAGCCACTGCCAAATATTGAAGTTGATGTGTAGTTCACAGCATCTTGGAGGGTATGGTTGACTACCACTGGAATATAGCCAAGGAATGCCCATTATGTTCAAACAAGTGTTGGGAATGGAGCTATGGTCCATAGGGCTCCGATGGGCCAGACCTTTAAAAGAAGGAAAATAAAAGGTTGGCAAGTTTCTTTTAAAATTGTGATCTCCCTTTTTCTCTCTCTTTTGTTTCCAGTGGAGAAAAATAATGCCTGAACCTTTTGAAATGTCTCTTGATTGGAACTTTGTGGATGCCATGTCTGGTGTTCACGGTCTGTAGCCTTCTCTGCTTTTCTTTCTGTTTGGTGGATCAAAATGAAAAACATTTCATGCATTTCCAGAAAGGTAGTTGACCCTTTGCTTTTAAGTCTATATTGAAAAGTGCATCACCATTATGATGAGGGAAATACACCCTTGGTATACACACAGAAAAAATGTAAATCATCAGAACAACATGGCACATTTTGAATTAGTTGGAAGACTGAAAAATGTTGTACCTCTTAATAGCCAGATTCTCGGGAGACCAAAAAGGGAGCTTGATAGTTTTAGAAACCTCTCTAGATTATTTACTAGGTTCATATGCACATTTCCATTAATTCAAAACTCTCTGCCAGCTCCCATACTTCATATAACTCATCTCTTAGAGGTGGAAGAATGGATGAAATTATCAAACGAATTAAGTCCCAAGTTTGCTGGGAATGTTTGGTGCTGTTCTCACTGAAGGAACATCTGGGAGACAGCTAGCAACCTGAGATCATGTGAGGTTTGATTTTGTGATTTCACTGTGCAGGAAGGACAGCAATGTACACATGCTACTTGTCGTAAGTAGACCTACCCAGTGCCAAGGGCTCTCCTCGGAGTCTGCGGCGGGCTGTTATTTATTTATTTATTGTACATGTGTGAATAATTCGTTCACTGGACAGCAGAAACCACTAGGTGGCATTTGTGATTTATTACTTTGGAAGCTCTGGCTTTAGAAATATTTCAGCGGATCCCTGATTGTAGGGAGAACAGGACACTGAGCACTACGAGGCATTTTTAATTTGGGGCAGGGGGAATGACCGTGAAAAGAAGATTTCAAAGCACAAGAAATTTATCTTTCCACTGAACGAGTTACGAAGTCGAATCTCCAAAGTTCTTCTTAAAACTGCATTCCTCTCTTGTGTGCGTATTCCCTGACCCCACCACACCAGCTTACAAAAGTAATTACTTGTCTACAATTAAGCTGTAAATAATGCAATCATTCCATTCTTGTCCTGTCACTCTAGTTCCAACCACAACAAATAGGGCTAATCACATACTTATTCAAGTGTGTAATTATTCACAGTTAAACTTCTGTCACTTTCACCCTGTTTGGAAACAGCAGAACACAACCTGTAATTAGCTGACATTGCTGCAGGCGCTTTCTTTTGGATGTAAGCCATGGCTTCAGCACCTATGTGAGCAGAGAGCTAAACCCTTTGATCTGGAAGCCTGGCATGGTTTCTGCCCTTAGGCTGCGCCAATCTTAGCCCACACTAAGGCCGTCAGATCAATGAATAAGGATGTCAGAGGAGTCTGGCACAGCACAGATTTTTCCACCTCGCAGTCTCACGGTATATATCTCATGCGTACTCCATATTTCATGGAATTATAAGAGTGATTGATGCTTTGAAGCTGAGGACAAGCCGATGATATTGATAAGGAAAGGCAGTGTCCAAAATGGTTGTCTATTGGACGAAAGGACTAGGTAAGGTAGGGTGGCAAACTTTTCATCAAAGTGGTTAACACACACCACTTTTTGCAGCCTAAACATCCAGTTGCCTTTGATATTCCCTGTGTGATTGATCGGATGCCCTTCACAGCTGCATGGCCTGGAGGTGATTCTTCCATGTGAGCTTAAGCTTGTTTATGCGGACTGTTAGTGTGTGATAAGGCGATGTCCAAGCTCTTCATGCTCAGATTTCTTTACATAGCCAAGTAGTAAATAGAAATCAGGTCAAAGAGCCCTGAGTAATCGGGGGATCTATGCTTCTGTTGCTTCCTGAAGGTAACGGACAATGTGAACTCAGTGTCCCAACTTCACGCAAAATTGATAGGGACCCGAGAAAGGGAGCCCATAGGTATAGCTGCATGATGCTAAAATAACTCTCACACTGCACTAAAAAGCCAAGATGGAGCAGGCTACAGGAGCATCAGCCTTCAGCCTAGTATTTATGCCCCTGCAAATGCTGCTTTGTGAGTGAGAAGGAGGCCATACTAGGACTGGCCAGTGCAATTCCATGTGTCATATGCAAGGAATGCAAAACTTTTGCTACCCTGTGGTTGACGTCTACATCATATTGGTATAGAATAGAAGAAGAGCCTGCTGGATCAGGCCAATGTGTCACAGGCCAGGAGTCGGTTTCACCTGAGCAGCAGCCTGAAGGAGCAGAAATCGAAGTGACTCCACCTGCTGCTGATCAGCCTTCTTGCTCCTGTTGAGAACCAGCTGGCCCCAACTTTCTTAAATGGGATTTCCAGCCTCAGTCAGTTGCTGGAAACAGCATTCGTCATTCCTGACCAGACCTCGCTGCTTCTTGTTTCTTGTGACCTTGGACCCTCGGCTTTCTTGATCGCCAGATCATCATACTACATGAACTGAGATACTCCTGACCTTAGGACTGGACTGGGCCTTGTATATGGGCTCTGCCTCCAGGCAGGTATCTCCCCTGAGACTCGGCTGGTTGGCTAGCTTCTCCCTCCACTGAGCTCTGTCATGGTTGGACTACAACACAATGGCCCATCCAGTATTCTGTTCTCACAGTGGCTAATCAGGTGCCTGTGGGAAAACCTCAAGCATCACCTCAGCATAAGAGCACCTTCCATTCCTGTGGTTTCCAGGAACTGGCAGTCAGAAGCATTACTATTTCCAGGAGTGGAGGTGTAGCATAACCATCATGGCTAGTAAACAATGATCGCCTCGTTGTCTATGAATTTGTCCAATTGTCTTTTAAAGCCATCCAAGTTGGTGGCCCCTCACTGCCTCCAATGGGAGCAAGTTCCATTGTTTAATTATGCACTGTGTGAAGAAGGATGGCTCTTTTTGACTTGGCTGCCATGACTGAGAGTGTTACCCATGCGATCCGATAAGCCTACCACATCATGACATGACTGGTTTTTATATGTATTTTGTGTGTGTGTGCAGTGGTACCTCAGGTTAAGAACTTAATTCGTTCTGGAGGTCCGTTCTTAACCTGAAACTGTTCTTAACCTGAGGTACCACTTTAGCTAATGGGGCCTCCTGCTGCCGCCGCCGCTGCGCGATTTATGTTTTCATCCTGAAGCGAAGTTCTTAACCCGAGGTACTATTTCTGGGTTAGTGGAGTCTGTAACCTGAAGTGTCTGTAACCTGAGGTACCACTGTATACCGTATATATAATGTTCTTATTCTTAACCACTTTTTGAAGATAAAGCTAGATACAAGTTCCCCACTGCAGTTCGGGGTGAGAAGGCAACTGCAGAGGTGTGGCTTTGTAGCAGTAACCATATCACAAAGGCTATGTAGATACTTTGGGAATTGCAGTGTTTCTCCAGTTGAGCAATTATTTGCAAATAGTTCTTCAGTCTACTTCTGAATGACTCATCCAACAAAATCTGGCCTGAAGAGAAGATTAGAACTCATTTGCCGCCTGCTTTTACCAGTTAATCTGAAAGCAGATGGAATATGAGATTAAAACTAGGAATTGACGAGTTCTGTGGCATATAAACTGCTTATTTAGTTTAAGAGCTAAGTAACAACAGGCACCAAAAATAATTGCTCTTGCACTCTGCTTTAGGTTTCCCCACCCCATCCTGCAAGGAAATGTAGGTTGTTGTGATTTCTCCCCCCCCCCTTCCCTCTGCATAGATAGAATATTTAATTTTGCATCTGTTCTTATGAACTAGCATTGCCCAAAATCAAGGGTAGGTGGGTGGGGGGAAATCTACAGATTAGCAGTTGAGTAAGGCAAGCTTTTGAAGTCCTTCATTAAATCTTTCAACAGATTGTCCAGAGACAATGGGAATCTCTCTCTCTCTTTCTTTCTCTCTCTCTCTCTCATATCTTATTTTATGTAATTTGAATTTGTTTGGTAATTTCTTTGGTGCATGTCGAATGGAGGGGGGATTTATCAACCTTTTTTGAATATAAACAACAAAGGGAGTCCCAAATGCATACTTTAAATTGTGTGGGAGAGAGGGAGAGAGAGAGAGAGAGAGAGAGAGAGAGAGAGAGAGAGAGAGAGAGAGAGAGAGAGAGAGAGAGAGAGGGAGAGAGAGATGTAGGGAGGGAGGGAGAATAACATAATATGGATTTGGAGGTGATGAAAGCTAATTATTCACCATGCCTACCAGGCAATCTATCAGTTCCAGGGCAGAAAGAGCTAAAGCGCACTGCAGACTCTTTCCATGGGCGAGAAAATCAACTTCAGACTTACAGTTTTCAATAAAATATGAAGTACCTGATTGCCATGGCAACATTAAAACAGGGTATACCCTGTAGCATGTTTTGTGCGGTAGAATTACAATAACATAAAATACCAGTAGTCTTCATATCCCCTTCTGAAATAGCAGTCTCTAGCTTCTGCTGTAATGACTCACTTTAGCTATCTCTTTGCCATCCAAATTCTCCGTGATTGTGTGAACTGGAGATTTTGCTGTGAGCAGTCACCACCCTAGATTATATGCTGTCAAGACTCAGGCAAAGAACTGAGCTATGCAGACATATGCAGAACAGTGTGCTGAAGCCGAATAAAATTAAAATGCGTCACCAATAAACTTCTGAAGTTATAGGCAAATTTGTAATCTATCAAATTCTTACATTTCTAAGCCTGTATTTTTTTTCAAGTAAATAATGTTGACTCTTGTGGTGCTCAAATAGGGCAAATGCTCAGTTTTGGAGTAAGGTTTCAAAATCCAGGTGTTTGTGTTAATTTCACAAACATGAAGACTAATGAGATTTTTGATTGAATTAGTAATTGGCATTAGATTATTTCTCTAAATTCTGCAGCCAGACATTTTCAAGTACTGATGACTACTGCTTGTCTGTTACTGTCAAGCGTTGACTGGGTGGCTATGTGCTTTAACCATGCTTTAAATATGCTTTTATGTAGCTCTGCAATGGGTTAACTACAGTTCCCAGGTTTCTTCTATAGGGCAGCAATGTGCTTTGAATATGTGGTGTATGCTCAGCCACATTGAAAGCACATTCAAAGCACATGACTTCCTCAAATAATTCTGGAGTTTGCCCATCACAAGAGCCACAGCTCCCAGCACCCTTAACAAACTACAAATTTCCACGATCCTTTGGGGAGGGGGGAAAGCCATGTGTCTTGAATGTATAATGTGAATGCAGCTGATATATAGGTGAATGTGTGAAGGGGGAAGGAGGATTTTATCCACTGTCCTCCACATGCTCATCGAAGCCTGTGAATGAAATCTATGCATGCATAGGTTGTAAATTTGCAGGCTTTGTATGCCGAATAGTGACTTGAGTTCCCTTGCATATAACATGTCATGAATGACCCATGCCAGAGCAACCTTCAAGCCAGTGCTTCAATTTGTGTAGATATATACCAGGTTTGAGTGGGCTTATAAGGTAAAGGTAAGGGAAGAGCGGGTGGTGCCGTGATCTAAACCACTGAGCCTCTTGGGCTTGCAGATTGGAAGGTCAGCAGTTTGAATCCCTGTGACGAGGTGAGCTCCCGTTGCTCTCTCCCACCTTCTGCCAACCTAGGAGGTTGAAAACATACTAGTGCAAGTAGATAAATAGGTACTGCAGCGGTGGGAAGGTAAACAGTGTTTCTGTGAGCTCTAGTTTCCGTCACGGAGTCCCATTGTGCCAGAAGCGGTTGTGTCATGCTGGCCACATGACCCGGAAAGATATCTGTGGACAAACGCCAGCTCCCTCAGCCTGAAAGGGAGATGAGCACCACACCCCAAAGTTGCCTTTGACTAGACCTAACCATCCAGGGATCCTTTACCTTTACCTTTTTACCTATATGAGTTTAGGCAGCCCATCAAATAAGGGGCACACAAGTTGTTGGCTGGTTTCTCGATACTGTTTCTCTTCAACCCCTATGCAAAATCTGTGATGGAATTTTCTTTTTAATCAAAGAGCTGAGCCCACACTCAGTTAGTCCTGTTGATTTCAGTCGATGTTTGGATCAGGGGTGCCAACTTGAATAGAATATTGTGGGGGGCCTTGCCCCGCATAATCAATCACAAGATGTGGTGCATGTGCACCCTTTGAATGGCATTGCCCACCAACTTGGGGGAGGGGCCTCAAATATTTTATGGGGGCCTGAAGGAAAATTGTCCCCTAGGAGTTGGGTCCTATGGTGTTATTCATATATGTAAAACACTTTATTTCTTGATCTGTTACAGAGATGGGAAGACTTCAAGCTTGTGAAATCTAGTAGAACTCTGGGATCCACCTACTAGAGCCTGGTGAGAAAGCCATATACTTAGAATGAAAAGATTCTGAGCCCAGGAAATTGTTTTGAGTATCAGACTGGAACGAAGATTGCAGTTTTTCCACTCAAAAATCCACACCCAAATTTTCATTTCAGCAGCATTATTCAGGATGGGAGAGGAATCATTTGGCTCTTTTCAGTGCTTTTTTTGTAGAAAAGAAGTTGTTATAGTAAGTGCCACACTTTTAACATTGCTCAGCTACTTATAATTACAGCCATACCTTGGTTCTCAAATGGAATCCATTCCAGAAGTCTGCTCGACTTCTGAAAATGTTTGAAAACCAAGGCAAGGCTTCTGATTGGCTGCAGGAGCTTCCTGCACTCAATTGTAAGCCGTGGAAGCCGCGTCAGACATTCAGCTTCCAAAAAATAATTTGCAAACCTGAACACTCACTTCTGCGTTTGCGGTGTTCGGGAGCCAAAACATTTGAGTCGCAAGGCATTCCAGAACCAAGGTACGACTGTACTCAGAAATCTACTACCTGATCCAGGTCTACCTTTTGACCACCTCTGGTCTATTATGCCACTACAGCTCATTGTGAGAATGAAAACAGAGGAATTCATAGGCTTTTTAAAAAAATAAAATAAAATAAAAAGCTTCTCTTTGCCCATATATCAATACTATAGATTCACATGATACTTGCATCTGGGTGGAACTACTATTCATTAAAGTTGTATTATACTGAAGTGCTCACAGAGTATGCTATTTTATAGTACAATTTATGGCTGACATGCTAACTCCTTTCCATTCCATTATTCATTATTCTCCAATTATTCATCTAAACTGGGTACTTCTGAAATGCTAAAGGAATTGAAATGCTCTGTCCACGTTCCCACCAAATGAATTCATCATGATTACGGTGACGAGAATGAATATCAAAGAAATTAATCATCATTAAGAAGATATTGAAAAGACTTGCTCCCATGTTTCAAGGAACTGGCCTCAATCCAGCCAACACTATGTATGTTTAAGTTCTATTGATCTTGAATGGGTGAAAGTTAAGCACTTGCTTAAGTTGCCCCTTGAAATCAGTAATTTTCAAAGTGCTAAACATTTTGCTGGATCTTGCTTTGTATATCATGCCTCAGGAAGTCAGATGAGGAGAGGACCGTGAACACCCTTCTAAAAGAATACCATACTTACTTATTTTATTCTTTATTTCATAAAAGTTATATACCGCTTGATTGTGTGTGTCTTTTAAAAAAAGCCTTAGCAGGCACAAACTAAACCTTATCAATAAATACAATAAGCAGTAATAGCAGTAAGAGTAGCAACAACAGCAGTATTGGTAGTAATCAGTGCTTTTTTCTGGGGGGATGCATACCCCTAAACATTTTGTGAATCTTCGTACTTTTGTCCATTTACTGTGTTTGTTTTTCCCAATTTGAACTATAAAATGGTTTTCTTGAGTCAAAATGAGAGTACCCCTAAACATTTTTTTTAGAAGAAAAAGCACTGGTAGTAATCATTGCCCTTCTGCTTATAGGACCATAGCATGCAAAACTGTACAAACAAGAGAGAAGGGGCTAGATCCAGACCCACTGGCCATGCAGTCTTATGCAAGAGAATAAGCAAGAATTAAAAGTGAAGTCATTCCAACCTCTTTAATTCCAATCACCTTCATCAATAGGTTTAAACTGCAGGCAAGTAATTAAACCTTAGCATGCAGACAGACATTTAGGAGATAGCTTAGCAATGAAATAAGGTTTCTACTGCTGGAGGTTTCAAGAAATCTCCTGCAAATAAGAACATAAAAGAGTCCTGCTGGATCAAGCTAAAGGCCCATCAAACCCAACAACCTCACAGTAGCCTATCAGATGCTCATGGGGAGCCCTTTGGGAAGAAAAGGGGGACCAAAGCAGTCGCAGGAATGGAGTGATTCCTGTATGAGGAAAGGTTGCAGCATTTGGGATTGTTTAGTTTTGAGAAAGAGGCAAAATGTTACAAGTTTATAAAGTTCCACCTGGCATGGAAAAACTGGATACATTAGATAACTAGAACTTAAGGACAACCAATGAAGCCATACCCTCTAACATGCCACATGCCACAGAGGAAAATGGGATGCATGTCTTTTGGGGCCATGTTCCAACCTGAGTCACCCCTCAAACATGTGTCTTTTGGGGCTGCATTCTCATAGGAGCCAGGTGACTCGTGCAAGAGCATGCCCAGCCTCCCAATGACCATCTTTTGGGGCTGCACTCTAGCAGGAGTCAAAACAGGACATCTTGGGATCTTGTCAGAAGCTGGGATGGCTTCTATAATTCCAGGACAGTTGAGGGATATGTGAAGCTAAATGTTGGAATATTCAGAACAGATAAGGACCGCTGACGTCCATCTCCGCCGTATCAAGCAGTTGGTCCCTTACCTTTCACACCCTGATCTGGCCACAGTGATCCATGCAATGGTCATCTCCAGGCTTGATTATTGTAACTTGCTCTATGCGGGGCTGCCCTTGAAGCTGACCCAGAAATTCCAGCGGGTGCAGAATGCCGCGGCGAGGCTCCTTACGGGGTCCTTGTCGTGGGCTCACATTCATCCAGTGCTTTACCAGCTGCACTGTCTCCTGGTGGAGTACAGGGAGAGGTTTAAGGTGCTGGTTTTGATCTTCAAAGCCCTATGCGGCCTAGGACCCTCATACCTACGGGGCTGCCTCTCCTGGTATGCCCTGTGTAGGACCTTAAGGTCCACAAATAACAACACTTTGGAGGTCCTGAGCCGCAAGGTGGTTAGATTGGTCTCAACTAGGGCCAGGGCCTTTTCAGCACTGGCCCCGACTTGGTGGAACGCTCTGTCACAAGAGACTAGGGCCCAGCGGGACTTGATATCTTTCCGCAGAGCCTGCAAGACAGAGATGTTCTGCCCATATTTTAATAAACTGGGTTTTTTTGTTTTGGTTTTTTGTTTGTTTCTTTGTCTGTCCATCCCATTATGTTTTATTGTAATTTTATTGGTGTTAGCCGCCCTGTGCCCGGCTCTGGCTGGGGAGGGGAGGGTATAAATAAAAAAATATTATTTATTATATTATATTTATTATAATCAGTGAGGAGCTTTTTCAGCCTGGAGCTGGCTACGGCAGTGTCAGGGGCAGTCAGGCTGGATGACACAAGCTACACACCCAATGCCTGCAACAAAGCCTACTAGCTCAGTTGGCAGAGCATGAGACTCTTAATCTCACGGTCGTGGGTTTGAGCCCCACGTTGAGAGACAGAATCCTGCATTGCAGGGAGCTGGGCTAGATGATTGTTGTGGCCCCTTCCAACAAAACAATTTCATGGCATCTGTAATCAATAAAAGTTGTGGCCTGTCTAAACTCCCCAAATTACTGACCTCATAGGAGGCAGTGATGGCCACCAGATTGGATGCCTTAAAAGAGGATGGGACAAATTTAGGGAGAATAAGGCTATCAATGGCTACTAGCCATGATGGCTATGCTCTGTCTCCATGATTGGAGGCAGTAATGCTTCTGAATACCATTTGTTGGAAATGGCAGGAGGAGAAGATGTTCCTGTGATCAGGTCCTGCTCAAAGGTTTCCTACAGGCTTCTGATTGGCCACTTTTGAGAGCAGGATGTGGGCTAAATGGACCATTGGCCTGATGCAGCAAGCCTTTCTTAAGTTCTTCAGAATACCCTAACTGAAGACTAATTCACATACAGTGGTACCTCTGGTTAAGAACTTAATTCGTTCTGGAGGTCCGTTCTTAACCTGAAACTGTTCTTAACCTGAGGTACCACTTTAGCTAATGGGGCCTCCCACTGCCGCCATTGCACGATTTCTGTTCTCATCCTGAGGTAAAGTTCTTAACCCGAGGTACTATTTCTGGGTTAGCGGAGTCTGTAACCTGAAGCGTCTGTAACCTGAAGCGTCTGTAATCCGGAGTACCACTGTATTACTTACCCTTGATTTAATCTTTGCCTTGAGGTGCCAGATGGATGGTCTGGGTTTGAGGGAGGCGGTTGTCATAGTGACATGGTAGTAATGGTATGACTCATTGCCTGGTAAGTGGCACTTTCCCCTGGTAGGTGTGATGACTTTCCCCTGGTAGGTATGGAGACTTATGAAGTCTGAGGGGTTCCTGAATGCTCTGGGCATAGAGTTGGCAACTCTAGTGAGGGTGTGGTCTCATTTTGGAATGGTGAGGTGCAAATGGACAACAATCTGAATGTCCTCTCTGTTGCTGCGGAGCCCGCATCACTCTCTGGTTTCATGGACAATGAAACAGGCTGGATGACTGGAGCTCAGCTTCTGCATAATCCATCATGAAGACAACTGAGCATTTTTTAGAGCATATAACCATGGCTGCTGTGTGTTGGTGAAGGTGGCAAAGAAGCTAGTCCATTGCATCCTTGCATAGTTATCCCAAGGGGTTCAAGCTTTATTAACATCTACCACTGCTTGTGGGAGTCTGGTGCCCTCTGATGTCAACTCCAACAAATCTGTGAAGCAGTTTAAGGGTAAAGTTGCTCACCTTCACTTGGGTTTGGATTCCTGCGACTAGTGTTGTCTAGTGCCAAAAATGTCTCCTGATTTATTTATTTTATACAGTTCTCCATCAGTTAGAGGACAAATTGTATTTGAACATTATCAAAGGAGAGAGAAAATGCAAATGAGATTATAATGGATGAAGCGGAGGGCTTTTGTTGCACATATGTTACCTTTGATGTGGTCAAGGAGTGTTTGTGAATGTTCTTTACTTTTTGTGGAAATGTTTGTGAATGACCTTTATCTCACTTTGCAGCCTTCCTAGATGGCCGCTCTTCAGGGAAGATGTCATAAGGAAAAGCCTTCTATGTGTTTTTTTTCTCTTCCAGATCAGGAAGCGCAGGCAGATAGGGAGGCTGCAGAATGCTGGAGTAATGTCTACTGGAAAGACACACAGAGAGAAAGAGAGAAAGAGAGAAAGAGAGAAAGAGAGAGAGAGAGAGAGAGAGAGAGAGAGAGAGAGAGAGAACGCACCACCTCATAAAACTAAAGTAACTGAAATATACTCAGAGCCGAGAGTGGACTTCATGCTCTTTATTCAGCTCATAGTGGTGAGGAGGAATGGAAGTTCCCCCAGAATGTACATTATTTTCACACTGGGCTCCACATGATTGGCTAATTCTGAGATTCTCCTGTAGGCCAATCAGGGTGCGGATTCCCTTCCACCTGGAGCTGGATTGGGTGGCTCCTGTGGACCAATCAGACTGTTCTAGGACCAATCAGACTGCTGCATTCTGAATCCTATTGTTCTAGGACCAATCAGACTGCTGTCTTTTGGATCCTATTCAACTCAGTACATAACAGTAACCTCAACTCCAACCCACTGAAATTCTAAATAAATTCTCAAGTTCTCTGAGGATGAGGCAGAACAATAGAATCCAATTTGTCAGGGGACTCAAACTTTTGAGAAATTGGAGGAGATTTTGACACAGCAGCACAAGTTGAGACATGTCCATTGGAGGTGTCTAGTCTAGTGTCATGCAATTAGTTTCACCTTCTGAGGTCTGAGAATGTGGGCAAGGTTCTTGTAGCTTTCCAGATGACTATCCGCCCTCTTAGTTAGGGTTAAAGGAGACATTTGATTCAGTTTGCATTTAAAGGCAAACACACCCAACCCTCATGTTCTGAAAAACATAGTCCTCCTTCAAATTTCTCCAAATTTTGCAGTGCACTCCTTGAACTAAATAATATGTTCAAAAATGCATATACAGTACAAGATTAATGTGTGCATTAAAATGCAGTTATCAGTGAAATTACAAAAAACTCTTTACATTAAATTGCTTTCCAAAAAAAAGTATATTAGGAAAAAATTCATAAAGATGTGTGTATATTAAGAGAAATGAACACTATAATGCTCATGAATTTAAAAACAAAAACCATTCCAAACTAATGTGGAAATGTAGAGAACTGAGCTTAAGACTGGAGAGAAACCAAAATTGATAGATTCATCTGCTCTTCTTGTTGTGTTGTTTAGTCGTTTAGTCGTGTCCAACACTTTGTGACCCCAGGGACCAGAGCATGCCAGGCACTCCTGTCTTCCACTGCAGTTTGGTCAAACTCATGCTGGTAGCTTCGAGAACACTGTCCAACCATCTCATCCTCTGTCGTCCCTTTCTCCTTGTGCCCTCCATCTTTCCCAACATCAGGGTCTTCTACAGGGAGTCTTCTCTTCTCATGAGGTGGCCAAAGTATTGGAGCCTCAGCTTCACGATCTGTCCTTCCAGTGAGCACTCAGGGCTGATTTCCTTAAGAATGGAGAGGTTTGACCTTCTTGCAGTCCATGGGACTCTCAAGAGTCTCCTCCAGCACCATAATTCAAAAGCATCAATTCTTCAGCGATCAGCCTTCTTTATGGTCCAGCTCTCACTTCCATACATCACTACTGGGAAAACCATAGCTTTAATTATATGGACCTTTGTCGGCAAGGTGATGTCTCTGCTTTTTAAGATGCTGTCTAGGTTTGACCCTTTCGCTACTGCAGATAATTCAAATGAGGTGAGGAGGGGTTGAGAGTGTGATGGATGACATGGGAAGGTGGTCCCCTAAAGAGGTCCTAAAGGTCCTAAAGAGGTCCCCTAAATGAGGTCCAGAAGTGTGTCAGAAACTAGCACCTGGTCACTCATAGCTCCTCCTTGAAGCAAAGTGCTCCAGAACGTGTTTCCAGAAACGCGCTCTTGGAAGTAGATCTGATAGCTCTCCATTCATCCCATTTCCAAGTCATTGTGTTTAGGGACAGGTGAAAGGATCGCAAAGACACACACACACACACACACACCCCTGCCACCAGTTTGGATGCCACTATAAACAATGCCACTCCACTTTTGAAATAAATCAAAGCAGCTTTGACTGGATGCCAGAGTGACTGTAGCAAGCACTGCAGGAGAAGGACAAATTACTGCTGCTTTGTCAGCACTGGCACAGAAGCCTCTGCCTTCTCCACCAGGAACCATAAGCTGTTAATCTTCCCATTTTGTGAGAGTGGTCACTCTTCAGGGATCAAAAAACAGCCTTCTCTTTCGTTTGTAAGAAATTTACACCATGCAAAGCAGAGTTTCTGCACTTTTATTAGCAACGTCGCCTTTTTTTGAAAACACACACGCACTCGGCGCTGCCATTAGCAGAGTCTCACAAAGCTCTGGTCCCTGTTGACAGAATGCTAACAAATGCTAACTTAGTTGAGCTGAATGTGAGAGTCTGAAAGCAGACTGTGTGCTTGTAATACGGCAATGCGAGACAGCTGTAGAGGGCTCGAGAGTGAAGGTAACTGTAAGTGAAAACTTGCATTGCCATGGCAACTCAATAGAGCAGTCTATGGCACTACTGAAAAATATAACCTCAGAGTGTTTACAGGAGTGAGGGGAGAAGAAAGCAGCAAAATGCTCAAGGTTTGGAATTGTTAGCAATCACCCTGATTCAACCAGAGGCATAATTAAATTAGCACTCCTCCACCTGCCAAGTCCAAAAACATTACCATATATCCTATATCCCAGTTGGGGTGTCTTCAATGTATACAAAGCACAGAGCAAAGAATTGCAGAGAAAATGAGTGCTATGGGCTGATTCAGATGTTGTCTTGTGGGGCACATGTATATATTTGTGTGTGTGTGTGTGTGTGTGTGTGTGGATATAGATGTGTTTGTGTGTATATATAAACACACGCTATGCAAAACAGCTTTTTGACCGCTCATGCAGCTTGCAGTTTTAATTTATTATTTATTGCATTTACATCCCACTATTTTCTCCACAGAGCTCAAGGTGGCATACATGGCTCTCCCTGTCCTCATTTAATCCACACAACCTCCCTGTGAGGTAAGTTAAACTGAGATATTATGACTGGACTAAGGTCGTGAGCTCCATGGCTGAGCGGGGATTTGAACCCAGAACCTAGTCCAACACACTAACCACTACGCCATATGTAGAAAAGGTTGGGATTTCCCTGTTCTCTTATAGAATCAGCCTTATATATTGTAAATTGTGAATTTATAGAGTTGGATCCAGAGAAATGCCCATGGAAGGGGGTGGACTAAAGGGAACTTTCCTCCCCTAATCTCCCCCAACAGCTTTCTCGGTCCTTGAAAAGCCTCTCCTGAGGGTAGCGAGAGGATTCAGAGGGCCTGTGGGGCATCCCATGGAAGATTCCTTCCCCTGATTTCCAATCCTCCTTCCCTCTCTGCACCACAGTCGACCACATTCTGCAAGGTCTCTCAACCCTCAGGAGAAGCTTTGATGGGGCAATTTCCTGCTGACTTCTGTGGGTGTTTCTTTCGATCTAGCCCATAGAATATTATCTTCCCATTTACACAGCCACACAAAAGTATGTTTCTTTAAAAAGGTAATGCTATTGGACTTTGCAGCCTGCAGGCTTCCCAAAGGCATCAGCTTTTGACCACTGTGAGAATAGGATGCTGAACTGGAGCAACCGTTGGTTCTTCATGTGTTCTTATGTCAGATCTCTCCCAAATGGCAACATCTGAGACTATCTGAGCTGTGCATCTTGTGCATTTTATATGCCAAGAGGGCTCCATTTAGTGTCTGTGTGCTTGGTCAGGAAAGCAGGAACAAGGAAAGAAGCTAGTCTGTCTGCCTCATAAAGGACCAGTTATTTCTAATCTTTGTCTCTAATCTGTGTCCATAAAATAGGGGTTGAGAGCTCCAATCTCCTCTAATTTCTTTATGCATGCTAGTTTTTCCAAATGTGGGAAATCCTTGCTTTCTGAAACATGTTGGAATGTTCAGGTTGGATGAAATGGGGGTTTTTAATTTGTTTTTGTGTGTGCTTGAAGATGATTTGGATAGAGACTTCGGACTTTACATCTGGTAGCCTCTGTGGTAAGACCTCTATATTAAGACGTCTATGGTAAGAAATCCTATCTTGGTGCTGCCAGCTTAACATAATTTCCATCCTGTCCCAAAAGTGCCATTTAAGCAAGGTGGTTGAGCATGTGTGAAGATTCAGCATTAGGGATCCTTGGGTGAAAGCGACTATTTGGATAATTTCCAGTCTGTATCCTCACAGGGTTTTTGACCCGGAAGCAGCCTTGGTTATCCTGTTGGATGACCTGCGCTGGGAAATGAAACGGATGGATCAAATCCTTGTTGGTTCTTCTGGACCACTCAGGACTTCCAGCCTCCTTCCAGAGCCAGTGTGGTGTAGTGGTTAAGAGCGGTAGTCTCGTAATCTGGGGAACCGGGTTCGCGTCCCCGCTCCTCCACATGCAGCTGCTGCGTGACCTTGGGCAAGTCACACTTCTTTGAAGTCTCTCAGCCCCACTCACCTCACAGAGTGTTTGTTGTGGGGGAGGAAGGGAAAGGAGAATGTTAGCCACTTTGAGACTCCTGAAAGGGAGTGAAAGGCGGGATATCAAATCCAAACTCTTCTTCTTCTTCTTCCTCTGCACTTTGTGTTTCACCAAATTTGAGAGAACTTTGAAATAAGGCCTGCATTCACACATCATGATAAGCCAGAGTGTCTGGCTTATTGATCTTCACAGGGAACAAGCTGGCTGCTGCTATGCAGTGGTATGGAGTCAGTTGCTGGAGCCCTTGCACACTAGGCATGGGGGGGGGGCGCCAGCCCAGCCACCACTGCAGACACTTGCCAGAGCAACCCCACCCTCACTGGAGCAAAGCGGGGCTGCACTGAGCTGCCCTCCTTCCTGTGCAGGGGGGAGCCCAGCCAGCCGACGTGGCCCTTGGTGTACGGGGAGGAGTACTGGGCCAGGTCACACTGGGGTCACCTGTGTGGGGTCTCCTAGTTAATACCTCCTCAAAAAATGTGCTCCCAGGGGCCCCCCGCCCCCCATGCTTCACCCCTGATGTTGTACACATCCCAATTGCTCCTGCTTTGCTGTTCCCGAGGCATAAACAGGAGAAATAATGAAGAACCTGCAATTAAATTTGGCTTGTTGGGGCCTCTAAACATAAGATACTGGGGTGCTGCTGTTGTTGTTTTTTTTGCTTTCTTCTCCCATACTCGTCTGGGTGGCTGGCCAGCCTTAAACTAGGGCTTGTTGACGCACTATGAATCCCAAACAAGAACCAGGGTGTAGCAATCAGCACAAGTCAAGATGATTTGCAGTGTCATGGCTTGTTTCCCCCACTCTTGCCAAGGGTTAGGGGCCAAGTGGGAGGGATCAATCTGTGAGGGAAGAGAATCCATCAGGCAAGGCTCTTTCCACTTGCCCCACCCTCCAAACCTAGGAGTCCTCATAAGGGAGCTGTTCCTGAAGGAAAAACTGTGAGGGGATAGACTCCATCAGGCAAGGCCTCCTTCCACCTGCCTTGCTCTTCCCTCTAGTCCCTGCTTCTCAGTGTGTATTGTATTATTTTATGTACTGTGGCTTGCCATTGTTTTATTGATTATAGCTTAGATATTATTTATTGAAACTGCTGAGTGGATTTCTGTTTAACTTTTATAAGGTAAAGGGACCCCTGACCATTAGGTCCAGTCGTGACTGACTCTGGGGTTGCGGCACTCATCTCGCTTTATTGGCCAAGGGAGCCGGCGTACAGCTTCCGGGTCATGTGGCCAGCATGACTAAGCTGCTTCTGGCGAACCAGAGCAGTGCATGGAAACGCCATTTACCTTCCCGCCGGAGTGGTACCTATTTATCTACTTGCACTTTTTGGTGTGCTTTTGAACTGCTAGGTTGGCAGGAGCAGGGACCGAGCAACAGGTGCTCACCCCATCGCGGGGATTCGAACCGCCAACCTTCTGATCGGCAAGTCCTAGTCTCTGTGGTTTAACCCACAGCGCCACCCGTGTCCCTTTTAACTTTTATATGTTGATATTATTTTATACTATTCTAATGATTGTTGAATGTTACTTTTTTGATGTAGGTTGCCTATTTAAAGTTATGTTTTATTATCACATTTTTGTATTGCATTGGATTGTTGTAAGATGTACATTTTTTGTTTCTTCAGCTTTTAAACCGCCTTGGGTATTGTAAGATAGAAAGATGGTATACAAATAAAAAATGATGATGATGTGTGAACCAGTGCGATGCTTGTTTACAGTCAACTGTGGTAAAGCAGCAACTCTGTGTGATGATGAGATACAAGCAAACCCCCCAGGACAAGGGGGCTGGTTGGTGCAAAGTGACTCATGACATTGGCTGGCGACGAGAGGCCTGCCACGATTGCAGGGAGGGCTCCTTACCTTTTCTCTCTCTTTGGCCACCACCATTCTTCCTTGCCCAAGTGCTTCTGGGCTGGCTGTCCGTCAGCAAGATTCTTCACATATTTCATGCCAGGCCTGTTTAAATCTTCCATTATCTCATTGCTAAACTGCTGCCTTCACTTCTGCTTTTGTGTGGAGAGGAGTGCATGGTCCCCTGGGCCTAGCTTATGAAATTAATGCTATACAAGAAAGGATTGTCTCTCGTGCTTTATCCCAGTGCCCAGGTAGATCTGGTCTCATTTAGGCATGTTCTGACATCCAGAAAGGGCTGTCAACATGTAATCCGCTGCTCATAACAGCACCATCATAAGAAACAGTTGAATGCTGTCTTTACTGAAAGGTTTATAGCACAGCAAGAGGTAATCACATTAGCTACTTTTATCACTTGGACTGTATGTTACATTAACATAATGCAATTTTATAGCTTAAAGAAATATTAAACAGAAATGAAGGCAAGTAGTGCCTTGCTAATGGATTTACATCTCTCATCCCTGTTCAGCTCCAGTGTCTGTAATCAGCCTGAATGCTATTTTGCCTTCTTGAGAACAAGTGGTTTCCTGGAAACATTTTCTTCTCTCTGTGCTATCATGCGATCTGCAGATTGAAAAATTAATAGCAAGGCAACAATTTAGGGTTACACAGGCATTTGAGACTCTTACAGAATACCAGGTTTGGTGATTGAAGGGCCTGTCCTTTTAAACTCTCATTAACGATCGCTTCACACATCCACACACAGTGTCAGCGGCAGCTTTCAGTGTTTGCAAAATATGACTTTAGTAAAAAGTATTATGAAACGTAACTCATTCTAAAGTCAGGGCAAACTCTCTAGGCAAAGTCTCTAGAATTTAAAATGAACATGCGGTTTGAATTTATTTCCCAATTTCCATTAAAAAAAGGATTGAGAATGCATATGAATGTTACATTTATGCTGAGCGCTATATATGTTCCCTCTCATATGTACGTGTTGAGATTTTTTACATAAAGGTACTTTATATGCACACTCACTTCCTTGTTTCAGATTATAACATGCAGTACTGCAGAAAGGTTGGCTGCTCCCCCCCCCCCCCGCCGAAACAATACTTGCCCCTCTTTCAAATATTACTAGAAGCCTTCACATCAGTTATGCAGAAGGCCTATAAGGTGTCTTCAATCTAAACTTATTTATTATTAAGCATTTCTGTCTGCACATGGTAAAACACCGCCTGTCCCCAGAAGTCCCCAAAATTATGGATGGCATTCGAAGACCCCTGAATTTGAGAAAAACGCTGCAGACATTTCTTCATGCTGAACATAGAAAGAGCCTCCTGGATCAGGCCAAAGAGCCACCTAGTTCTCACAGTGGCCAACTAGATACCCTCAGGAAGCAAAACAGCAACCACACTTCCCAGCTCCAATTTCTAGTTACTGGTGTTCAGAAGTATACTTCTTTTGATTCTGGAAGCATTATATAACCCCCAGCATCATGCCAGAGGGCTGGGAAGATTCTGGAGAGATTCAAGATGGGGGCGGTGTTGCTGCCTGAGGAAAAACCAGCAACCCCCTATTTGTGCAAGCAAGTGCCTTGTGCAGCAATATTAGGATCCAGTCCTGTGTAGAACTGAAAGTTCTTTCTGCTCTTTCTGTCACCAGAAGGAAGTCACCTGACACTGCACTTCCTGCAGCTCCTTCTTTATGATTGATGGTCATTAATAAGGCACCAAGGACAAGTCATAATAACTGTCTGGGAGCCCTGCAAACCCCTGCGCCTTGGTTGGCCAACATGGTGCCCTCCAGATATTTGCTGGACTACAATTCCCAAATGCCCAAGCCAACTTGCCCAATGGTCAGAGATGATGGGAGTTGAAGTCCACCAACAGTTTAACAGCACCATGTTGTCTATCCTTGCACAATTGAGCCCATTGTGAACATCCAATTTACTGGTAATAGCAACCATAGCAATTAGAATGTTGTTGTTTTCACATCTACTACTGTTTTTCATTTACACTGGAGAGCAAGTAAACTGGCATTGTGTTTGGCTTTCTTGCTGGAAAAAGTAGGTTGGGGGGGTAATCGAAACATTTGCAAATATTTTTAAAACAAAAATGCTTTAAAATAAATTCAACAGAGTAAATAATATTTGATTGATGTAAAAATGGAAAATTGATTTGAATGGTTATAGTAAAATATGTAGGAAACTATGATATGTAATATGAACCATGGAAGGAGAAGAAGAGAAGTCACTGAATGTTTCAAAGTTTGTAAAATGTTTAATTTTAGAAATTAATATGTAGAAAAGTGAAAATCTCTCTCTCCCTCTCTCTCTCTCTCTCTCTCTAACAAAAATGCCTGCATCTGGGGTGAAGTAACAGGGGAGAGCACTTTTGTGGTGGTGACAGGACAAATACCAAATAATAAATGTTTCTCTGATTGTTTATATAGTAGGTTTATGATTTGTTGCCAGCAGATCCAGAAATGTGCAGCTGGAAATCGTAATTCAGGGCCAAGTGATGATTCTAGCCTGTCACTATAGTTGGCACCAGTCACTCCCCTTTGCTTTCTGCTAGTTAGGAACCTAAAGTGCTGCACTGAAGGGCTGTGAGAATTAATATATTTGGTACTTAGATTCTAATTTGGCCATTAAAAGAAATCTTCCTGTAACAGATTTCATTAATCTGCGTGCCACATAGCAAGCTTTAATATAGCAAATCAAGATTTTCTGTTTAATTGTATTCACTTTTCTTCACCTTCTAACGCCAGATGCTGAGAGCTCAGATTTTCATGTTAAGAATCCCACAAGTCAATGAAACTGAAAGTGTTGTTAATTATCAATTAAGTTTTCTCAGTAGACTGTAGAAAGTCCAAATGAACCCAATTAGTAGAAACACATCTTTCATGGGTACTGGTTGGCTCTTTCTACAATTTATTTTATTCTGAATGTGGGGATCATGCGCACAAATAAACAGAGTGGTGTTAGTTATGTCTGAAGATAAAAGGTAACCAAAATGTAAAATTATGTATATGTGAAAAAAAATCAAATAAAAGACAACAGTAGCTTTGTTGGAAAGCAATTAGTCCTTGCCAGTGCAATACTCAGATTCAAGGACACTCATCTTCTTGCCTGATCAATGTTGTGTTTCTTCATCATAGCCCAATCTGCATGAATTATTGCACCAGCAAATAAGACATAAAAGGAATGGGGTCCATACTAGCTGCACTTTTATTGTCCTGGCATCACAACCAAACCCAGCTGTCTCAGTGGCACAGTAACTATTACCACCGTATGTTGGATAGTAATGTATCTCCAAAGACCTACTAATGTGAGTTAAATGCAATAGCATCACCTTAGACCTGGGATGGTGAACCTGCAGCTCTCCAGATGTTGTTGGACTATCATCCCAGCCCTTTGGATATGCTGGCTGAAGCTAAAGGGAGTCCAGCAACATCTGGTGAGCAGCAGGTTCCCCATTGCTCTGTCAGTGTCAGTTGCCCTGGTGCAACCTTAGGCCATATATGTTATCATGTGACTTGGCAGGATAGCTGTGCCCTTTTCACCAGTCTAAGGAGGTAGATTTTGCTAGATTGGACCAACTGCTTCTCACTGTTGCCGCTATCAGTGGACTTTTGTTAAGACTTTCCTATAACTATTGAGGGTTTACTTTTGGAAGTTGTCAGATCCCACACAACTTCTTGTGGACTCCTGCTGAGCTTGTGGCCTGGTAGGGATGGTGTGGAGGTCACAGTGAAGTCAATGAGTGTGTATCTCTGGTTCTCATCTGCCAGTTCTCAGCAGGCTGGTAAACGTTTTGGAAAGCGATTTACTTCTGTAGGCTCCTTTCCAAGGCTAGAACAGAGTCAAGCTGTACATTCTTTCGCAAACCACTTATTGGTTGAACGAATCTTCTATAGCTATTTAAGCCACGTGCTGAAATGAAAGCCTTTATGTTTGAAGAGAGATGCATTCAGACAAGGCCAGATGAAGGCTTTTTGGCACCTGAGATGAACCACAAAATGGTTTCCCCCACCTAACTAAGGAAGAAGGGGTGAGTGAAGATCTACTGTACATAAATCAAGATCTACATTGGAATCTGCTGCCCCTGTGGATCCTGCTGCCTGAGGCAGTCGCCTCACCTTGTCTCATGGGTGGGCCAGCCCTACATTCAGATATCATAAAAAACCAGGGGGCCTCCTTATCAGGATTTTCCCCATGTCACAAGTTCTGACTAGCCACACTTCCTCTCCCCAGGCCACATATAGGTGCTCATTTGCATACTGTATATTTGAGGTGACTGTTGCAACATTGGAGGTCAGGCCAGTGCAGCACTGCTCCCTGTAATCTCCACATAGATAACACACAAAGACAGCCACGGGGATGGGGAATCTCAGGTTTAGGAATCAGATGTGGTCCCCTCAGACTTTTCTGTCTGGCCCTCTGGGACTCTCCACAGGCCTCACACTCTCCTGAGCCAAACCTCTCAGTCTCCTGAGCCAAACCTCTCTGCTTTGCTTGAATGATTTTGCCTGGCATCAGTATCTCCTTAAACTCTGATAATGCTTGCTGATTCCAGATCTTGCTTATCTGGAAGTAGAATAGGGAGGAATGTGTGAGTGCAAAGAATCTAGCCCCTTGTACAAACGTTAATGTTACATTTGGTGCCCTGCCTGCTTTTGCCTCTGGCCCAGACCCACTGCTGACATGTGGCCCCCAGATGGCTGCCCAGAAGGAGATGTGTCCCTCAGGCTGAAAAAGGTTGCCCACCCATAACAATTGGCAAGGTCTGACATCAATACTGTTGACCTGCTAGCAATCATGCCAAACCTTCCTTCTGCTTTTGCCAGGTACAGGTCTGTGTTTAAAAGCTCCATGTCCAAGTGCTGTTATTGTTGTTTTGCCCCCCACGAAAACCCACTGTTTAGCACTCAATCCAAACAAACGTCAATTCGGGTTTTCCATGGATTACTTTTTGCATGTTCAGACCCAGAAACCTCCCCCCTAAATAAATTCACACTTGACTCAAATTTTGGTTTGGTTTTTGGCAGAATTTAGGCCACAACTTTATTGATTACAGAAAGTGAATGGTTGCATAGGCTCTGGTTTGACTAGCTCCCTACCATGCAGGTAGCGCTGACCAAACTACCGAGTCCCTGGATTCCTTTAATGGAATACCCTTCACATAGGGGTGGTGAGAGTGTTCTCCCATCCCTGTCACCTGAACCAGAGCCTACCTGCAACCTTACAAGTTGTGGCGATTTGCTACGCAGCAGGCGAAACCTAAATGGCAACAGCCAATCAGCCAAGTGGGGAAAATTCCTGTCGTGACCTTGTCCCAACGACAGATGACACACGATGGCATAGCAAGGTCAAGCGCAAAGCCCTAAAAGTAGGGAGAGGTGGGCGGGTGTTTCGAATGCATGCACCAAAAGAGGAAGCTCTGGGTCACGTGCATGGGCATAAATAGGTCCCTTGAACCGTTTGGACTGTGTCCCATTGGCCAGATTGCACCCAGCTTCGAGGGACCTACCAATTGGGTGTTGTGGCTGACCAATCGTACCCACCCACAACACAGGGTGTCGGTTTTCCAGATCTCACTGCAATACATACCCTCTTTAAGGGAGAACCCGATTTGCTCTGATTGAGCATTAAAGGACAGGTTTTCATGTGGAAAGTTCCAGACACGGAGTGTTAAAGTGCAGACCATGTCTGGACAGGGCAAAGGGAAGTTAAGTGTTGCTAAGCCTTAACTCTGTCAATTTTCTTCCTGTAATGAGGATAAAATGGTGACTGCATGGACAGATTCTTGTGCAAACTAAGCAGAAGGGGAGGGGCAGATTAACAAAGTCTGACTGTCCATCAGAATGCACATTGGCAACTGTAGGTGCCCTCTGAACTTTCCGTGTATAATCAATAGTATAGAGGCATAATCCGAGAAACTCTATGGAAATAAATGGGCAGGTTTTGCACAACCATAAATTAACATTTATTGTGAATGTTTTTCCTTAACATAATTACTAGACTAATGCCAGTAATTAGTGCAGGTATTAATGTTAATAGTCTAGCAATTACTGTTGCAGTTCTTGAATTTATTAACTTGAATCACCTAAATGTTTTACAGTCAACTCTCGTGCAGATGCTTTGCTGCAGAAGCGGTGAAGTTGATATTATCATTCTCTAGGCGAGAAGTCAAACACCCTAACACAATTGAATACATGAGCCATCCTGGTCCCTGAAAAGTCTCACAACATGTAAGCCCCAATCCCAGATCTAGTCACATAAAAATAGGCTGCAAGAATGTGTATATAGTTTATCACTAAACAGTAGATTATATCTTATTTGATAATACTTGCAAGGGATCGGAACTGAAGCAACCCACTCTTAAGTATGTTAAAAAACCCAATGCCCATCAGTATGGTTGTATGACTATAATTTTAATCTCCCAACCAGAGCCATCAATGCAACACTGAGCTGGTTCTCAACCGAGCAGGGGACCAATCCAGTCAGTCAGTCAGCCAGTCAGTCCTAGAACTGTATAGTAGAACTGTATAATCTCATTCTGTAAAACCAAACAGCTACTAAGGATATCCACACTGAAATATAACTAAACATCTGAAGCACAGGCTGTCATATATATGAATTTGTTTTCCATTTAATTTTTTTTATCTAAAAACTTGACACTACTTTGAAGCCTGCTCCAAAATTATACCCTATTACCTATTTTGTAATTCACTGAATTAAAATTCTTCCAGTTAGCATTAACTGAGTAGTGTAGGATTGCCAGTAGGATCCTATTGAAAGATGTAACTGAACAAAGTTTAAACATTTACTTTTAAATCAAACATAGCTTTATCGTCTATGCACTTAGATGCATTTCTTCTTTTAACATTCCAAAATTGAACTTTGCTGAAGTGGGTCAATAATTATTTTCCTGGCAAGATGCTATTAACAATTCACTTACATAGGGTACTTAAAGTCCACAATGTATACCAGGGAGGATAATGTAATTGAAGAGATAATGAAGTATAATACTAAGAAGTGAAATCATCTCTTGAGAGGAAAATGGCATCACATGATACCTCTTAGTTCAGCAAGCTGTCAAGAAGGAAAGGCTGTAGTGGTCTTTGGCAGGAGTTTACCTACGCTAATGAATAGAAGGAGTAAGAGCTTATACTTTATTAGACTGACATGAAATCAATCACATTTGATCAACTAATGTGTCAGATTCCAATACAAGACTGAGATATTAAATGTGATGACCAAAGAAGGAAGAGTTCTCACCGTGGGGGAAAAAGTCGTAGCCTACTTTAGTATTTTGCAAATACATTATCGAAGAATTTAGTGCTCACTTTAGAATAGAGAGCTAATAGGTTTGGCAAGAAGAACTAAGATTTGCATGACCTTCCCGTTCACTCTGCCAAACCAAGAAATGAAGTAAATGTGGAAAAGTTGCCATAAAAAACCCACATTTCCTCACTATATTAGACATTGAAATGTCTTTTAGGGGTTATTAGGGTGTGTGCATGTGGGATTCAACTAATAGGTCCCATCAGTGAAAGCCTGTTCAAGGGCTGTACTCCCTCTCCTCCCCCCATGCCCCCAAATTAGTTGTGGGGGTGTCAAGAGTACCCCCAGAATAGTGCTCCATCTGGCAATATTGAATTCCTCCTTGCACATTTTCCTTCAAGGGGCTAAAATCCAGCAACCCTATCTCCCTGTCTGTTTTGATTTATCTCATTCAGACGTCTTGGGCTCTGTGTCAGATAAGTAGTACTGATCACTTTGTGGAACTTGAAAACGGCTTTTAGCCATGCCAAAAATGTCTCATATGGGGTGGAGTTGGCAAATCAACTCTATTGGGAAAAGAATTAAGGGAGATCATCCAAATGCCACAGTCAGTGTAAAGGGACGTTTTGTCAGAGAGCCAAAAGAAGGACAAACTTCAACTCAGCAGAAAGCCAAGTTGTGAATCAAAAGGGACAAGATGGAACAAAAATGCTGAGAACTTGAGCTGCAATCCAAGCACCTGACCTGCCAGGCTCAGAGTGGTCGTTCTAGGTGGGGCAGAGGTCTCTTTATGTCCAGCTCATAAAAGGACTGCCAGTCTTCACCCACATAGTGATGCCAATGCCACTTCTCTAGTGCAGATCACCCTTCTCCGCTATCTGAAAATGTGGGTGGGTGGCATTCCCATTGACCCAGAATCCACTGGATCTGTATTTGACCCCATTGCTGTCTCTTGATGACTATTTGCCCCTCCCGCTTTATGTCCTGGCTGGTGTGGGGAATTGGCCTGCAGATGCAGTGGTAGCTATGCCATCCATCACTGTCTGGCCAGAGTAAAGATTGCTTTGGGGATTGCAATCCTATACCCACATTGAACTCAAAGGGTCTTACTGCCAAATAGACATGTAAGGCCTGGACTGTTATCATTTAATATAGCCTTTGAATCAGAATGGAAACCATGCTGTTAAATATACAGCAAGGGGCTGCAAAACAAATGAGAGAACCTAGCAAGTTATACTTCATGTAACGAAGACATACGTTTAGAATATATTATTATTATTTTTCTTGAAGGGGCTTTGAAACTAGGCCACTGGTTGTAATCTTTCCAAATGTCCAGAAGACAACAGACATCCTTAAGTGCTTCTTTCATCTGGTGTGACAATGCTCAGGGCAGCTAAACATAGCTCCCTCTCCAGTTTCTAATATCTCTTTAGAAGACTCTGATCTAAATACATTTAGCTCCAATTGTAGAATGAAAAATAATAACCTAACTGAAATTGATTTCATTCTCACTGAAAATGGTTTGATGTCATTCATGATATGTGGATTACTTTCTGTGCTCAGATCTGTGAGGTGGGGTAGTAGTAGCTGAAGGAAACCTATTGGGTTAGTTCCTCAGAATGCTCTTTATTTCTTTCAAAAACGTATGTTCTTGAAAGTTTTTTATTTCAAACATGAAGAGAATGAACTATATAGCCTAGGCAGCAAAATGCCACAGATGCAGCTTAATTTGACGGACGAGTTTTATTTGTGTATGTTATGCAAAGTCCCAGGATCTAAAGAACAAAAAGGAAGATAGAATGCTACTCCAGCCTACTCAAAGGAAATCTTCAAAGGCTTGGAAAGAATAGACTCTGATATGTATGGTAGGTTAAATTTCAGTAGTCTCAACCAGACTGCCAAGTGTTTTCCTCAAGGGGAAACGGCTAGCTTTTTTTTGTTTTTTGTTTCATCTTTGAGGCTGTCTTAGACTGATCCATGGCACTGAATGTAAACTGCCAAGGAATATTGGGTCAATTCCTCTGAAATCAGCCAAGTTAGTTTTTCGCATCACTGCACTCTGAAACACTTCACAATGTCGGAGCTTGCAGTGAAATTAATTTTCCATCAGGAACTGTAGATTCTGTAGTTTTTATTGTTTGAAATATTTTAATGTGTTATAGGACTGTGGTCTGGAGACGGAATCAATAACATTTTACTTTGTTATTGCCTTTGTATTTTGAAAATGCCCTAGCTATATTTTTAAACGGATTCTTGACCATTCTTTATCCTGAATTAGGAATAAGGCCTTCTCCCTTGCCCTCTAGGGACACTGTGTTGTGATCCTCAGTATATATGGTTGCTAATTTCCTTAACCTGTTACTCTTCTTTTATCATCTTTAAACAGCCAATAAGTGTTGAAACAATTCAAGGGGCTTGTGTAGATGATGTTTTGTTTGGATTAATTAGCCGTATGATGTACAGAGAGAAGCCTGAAACATTCAAAAGATTACTGAAATGAATTAAAGTGCAATTTACCAGGGGCAGTTACACCTGAAGTATAGTAGCCCCATCACTTAATTTGAAGGCCAACTCTCAATCCTCGAAAGACTATGGGTTGTTCCCAAAGGCAGCAGAAGACCAGGTACACAACTGATCTTTCCCCTCCCCTCCTCTCTTCTGCTGTCATTTGAAGAAAAAACAACAACACCCCACTTTCAGGGAGGTTAGGGGCTCTTCTGAGCAGCATTGGATGACACAGGGACAGCAGTGAGAGAGGGAAAACCCTCAATTTGGGAAAGAATATTATTGTTCAACTAGAGCTTCCCTCCTTTAATGGTGCAGGGGGTGCAGGGAACTGAGGGTACAGAGGGGGCATCAGTTGTGCTAATGACATGTCAGTCATTCAAGCTTGGGATATAACCCTAGATTCCCTCCACCCACCCACCCACCCAATAATGAAAACAATACCAAATTTTGGCTTATGAGAACTTCAAGTCCTAGTATTTTACCATCCATGACCCCTTCAGAAAACGTTGAAATCAGACTTGCAAAATGCATGATGGACCAGTTCATATGCCTCAGATCCTTGTATTAGGATAAAAGTAATTCTATGAACTCATCGTTATTTACCCAATTTAAGATACACAATTCCTAACTATTGCGCTTAGGAAGCATTGCATCTTGGGCTTTCAGCTGCTCCGATACATTGACAGTAATCAACGTGGCACCGCACAGAGACATACTTAAGGTTTGGGGAAAAGCAATTTTTCAGTGTGCATTTCCAGGCTTGCAACAATGGAAAATACAGGAAACTGCTGTGCAGGCATGTTTTAAAATAAAGATTGTACACAAATATTTTGTGCTACATTAGTGTACAATAGGTTTTAAGCAAATGAAAACGTAAGCTTTTAAATCAGGGCAGCCTGTGTCCCTTCAGACATTTCTGGACTCCAACGCCCATCTTCTACAGATAGCATGCCAAACAGGGAAGAGGAGAGTTGTTATCCAGCCTTCTTATTTTTTTTTTATTATTATTATTATTATTATTATTATTATTATTATTATTATTATTATTCCCCATCTGGAAGGCTGCCCACAGGTGGCTGCCTACAGGTTCCCCATTCCTGAATCTAAGACCTTGGCTGATGAAAGCAATAATGAACCATTTCAAAAACTGTGAACAGAACTGTCTTGCAGTGATGAGGTGGCACAAGTGGGACACTGGTTGTGTGTATCTTCTACTTTCTTCTGCTCACAGATAACAAGGGAAATGGGTGGAAAACATATTTGCCATCTATCCTTTGCTGGAAAGCATTTCAACATCAGAAAAAGCAACTTGCAGTATCTGTTATGATAGAGAATTCATTATTTTTTTTAAAAAAAAGTTTTTACAAGGGGTGGGATTCAGTTGGTGCCCTTGCACTCATGGAAGTGCTTTTATTCACTGGACGCCTCCATTTGATGAAAAGAGAAGTGGTGATTTCTGCTGATTCCTATGCCCCCTGCAGCCCCCAGCAGTAGCTGAAAATTGCCTCCAGGGAGCTGAGGGCTCTTCTAGACCAGGCTGGAGGCTTTGTGCAGAAATAATGAATTTGCAAAAAGTCTCTCTTGTTTTCTGTTAGCAAAGGCATTTGTTGGATCAGAGGGCATCAACTGGGTCCCACCGTGAAGCATCTAAGTAAAACAAGGAGCAAAATCCTGCCAAAGCAAACAGTGATCCAGGGACACTCCAATGATTTCAGGGGTCTTCATTTCTTTTAGGCACATGATCGAAACTCATTTAAATAAGTGGGACTTAAGAGGGCTGGATTTTGATTGGATTGCGTGTCCCTTTTTATCACCAGATGGTGCTGTGGGTTAAACCACAGAGCCTAGGGCTTGCCGATCAGAAGGTCAGCGGTTCGAATCCCCTGATGGGGTGAGCTCCCATTGCTTGGTCCCAGCTCCTGCCAACCTAGCAGTTCGAAAGCACGTCAAAGTGCAAGTAGATAAATAGGTACCACTCCAGCGGGAAGGTAAACGGCGTTTCCGTGTGCTGCTCTGGTGCGCCAGAAGCGGCTTAGTCATGCTGGCCACATGACCTGGAAGCTGTACGCCGGCTCTCTCGGCCAATAAAACGAGATGAGCACCACAACCCCAAGAGTCGGTCATGACTGGACCTAATGGTCAGGAGTCCCTTTACCTTTAACTAAGGAAAGGGCCATGGTTTTCCAGAAAGACACTCTGTACATGAAAACATTGGGGCATATCTACCAGGAGAGGGCATTACTATGCTATGTTAAAACATTGACGCTCCTAAAGCCCAATATTAGCTCCCCAAGTTCCTCCCTCCCCACAGAGCACTTGAAAATTGCTGGGGGTCTTGGTGCACTGCTTAACAATGTTTCTGCCTGCTGTAGCAATTGTAATGCATTGTTGTAGGTGCTGTATGGTTTTTAACTGTAATTTTACAGACATGCCGTGGGCTGCCTGAATGAAGCTTGTACCCCCCTGATGGTTTGAGGGTCACAGCTTGGGAATGCCTGGCCTAGAATAAGTGATCCTTTGGGGAGTTTTTGTAGCTTATGTGTGAGATTGAATTAAGCTGTTTGCCATAATTTCCAGGGTGTATCGGGTATATAACTCTCTCAGATGTTGACTGGGACTGCAAAGTCCCTCTTCTTTAGGATTTGATGATCCCACCCATTTTATGTTGAGAGGAGGATGTGCCTAGAAAACATGCACATGCAGCCATGCGGCCCCATCATATAAACTTTGTATTATGTCACTTTATGACTTTCCTTTTCGAACATTCAATTAATTTCTTCTATACACTTTGAAATCTGAAGTGCATTCCTGTTTTCTTAAGCATGAGAAACACAGCAGATGTGGCAACACATACAAAAACAACTAGTTATATCAGCCTCGGAAATTTGTAAAGGTAAATTGTCATAGTCACCGTGCCCACTTTGATAATTGCTTCCATTTTGGACCACTGTAGAGACACTGAATTTCACATTCACTGGAGGATATGGCATTCTGAGACTTTAACAATGTGGCAAGTATCCAAATTTCATGTTTGCAGGCAAGGTTTGGTAAGATTTTGGCAGCTTCCAGAAATCAGGACCCAGAAGCTGGTATCCACCATTTGCTGCCATGCACACTTTCATCTATCTACTTAACTCTTCTTTCATTCCTCTACTCCTAGTTCTAGTATAGCTCTAACCTTTCTGTCCATGTGCTACCCTTGTTCTAGATGAAAACTCAAAGTCTTTGAAAATAAATTTCACAAGTATTGTTATATGATTCCTTTTTGCCAAGAGATTAGAGATGGGAGTAGGCTGCAGAGGATCTATGAATCCATACCTGAATTCTAACCATGCCACAAATCAAGTGTATTTCACTTCCTGTTTCGCCTCTCCCAACACTGTGGAGAGAGACAGATGGAGATAATTAGAAAATGATGGGAGAAATTGCATTTTCTGCATTCCTCTTCAGTTGGAAGAGGAACCTGGCTCTCACCCACTGTTTGCTTGGCAGTCTGGCACTCGCTTCCCCATGGAATGCGAGGGCAGGCAAAGGCACTGGGTGCATGGAGCACTCTGGCTGCCATGACCCCCCAATCCCGTTTCTGGAAGCACAGGTTATCCTGCTAATTGGGGTTTTTAAATTGTATTAAACTGCAGGCTCAGGCTAGAGATGATGAGATAAGAAACTACGAAAACAACCCAGCTACAAGGATTTAAAAGGTTTGGATTGAGAGGGGATTTCATTCGGTGAAAGAGACAATGGGTGCGAGGGGAGCCCACAATTTCCTTATATTAAAGTTTTTCTCTACATTTATGATATGGCAACCCTCCCCGGAATGCAAGTTTTATTAAGTAAATATCTATACAAGTGAGGATGGAAGAAACTGGGATATAAATATGGAATTTAACAAAACTGGAAGTGCGTGTATGAGAGAAAGGAACGGAGAGGGAAGAGGGGGGTGTTACATTTTGAAAATACAGAGCAAAGCCCTCCGTAACCTCCATTATCCACAAAGGAATGTGTTCAAGATGAGGACAATTGGCCATAAATCAGTGGCAGGGTGGAAAGGAGTCTACCAGCTGCGGGAATAGAAGCTTTTGGATTAACTATCTGCAGTCTGGATTCAGACCGTTCTACTAGGCTGGAAAAATGGCAAAAATGGCTTGTTTACTAGAAGCCAAATCACAGGACAAAGCGCAGTAACTTTTGGAAATTGTGAAATAACTGCCTCTCCCGAGGCATGATAGAAACCATCAACAGTTGTAGGAATGATGGATATAACATCATATATGGATGGGAAAACATCGGGGGGGGGGGGAACGGTCACATGGAGGAAAGAATAAGGACTACAGTTAGAGTTCCTTACTTTAAACTTTATAAATTACCTAATATACCAACACAAATGAAATCACAAGATTGTAGCTGTTATATAAGGAATTATTGTATCTGAATTGAATGGAATGGAAATTATTAAGACTCTGGAACATAAAAAAGGTAGAATGAAGCCATCAAATCTAGCATGTGGGGAGGCCAGTTTGATTAAATTGTATTATTTGACATTTGAACAATTGGCATTAATAATTGTATTAATTGGATGAAATTGGTATTGTTATAACGAGACTGCTATTGGAGCAATATTGTAAAATTAATAAAACATATTTTTAAAAAAACACACAAAAAACAAAGCAACTGTATTTCATTATTGGCTACTGCTGTCTCATTTTGACCTGACCACAGAATAGTTGTGAATATTAGGTGTCTAGACAAAGGGATTGTATTAGAAACAAAGTGCAGTGGATCTACAGACTACAGACAACTATTACAGTGGGTCACTGAAATGGCATCAAGGAATACATTGGCCAAGCATTCCTGCTCTGCTTAAGAAGGCTGGGTCACCTATAAAATAGTGCCAGATGATCTCAGCACAGGAGAAGCAAGTTTGTTTATGGTCATTGCCTCAAAATAACATAAGGCGATTATGAAATGGAGGAGCATTGCCATTTAAATGCCTTTCACTATAATTTGTGGTCAAGAGGTTGCATCCAACACTGTACAAGCAAATTTCTGCTCATGAAATGGGACCTTCCTCTTGTCACCCTTTATTGTGTGCCCACAAAATCTGCTTTGAAGGGTCTCCCAATTCTGTGGAGCAGATTTTGTTGGTGTCGGGTGGTGGTGGTGTCACAAACAAAGAGCAAGACAAAGAGGAAGTTCCATTATGCCTGTTGCCTGAATGGAACTGCAGTGTTGGATACAATCCATTCTATTTGCTCTTTGAAATTGCTAAAATGTTTGCTTAAGCCAATAATTAAAACTATGAATTATCCTACCAATGTTGCTCGTTCTGAGTGTACTATGAGTAAATATATTAGTAATATTACATACAAATTTTGCAACATTACAAATGTGACTATTTTGGTAGACTGCTTTACAGTCAAGTGGTGCATAACTTTTATTAAATAAATAGTTAAATAAATAAAATTAATACAATATTCATATTTCTAACCATGGATATGTAAAATTATTTTAAACTTTGATTTAAATTTATCACAAATAACAGCAGACCTGCTCTGGAGTCTACCCATGATACCTTTTCAAGATTTAAGTGGACTGCTTCCACACTGTCTTGCTCCCTCCACAAACACACACAGAACAAAGCAATACTCCATGAAATGGGAAACTTAACACAAAAATTGGGCACTTGCCTTCATGGAGAATAGAAAGTCAAGTTTCTGAGCAAATGTCTCCAGGGTATGAATGGAACATGTACCAATGCTTGTATTTTTGTGTTGTAAATTACCCTGTGATCCTCAGATGAAGGGTGGTATAGAGATTTTATGAATGAATGACCAACAACAACAACATTTTCTGTTCAACTGGGTACTGAAAGCCAAATTCTGAGATCTTGTCAGCCTGGATAACTCAGCTGGTTAGAGTGTGGTGCTGATAACACTAAGGTTGCAGGTTCAATCCAGCTCCATATTCCTGCATTGCCAGGAGGTTGGACTAGATGAATCTCAGGATTCCTTCCAACTTTTTACAATTATGATTCTACAAAATGGATGATTCTAAGCATTCTTATACTGTAATCTGCCCTGCTTTTTTATTTTAGAGAAACCATACTATCTTTTATTTGGAAAGTAATTTGTACATTGGCTCACAAGAAGATGCTTTTGTTCTTGTAATTATTATTCCCAGAAGGAACTGAAATCCATCAAATTCTCTTGATATAGGAAAGAGACATGTAGGCAGTTCTTACCCATTTCCTCTACAGCCATTTTTCACACGGATCTGGAGGGTCTTCCAAAGCTATGGAGTATTTTTTCAGGGAGCATAGGAGCAAGGAGAATCAGCAAAGTATCCTGGGGGTCATAGGTAGTCTAGATCCAGCCCACTGTGTGGTTAAAAGTGGGCATCAAATATATATTAACAGAAGATGACTTGTGTTCCTAATGTCAGCCAGAGAAACCAGCAAGTAATTTAGACACCTGTTCCCCCCTGTTAGTGAGAAGTGCTGTAGTTGCACACAAATCATGTTTTGCTTTTTGCTTTCCCACTGAATCCCGCTTTGCTGTTAAGCAAGACCACTGTGAGAAATCAGGACATGCATAGATAGTTTGAGATCAGGCAGATTTTTAATCTTCTACCTAATTTTACAATTTCCCTTATAGCTGATTAGGTAATTAAGAATGCCATTTTCTATAAAATGCTTTAAAGGGGCCGTCCAAATTAATCTTCTTTATATTTGATCACAATTTATCTCCTTGGTTACAGAGACGGCAAACACCTACCTGATTAACTCATTCATCTTCCTTAAATCTAAACACTGCAACTTGGTGAAGTTATAGGGTTGCATATTGTATTTGTTTATTGCAGTGGGTGTCTTCATATTTTTTTCAAAACATGCTCAGTTTGATTTTCAGACACTGAGAGAATTATTAACAGACACAGCAAAGTCTTTGAAAGGGCCCCAACATGGCTCAATGGAGAACAGCCAAGAAATATGCATTGAAAGGCAAATACATCCCATATCAAGTGTATTTGGCTTCGGCTGGGGAGGGCGGGATATAAATAAAATTTATTATTATTATTATTATTATTATTATTATTATTATTATTATTTACTGAACAGAAACTGAGCAGTCAGAACCCATGGGATTCAGTCTTGCAGGCAGACATCCATTCAGTACTTTAACCTTATACGTAAAGTGTTGATTCAATTGTTGCATCTTCACATACTCAAAACACTGGCATTCACAAGCCAAGCGTAACTCAAGTGTTGAAGAAAGACTTGTACCAAACTGAATATTCCTTCTGCCTCTCCGATCCACACAACAAATGGGGGCAAAGTGCTTTCTTGTTTTTGGAGCAATCAGCCTAGGAGACAAGACCATGGGAATATGTACCTGCTGTATCCTGATTATGGCAATGTCAGGGTAGTGCAAAGTATTGAATTAATAAATTGTGAAGATTTTTGCTACTTGTAGTTCTCACATGGTGAGACTGACCCTACGCAATACTTAAGTAGTTCTAGGCCTTGCTTCAAGGGCCTCTCCAAGACTGTTATGCATTTCCATTGGGTCATTCTAGGTAGACAGTAATTTCACTTGACCCCTGCTGTGTCTTCCATGGGTCCCAACTTTTCTAAATGTGTAGTAAATTGCATGAGATGTTATATTGTTGTGGTTTTTGAGGACCTTGAAATATGTTGCTGCTCAATGTGGATTTTCTCCTTTCCCTTATTTATTTATTTATTTATTTGCTCTTGGTCCAGAAGAATGAATGCAAGAAGTTCAGTATTTGATCTAAACAATTTCTTGGAATGCTTTTCTATTTTTCACTTCAAATAAATCTTTCAAAACTAATTTGGGTGGTTTAGATTTAGTGCTGAGCTTTATAATTAAACCTCTCTTTTCACTGGCTCCTTTGAAAGCAAGGGTGGGATATAAATTTAGGAAATAATAAATAAATATTATAATTAAATATAGGGCAAATAATTGTTTTACAAATAAAGACTCATACATAGATTGCATTCTAATACACACATAGCGGTTTTATTTGTAAGAATATCAATGTTGAAAATAAGTCAACTTTTTAAATCTTTGGATTCTTTTTTAATTCAAAAACTCAATTAGTTCTTGTAGTAAAACATCTGAAGCCAAATAACAGTAGTATTACTCCGTAATAACCACTGCTACCATCCCCAGTGAATATAAATCCCACCATAACAGTTATGTTCAGAGATGGTGCACCATGTCTTCCTCTGAAGATCTATAACAAACAAAAAAGGCTGAAGTGTTAGTGACATTTAGGAATACAAGATTGTAGAAAGATAGCTCAATTGTCAAAACAGAAGAAATGAATATAATTTAGGTAGAAACCTTTGCAAAGTTCTGCTGAGCAACCTCCACCCCTCCAAAATGAATGATAGTGGTGAAAGAGTGCTACCATTCTCCAGCACCACTTTCATTCATTCCAATGTTGCACAGATCCTCAGAGGATGTGAAAATAAATACTATTGTGCTCTAGTACAGTTCCCATTTGTTTTAATGGGGCCTGCACTGATTGGAGGGGGTTTAAGGGCCCTGGTGAATTGCTCCCTTGTTTTTCAACCCACGGAGATTTCAGCAGTGTAACTGTAAATACTAACACAAAGTATAGAACTTCATCAAATCTTTCATGTAACTCACATTGAAAAAAGGGAAAGCACTGTAAATCCCTTTCAGTCAACTTTTTCCAAAAATCTTAATTGTTTTTTCTTGTAGAAAAAAATATCTTGGCTAAATTTAGAAATTTAGCTTTTAATTTTTAATTACAGATAGGTAGCTGTGTTGGTCTGCCATAGTCAAAACAAAAAAAATTCCTTCCAGTAGCACCTTAAAGACCAACTTAGTTAGTTCTTGGTATGAGCTTTCGTGTGCATGCACACTTCTTCAGATACACTTCTTCAGATACACTTCTTCAGAATGGTAGTGTATCTGAAGAAGTGTGCATGCACACGAAAGCTCATACCAAGAACTAACTTAGTTGGTCTTTAAGGTCTACTGGAAGGAATTTTTTTTTGTTTTAATTTTTAATGTTTGTCTTTATTGATACATCTATTGATATTAAGAGATTAGATTTAGAAGGGCAACCGCTGAATAGCATATTGTCAAATATTCAATTAGGTGAAGTTAAACTAATGTATAAATAAGAATGCAACATCAGTCTCTTACTTATTCATAGTGTTGTGATAACATAATCAGGGACTAATGTCTGCAATACATAGTTTGTAATTAAATCTATGCACCAATTGCAATATGAGGTTTCACTTCTTTCCTTTTTTCCTTTTTTTTATATAGCAAGATCTTAAGGCTAATTTACGCCTATATACTGGTAGGCCAGTTATTCCCAAGAAAACTATTTGGTAAAAGAATATACAAGTTACACACTGGCTATAGAGGAAGTTCAACAAGGAGATTGGGCTTTTTAGCTTCACTTTTGCCTTGTAAAACCTTGAATAAGTAAAGGTTTGAATTGTTTACTTGAAGTAGCGGCAATGATATCTGTTACTTGATCACTTCTCCAGGGATAGGACTTTCCTTCACCTTGTGTCTGGATTAGCAGTCCGCTTCAGGATCACATTATGAATTGTAGTCTTCAAGCTGTCTACTCCTGCACTGATGTTTAGGGGTCAAGCCATCTGTGACTTGGTAGCCACATAGTCAAGACTCTTGTACAGCCTACTAATGATTACACCCTTAAGACTATGCATATGTCTCATAATTGCATTAATATCTAAAAAGGTTACAGATTACAGTTTTGCTTATGTTCTTCACAGCAGTCCATATTGCTGGAAGTAGTGAGTGAGATGACTGAAAATATAATGCTAGAACAGCCTTTCTCAACCTGTGGGTCCCCAGATGTTGTTGAACTACAACTCCTATCTAGCTAGCAAGGCCAGAGCTCAGGGATGATGGGAGTTGTAGTCCAACAACATCTGGGGACCTACAGGTTGAGAACGTCTGTGCTAGAAGATCCTTGCTGGATGAGGTCAAAGGCCCATCGAGTCCCACATCTGGTTCTTCCAGTGGCCAGCCAGATGCCTGTGGAAACCTGCAAACAGGACCTAATTGCAACAGTTGCTAACAAGACTGAGCTTGCTAATAATGTAGAACTGAATTATTATGCATTATCATGTGCTCTTGTATCATCAAGGTTAAATTTACTTGATTTGTGCAACCCAAATGGTGTGCATGTTGACTCAGAATAACATTCACACAAGTACGTTTATCATGAATGCTCAGGGAGACTTCTTGCAGAATTATGGTATGTTTCAGCTTGATCCAATCTGGTTCTCAGCTGTCCAAACATCTGCATGGTGAAAATCAGAGTGATTTAGGATTCTTTTAATTCAACCTTAACTGATTCAATTGGACTGCATTATCGGTATCAGTGAGATAGGACATTAGTTGCCCTTTTTGACAAAAGAAAGGGCAACACCTGAGTACAATAGGTATATTAGTTCTGTAGAAAAACAACTGCACTTATTCCACCATTTTTGTGTGCTAAGGGAATGATGAAAGCAGCTTTGCTTTTTTTTTAAAAAAAACCAGCTTTCCATATACATCTATGTTTCTGGGACATATCTTTGGAAAAGCCATGGAACAAGATGGATTTGACTTACTAAAAGCTGTTTAGGAAACAGGTCTGGCAGGAGATTTTCACCTCTCTTTCTGTCTAGAAATTATCTGTGGAAGCATGGGAGATTTTGGTTTTGTTCATTAAAACAACCATAGATGCTCTTCTAACATTTTGTTGTTTTGCAGCATAAGCATAATATATAGCAGGTCCTTTAAACCATTATCTCCCCCAGAAAAAGATAACATTTAAGAGTCTTGTACCCTTGAGACTCTTGGTGAGTGCTGGCAGAGTTGCAGACAAAATGGAGCCACTAAGAAACAAATGGGAGGCATTAGCGCACTTGTGGCAACTCCAATGTTTGCACATGCTCACACAAACACACACATTAGGGGGAAAACCCTAAAGAAACAATGTAGCGACAGCTATTTTGCTTTGTGAGTTTATGAATAGTAAACTTTTCCAGGTTCTTAAAAACCAACTTTTACAAATGAGGAAGGAAGTCTAAATAAGTCAATAGATTTTCCTACTTTAGATAGTATATTTTTTTTAAAAAAATGGATTCCCTACACATAATTAAGGGAATATATTGCTGACATTAGCCCAAATTAATTTTTTTTGCTTACCAAAATGCCATGAAAAGTAGGCTTATTTTTGTTTCCTTGGTTCATGATTACTATGTCCAAACAGACATTTGAACTGATACTGCTGGATTACATGAATCATAGAATCATAGAGTTGGAAGAGACCACAAGGGCCATCGAGTCCAACCCCCTGCCAAGCAGGAAACACCATCAGAGCACTCCTGACATATGGTTGTCAAGCCTCTGCTTAAAGACCTCCAAAGAAGGAGACTCCACCACACTCCTTGGCAGCAAATTCCACTGTCGAACAGCTCTTACTGTCAGGAAGTTCTTCCTAATGTTTAGGTGGAATCTTCTTTCTTGTAGTTTGGATCCATTGCTCCGTGTCCGCTTCTCTGGAGCAGCAGAAAACAACCTTTCTCCCTCCTCTATGTGACATCCTTTTATATATTTGAACATGGCTATCATATCACCCCTTAACCTCCTCTTCTCCAGGCTAAACATGCCCAGCTCCCTTAGCCGTTCCTCATAAGGCATCGTTTCCAGGCCTTTGACCATTTTGGTTGCCCTCCTCTGGACACGTTCCAGTTTGTCAGTGTCCTTCTTGAACTGTGGTGCCCAGAACTGGACACAGTACTCCAGGTGAGAATGTACAAGAGATCTGCTGAAAATTACTATTTTTTAAAAAATACTTTACATCTTTTCATTTCTTCTGGATAATATTTTAGAACCAACTTGTCTGTCCACCTCATACCACCAAATTACATCTCCTGAAGGAAAAAGGAAAGAGTTTTGTCATGCACTCCACACTCCCATTTCTATTTCCTTTCACTGCTCTAGTCTCCATTATTAGCACACTGTAAAGTAGGTAACACTCCTACACGTCTTTACTTTCAGATAGGCCAGTTCACGCAAATAGGGTCATTCTGAAATAAATAGCTTGAAAATTACAGTCCTGTGCCTGTAAATGAAAAGCATGAGAGACTTATATTTCTCGAAGAACAAATTAGGCAAGGATGAAAGCACAGATCCAATGCAGTTTATGCATATTAACTAGCCAAAAATGAAATAAAAGTAAACAGTGCTTTAAATTGGGGATTGATTGCAAATCTTTCAGCTCTGAGCCTGATTTAAATCTAGTATGGTATATGTAGTGCAATGCCCAACGATACAAAATCATATGTCTTAATTTTAAAGATTTTTTAAAAAGTTCATTAGTTCAATTAAGTTATTTTTTTCAAAATCATTTTATAATGCAGTGATCTTCACTGTATGTCATTTGGGACATGATCTCATAAGGACTTCCTATTCTCCAGTTTGAAAGAAAATGCTCCATGCACACACAGTAATTTTTCACTACATGCCTAATATTTGCTTGCACGTAGAATAGAGATAAAACTCTGGTATGTGAAACCCCGTGAGTGCCCCAGATACCTTGGAGCAGGCCCAGGAATGAAATTCACTAGTACAGGGTGACACTGGATATTATCGTGGTATTAATACTGTGAGCTAGTGTAGTGAAGTTGTTAAGAGTGTCAGACTAGGACCTGGAATGCCAGGGTTCAAATTCCCACTTGGCCATGAAGCTCTTTGGGTTACTTTGGCTAGTCACTGCCTGCTAGCCTAACCCACCTCACAGGGTTGTGTGGAGATTGAGAAGGGGAGAACCATGTATGCTACCTTGAGCTTCCTGCAGAAAAAGCTGGGACAGAAATGCAAATGAACAAACACATTTCTATCTTAAATTTGCCAGTAATTTTATAACTTGTTTGAGGTGATAATGGGGAAAATGCTGTTTTCTAAATTTCCCATCATATTGCAAATCTATATTTTGTATATTTTCCCATGCTTCCATTAAGATTATAAAAATGCAACATTGAGAGAATATTAGACTTGTCTTTTCTTACTGCTTTATTGTCTAATATTAAGATGAGGTTGTTTTTTTTAAAAAAATCATAGTTAAGTTTAAAAGCAAATCTCTAGAAAAAGGTGTTATAAGCGCTGTTAAATCAAAGTATGAAGCTGAGCTCAATTTTTGATGTGTGAGAGACAATATGGGATATGACGGTCAGATAATCACATCCCTGGTGTGATAGGTTCTCATGACATGCCTGATCTTTACAATTGCTTTCTAAGAGAAAGAAATCTCCTTGAGGGGCTGTAAAGATGATATATCTGCCAGTAAATACTGAGCAGTAGATTTCAAGACTTCTGTGCATCTTTCTAAGATCAGGACTACTCATTTAGAATAACAACCATTTGATTACTTAGCATGCTTTTTTCCTGTGCAAAGAAAAGAAAAGAAGAAAAGAACAGTTAATACAAGCAACATCAGTATTAAAGATTATTTTAATATGTAGATTCATACAAATGATCACTGCTTAAAAGTGCCACATGGTCCCGCCACCATCAGTTACACATTTAATTTTTCCTTCCCAAGCAAATGGCAAATATTAAACTTAGTCACATTACATAACATAGACATGGTTTAAAATGGCAACACTTCCAACATGGCATGTTAAATAAATTCATTATGATCATATTAGTATTATGATATAGAAAAATAGCAAGACTCCTTTATATTCATAGTTTACTACAAATAGGGTTTATATTGCACAATGCCCCCCTGACAGTGAGTATAATTTTCATTTACATTACTTCCTTGGTCTTGGATGGTTTGTCCCTTTCGGGTTATTTATTTATTAAATTTCAATCTTGCCCTTTCTCCCAAAGGAGCCCAGGGCAGCTAATAACAAAACAGCAAAACAATTCATTTTTTTTCCTTTTAAAAAATTAAGGTCAGCAATCAGTAATGGAGAATTTTGCATCGTGTTGATAATATTGCAAACAATGTCGTTTATTACTGGAACATCCCTATTTATCATTTGTGAGCAATGGGCAGAGCATATGCCATAGAAGATGTGAGATCCTATCTTTCTCTCTATTACTCTAGAATTCCAAAGAATAAGAATACTTCTTCATTCTGGGTTCCAGAGCAATCAACTTTAATTGCAATATGGAAGGGTATTTCTCAAACAAATATGAAAGCTTACCGTATTTCACTGTTCATTTTTATGAAAGAGATACTGTGATCATAGGCTCATGCAATCTCAAACATAAATCCTGCAATCTATCAGCACAGATCTGGAAGTAAGTATCAGTGAATTCAATGAGACTTACTTCCGTGTAAACATGTATACCACTGCACTGGCAGGCTCTTACCTGCTTGATCATCCCCATTCATTACAATGGACTACATATATGCCACAGAATGTGCACACAAGATGAATTCGTTCCATGTGCACATTGGAGCACAGTGTCCAGAACA